>NW_027187336.1:12022443-12092961 GCF_028583685.1 Petaurus breviceps papuanus | reverse complement strand
AAAAAAAAAAAGTCTGAATGGAGAACAGTCTTCTGGTGCGCTTAAGCACTCCTTTCTCTATCTCCTGTGTTGTTATTGCTTTGGTTTTTTGGGGGAGGGAGGCGTTGCTAATATGCTTTGACCCGGCTATGATGGATCAAATCCCCTTTCAATCCCAGCCTGTCCCTGCCCAGAAGAATGGCTCTTGAAATTTCTTTTGGTGGGCTTGGCTTAAAGATTCCATGAGATTCTGAAGTTAACAGAAAAATCTAAGCTACTATATTGTTTCATGAGTTGTAGATGGGAAAAGGACGGAGAATTTTAAAGAAATGGTGCCATCATAAGGGTCCTCCACCCTTCTCTAGAAAAGTTGTTTCCCCTTGGAAGAATTTTTATTGGGGGGAGGAAAAAGAGGAGAGAATTTGGATTACTTTTGTTTATAAAAAAAATAAGAATCTGGAGTCGTATAACTTGATAGATGAGTACTGGGTTTGTAATTTCCTGTCATTTACATTTCTTATTCTGTTTTCTTGCAGTCCTATACAGGCTTCATCATTGAGTTTCATGATAACAGCAGTACAGATGGGCTTGGCTCAGGTGATTACGATGGCAAAGAGCCATGTTTCCGGCATGAAAACGAGGATTTCAACCGCATCTTTCTACCTACAGTGTACTCCTTCATCTTTTTGACCGGCATTGTGGGCAATGGGTTGGTTATCATCGTCATGGGTTATCAGAAGAAGTTGAGAAGCATGACTGACAAATACAGGTTGCACCTATCGGTAGCTGATCTACTGTTTGTTCTCACTCTGCCTTTTTGGGCCGTGGATGCTGCTGCAAGCTGGTACTTTGGAAAGTTTCTTTGCAAGGCAGTACATGTCATTTATACAGTCAACCTCTACGGAAGTGTCCTGATTCTGGCTTTTATTAGTTTAGACCGATACCTGGCAATCGTTCATGCAACCAACAGCCAGAGACCAAGAAAGCTGCTGGCAGAAAAGGTGGTGTATTTAGGTGTGTGGCTACCTGCTTTCTTGCTCACCGTTCCTGATATCATTTTTGCCAACACAGGTGAAGCTAATGGAAGGTACTTTTGTGACCGGGTATACCCTCATGACAACTGGCTGATTTCTTTCCGGTTTCAGCATATCTTAGTCGGACTTGTTTTACCTGGCCTAATTATCCTGACCTGTTACTGCATTATCATTTCCAAGCTGTCACATTCAAAGGGTCACCAGAAACGAAAAGCCCTGAAGACAACAGTCATACTTATCCTGGCTTTTTTCGCCTGCTGGCTGCCTTACTACATCGGGATCAGTATAGACACATTTGTTCTCCTGGAGGTGATCAAGCAGGACTGTGACTTTGACAGTGCGGTGCACAAATGGATCTCCATCACAGAAGCAGTGGCCTTTTTTCACTGTTGCCTGAATCCCATCCTTTATGCCTTCCTTGGTGCCAAATTTAAAACCTCTGCACAGAATGCACTGACATCAGTTAGCAGAGGCTCAAGTCTTAAGATACTTTCAAAGGGCAAGAGGGGAGGACACTCGTCTGTTTCTACTGAGTCAGAATCCTCAAGTTTCCACTCCAGCTAACACCATCTTCCAAGATCTAAAGAATTTTTTTATAATAAAAGAACTTTTTTTTAAAAGTTATACTTTTTTTTGAGATACAAAAGACTGACCATAATGTACAGCGTATTATTTACTGTTTGAATTTATTGTTTGTTTGTTTGGTTTTTTTTTACTTTTTAGGGATGTTTTGTTATGTTTAATTGATTTATTTATATAAATTTGTTCTTGTTTCATGTTGATGAGTGTCTAGGCAGGACCTGTGGCCAATGCTTGGTTTGCAACTGTTTATATTTGTCTGACTGTATAGCTATAGAAAATGTGAAGTTAAACACTTGTAGAGTGTGTGGTGAATGACTTAAAGCTAGAAAAACTCTGCTCAGCTGTTTGTACATAAATAATCTTTCCATTCCAGTTTCAACTATTTTTCCCCTATTCCTCTGAATTTGTATGGTTTACACTAGAGTAATTCTTAATGTAGACATTGGCACTTAATAACCAAAACCCTTGAGTCAAGTGTTAGATGGTGGTTTTTCAGTATTGGGTTAGTTTAAAAACCTGCAGTATACAGTCTGTGTTAAGCTGTTAATAAAAGAAAAGGAAAACTATTTGGTGTTCCATTTGTATCTCTGTGGTTGACTTTGTTTAGACTTTCTGGTGCTAGTTAAAAGCTCTTCAAGCTGGAGCCAATGTGTATGAAAGATAATCCTTCTGATCTTCTAGGCCATAGTGGGGAGGGGGGAGTTGGGGGGGATAGTGAAGAAGCATAAGATTGAATACAAAATATTTCAGATTTCCTTACATTTGGACTCTGTTGAAAAACTATGATCATTACCAGTGTATCTAGGCATCTAGTCAATTTGATTTTTTTTTAAAGGGCATCTAAGCTTAGAATCATACCACAACCTGGCTAAAGGCCTTTCCTTTTGATTCTTCTATCTTGAACCAATATGATTTTTGTGCTTAGTACCATTTTCCTCCCAGGGAAAATCATTGAAACAACTTGACATTTGACAGTGATGATGTCAGAGCTTAAGGGTACACTGAAGCAGAGTCCATATTTTCCAATTTTTGCACAAGATGAGTTGTGTAATGTAAGTGTCTTAATTACATTAGATTGTGTAAGCCTCCAGGATCTTGAGCAAATTTCAGCCGCAGTTTCCATTTTACAGATTTACATGATTTCCAAGTGGCAACAAACACTTATATCACCTCCCTTTACAGATGAAGCAGGTTGCTCTAAACTGTTTCCTCCAAATTCAGAACTATGAAATATTTAAGACAATATTTAGACATTAATACTTTTTTCTGATACAGTCCATTTTGGGGGGGAAATTCTAATGTCTTTGTGAAATAAATCACATTTGTTCAAGGCAAACTAAAGCTCCTTAGCAAGGAAAACAATAAAATGGAATCCAGTTCATTGTATATCTCACTATGGTTTGTAAATCTGGGATAATTTAAAGTGGTATTCAATCTAATTTGAGTATACAATTAGATTTTATATATACTTTAGGTTTCTTAGTTTTCCCTGGGAAAAATAATCTGATAATCGTTCACTTTAGGCATAGTTTCATATTTAAATTTAACTCCCAAATACTTCAGTAGGAGATTACAAATGAGCTCACTTGAACCTTTTCTATAAATATTTATTCTGTCTGAAACAATAGAAGTTCTCCAAAGGAATGCTTTTTCCTTCCTATCTGTTTAAAAACCCCTGCCCCAAATTCTTTTCCCGGCACTATGGAGTCACAACAAAAAGCAATTGAACCAAATCGAAAGGGACCCTCCTTCTTTTAATGGGTGTTTCATTCAAGTTTGGGACAAGGGTGGTATAGTCTTTCTTTGAAAAAAGTATTGGGTCTCTTCCTGACCTTTATCATTCCAACTCATCACTGTCCCTCCAGACATTGCCATGTCGATACAGTGACTATATAAAAGCTGCCAACATCCTGGTAAGTCTTAGTAACCTCACAATTCAGGGAAATCCATAGTCTGTTTTCTATGCCTTGAAGTGAGGGTTCCTCTCCTGTCTAGCGAAATTCCATTATGAATGGGGTCCTTGGAGGTCAGTGATAGAGCTCTAGTTGTATACTGTGAGTTAAATATTTGCATGGTGAGCCGGCTGCCACAGATGGCATAAATACATCATCTAACTAGAGATTGCTAACAACACGAACTCTACATAAACTAATTTGGGAGGGGGTAGGGTGTGCTCTAAATTTTTATGTTGTAAAAGACTAATGTATTAAAATACTGCTACTCTACAACCTGTCAACTTCTTTTAAAATAATGGATTCCCAGCCTCATTTTTCTGTTGGCTACATGAACAATTCTGGTTACCTTTCACAAGTCTCCTTTTCTAGGATCGAGTGCAAGTTTAAAAGACTATTTCCAAGAACACTGCCTTATATGACCTGTTAACAGAACTGCAAAGAATGTTGTAACTCAAAATTCCAACCTCTTTGCTTAGAAAAGGAACAGTATGAACACCCAAAACATTAAGCACCTGCTGTGTGTCAGGCACTGTGAAAGGAGCTGTGATACTAAGGAAAAAAATTATAATTGTCCTTAAGTCAAGGAGCTCACCATTGTGTACTGGGTTCATTGGTCCTGGCAAATAATCCCCACCTTCTTCCAGGGGACAATTCCCATAGCCACCACACCTTCATTATCTTGCCTAGAGGGTTGTAATAACTTCCTAATTTGTTTCCTGGCCTCAAATCTTTCTCTTCTCCCATGCATCCTCCAAATGACTGCCAAAAAGTATACTCTTTAAAAGCACAGAATTGACCATGTCACACTTCCCCACTCAACAAACTCCCATAACTGTCTGTTACTTCTAGGATCAAATGCAAACTCCTCTGTTTAGTATTTAAAGCCCTTCACAGGGCCTGGCATTTAGTAAGCACTTAATAAATGCTTGTTATCTGACTGACTGATTTCACAACCTGATTCCAACCTACTTTTACAGACTTTTAACTACTCCGAACCCCAGACAATTCTCTAAAACAGTTGTAGAAGCTTCCTCACCCAAGACTTCTCTGTTGTAGCGAACTTATAAGTTTATTCCCCTAGCCCTATCCCTATTATTGCTGTTATTATTTTTATTATTATTCATAACTTCAATTTCCTCTATAGCATTTGGCATTTGCTGAGGCATAACTTTCTGTGGGTCTTCAAGTCTTTCCATGGGCTCGTGTTCTGTCTCCCTCAACCAAACTGTAAGTTCCCTGAGGACAGGGACCCTGACTTTTATTTTTTCCCATGTCCCAGCCCTGACACAGAGCCACCACACAGTAGACAATCAGTAAATGCTTGTTAACTAACATGTTGTGAACAAACAGCAAAGAAGAAAAAAGAACAAAAGAAGATGAAATGCTTAGAAGCATTATGAAGATTCTAAAATAGCTGAAAATTCTAAAGTTTTCCACAAAGCCCATGCTGTCTCTAAAGACATTGATGTTTACTCACTTAATCCTCACCATCAGTCATGACTCAATTTGGATCACTTCCCATTTTCTTCAGGCTTTTGTTTGGTTGTATTGTGTATGCCTCTGTGTGTGTAATTGGTTTTTTTGTTTTTTCTTTTAGAAAGGGGAATGATTAGCTACCAGCTATTGTTCAGTTAGAAAATGTCTCAAGCTGTCCTGAATTAATTAAAGTCAGTCCTATTGCTTCCAACATTAAAATCTGCTGGAAATCCTCTGTAAGACTGACAATCCAAACTTTTGGGTAGGCCAGAGAGTGTCTATAACCTAAAATTGGGGAAAATATTTAAGGCAGAGGTTCTTAACTTATTTGTGTCAGAGACTCCTTGGGTAATCTGGGAAAAACTATGGACCCCTTCTCAGAATCATTTCTTTCAATGCATAAAATAGAATATACAGAATTACAAAAGAAACCAATTATATTGAAATAGTTATCAAAATATTTTTGAATGAATTCTGGTTAAGAACTCCTCATTTAAAGGAAAAAATATTTCTTGTCAAAATATGTGAGGGTTTAGTCAGAACCGTAGGCACTATGCACTTATTAAGCAAAGGAAGAGCAGTAAACAGATTGGATTATTGCCTTGGACCTTCTCTATATCTCCACTTCATTTCCATTTCACTGCTGTTTTCTGAGTTTCCTCTTTTCCTTTCCATGTCCTTTGTTGGTTCTTTTTTCTTCTTCTTACCTTTTACTGTTGGCATATTCTATCCTGGTCTCTCTTATCCTTCTCCTTTGGGAACCAAATTTGCTCTTGTAATTCTGTGATTACAGATGTTCCGGAGTTCCTGCATATTCAGCACAACTTCCTACTTTTCCCATTTCCATCTCTAGTTGTGTACAGTAATTATCAACGTTCACAACAAGGAGCCTGCACTCCCAAAAGATCCTAAGTTACAAGATTTAATTGTCATATGTTCATAACATATTACTTCCTAAGACAAGAAAATAAACTCAGGCATTGTGGAAAGAATTTCAATCTCAGTGGTTGAAAAATAGGGCAGCTATCTCTTCAGTTCCCACTCAGCTATGCTCCTCTTGACTTCACCATTCCCCACCTCTTTTTAAACTTCTTTTTATGTATTATCTTCTCCCATGGGGCAGCTAGGTAGCTCAGTATCCACTTTAGCCAGAGTGCTGGGTCTGGAGTCAAGAGACCTGGGTTCAAATCCCAGCTTCAGACATTTACTAGCTGTATGACCCCAGGCAAGTCACTTAATCCTGTTTGCCTCAGTTCCCTCATCTGTAAAATGAGTTGGAGAAGGAAATGACAAAACATTCCAGCATCTTTGCCAAAAAAAACCCTCAACTGAACAACTTCTCCCATTGAAATGTGAGTTTCTTGAAGGCAGGGACTGTCTTTTGCCCTTTTTTGTATCCCCAGCAATTTAGTGCCTGGTACCTAGTAGGCATTTAATAAATGTTTTTTGACTGATTGGCACAACCATGGCCTCAGTTCACAAATTTCCTTTTCCCAAAAGAAACTTGCATGTAGCAAGGTCTGGACTCCTCCCTTCTCAAACCTATTCAGCATCTATAATCAGGTGAATGCTTTCTTATGACAACATTCCTCATATCTACAGTCAACATCTCAAAGAATGAAGGACTTTTTTAGGTCTGATCACTTCTTGTCAGCTCTCTGGTTTCACTATCAGAGTGCATAGTTCTGGACAGAAACCACTGAAATGTAAAGGAAAGTTATGGGTATCTAGGCAGGTGTTACAGCAAATTACCACAAATAGTGTTTTTGCTAGATGCTCCATAAGGGCTATGACTAACTTCCCACCTGCGAGTCCAGAAAAATCAAACCCTCTAAACACAAGAACAGTTGTTTCATTTTCATTTTTACCTTCTTTTAAAACATACATCAAGTCCTAATCTCTTTGATTTATCTACTTAATGGAGAAGAGTCTATTATAAATCTATCCAAATGGCAGAGGAAGCCTCCTTCCCACTCTGCCGCCATTTGCAACAGTTCAAGCGTGGCTACCACCAGGAGTTCGAATAACAGTGGAAATTGGACCAGAGCAAAGGATACAGAAAAAAAGGAGGCAGTTTTTCTACCTTCTTACCACTGGAAAACATCTTGTCAGATTCACAGAAGGGCATTAAGCCCATCATTTTTTAATTAAGCCAACCTAATTCCTCCACAAAGTTCTGACTACTTATGCCGTAACAACTTTACCTTCCATTAATTCCTATAGCAACTGTATTCTCTATCATGTAATTAAAACTGTTATAAATAACATTAGATAATAGATATGAAAGTTGTGAAGAGTTTGAAGCAGTATAGTAACGTATTATTATTGCTACCATTTATTATTATTTTACTTTTCATTATTTTCTGGTTGTTTCGTGCTTATAAGTATTACTTCTTAACTGATTGCTTGGGTGGGGAACCTTCAACCTCAAGTTCCCATGTGGCCCTCTAGGTCTTTCAGCACAGCCCTTTGACCAAATCCAAACTTCACAGAACAAATCCCTTTAATAAAAGGATTTATTCTATAAAACTTGGACTCAGTCAAAAGGCCACACTTGAGAACCTAGAGGGCCACATAAGGACTAGAGCTATACCTTATAATTTTTCCATGTTTCCCAAGGCAGTCACAGTGAAAGCAAAGCACACAGAAGACAAAATAATTCACTAGACCAATCAACAAGGACTTAATCAGTGCCCATGATTTGCTGGGCAGAAAATACACATTCATTCAATATGTAGGCAAAGAAAAAGCCTATTTATTGAACCCACAGTGCTAGTCACTAGGAAGGACACAATACATAAAACATGCCCTCAAAGGCCTTGAAGTAGCATGTACATACATATAAAAACTATAATATAGGTTTCATATACACATGTAGATGATATGTATTATAATCTATCCATATATTTGTATTATATGTAACATTTGCCAGTGCAAAATAACTTTTTAAAATTTACATTCTAGGGGCAGCTAGGTGGCACAGTGAATAGAGCACTGGCTCTGGAGTCAGGAGTACCTGAGTTCAAATCTGGTCTCATACACTTGACACACTTACTAGCTGTTTAACTTTGGGCAAGTCACATAACCCCAATTACCCTCAAAAAAAAAAAAGCAAAAAAAATTTACATTCTACACTGTTTAATCATTTCAGTTGTGTCTGACTCTTTGTGACTCCATTTGGGATTTTCTTGGCAAAGATACTAAAGTGGTTTGCCATTCCTTTTCCAGCTCATTTTACATATGAGAAACTGAGGCAAATAGGGTTAAGTGACTTTCCCAGGATCACAGCTAGTAAATGTCTGAGGCCTGATATGAACTCAAGAAGATGACTGCTCTACCTAGCTGCCCTACCTCCCAACACTACCTACTTTTTATTAAAATCTCTCAAAGTGCATTTCACTGTGTCCAAATGTTATCACCTCAGATCCTATTTTCAAAATAGAAGAACTAAGGGCAAGAGTGTTTCTCTCAGCCCTGGAATAAACAGGGGTATAGAACAGAGACAGATCACTGATGACTTACCCTGGATCAGTTATAGATGTGACTGGCTTTATATAGGTTCAAATTAATTAAACATTGATTAAGTACCAATTAATATAAGCACAAGCAGGAATACAGGGCTGAAATGATAGACCCTGTTGTCAAGGTCTGTATTCTAACTGGTGGGTGCATAGGATCAGGGAGTCGGTGACACAGGTCAATTAGATCAGCCCTTTCACCTTAGAGAGGTAGGGGAGACTTGCAGAATGAGACAGCTCGAGTGACTAGTGAGTAGCTATCTATGTAAACACATTCCAAAGGAATACTATCATCTCCCATGTTTAGGTTTTTCTATCATACTTGTGATTGGAGCCTTCAAAGGTAGCTGGGGTTTACTCACTCTAGGCATTTAAATCCCTTTGTCTACTTCCCTGTACTACTGCAGAGCTCCTCCTGTTGATGGGCCATCCAGAACCAGTCCGATGCCGAAGTTGAAACTCAGACGCCTTGGATTCAGTCATAGCTATGTTGGATTATTTTTCCCTTTAAATCAAGCTAAAGAGGGAATCCAGGATGGTGGTGAAACAACAGGACACACATGTCTTTTCATAGCCTTTTTGTATTAAGACGTCCGTGAAATTTGTTCACCTCTTGTCAATGAACTCTGAAATTGTTCCCTGAAATCTTGAACCTGACTAGCTTAGGGTCATCAGGAAGACAAGTGCCCAAATAACTATGGCACAAGGAGAGAAGAGGATAAGTGCAAAGAAAAGGCCCGGGCAGTCTTTCCTTAAGGACGAGGGGTCACTTTAAAAGGAGTCTTTCTTAAGGGGAGGGGTCATTTTAAAAGCAAAACAAAACACTTTTTCCTATCTTTATCTTTTTCTTTCTGATTAACAAGCATTTATTTCCTTGACCTCTCACTTCCCCTCCTCTAATTGAACAACAAAATAAATAAGAAATATTCATAGTCAAAACAAATTTGCACATTGGCCATGTCCAAAAATGGTGCGCTGTGTTCTGGATTCTGAGTCCTTCACCTCTCTGGCAGGAGGTGGGTGGTGTGTCTCCTCTTCAGTCTTTTGGAATCATGGTTTCGTCATTGTCATTGCATGGTTCGTCCTTCCTTTGTTCAGCATTCTAAAATCTTTCAAGTTGTTACTCTTTATAATGCTATTGTCATTGTAGAAATTATTTTACTAGTTCTGTTCACTTCCCTCTCTATCAGTTCATAAGCTATTTCCAGTTTTCTCTGAAATTGTCCATTGCATTATTTCTTATGACATAATAATATAACATTACATTTTTCCCTTTATTTTTTGTTACATTTTAAGTTCCAAACTGTGTCCCTCTCTCCCTCCCCACCTTAACCTAGAGAAGGCCACCATTTGACACAGATTCATAAATGTACATAAAACCATGCTGCGGGTACTTCTACTTGTCAGTTCTTTCTCTGGAAGTACATAGCATCTTTCTTCATGAGTCCTTTATGGTTGATTTGAGTATCTAAAGTACTCAGAATAATTTGGTTGTTTACAATTATTCTTCAAATAATACTGCTATTATTTGTTATATACAACATTCTCTTGGTTGTGCTCATTTCACTTTTCATTATTTCATGCAAGTTTTTCCATGTTTTTCTAAAAATCAAACAGCTCATCATTTTTATAGCACAGTACTATTCCATCACAATCATGTACCACAACTTGTTTTACGATTCCCCAGTTGATAGGCATCCCTTCAATTTCTAGTTCTTTGCTACCACAAAGAGAGCTACTACTGTAAATATTTTAGAACATATAAATTCTTTTCCTTTTTCTCTAATCATCTTGGGAAACAGACCTAATAGTGGCATTGTTGGGTTAAAGGGTACATATGGTTTTTATACCTTTCTGGGCATCATTTCATATAGCTCTCCAAAATGATTGAAGCAATTTCATAGTTCCATGCATCAGTGTATTAGTGTCCCAATTTTTCTACATCCCCTCAAACATTTGTCATTTTCTCTTTTGATCATTTTAGCCAATTGTAATGGGAATGGGAATTTGAAGATCTTCCCTGCCCCTTAATAGACCTAAGGGGGAGTTTGAAGACCTTCCCTGCTGTGAAGATAAAGTCTGCCCCCTGATAGGCTGAATGTAATCACATGGAGCCTGTGGTGGAAGGAGTTTGCTGAGCAGAAGCAGAACCCACAGAAAGGAATCTGGTAGAGAGCTAGCCTGACAGTTGGAGACAGTTGGGGACAGAGGAGCTTAGGCAAAGAGATAGAGGTTTTGTGAGTAAATATTGATCTTTTATTGGTTTGTGTGAAGGCTGAAGGACACTGTAGCTCTCGCGTTATTACGGCTTCTGAATATCTTTGGTACTATGATGGAATCGGCTTACTGGTTTTGGGATTGGGTTTTCTGGTGTCTAAATAAATCCTGCAGTGTTCTCCTCTGCCTGGAGGGTTTGGCATATTTTGTGATGGAAAGTCATGCGACACTTATAGGCACAGTCTTTATCATGATCATGGGCACTGTAAATATAGCATTGGCCCTACACCAATCTGATAGGTGTGAGATCATATGTCAAAGCTTTCTCTTGTTTATTCATAAATTTTTCTCCTATTCATAAGTTTGATAGGTATTGTGTTCCATGCTCTAGTTTTCTTATGATATCTCCCTTTATATCTGTCATGTATCCATTTTGACCTTATCTTGATAAATGCTGTTGGATATCAATCTATACCCTATTTCTGTCAGACTGTTTTCCCATTTTCTCAACAATTTTTTTCACAAATAGTGTTCTTATTTCAAAAGCTTAACTTTTTTTCTTCACATTACATTTATATACCATCATTTGTTTTTGTCATTCTCCAATAGGTGGGTACCCTTTAGTTTCTGTTCTTTTACTATTATTTTTTTTAAAAAAGATTCTTTCAGAATTTTTCACATATGGGTCTTTTTCCTCTTTCTTTGCTCAGTTTGAAGTATATGTCTTTTAGTGCTATCTCTGAACCAAGAGGCATATACACAGTTTAGTGACTTCTGGAATAATTTCAAATTGCTTTCCAGAATGTTGCTTCACAGCTCTACCAATAGTCCATTAGTGTGCCTGTTTACCCACAGCTCTTCCAACATTTACTGTTTTCCTCCTCTGTCATCTTTGTCACTCTGAGAGGAATGAGAAGAATTTGCTCAAAGTTGCTTTAATTTCTATACTAATTAGTGATTTGGAGATATGTGTGTGTGTGTGTGTGTGTGTGTGTGTAATATAACTGTTGCTAACTTGGATTTCTTCCTTTGAAAACTGCTTTTTCATATTCTTTGACCATTTATGTATTAGGGAATAGCTCTCTGTCTTATTTTAATCAGTTCCCTGTAAGTCTTAGATATGAAAACCTTATCAAGTAAACACTGCAAATATTTTTAAATTACTTGTTACACTTCTCATTTTACATGTAATGGTTTTGTTTGTACAAAACCCTCTTTAATTTTATACATTACGAAAGCTTAAAACTTCACTAAGACTTTTGTGATATCCTGTAAAATCAAAATTTTTTATCCATTTTATCTTCTGGAATGGAGACAGATCACTTTCAAGTGGAAGCAGTCAGGAAAGTCTTCAAAGATGAGAGGGTATCTGGGTTGAGCCTGACAACAAAGATATTAGATTCTCTTGAAAGCACTAACATAGAGAACATGGTTCTTGGGAGCAATTCATGGTTATTCCATTCAGTTCAACAATCAAAATACATTTATTAAGCACTTGTTATAAGCATAGATATTGTCCATGTTGATATGTTTCTGTTGCTCTATTGTGTTTGCTATTTTAGAAGGGAGAATGAGGAGAGAATATTTCATTTTTTTTTTTTTACCTATTTTTGCTCTGTTTCTCCCCTGCTGTTGGTTCCTGGGGAGCAGGGACTGTATATCCCTTCCTTCTTTTATAAAACCCTCTAGCAGCTAGTACTAGTCTCTGCCCACAAATAAAAGTCATTGGCTGAGTGTTGACTAATACCTCTTGGACTTCAGCAGCATATGCCTGGCCCCTCCATGGCAATAATCACCAGTCACAACTTTTGGCAACAGTTCCCCAGAAAGAGTCAATAAGTAGGACAAAAGAAAAAAAAATCATAACCCTTTACAATGAATAGTGCTTCACAGCCACACACTGTGTCACCCTCAAAGGCATAAGCCAAACAAAGGAGGCAGAAGGGATTTGGGCCAGTCCCAAGCTTGCAGGGACAAAACAATGTACCTTTCTGTAGAATAGTTATGACTTCTTTGTTTGCTTTCAGTCTGCAGGCCCCCTACTTCGTAAGGCTTGAATTATTTCCAAAGACTGTGCTAGTGACCCACCTTTTATTGAGATCTTTCAAAGTGTGTTTCACTAAATGTCAGAACACTCTTCTTCAAGTGAGGAGCCCAGATCCTGTTTCTGAGACATAAGAATTGAGGGAGGGAGAAAACGAGAGGTTAAGGGGGTTTCTCTATTCATCTAGTGCCTAACTGAACCTCCCAGCATTGGGCTTTAATGAAAAGAGCATTGGATTTGAAATCACTGCACCATAATGGAAACAGCACTGGGTTTGGAGTCAGAAGCTCCTGAATTTAAACCCTGGCTCTGCTTCTTACTGCATGTGTAAGTCACATAAGCTCTTTGGGCCTTATTTTCCTCATGTGTAATGAGGGAGCTGGACCGGAAGTGTCAAAGCAGTGTTAAAACTAAATCTGTGACCCTCTGAAGTAGAATTGAAGTAAAGTGCCCTCTCAGATACTAGCTGTGTGACACTGGGCTAAGTTTCTTCTTCTAAACTGTTTCCTCATCAGGAAAATGGAGATAATAGTATTTGCCCTGCTCACTCCCCAGGATTGCTGTCAGGAAAGTATCTTGTAAACTTCTAAGTATTATAGAAAATGAGTTAGTATTACTGGAAAGGTATCATTTCTCAGGAAGTGGGGGGTGGGGGGTTGGGGAGATCCCACATAAAAAGCCTGACCAGTCAAAAACACCACCAGAATAAATTAGAGGAGAGGGCAGGCACAATGTGAGTTGAGAGGAAGGTAACCATGTGTGTCTAGGATAATTTTCCTAGTGGAATCTTAGAAAAGGGGTATCAGAGAGCCAGGGGGCATCATAGAAGAATTCTTTATGGATCAGTGCCTTGGGACTTTAGAGTATCAAACTCAAATAAAAATGGGGGGCCACTAATACCTATACATGAAGATCTCTTCAGGCCAAGTATTGACTTAATTTTTAAATGTAATATTATCTATATTTTGTTGTATTTTTATTTTGCTAGACATTTCCCAATTACATTTTAATTTGGTTCCAACAGCAGCCCGTGTTTAACTCCAGAGAATTACTTTAATCTACCCTATAGAGTATAAAAAATTGGACTATATGACTAGAATGATCCAGTCCTGGAGTTAGGATGCTGTGTAGAGCAGGACCAAAAGCCAGCACTCCCAGTAACTCTTCACCACTGGCCACATCTGTTAGAGTGTACTCCAAAAGTGATAGGAGGCTTGGGGTCCTTCACCGATATCGTCCTCCAGTTGCTGGATCTTTTGAAATACACAGGAAAGTAAATATACTCAAATGTATAAAGGAAATCTCTGAAGAAGCTGTGCCATTCACAGAAACACTAGGAGCTTGAGCTATGACGTTGTAGGACCTGCAGTCAGACAATGCACAAACGGCCAACTCTATATATTCCATTTAAATGACCATTTTTGCATTGTCTTAGATAGGAAATGGAGTGTTAGGGAAGCACTTCCTTCATTTAGCTAAGCCTGTTAAGTCCCATAACAATTGCACATACAACAAAATGCCAAAAGTGGGGAAAATAGTAGCCCCACAAAGAACCCATTTGCTTTTGAGGAAAGGATGGTACTCAATTATTGTCCCTAACTTTGATGGTGGAGGAAAGACTTCAGATAGAGGTAAGGTAAAAGGTAAAAGGTGTGTGTGTGTGTGGGGGGGGGGGGGACTTAATTCTCCTGAGATTAAAATACAAATAATCTGGGTGTTTTAGAAAAGTGCTATTTATTATTTTTTTAAATAGCCATCTTTATAATATAAAATCTTTGTTCTAGGTAAAGTAACTGTGCTCCCATGAATATCAGGCTTCTTCGGATGTGTCTATGCTTTAAAATTAAAGCATAAATATTGGGTTGCCTATCTTTCCATATCCCCTCCAACAGTTATTCCAATCTTTTGCCATCTTTGCCAGTTTGAAACCTCTGAGTTCTTTGATGAAATCTTTCATATGGTTCTAAATAGCTCTAACAAAAATTTATTAAGTTCATACTAAGGCATAGAATTGTGCCAGGAACTGGGAATACAAAGACAAAAAGAAAGAGTCCCAGCCTTCAAGAAGTTTACATGGAGATGGGGGTGGGGAGAGAACACAATAGACACACTAGTAATGCAGAGTGTGACCTCAAAGGTCCCTTCCTTCTCTAAACCTAGTAATCCTATGAAAAGTGGTAAAGAAGTGTTCCAAGAGGGTTCAAAGGATCATATATTTAGAACTGCAAGGGACCTCCAAATTTATTTTGTTTTGAAAATGAGGAAACTAAGGTTCAGATGTTAAGTGACTCGTCCCCGTTATATACAACCAATAAGCACTTCGTGGTAACTAGTATCAGAGGCAGGATTTGAACCCAAGTCGACTAGTCCACCACAGGAAGACAGTGTTGACAATTGGGAATACCAAGAAAAGCAGTCTTTAGAAGGTAGCACCTGATTTGTGCTTTGCAGGAAGCTAGAGATCCTAGTAGGTAGGAGTGAAGAGGGCACACATTCCAGACATGGAGGACCATTTAGTGCAAAGACATGGGAGATGGAATATCCAGACTGTCCATCAACAGAAATTCAAGTGCGTGAAAGGGAATAATGTGAAATAAGCCTAGAAAGGTAGGTGGGAGTCAGATTGCCAAGAGTTTTAAATGCCAGACAAGGGAATTTGGACTGTATCCTAGAAGCAATAGAGTATCATTAAAAATGGCTGACATGGTCAGGTCTGTGTATGAGCAGTGCCAATTTGGCAGCTTTGTGAAAGATGGATTGGTGAGGAAACAGACTGAAATAAGGAAAACCAAGAAAACTATTGAAATGATCTTGACGAAAGGTGGTTAAGTCCAGAATTAGAGTAGAGGCTATGTGAACTGAAAGAAGAAAATAGATGCAAAACTGGCTATGGAAGCAGGATTACAAATCTTGACAACTGACTAGGGAGGGGTTTTGTTTTGTTGTTGTTGTTGTTCAGTCATGTCCAATTCTTTGTGACCCCGTTTTGGGGTTTTCTTGGCAAAGATACTAGTTTGCCATTCCCTTCTCTAGCTCATTTTACAGATGAGGAAACTGAGGCAAACAGGGTTAAGTGACTTACCCAGGGTCACACAGCTAGTAAGTGTCTGAGGTCATATTTGAACTCAGGAAGATAAGTCTTCCTGACTCCATCCCAGCACTCCATCCACTGTGCCACCTAGCTGCCCGGGGGGTGAGACACAGAGAAATGTTAAGGACGATTCCAAAACTGCAAATGGGAGACAGCTTAAAGCATAGTAGCACCGGCAACAGAAATGAGGAATTTTTTTTTGCCTTTTGGAGGGCAATTGGGGTTAGGTAACTTGCCCAAGGTTACATGGCTAGTTTTTTTGGTGTGGGTGTTAAGTGTCTGAGGCCGGAACCAAACTCAGGTCGTCCTGACTCTGGGGCTGGTGCTTTACTCACTGCGCCACCTAGCCGCCCAGAAATGAGGAGTTTTTAGGGGGGGGCAGCGACTTTAGGTATGGGTGGTAGTAGTGGTAGTGGTGGTGGTGATAACCGTAGTGGTGGTTGTGGTTGTGGTGATGATAGTGGTGGTGGTGGTTGTGGTGGTAATGGTAGTGGTGCTTGTGGTGGTTGTGATGGCAGTGGTAGTGGTGGTGGTGGTTGTGGTTGTGGTGGTGGTGTCAGTGGTGATGGTAGTGGTGGTAGTGGTGGTGGTGGTGGTGGTGGTAGGCATATAATGGGTTCTCTGCTGGCATTGTTGAGTTGGAGATGCCTGTGGGACATCTAGGCAGAGATCAACCACAGGAGGTAACACTCCAATCTTGTCTTCACCCTTTGCCCAGGCTACTTGACTCCTCACAGGGCTTGGATGAGAGGGGAGTCAACAACTGCAATCCTTCAAATGAGATGGAGAACTGCCCTGTCACTGCCTCCTATGTCAAGTCAACAAGCATTTATTAACTACCTACTATATGCCTGGCTCTGTGCTAACCACTGGGGATACAAAAAAAGACAAAGAAAAGAAAAAAGTTCCCAGAGTCTAAGTAGGGAAATGGCATACAAACAACTATGTGCAAACAAGATATAGATCAGATAAATTGAAGAAAATCAACAAAGGAAAGGCACCAGCACTAAAAGGGATTGGGAAAAGCTTTTATAGAAGGTAGGATTTTAGCTAGGGCTTGAAAGAATCCAGGAGGCGGAGATGAGGAGAGAAAATTCTAGGCACATTGGACAGCTAGATCCTGAGATCCTATAGGCCTTCCCTCTATTCACTGAAGCACCCCCACACTGTCATCTTAACTACCTATGTAAACTAAGAACCTCTGGCCCTAGCCATCTTTTCTACTGTGGAATCTGGGGACTTCTAGGCCTTTCTATTCAACCTACAGTCGAATGTTTCTTTTATGTGTTGTCTCTTCCAAACAGAGCCAGAGATCCTTGAGAGCAGACATTGTCTTGGTTTTTCTATTTGTATCCCCAGAGCTTAGCACAGCGCTTGGCACATAGTAAGCACCAAATAAATGCTTTATCATTTATTCAGTTGTGGGATTTTACTTCAAAAGAGAGATTAGGGCTGGATATGTGGATTTATCATCTCTACATTTATAGAGATCAACCAAGGAAGAAGGTATTAAAGAAGGAGGACCCAGAACAGAGTCTAGGGGGCATAACCACACTTAGCATATGGGAAAAGGGTTCCCAGATAAAGGACACTGAAGAATTAGGAGAATTGGAATTGAGCTAGGTCATAACAGCTAAGAAAGGAGAGAGTATCCAGGAGGACAAGATGGTGAATAGTGTCAAAAGCTGCAGGAAAGACTGACAAAAGGCATTTAGATATAAGTTAAGAAAACATTGATCAGAGTGGTTTTAGTTGAGTGGTGGAGATGGGAAGTGCAAGATATCAAGATGTGAGTAGTGAGTGGAAGGCCCTTTTTATAGCCAAACTCCTATAAGGAGCTATAGGATGGGAGAGAAGAGATAATAGTATCTTAAAAGAATGGCAGTGTCAAATGAAGTTTGTGGTGTTGTTTTTTTAAGAATGTGAGACCTGGGGGCAGCTAGGTGATACAATGAATAGAGCACCAGACCTGGAGTCAGGAGGACCTGAACTCAAATCTGGCCTCAGACACTTAACATGTATTAGCTGTGTGACCTTGGGCAAGTCACTTAACCCCGATTGCCCAGCCTTTTCTTCTCCAAAAAAAAGAATGTGAGACCTATGCATAATGTGTCATCTGAGTAATTAATAGATTTTTTTCAGCTGCCTATTCCCCATGGCCTGCAAAGAGTTACCTAGGAAACTAATTTATCATTATTAATGAGTAGCTTATATACACAGTAGTATAGGATTGATCCCAAGTGTTACTTATCATCCTGGTCTGAGACTGTAACTGGCATTTTCAAAGCACTTTGTTTTGCAAATAGCTTTATGTACATTTCCCATTTAGGCCTCACAAAAGTTCTCTGAAATAGGAGATATTATTATTACCATTGTACAGATAAGGAAACTGAGGCTTATAGTGATGAACAACATGCCTATGGTCCCATAGGAAGTGTCAGAGGCAAAATTCAAATCCAAATCTTATTGACTCCAAGGTTAGCTTACCCATCACACCAGCTTACTGAGAATTGTTCCCCATTTGGGAGATTTGCCATTTTACATTGAGCACCTCAAAATGAAATTGGAAATAATAATGAAAACCACATAAAATTTTAATTTTGTCATATTTCTAGAAAGCCTCTGAAGGGCAATATAATTAATATTTATATTATAATTTATATTATAATCAGGTTATAAACATAATCTGATTCATACTTAGATCTTCTAGAAACATTTTTGAAAGAAGGTTGTGCAGATTTAGCACACTCTTTAAACTCACATAATGTAGCTACTTCCTTCATGTATAACAGTTACAAAAATTTTAATTTCTTAATAAAAAAGTGTTTCTTTGGCACCAATGCCATGTTTATTAGTAATGCTCCCATCATCAATACTTTTACCCTCTCTAACATAGCAGAAGAGTATAGTCATGGATAGAGGACTGGCCTTGGAGTCAGGAAGACCAGAGTTCAAATCTTACCATTGACACATACTAGTTATGTGACCATGGAAAATTAGTTAACCTCTCATTGCTCCACAGTCACCAAGACTAAAGATTATAGAGGATTTGTTTATCTTCATGCACTGGGGAACTCCAAAGCTCCCTACACTGATGAATTCACAAACATTGTAGTAACTATTAGGAAGATGCTTTGAAATAAAAATTCAAACAAAAAAGTATTTTCCAGTCATCATTTCAAAAGTATCTTCTACAAGGAGTAGCCTTTATTACTGAAGAATTGGGTGAAATTTTGCATTATAAGGGTGGGATTTGGAGTCTGATAAAAACTTAAAGATTTAAAGTTTTGCCCTCTGTTAGATAGTCAGGTACCAGCATTTTTGAACACCTGCTGTATAAACTATGTACAGGACACTCTTTGCAGGGATTCAAAAGGAGTTTGGGAAGACCCTGGGCTTAGAACCAGTAAAGTTCTAGGTTCAAATCTTAGTTCCAAGCTAGAAAAGGACATAAAAAGACTTAGTCCTTTAAAAATAACAAAACAAAAAGAGTATTTTCCTGCCCACTTCTCCACCATTCCCCAACTTAAACTATCATCTTCAACAATCACATTTCTGTTCATAGGATCACCATGTTTTCCAAGTTAGAAACTTTGGCAGCATCTCTGACTCACCCCTTCACATCTTGTCAGCCATAAAAATCACACAACTACTTATTGGCAGAACCCAGACTAAAATCCAGGTCTCCTGATTCTCAATCCAATTGCATTTCATCTATAACCTGCTGCCTTTTGCACATCTTCTCTAAAAAAAAGCATCTCACCTCTGATCACCATCCAGAAGATCTTCAGTTGGTTCATCTTAAAATCAAAGATTTAGAATTGGAAGTAACTTTAAAGCATCACTGTATAAATAATGAAACTGAGACCCAAAAAGATTAAGTGATTACTACTCAAGATAGTAAGTAGAATAGCCAGCTAGTATTATTATAGCACTCTAAAATTTGAAAAATGCTTTACAAACTGTATATTATCTCACTTGATCATCACAACAATCCTGGGAGGTAAATGCTATTATCACCCTTTTACAAATGAGGGAACTGAGGCGGAAGGCCAGTTAAATGTCTTACCCTGGGTCACACAGCTAGGGTATAAGGTTGGATCTGAACTCAGGGATTCCTGACTCCCAAGTCCAGCATTCTATTCACTGTACCATGTTTCTGCCTTCGGGCATTTAAACTCTGGTCTTCAGACTCCAAAGCTAGTGCTTTTTCTATGGCACCAAAATGTCATTCTTTATGTTTCTCATGGGACAGCTAGGTGGCACAGTGGATAGAATGCTGGACCTGGAGTCAGAAAGACTCATCTTTCTGAGTTCAAATCTGGCCTCAGACTCTTAGTAGTGTGACCCTGGGCAAGTTACTTAACCCTATTTATCTCAGTTTCCTCATAGGTAAAATTAACTGGAGACAGAAATGGCAAACCACTCCAATATCTTTGCCAAGAAAACCCCAGATAGGGTCATGAAAAATCAGACATGACCAAAAAACAACAACAAAATACTTCTCATAGTTTTACAAGAGCAAATACAGCTACTTGTTATTGCTGTTCTTCTTCTACCTCCTGCAAGTCCTGCTTCTTCCAAAAAAATCTTCTTGGTCTGCATCAAACCCCGCTCTTCCCTCTGGTCTCTTCATGGTCTGAACAGAACAATTTAGCACTTGATACATAGTGAGCCAACTTTTGTTCTCTAATTGGGCCTCAATTTCCTCAGCTGTGAAAATGATGGGGTTGGATTATATAATCTTCCAGCTTTTACATTCTATGATTTTAGAAAATATCTCATTTTCCTTCTAAACGTCTCTTGGATTTGCTCTCTATTTCCATGGCCATTATCCTGGTCTATACCCTAATTAATTACCTCATGCCTGGATTACACAAGAGCCTTAAAGTTATTCTCACTGCTTCCAGGCTCTCCTCCTCTCCCCGCTCATGCCCACTATAACCCAGCCTACATATCTCTACCAAACTTATGTTCCTAAAACACTGCTTCCATTAATTCAATTCTATTCAGCAGGCAATTAGCATATGAAAAGACAAGCAATATCAATGAATTCAATGCTACATGCAAATAAGCAACAATGTTATCAATAGCATGTAATTTCCAAGCAGTGTTGATTACCAGCAGCACTATACTACTGTAGACAATAGGCATAATGCTTTAATAATCAATAGTATTCACAAATACAAAATGCACTTGGTATCCTATGGGAAACAGTGGATCAATCATGACAGATAAGTCTGACTGAGGTGGCAGGGTAGAAGGGGAAATAAAAATCTAGACAAACAAATTTTAGTAAGGAAACAAGAAAGTATCTTAAAAATTAAAATGAAAAGGGATTTTGTTTTTGAAAAAGAAAGACATAGCTGAAAAAAAAATTCAGTCCAAAATACAGAACTGTCAAAAAGAAATGCATTTTTCCTAGGATGAGATCCTGCATGTGATAGAGGTCCCCATATGGGGGGTCCCTATGGTTGTGTGTCTTTACTGTTGACTTCCTTAAAATAGAATGTCACTAAGTTACTTTTACAGAAGGTAGAGTTCCACTTATCACAACTGCCCACCAAAGGGTTCTTGGTGAGCAAATACTTAGGCTTTTGCCTGCATAGACCGCCATTGGTAGCCTATAGGAGTATAGTTAAAGCAGCTCTGATTAGCCCTGCCCTCAAAGACTAGGTTCCAATTACAGCTAGAAAATTAAATGGAACATTGCTCCAAATATTAAAATATGAGTTCTTCTATCAATATATAGCTAAGAGCCCCTGCTCCACAATGGCTTCCACTCCCTCAGTTGATAGATACAGAGACTTTAGCATGCTGTAATCACACAGTTTATTGTATATAGAATAAAATTTAAAAGCCCTCTAGAACAGACTTCTTAAACTTTTTCCACTCTCAACCACTTCAAACTGTGGAGACCCCACAGTTTAAGAAGCGCTGCTCTAGAATTTGGCTTCCCTTTGCCTGTCCAATCTTATTTGTTACTCTGTCCCAACTGATATCATCACCATGATGTCACTGGTTTTCTTCTAAAGGTAAGGACTACCTATATGTTTCTGATCAGCCTTCCTTATCAAGGATCTTCCTAATCCCCCATCCCAATTTTTGCATTTGTTTCATATGTACTTATTTACTTAAACTTTGTGAGGATAGTGATTATTTTCTTTCTTTCTTTTTTACTACTAATATTTCCTTTTTAAAAAGTTTTATTGTTTTGTTTTTACATTACAAACGTTCATAGATTATTTCTGCTTTATGAGAGGTCTCTCATAACAAGATAAAATAAGTTAAGTAAAACTAACAATACATCTAAAAGTTCACATTTCACATCTGTATGTAGCACTACTTCTCTATTTAAAAAAAATAACAAATATCTATTTTCTTTTGCACCCTGGTGGAAAAAAAAAAGAAAAAAATCCTTGTAACAAAATATGCATAGTCAAGCAAAACAAATTCTTTCAATGGCTGTATTCAAAAATATATTTCTCATCCTGTGCCCTAAATCCATTACCTCCCTGTGGAGGGTAGCATGTTTCATCATGAGTCCTCTGGAATCATGAATGGCAATACTTAAAGAGGGAAAAGATCTATATCCAAATCTTTATATTCTTAGTGTCAGTACTTAACCCTTAAAAAGCTCTTACTAAATGTCTGGTGAACTGAATCTAATTTTAAAAGGGAAAGATGTCTATAAAGTCCCACTTTCTTCTACTGATTCTCCAGTCACTCCAGACCTATGACATTATATTTCCTACCTCCTCTGAATTCCTAGTGCACTTACAGTTAGTGTCTTGTGGTTTAGAACTTAATTATCTTCTCTCTTATCATCATAACAATTCGGTTTCTTTAACCATATCTAGGTTCCCTAAGGGAAGAAACCATGCCTTATGATAATAGTTGAGTTTAAAGTTTGCAAAGCCCTTGACATTATCTGATGTGGGCTTCACAACAAACACAAGAGTCTCACAACTCTTCTTATATTTTATAGCTGAAGAAATTGGGGATCAGATAGATTAAATGATTTTGCTCATGGCACCCAATCAGTGTCAGATTAATGTGAATACATTAATGCTATTGGATGTTGGTGGAATTCTAGGAGGAAAAAAATAAAACTGGAGAAGAGAAAATCCTTTCTTCCCCTCAGTCATTGGTCCTCTTTTTAAAATATGATTAGCCTCCATAAATGATATAGTAGAAATCAACTTGAGAAAATAGAAAAAAATGTAACTACCTCCCATAGCTTCAGTAGCACCTTCTCAGACTTCATTCACATTGAGATACGCTAGCTGACGTGGAGCCCAGTTGTTGAGGTCTAGGGGTGCTAGGAACCCTGAAATTCAAGGACAAATGACGCAGGTACTGCATTGAAGGCCAGACCGAATCTGAGAGATTTAATGTGGGGCAAGGTGGACCTCATATACAGAAAGAATGCGGGAAGGTCTGGATGTGATCAAAGAGTGACCAAGTTTTGGGGGTGAACAGAGAAAGGGTCTAGGTGAAATTAAGGAGTAGGTGGTCTAGGATGGGGCCAGGTACATACTTTGAGGGTCACAAAGAAAGGGAAGTTAAAAAGATTTCAGGGATGGGCCAATGCCTTGGGCTAAAGCCAGGGACTTGGCCTGAGGCTGGGTTGAAAATTCAAAGCAGAGGCAGAGCCCATATCCCATCCTGGTCACTATGTTAGATGCTATGCTGGAGAACATGGAAAAGAGATTAGAGGGTGTAGTGGATAGAGTGGTGAACATGGAATCAGGAAGACCCAGGTTTAAATTCTACTTGTAATGCTTATTACCTATGTAACTACGGACAAATCACAGAGGCTAAATCATATTCCTTATCTGTAAAATAGAGAGAATAATTAATGCCTGTGGCAACCACCTTACAAAGTTGTGAGGTTCAAATGAACTAAATGAGTAAAGCACTTTGCAAACCTTAAAGCATTATATTAATGTCATTATTTTAAAGTAATCTATTAATTCAATTGAATGACAGACTTAACATTTATAAATCAGCATTAGTGAATACATACTAATATAATAGAACTGATCAGCCATGGAATAAAAACCTGAAAACAATTGGTTGTTAATCAGTGGAGGCTTCCTATAGGATGTAGGCTATATAAGAGAACAATTGAGTGAATCTAGAATTGATTGAATGGTTTGGCACAAAGAAGAATCATTAATGTTTCAATCAAGTTAGAAAGATTTCTCTAGTGAAGTACCCTAGGGACATTTGCTTTTCTCTGTGTTGTTTAACATTTTTATCAATGATTTGGACAGATGGCATCCTTTGCAGATGACACAAGCTGGGAGGGGGTAGATAACAGAGAATGACAGACCAGGCCCAAAAAACTCCTGACAGTCTAGCACATTGGATCAAATCACATAGGAATAAAAGTAAGCTTGAGTTAAAAAAAAAATCACAGGTACAAAGTAAGAAAGGCTCAACTACAAAGCAGGTTGTCTTGGGGGAAAAAGATCTGGGGGTCTTAGTAGACTGCAAACTCAATATGAGTTAACAGCATGATATGGCAACCAAAAAAGCTAAAGCAATCAGAGGATATAAGTTCCAGGAATAAAGTAGTGATATTTTGCTATTGCTCTATCAGAACATATCTAGAGTAGTGGTCAGGTATAACATTTCAGTAAGGAAATTGATAAGCTGGAGAATATTTAGAGGAGGGCAACCATGATGCTATTAATTAATTTGGGGATATAAATATCCTAGGAGAAGGGAAGACTTGGGGCAAGACATAATAACTGTCCTGAGTATATTCAAATACTCATTTGAATGGCCATTATGTAGAAAGAGAGATTAGATTTACCCTCAGGGGGAACAGTGGACCGGTGTTGAGGAAAGAAGGATTTAGGTTTGAAGTGGGGGGGGGGGGGGAAGGGGAGAAGAACTTCCTAAAAATTACAACTCTCCAAACATGGAAATGGTGGTTTCCTCAGGAGGATAGTGGATTCTCTCTTGTTCAGTGTCTCCAAGCATAGTCTGAATAACCACTTTTGTTTTATAGTGGAGCTTATTTTCTCCAATATGAGTTGGATTATCTGGCCACTGAGATCCCTTCCAACTCTGAAAATGTAATTCTCTAGTGCTAAGGGAAATGAAATTTTTGGATATACAAAGATCCCACACACCTTGATGAATCATGAGGAATTTAGTGAGATAGATAGATAGATATAGAATAATATATCCTGTATTGTGATACATATTAATTTATTTAATCATTAAAGTATTTTTAGTGCTATGGGAGACAAAACAAAAATTTAATGGAATGGATGCAGATTATATTGCAGTAATAATAACTAGCATTTACATATTTCTTTAAGATTTAAACCATTTAAGTGGTTTATATCCTCATTAGATCTCCCAACAACTCTATAGGGTAAATACTACAGGTATTGACATCCTCATTTTCCAGATGGAGGAAACTGAGGCACAGAGAGATTGGGTGATTTACCCTGTTCTCCCACATCTAATTCTAGAAATAGAATTCCAAATCTGGCTTCTCTTAATTCCAAATTCAGTGCCCTTTGGACAACACCAAAGAAATGAGAAATTCCTACTAATAACTGTTGATATTAAACAACAGAGTAGCTGCCAAAGAAAAGTCAATGAATCTTCTTTTCCAGAAATCCTTATCATTTTGGTACAGTTCTTCTTTCTGGGATGGTTTAGGTAGTGGGCTTAATAAACAATCAGTCATTGTATTGATTGATTACTAGATTCAATTATGGACTCCACCGAGTCCATAATTGGACTCAATCAGTGTCGTTTGTTTACTTATTTCTCAAATTGTAAAAATTCAAAGGCTTGAATTCCATTAAAATTCTAAGTGCCCAGGTCAAATTGAAGCCACATATTGGTCATCATGGTTTCTCTGCCTTCTAAAGAGATACCTCTGGTTGATTCCATGTACAAAATATTGGTTTGTGGAAAATCTGTTTTTCTTTTCTTCTTTCTTTCCCTTCCCCCTCTCCACTCTCCACCTGCCCACTACTCCCACCCCACCCCCACCCCAAGCAATTCCTTTTTCTTCATCCACCAGGTTCTGCAACAGACCACAAGTGGCTAGGGTAGACATACTAATGAGTTCTTCAGGCACTTAAGCATTTTAATCCCAAACCATAAAGGCCCTAAGAAGGACCTCAGCTGCCATCCATGCAATTTTATTTGAAAGGAAAAGAAAAGGTAGAATTAATCCAGCATAAGAGCAGTGAAAATAATATTTTTTTAAAATGCTGTCAATGTAGTATGAAATAATTTTTCCATGTCCTTCCTGAGCCAGTCATTTCTTCAGTTCTTTAAGGTCATGTCGCAGCTAATGCTTTGTCCTAGCAATGGCACCATCAAGCCCTTTAAAATCAAGTTATTGTGAGTCCAAGCACTGAGGCAGCTTACCACTTCCCCTAATTGGAATGGCTAATTTGACTATCACAGCAGCACCATCCAGATGCTCTCAGCTGATCGAGAATATGGCAATATCTAGCAAGAGGATTTATTCAAGATTCAGAACAAAAGAAATAAATAATTATCTGTGGTCAGGAGATGTTCTAATTCCTGCTAATATCCTGTGACTGAGCTACAAGCCATTCCCGTTTCTTGATTTCTATCAGCAGACCCCATGGGTTCTGTAGATTGTTACTTTGTGCAAAATACAAGAGCTATGATGGAAGGAAATATTAAACAGAGGCCAGGGATGCTGAGAAAGAGGGGAGGGGGAGGGAGGGAGGAAAAGAGAGAGAATTGTTTTAAAATGGTCCCCATATTGTCTTTCCAGAAAGAAGTCTATATATAAATTTACTCAATAAGTGCAGGTCTAATGTGCCCAATTTACAAAACCATAATAATAAGTCATAATTGAATAAAAGTATGAGAAAAATAAATGGAGCAGTGTCTTCAAACACTTGAATTCTCATTAAGTTTTTTCTCTGAATTAGTCCTAAATACTTACATATCCAATATGGTCTGCGAGGCCTCAAAAAAAGAATTTAAATTCCAAGGCAGATTAAGCACAAGTTGATATCTAATAAATCTTTTTTGATGGCAGTTGTTTAAAATAAAAACAGCAATAGTTTTTGGTGTACTTTCTGACAGGTTTTTCTCTCTTTTTAAATCCCTAGTCAGAGCCCTAATGTGATAATGTCAAAAGGATGTGTTCAGAGGTCAAAGAAAATATTTCTAAAGGCTGTCTTTTACCTGGAATCCTCCAAAGAAAGGAAATCTTTTTCTGAGGAGAGTAAAAAGAAATATTCTAAATGAACTATACTTTTCTAACAAACTCAGTATATACACTATCCTTTAAGAATCAAGGGATTATTTCTTGCCTCCTTTACTTTATGAAGGTAATGGACTGTGGATGAGGAGTATGGAGTAAACCATGAAACACTATATTGATATGCTTGGTAGTTTAGCTGCTCCCCCTCCCCCACCTTTTAAAAATTCTCTGTTAAAAGGGAAAACATGCTGGGTACAGGAGAAGGGCTATATTTAGAAATGAAGGTGATGTAAAAAGAAAGACAATAATGCAAAGAGAAATAGCTTTAGAGTCTGAAGACCTGTGTTCAAATCCTGATTGTTCCTTACTACCTGTGTAACATTGGGCAAGTAACTTACTCTCTTAGTATGTCTCAGTTTCCTCATCTATAAAATAAGTTAGTTGGATAAGTTGGCCACTGAGGTCCTTTCCAGCTCCTATTCTTAGATTTCTATGGACTTGACTGAAGACTTTGATGTCTCATATTGGCTCAGTGTTAATATCTTTGGATTATATATAGACAGGTCCAAACACAGAAGTAGACAAAGTAGGTGGTTGCCTTCATGATGTAATTTAAGAGGCCCCCTCCCATCATCTTGCCCGATGCCTAAAATTCCACCATTTGTTCTTTGAGATGCTAAAGGCTCTTTATCCCTCAACAAGGAGTACTAGCACTGGCTAGCCCCAACTCTTTCTATATTTGACCTGCTAAGATGTATGTCCAAGCTCTGAACAGGGAGGAAATTGGATTATCATCTATCTATCTTATAACTCTGAATAAAGACTTCAACTTCAGTCCATCTTATTTTCCTTCTGTACCATAAAATATTAAAGACATATTTAATTCCTTGAAAGTCCAGAGAAAATCCTATTACCCTAGAGGAGCTGCATGGCTATAGGAAAGGTGGAGAGTGCTTTACTCAGCTCCAGTCCTTTAGAGAAAAGGTCTGGAATCCCAAGTTACTACTATCAGCCAACAGATGAATAGATGTCATACAGATATGGAGAGAGAATCCTGTTATTATAGAATCTTTTCCATCCACGAGGTCCAGCATAGAAAGCGAATTCCTCAAAAACAAATAGAAGTAAATAAAGGAAATTGTGGAAATAAATATTGAAGGCCTAAGATAAATGAGTTAAGGCAAGGGCAGGAGAAAAGCAAGAAAGGAAGTCTCAAAAACAAAGTTTTGGTTTTTGTTTTGTTTTTATGGGAAAATTCCAAACAAACTGAGGCTTTTCTTACCCCGAGCAAATATAGTTAAGAAAATCTCTCCACAGGGTATCAGAAGAGGGGGGGCAGGAAAGAGCAGGAGAGAAAGAGACTATCACAGAAATCCAGTCTTTTGTTCTCACCTCCTGAGCTCTGGGGATGGTCTTTAAAGGCATAGCCCCTAAAAGCAACAAAGGCCAGAGTTGCAAGGGCACTGCAGATACTGTGTCACTCATTACACACCCTGGACTTCACTGAAGGCCCAGGCCACTTAATTAGCCTGCCACACAATAAGAAGTAGTAAGCAAATCTACTCTGGCTGACAACACCAAAATAGATTGTCTGGGATAAGATAGCCAGGTAGGGGTGCTGCGGATGGAGAAAATGTGGGCTAAGGACCTGCTCCAAGAAAATAGGCCCATGGAGGGAATGTTTACCTGGTATCAAGTTAATGCTGGCTTCAATCCTGCATTCAGCACCCGGAACCATCCAAGGTGACTTTCAGGTCAGGCAGTCTGTTTAAAAAGAAACCATTAACACTCCCTATTGTGAAGAGAACCAATTACCACCACTGGATTCTAGCTAAGCCATTCTTGGTCTCTTTCCTATGGAGAGATCTTATTGTGCAATGGGAACATTGGCCCTCCTCAAACTCTGCCTTCATTCAGGGTAGTTTGCTCTCTAGAGTCTCCGACCCATTTGTTCATCGCCTTTCATGTGGTTCCTCCAAACTGTAATTATCTGTTCAAAAGGTGAACACCACTCCTGCAGCTCTCCCTGGACAAAAGACTACCCATCCAACATGCGGGAAACAGAAGGGCTGGGAGTTTTTGCCAGTGTTTTCCAGCCATCTACTTTCCAGATGTCAATCCCAGAAACGCTGTCCCCAAATGTGGAGTCTTTGCAACACTGCCGGCAGGCAGCCATCTGGGAGACACAACAGGCCTGAAATTTGCCAAAGACAAGAAGCATCTTCAGTGTGGCCAAGAAAATCTGAAAAGAAATTCGGCAAGGTCTAGCAGAAGGGCTAACTATAAAGCTAAACGAGTTCTTTAATGCCCTATATTTACATTTTTCCCTTCTGGAAAGTTGAGATTGATAACATTTACTCTAGTCTTACCTCATGAGAGTTTTGAGAAAATTAAGATGCTGTGATTTTTCATGACTGTGAGCAAAAATTTTGACCTAACCCATACATTTCTGCCTATTAAAATCCTGCCAATACTTGAAGGCAACAACCTATTCCATGAAATTTTCCATGTATCCCCCTAGGTGGAAGTAATCTTTCACCCTTGGATTTCTCCTTGTACAATGTACATTTATATATGCTTATAAAATGCTAATTAGTGCTGTAGTTACTTGTGGCTATCTCCTTTTCCCAACTACACCCTTAAGTTACTTGAGGGCAGAAGTAGGTCAGGCATTCTTTGTGACTCCCAGCATCTAATATGATACCTTGCACACAGAAGACTTTTTAAAATGTTCAATTCGGTTGTTTTCAGTGATTTGGGAACTCTCTCAGTCTGTCTCCCCTCTGTTTCTGTCCTTTCTGGTTCTCCCTGTCTCCCTCTCCCCAGCTTCACCAATGAGGAGAGAGCTCCATATCAATGGCCTTTGGAGCTTAGGTTATACTTGCATAGAACCTAAGCCTGCCTCTCCTAAAGTTCTGTCCATTTAGCTCTAGTTTTATTGTCTGGGTCCAAGAAGAACAAGTCCAATTCCTGTTCTACATGGCGGTCCTTCAAAGCCGTAATGCCCTCCCTCTTCTTCCTCAATCTAAATATCCCTACTTTCTTCAGCAAATCCTCTTTTAAGTAGCCTGGTCTTCTGTACTCTCATCTTCCCTTCTATACATCCTTCTCTCTATTCACATAACTATCATCCTGGTGCAGGCCCCTATCACCTCAAGTCTGGTTTATTGCAATAGCCTACCTCAAGTTTCTGCCCACTCCCAGTCCATTCTCCCCTTAGTTACCAAAGCGAACTTCTTAAAGAACAGGTCTGACCATATTACCTTCCCCTAGTCAATGAACTCCAGAGGTGTTCTGTTACCTCCAGATTCAAATATCAAATCCTCAGTTTGACCGTTAATGCCCTTCACAACCTTTCTACATTTTCAGTATTCTCAGATTTTACTCCCTATCATGTACTTTTTTTTCCTGCTTTTTGGAAGGGGGAGGCAGGGCAATTGGGATTAAGTGACTTGCCCAAGGTCATATGGCTAGTAAGCGGTAAGTGTCTGATGCTGGATTTGAACTCAGGTCCTCCTGACTCCAGGGCTGGTGTTCTATTCACTGCACCAAATAGCCACCCTGATCATGTACTTTTTGATCCAGTTACACCTGCCTTCTTGCTCTTCCTCACATAAGACACTCTTTTCCTCTATGCCTGAAATGTTATCTTCCCTCACTTTTACTCCTTGGCTTCTTTCAAAACTTATATTAAATCCTACCTTCTGCTGGAGGCTTTTTTTTACTCCTTCTCCACCCCCATCCATTTCCCTCTAAGATTACCTTCCTTCCATCTCCATAGTACAGTTTGAATGTAGAATTGGAGTTCAAGTCTGGGCATTTGCATAAGACTCTCCTCATCAGTGGAGGAAATAATTACTCAATGACCTGTGCATTTCTGTAGGAGAGATAAGAGTTTTTAAGAGCTTGGGAGAGTTCTATCTTTTGTTGCTTCTGGATATGAGAGACAGGCCCTTAGAGTCAAAGGTTGTTTTCAGGAAACAATACCTGGAGAGGGAGAAAACCCTTGGGAAGGAGTCAAAATTTAGAGGAGCCAGCACCCCAGATATGCCCCTGACTTCCATCATGCCATACTGGAAACTTAAATGAATTTTGCTTTGAGCGAGATAATGGACTTTCTTAGTTGAACTGAAACATACTGTCTAATCTGGTATATTCTAATCTGTGTAACTTCTTTTATTTCTGTTTACTAGGGCTTAAATATTATGTGCTTATTTCCTATTCACTATTGTGATAGTCTTTGTATAACTGGTTTTTAGTAGGGAAGAAAGTCAAACCTTCAAATACAATTTGGAGTATTCCTTCCCCATTAAAGGACAGTGATCAAGAAAGTAGCAATAAACTAACAGTCCTTTCACCTAGACTAGCAATATTGGGGCAGGGGGAGGACAGATAAATATAATTTTAGTCCTATATCCCCTCTCTGAGGAGAGCAGAGCAGGCAAGCCTTATGGCCCCAATCTCCTTTTCCTTTCTAGGTCAGAATCAAAAGTCTCCCTTGGAGAAGAATGTATGAGATCCTAAACCATTTATTCATACCTCCTTGGGAGGTTCATTTAGCCAAATCCACGGGACATAGATGTAAACAATACAAACACCATACACACAGCACTCACACCTTGGAAGTACTCAGACCTCATAAGAAGCTTCTACCCCTGGAGCCCTCTCTCTGAATAGCAGATTCCGTTCAGTACCTCCATTTAAGGAGGACACCTGGGCCAGCTATCTCTTCATTTCCCACCAGGCTGCATTCCTCTGGACATCTCCATCACCCCCTGTGCCAGGTACCTTGTACTGCTCATCTTTTCAGCTTCCTTTTAGATATCATCTTTCCTGTTAGAATATAAGATCCTTGAAGGCAGACTCTGTTTCTGCTTTTAGCACTTAGCATAGTGCAACACAGAATGAGGATCTAGTAAACTGTTGTCAGCTGGCTGACACCCTACATACATGTGTGTAGTATACATGTTGTTCACCACCATTAGAATGTAACTCCTTGAAGGCAAGGGATTCTTTTTTTTTTTTTTTTGCTTTGCTTGGTATCCTCAGTGTTTAGCACAGTGCATTTCACATAGTCATTAATAAATTCTTATAGACTCCCAGACTAGTCGCCTTCCTCTCCTGGATATGCTTCGTGAAATGGGGTGCTAGAATTAAACACAATGCTTCAGGCACAGTATGACAAGGACAGACAAAACACATGGATTCTATCGTCACCTCCCAAGTCCTGAACACTATGCTTCCCTTTTCATACAGCCTAAGATCATGTTTTTTGTCCATCATGTTGATTATTTTTGAGTTTGTAACCTGTAATACTCCCAGATCCAGGTTATATCCACAATGTGTCTTTATGTTTTGTAGTCCTCTGCCTCAGGGAAGGGGGTCCAGGCTAAATCTGTTTATGATATCTAACAGAACTCAGAGCTAGGCTCTTCACAACAGTGATGGCAGTATGTCTCAAGGGCATGAAGTGTGATGTACGTTTTTGCATGCCTAGCACAGTGCCTGGCACATAGTAGGCAATTAACGAATAATTGTAAGTCGATGATAATAATGGTTGGTGGAATGCAAAGTTGTGGCTTAGAAGAAAGGTCCTTTTTCAATTCAAGGTACTGCTATATTATTTTTATCTGTTTCAATTACAATTTTAATTTCTCTTGCTACACTAGAATTCTTTTAGGATAGTGGTTTTTAAGAAGCCAAAAACTTCATCAAAAAGATGCTAGAGAGCCTGAGTGGGGTGGGGGTGGGGGAGCAGTAAAACATGAGGGAATAAAGTTCCCATGGCAAGAAAATGAAGAGAGTGCCTTCTGTGGATTTCATCTGCTGTATGGGAAAAAAAAAACATAATAAATAATCCAAAGATCTATCCACTCTGGCACCCCAGCCTCTACCCCACTGGGGAAATAACCATTTATGTCTGTGTGTGCGTGCTGAGAGCACAGCACCAGTAGAGAAATCATCAAAGACTCTGAATTGAATAATAAGAAGGCAGTCTGTCTCCACAACAAATAATTCCTCCAGTGTCACTGCCTTCTTAGGTGAGCAATAACTTTCTGGCTACATATTAAAGGTCCAAAGAGACCACAGAGTTCCCTTCAAGCAGATAACATATCTGATTTGATTCTTTAGCTCTTTTTCTGAAATACACTAACTAATCATTCTTCTTCCCACCCCCAATTAATAACTTTTATTTACATTTTTTTAAAGGATTCAAAAAGAAAGGCAGCTTGACAGTGTGAATAGTGATCTGGACTCCTCATCAGAAAATCCTGGCTTTAAATCCTGACTCTCACACATACTGGTGGCACAATTGAGCAAATTCCTTAAGTGTTTTCCCCAGGAATAGTGGTGTGCCCTAAATGTTTAACAACCAGCTCTCTAAAAAAAAAAAAACTGTACTGTATGGCACACTTTTTTTTTTAAAGCAATTGGGGTTAAGTAACTTGATCAAGGTTACACAGCCAGTTATTTCTGGGTGTGGTGCTAAGTATCTGAGCCCAGATTCAATCCCAGGTCTCCCGACTCTGGGGCCAGTGCTCTTACTCATTGCTCCAGCTGGCCGTGTATGGCACACTTTTAAGTTTAAACTGCATTATTAAAATTTTCTCCCATCACTTTAAGTCCTGACAACAAAACAATAAACCAAGCCCTGTTTGGTAGCAATCATTGATGTGTAAGTGCTCACACTAAAAATTAAACAGTAGGCTCTTGCTTGTTTGTGCTGGCTCCCACATGCCCTTGCCAGATAACAAAGATTATAATTTGTGGAGCAGTTACAGATCTTCCCCTAAGGAGGATGTTCCCTATATCAATGAAATTAGAAGTCTAGTCAAAAACAAATTCAAAAAATAAAAGTTGGTTTCACTTACTAATATAACCCTTCATTGTATCCTCTAACACAACAAAGAAATATCTGAGTAAAATCCAACTTCCAAGTAACTGAGTCTGACAGCAGCATCATCATTCCACACCTGTAGTGTCCCATCTCTCTACTGAAAGGAGATCTGTTTCCTTCTCTTTTCTCTAAGACCAAGATGGGTCACTGCAGTTAATCTGAGGTGGGCAGCATCTTGGGTTCATTTCCTTTGCTGTGTAATCATCTTCCCAGGCTTTGAGGCTACAGCTAATGAAAAATGACCCCTGCCAACAGCAATGACATTTCCCCACATGCCCTACAAACCTTCCTGCAGTGGGACCTACAGCTAAAAACTCAACACCAACACAGACTCACAGATTAACAGCTGGAAGGTCACAGAGTTCAAACACTCTCATTTTAAAGATGAGTCATGAAGGCCCAGAGAGATTAAGTAATTTGTCCAAGGTCACAGGGATGTCACAGGGATGGCAGGGCTGAGATTTGAACACAGGTCTTCTTACTCCTGATTTCACCACTGTGTCCCATGACTAAGTGATACAGTCCTATTCCAAAAAGTTCCCAAGCTTGTTGGTTTCAAAATGAGAGAGAGGCCCAGACCACCCAAGCTCCATGACACCATGAAGTCCTTTGGGTTCCGAAAAAGAAAAAGATAATTTGCAAATGTCCTTTAGCATCAAACCCAATTAATAGGCGGTAAAAGGAGGCCCTGTAAAAGGTTAGTACCACGTGGAAGATAAGAACCAGGGTCTCCCTCAGGGTAGAATTTTGCCCCTCTATCAGCTATTATGCTCTCATTTCCTTTGAGCAATAGTACACAACAAAATAGCTCCTGGGCCCTGAGGGAGGAAGGAAGGAGTCTGGCTACCTCTCAGACACAAGGCGATTGTCCCATAGGCAGCCCTAGGCTGCAAGGCCTACTGGACTCACCATTCTATTAATCATTAACTCTGGGCTTTTACATAGTTCCTTTTAGCAGCCATTCTTCCAGGAATGTATTCAATGAACAAGATGCCCAAGTTTTATTGCTTGCTTAAATTAAGATCATAGATGAGCTAGAAATAACCTTGGAGTCTAGCTCAACCTCTTCTTTTTAAAAAGGCCCAGAGAGGTTGAGATTTAATAAAGGCACACAGCTATTAAATGTCAGAGCTGGGATTTGAACGCAGACCCTCTGATTCCAGGTCCCTTTCTACTGTGCCTCATTCCCCTACCACTCCTCTCTATCTGCCCCTTGCCAAAGACAACCAGGAGAAGGATCCAATAGTTTCCAAAACCTAAGAAACATGACCAAAAAGGCCACCAGAGCTTCTGCAACATCGAACCATTGTAGGAAAACCTACAACTCATTCCTCCCTTTTCCTCAGCCCACCTGCTGTTGTTCTGTTCTGTTACATAGGACTCTTTGCCCAGTCACACACCTAGTACCTCAGCTCACCTGCAAGATACAATTCTTGGTCATAGCTCTCCCATTCCTTTGAAATTCTGTCTCTGTTCACTGTCTGTCAGTCAGTCAAGTGATATTTATTCTCTTATCCTGAGATATTCTCAGCATGGTATAGAGGATAGAGACTAGGTATTTAAATCAAGAAGATGTTCAGTCATTTTTCAGTTGTGACCCCATTTCTTGGCAAAGACACTAGAATGGTTTGCTATTTCCTTCTCTAGCTCCCTTTTATAGATGAGGAAACTGAGGCAAAGAGGGTTAAGTGACTTGCCCAGGGTCACAAAGCTAGTGAGTGTCTGAGGGCAGATTTGAATTCAGGAAGATGAGTCTTCCTGACTCCAGGCCCAGTACTCTAAGCCAGCTACCCACCTAGCTTTATTACTTACTTACTATGCAGCAAGAACCATGTTAAGCACTTGGCCCAATAGGAGTCAACTTTCTCTATAATGTATAGTCTTAGATAGTTGCCTAGATCAGTGGTGTCAAACTCAAATAGAAACGGGACCACTAAACCCTATATAAGGATCTCTGTAGGTACATGTTGACTTCATTTTAAAATGTTATCAACGTTTTATTGTACTTTTATTTATTTTTCTAAATATTTCCCAACTACATTTTAATTTGGTTCTGGCCACACTCAGGCAGGCGGCAGGCAGGTAGGCAGTGTGTTGGACACCTCTGGCCTTGTAGTCTCCCCATTAGGATGAAAGCTTATTGAGTGCAGAGATTGTTTAATTCTGTGTACTTGAATCCCCAGAGCCCAGCAAGCACAGGGTCTGGCACAGAACAGGTGCTTAAGAATTATTTGTTGATTAATTAAGCCTTAGCTTCCTCATATATAAGATGGGGAAAATAACATTTACTCTCATGAGGATGAAAGAGACTATACATGTAAAAAGCTTTTGGTAAACTACGTGGCACTATGTAAATGTGAGTTATTAAAAATAAGTATCACTAGCTCCCAGGACATAATTCCATTTTCCAAGACAGGGATCAGGGGTGAGGGGAACCCTGTGAAAATAAATATAAATGAATCTACTTTTTGTCAGGAAGAGTAGCCAAATGAGGGTATGAAAGTACTGTACTATATTTGTTATTTGGTCGGGGCTGAAGCCCTTATCTATCAAAGCTGCCTACTTAGCCTGAGAGACCTACAGACAGTCCAGACACTGGCTGCCAAGGACACTGATCATCTTTTTTAGAGTTGGAAGTGTATGCCACAAATCCACCCACTTTCTTCACACAGAAGAGTTGCAAGATAAGACTCCTCTTACTCCTGATAAATGCTTTGAAGAACATGTTGCATGTTAACAAACAGCTTTTGATTGTGCCTAGTTTGATCTTCATTTTGTCCAGATTCACCGGATTCTTGTAAATAGGGTTCTTTCACACTCTACAAATCAGCCTAAAGGAAAGCCTAAGAGAAACAATGGACTTAATTCTCCAGCTGTGGGGGAGTGAGCTTTTAGAAGGACCCACAGGGCTCCTGAGGGGGTTGGGGAAGCAGAGAGGGTGGTGATGGAGGTGCTGTGATCAGGAAACCAAAAAAGACTGAGTAACCAGGAATGGGAAAGAAGGCATGGTAATGATCCTTCTATAAGCAGCTACACTGAGGAGGGAAGCCCACCATTTTCTGAGGAAAAGAAGTTTTCTCAATAGCTTTCATTATAAAGTCACAGGTTATATTATTCCTGTCCCAGTTTTCATACCTTCAGAGGAATTATAGCTGGCCTTACACATGAGAAGAATAAGCAATGCCTTACTTGTCCCATATTAGGGGCCAGAGTCACAGAAATCCTTCCCCATCGATGTGCTCAAAATCTGGATAGCAGCTCTATTTAGCTTAAGGCTTTGAAGTTGTATGTTTAATCAACGAATATGTACAATTTAACTCCCTTAGATGCGTCATGGGTGACATTCCCTGAAGTTAATATTTCACTATTTCACTGATGATGTTGATAGTCGAGTTATTATCAGTCACTTATACCACAGTGTGAATTAAGGATAAGAGAGCAGACTTTGAAAAGAAGGAAGTGACAGTCACTGTCCTCCAAACCAGCACATGACTCCCTGGTCTCCTTCAGGACCATCTCCCCATGGGGCCACCTCCAAGCAGCCCATGCCTCCACTTCTACAATCACCTCCTCTGATGAGTTTGTTCCTGAACTGTCATTTGAAGAAACACCCATGCCAACCATGCTCACCCCAAATCTGGTTCTGCCTGTGGCTCCCTAAATTCCTGCCTCTCCTCAACCTTTTAGCTTCTTTTTATGTGTTTTCTTCTCCCATTGGAATGTAAGCTCCTTCAGGACAGGCCATGTCTGACTTTTAGCTTATATTTATATTTCCAGTGCCTTTGCACTTAGCAAGCACTTAATAAATGCTCACTCTATCTATCATTTATCATTCATTATCCATCTATCAGGGCAGCTAGGTGGCACAGTGAATAGAGCACCGGCCCTGATGTCAGGAGGACCTGAGTTCAAATCTGACCTCAGACACTTAACACTTACTAGCTGTGTGACCTTGGGCAAGTTACTTAACCCCAACTGCCCTGCCTTCCCCCATCCAAAAAGCAAAAAAACAAAAAACCATTATCCATCTATCTACCTAACACTGTGTGTTTCAAGTCCCTCTTAAATAGGACCATAGGATTTCTAGCTGAAAGGGGCTTTAGAGATCACCAGAGTTAGATGTTTGGGGGTGCTAAGGGATCAAATAGCACAAGAGAAACAGCATGCAGCTGTCAAAGATTCTCTGGGACCATTGGAGGGTGTAAGAAAGCAAACTAAGGGCCAGGTTGGGTGGTCAAAGGAGTGTGAACTGGGCCCTGGTGTTTTCTGTCAGAGTGACTGACTCCAAGAGTGGGTAACAATAGTGGGTAGGGAGTGCTGGGCCCCAGAAGGTGGAACTAGGAGCCTAGAGTAGAAATAACAACGTTGTTGCTGTTCAGTCGTTTCAGTCGTGTCCAATTCTCCATGACTCCTATTTGGGGTCTTCTTGGTAAAGATCCTGGAATGGTTTGCCATTTCTTCCTCTGACTCATTTTACAGTTGAGGAAACTGAAGCAAACAGGGTTAAGTGACTTGCCCAGGGTCACACGGCTAGTAAAATGTCTGAGGCCAGCTTTGAACTCAGGAAGACGAGTCTGCCTGACTCAAGGCCCAGCACTCTATCCACTGGCCAACCTACTTGCCTAGAAAGATCTAAGTTTAATGTAAGAAGCTTCCTAAGTAATGGGAGCTAGAACAAAATGCAAAGTTAGTCTCAGGAGACAAAGTCTTTAAAACAGAAGTCTTCAAGCCAAGTCTGGCTAACTACTTGCTGCTGTAATGTCTGCAGCATCATATACTTAAAGTCCCCCCAGAATTCTTCTAGTCCAAACACTGATTTTTTCTTTTTTGCACCTATGAGGCAACTGAGGGTTACAGAGATGAAGTCACTTATCTGAAGGCAAGTAGGAAATGGCATTAATTGTCCAAGGTAGGATTTGAACCCAGATCTTCTCACTCCAACCAGTTGTCGGTTCAGTCTTCCACAGGCTCCAAGAATGAATTCTTGCTTCTAGCACAGGTTGGACCAGGTGACCTCTGAGGTCCTTCTCAACTCTAAGATTCAGCAAATTTAGCTCAGCATGTGGGGGTTTCAGTGACTGTATCGACAACGAGGTGGAACAGTATTTGAAGCTATCTGGACAGAGTGAAACAGGTTTGATTCGGTGTTATACGGGTGAGTGAACACGTAGATGGGTTGTTATTTCCAGGGCAAATGTGGAAATAAAGAGTATCCTCAGCTCTGCATTTTAGTGTCATTTGAAGGAGTCTGTCCAGGAAAGAAGATGGTAACCTGGCTGGAGTGCCCTCATCCATGCAGCCATTCTAAAACTGAGTGATTAGAAACTGTCACATAGACTTTGTCTCATACAATTTCTCTGAATTGGTGATTTTTAGTTTTCCTCCTTGATTTTGAGGAAAAGAGTGCCCTGGGGTAGGGAGGGGAGGCTGTTACAGACAGTTCTCTGACAATCCAGGCCAGGGGTGGGAAACCTTTGGCCTAGAGGCCTTCATGTGGCCCTCTAGGTCCTCAAGTGTGACCCTTTGACAGAGTTTTGGGTTCAGTGAAAGGGCCTAGAGGGCCATATGTGGCCTCAAAGTTGCAGGTCCCCCACCCCTGATCTAGGCCCACACTTTCATTTTACAGATAATGAAACTAAAGTAGACACAATTGGAGGGATTCACCTAAAGTCACACAAGTACTAGAGCCATGATTCAAACTCGAGGCCTCTGGCCCCCAATCCTGTTTTTCCTACTATTGCTATACCACCTCATATTTCTTCCCTTCTCTCCACCTCTTTCCCAGTAGAAGACTAACAGACTGGAGTCCTCAGGCATGCTGCTGGGGAAGGCTTGTCGGGGCAAACTGAGACATCAGTGTCAGAGAATCTCAAAACAGGGCTCATTCCTCTCTTTTTTCAAGCCAAATTACCTTCATATTTGAGGAGGTTTAGCCAGCCTAGCATAATATTGTCAACTACTTAAAGATTCTGAACAAGTATAGAGTTTTAATGGAAGTTGTATAATAAGTCTTGATAATTATCTCATTTAATACTAGGATAAGGACTGGGGGAGGCATCAAACTCCCAATTAAATCAACATGTATTCACTGAACACCAGGCTGGGCACTAAGGGAAATATAAAAGAAGTCTGACATAACCCTGACCTCATGGATATTATGGTCTAGCTGTATAGATAAGGCTAATCCAGGAGACCCGAGTAGAATGCAACCTTCATGAAGGTAGACACTACTTAATTTTGTCTTGGACTTTCCCTGTGCCTAATACAATTCTTGGTACATAGTAGGCACTCAATAAATGCTTAATGACTTGAATTGAACAAGACAGCTAGCAAATAGTCCAAGGTAATATGTAACATAAATAAGGATTATAGTTGTATACCACAGACTAATTGTATTGGAGTACACAGTAAGGAGAGGACAATGTAGACCAAAGGGTCCAGGAAACCTTTGAAGTCCTTTTTGAAGGAGCAACTTAAAGAATGGCCAGGCTTGGAAGAGGTAGATAGGAAAAGATCATTCCATGCAGGGAGGAGGACAGGAGCAAGATTAAGGTAATGGGACTGAACCCGGTATGTGCACGTGTTAGTGACAAGGTCAGTCTCATTGGAAAGGACCATACTGTTTAGGAAACATTACATCATACTAGACAGGGATCTAGGTGATAACACTGGATAGAACCCTAGACTTGGAGTCAGGCAGACCTGAGTTCAAATCCAGTCTCATACATTTACTAGCTCTGTGACCCAGGACAGATCACTTAAACCTCTGTCTGCCTCAGTTTCCTCATCTATGAAATGCGAATGATAATAATAGCATCTACTTCCCAGGGTTATCATGACGGTCAAATGAGATGTTTGCAAAATCCTTCACAAACCATCAAGAGCTATAGAATGCTACATCTTGCTGGCAGTTAGGTGGGCCAAAAACTAAGTATTTATGACCTTGAAAGCCGGGCAGAGACGTTTACACATGATAAGACAGTAGGGAAACTCTGTAGGTTTTTGCTCAGTAGAATAACATGATGAAAGCAGAGTTTCAGGGCTATTCATCTGGCACTGACATGGTGGGCTAAAGAGACTGGATTCCTCCTGCCCTGATATAAGCAAGCTCCCAAAAGAGCAAATCATCCTTCAGTGCCCATGCTGAGGATGACCACTCCCTGCTCTGAAAACAAAGAACAGTTAGGATTTTAGAATTCAGAGTGGAAAGGAACCATGATAGCCATCTAGCCTAGTCCCCTCTCTTTATAGAGGAGGAAACTGAAGCACAGAGAGGTTGTGACTTGCCCCAGGTCACACAGGAAGCAAATGGCAAAGCAAGGATGAGAACTAAGACCTTCTGACTCCAAATCCAATGCCCCTTCCCTTATGCCATGCCATTTCTCTCTGATGCCTCTGGTGCCTTGTGTTATTCATATGCTTGGGTCAATGTCCCATCCTGTTCACCTGGAGGTCGTTCCCGCTGAAGAGTGAACCTCTTACTTCTTTATATCCCCAGGCCTAGCACAGTGACCTCTATCATGTAAGCATCTAATAAATGTTGATGGATGACAAGATAACTTTTGGGAAGTTATCAGGAATAAGAGTGTATAAAGAGTGGCAGCAAAGCTACTTTTCTTTTTATTAATAATACTTTATACTCATAGAGCATCTTAAACTTTCCAAATCACAGATTCTAGTTCCTGTTTCTTAATCCTCATGACAACTCTATGACATTATGTATTACATATCGCATGTCCTATTATAGATAAATGTAATATGTGTGTGACAGGTATGTGTGATGCATTATATATCATTATAGATGTGATATGTATAGTATGTTATATAATATGCAATAAATGTATTGTTATACACCACATAGAAAATTATATGTGATATATTATATAGATGATAGATGATATATAATTTTACAGAGGAGGAAAGTGAAGCACAGGAAAGGAAAATCATTTGCCGAACTTTGGAAAGTTCTATTATGGCATATTAGTGAGTAAGAACTAGGTTTCCTCCTTCCTAATCCAGTTAGCTTTCCACTAGATGATAAAGTGAAGCCTCCCCTCCCCCACTCCGCTCCCACCTTGGCCTGGCCTTGTTCATCAGTATATTTTCATTCATTATTAATGAAAATGCTCCTCTGAGGACATTGGAGGACCAAATTCTTGAATGACTTGCCAGTCATCTAAAATAGCCATGAAGAGAGTGGTACCAGAATTCATGCCATTATTAGTTCCTGGAAACCATTTAACTGCTGAGCTATGATTTCCCTACGGAGGACACCGAAACACATAGGGCACCTTTTGGTGGGAGCAGTGCCTTACTTTAAAAGGACTAGCTGCTAAATTTATAGCCCAAGGAGTATTCCAACAAAATAATTTCAGGCCTTCGTTTTCACTTCCCTTTCAGATTTAAGGAATCTTACCTCTATTCTCCTTTCCCCAATAAACATAAATAGTTGCCAAGCATCTTTATTGTGAGGAGACTCACAGAAGGAACTGGCCTAGTCGAAGGGATTGTTTATTTTGCAGAACAAAAGGTTAGGAACCTCTTAGTTTGTGTTTGTTTTTCACTATGCACTCTCAATTTATATTTATACCACTGTTTCCTTCTCTTTTTTTCCTCTTGAATATAGCAAAGTAAATTTGCTGCATCTCATTATTTAAACTTAAAAATCACTGGATGAAAGAATACTGGATCCAGTCATCTAAGCAGCTTTGACTCAAAAGGAGAAAAAAAAGTGAGAGGGCAAGGTGCTTTTATGCCAATTAGCACTTCCAATTTCCTTTTCACCATGATTTCACTTCCCTCAAATCTTAGCACAATGAACTAATTCTTTTTGATTGATCATGGCTTTTAAATAAGTGAGTATATTTTTTTTCCTTTCAAATCCCCCAAGCTACCATAGTATACAGTAGTGAGCACTACCAAGATCGAAGGCCAAAATAAAAATAAATAAAAATAAAAAACTTGAAATGAATCCATCCACAAAGTGTTCCCAAAACTCAGTTTGGAAAGTTATTCTTTCTTTTTGCATAAAAGCAAAAAAAAAAAAAGAGAGACTATTTTGATACCTCTTTTTCAAAATTACCTTTAGAAAAGAATGTGATTGTTTTAAAAATAAGCATGCAAAGCACTGTTCTCACCCTCTGGAAGCTACAAAAATCTTTATATGTTCACCGGTGATAAATTTCTAAGCACATCTTTGTGTCTCCTAAATAGCCCCATTATTTGTCTGATGTTGAAAATGACATCTGCACTGTATATAATTTCCATACTAACTTGGCACCATCAGCTCCCTTTGATGACACTCAGCCCTGTTTCCTTTTTGTCTCCCTTCTCTCCAGCTGCAAGACCCAGATGTCAGGTTCGGAATGCATTTTTTTTTTCTGGCAGGCATAACTGGATTCTCTAGACAGTACCCTAAGTTGGGGACTATTGTGAAGCTGCCAACGAGATGGTACAAGACCAGACTACAGACGGAATTCAGACATTTTAAAAAGAAAAAAGGATTAGAATAAAAGAAAGGGTGGGGGAACCCACATTTCAGATGCCTCTAATTATAAGCCAGGCATCTTGCAGGCCAGGCCTGACCAAATTACAGATGCCCTGGTTTATCGCTACTTGTCCATTCTCACTCCTGACAGTTTGTTATCTCTGTTCTCCCTCTGCATCTGAAATCAGCATCTGGGTGGGGTGGAAGGTTTGCCTAAGTTAATCAAGGCCTCAGAAGGGGGTAGTGACAGGGTCAGAAGTAATTTAAAATATGGATACAAAGGAGGAAGGGAGAAGGAAATAAAGGGAAACTAAAGCAATTGGTATGATAAGAAAAAAAGATGAAAGAATAGATGTACACAGTAGTACTACAGAGAATATTAAGATTTGTGGTGTGTACCTGGATTTACACACACACACACACTTCTTGTGAATTCTATCCCGCCCCCTGATTTTGACTAGTTAAAACTGAGATTCACTTCAAAAAAGAAGACCAAGAAACTGGACTTGGGTACCCCAAAGTGCCCACAAACCCTCAAAGTATCATATACATACTTAACTATTTATATGTTATATCCCTTCAGTAGAAGTTCAATAGAATTTTTTAAAGGACAGGAGTGTTCTTCATTTGGTCTTTATACTCCCTGAGGCTCTGCACAATGCCTTGGAAGTTGTTGTTGTTCAGGAAAATACATTTGGGGTTTTCTTGACAGATACTGTAGGAGTTTGCCATTTCCTTCTACAGTGGCTTAAGGCAAACAGAGGTTAAGTGACTTGTTCAGGGTCACACAGCTAGTAAGTGTCCAAGGCCACATTTGAACTCAGGTATTTCTGACTCCAGACCAGGCCTGTACAACCTGCAGCTCATGGCCCACAGACAGCCTGCGACAAGCCAAAGGATGTTTTCTTCTGCATATTTTTGCAGGCCTCCAGAAATCCTTTGGTACAGACCTGCTCTGGACCCAGCATTCTTTCACGTGAGCTACCTACCTAGCTGCCTTGTATACAGTAGGCACTTAAGTGCTCCTTGGATTCCTTTGGATTGGCTATGCCAAATGAAGAAGTAAAAATCTCAAGAAATAAGGGATGAGTCTATGGGGTCTTTGATTCATCCCTTCTTTCTGAAGTGTTGGCATCATGATGAACAGTGGCAGAGCAGGGCATTTTATTTTAAAGCTGCCTGAAAACCAACAGTGGATCCAGCAACTAACTACTTTTGAAACTGAGGCAAATTGTTATTTTCCACAATGCCCCTGGGACACAAAAGGCTGATGGGATAGTAGAACTCTACATTTCCACTAACTACAGAGGCTGTTTCCTAAGCCTAAGTTTGGTTCAGTGTGAGAACTAATGAAATGCCATTCAGCTAGAAGGGGGAGGATGATGATGATGATGAAGATGATGATGGTGATAATGATGTTATTCTGTCAAATTATCAAGTATCCTTAACAGTTTGAGCCTTTGGCAATCAATGTCTTTCTCTCCTCTGGTCTAGCCTCCAAATTCCTGGACAGCCTTATCTCCCACAGATCAAAGAAAGATTTTGCTCTCATTTTTTTCTTCCTCATAAGACCATTATGTTCCTTTTCAATTCTGAAATTTTGCTGGAGCTGTTTTCCTGACTCTATTCTTCTTCCTCTCAATAACATAAAGTATTTCTCTCTTCCCTTACTCTCACTTCCAATTTCTATCCATGAGTTAGCTCAAACCCCACCTCCACTCTCCATGAAGTCATCACCAACCTGTTCCTTCTTTAGCCAGATAATAACAGCCTTACCATGTTTCCCCGATAATAAGACAGTGTCATTATTTTTTTGGACAGAAAAACACCAGAGGGCTTATTTTCAGGGGAGGGCTTATTTTAATGAACATTGACAGCAATTTTAATAAACAGGTAAATGTGAACAAAAAAATGTACCTTTATTCAATAAGCAAATCACTGGGGAAGAACAGGATGACGTGCTTACTGCTGCAGCTCTGATTGGATGCAGCTCAGAGCGTGGCGTGCGTTTCACCCGGGGGGGAGGGGAGGACAGTGCATACAGAGGGTACCGTAATGTAGCGTGTAGCGCAGGGGATCACCTTCACTACAGTAGCAATTTCAATAGGGCTTATTTTCGGGGGAGGGCTTATTTTAGAGGAATCTTACACAGTAAGGGGAGGGCTTATTTTCGAGATAGGTCTTATTATAGGGGAAACACGGTAGTAGGTGCTCAATAAATATTTGTTGTATCGAACTAAAGGGTATTTATTATCTGAGTCATTCACTTGACACATATATTACACCAGCTTGCTACTTAACTGATCCATGGTGACATTTATACTATATAGATGTAGAGACAAATGTATCTACAATTAAAAAATAATACTAAATGTGAAAATTTGACACAAAAGCAATATAGAATAAAACTAAGGGCTAGGTTGAATGGTACTGACTAAAAGTTTACTAAGAGTTTATGAGAACAAAAGATCAATAGGGACTTAAGAAGGATCGTATATTTAGAGCAGAAAGGGACCTAAGAAGCCTCAGGGTACCTTCTGGGAAGGGGAGAAAAAAGGGTAGAAGAGAATTTGGAAATAAAAAAAATGTAAAAGAATGTTAAAATTTGTTTTTACATGTAATTAGGGAAAGATAAAATATTATTTTTTAAAAAGCCTCAGGGAGGAGACTTTTATTTTACAGAAAAGGAAAGTGAGGCATGGGAAGACTAATCAACTTTCCCAAGGTCACACAGGTAGTAAATGTCAGGGGCAGGATTTGAACCTAACTCCTCTGACTCCAGAGGTAGTGCTAATAAGTCATCAAGGAAGAATTCATAGAGGACTTGAGTAATCAAAGGGAAGACTTTACAGAAGAGTAGGGATTTACTTGAAGACATTAGACAACAAATTATTTTGTGATTTTAAAAACCATTCTAACTCAGTCCTGGAGCAGTTAATGCTAAATTATTTTCATGTTCTAAAGGATGCACAGTTAGTTCTTCAACTTGCTTTATACTTATCAGACAGTTGTACTCAAAATGTACTCAGATAGAGGGACTGATGGAGAGAGGGGAAACATTCTAATACCAAGAATGTGTAGCTCTCTTCCTATGCAGGAGGAGTAAACCAGTCACATCTATGGTGCCAATACACCATAAAGCATATCCTGATTCCTAGTATACTATGCATCCTGTGGACACTCAGTCATTACATGACACTCTTATTTTCCAGGACCACATTAATATGCTGAAGCCCCATTCAAGCTGTTTCTTAGAGTGAGATATAGCATGTAAAGACTCCTCAGGGCAAAGTGCTTTTATACTAACCCATTCTCCCAAATTCCTGGGCTCAATTTCTTCTTAAAATGCAATTTTATTAGAAACAGGAAGACTGACCAATGAGAATTCCTACCTTGGAGAATATGCATATGCTCTGCTTGGTTTCAACCCACATGGAGGGCTGGCCAGCCTCCTTCTAGAAAGAGGTGATAGAGGGACCCTTTGCTACAGAGTGTCTCCTTATCGTGTCCTGTTGATTTACTGCCCTGTGATGGAAAGTCTTACAAATTAGCTGCTGAGCTGGAACCTAGACTTAAAAAGGGCTCAGAAAGGCAGAGTTTCTTTCTTTTTCCTAGAGGTGATCAAGGCAAGCATTGCTGTCAGCCTCTGACTAGGGAGAGAGAAGTAGCAGTGTCAGGAGGCAGCACTCTGCTTCCTGCTCCCATATCCCTTAACTCTCTGCCTGGTCACCACATGGCCATGAGCCCACGATGCTGTTTTTCTGCTTCTGTTTTGCTTCTTCTTTCCTGATCTTAGGTGAATGAGTACCAGAGACAGAATGGACAAGGTTACAACCCTGTGACCTTTTAAATATCACAAGAACCACCAGATGTTCAGCAGAGTTTGCCAGTAACCATAGCAACTGAGCCCTGTAAGGAGCTAGTCCTGAGGAGCAATTTGCTCAACTCAGCAGGGAACAGTTTATCCATCAACTATGCCACACCCAGAATCAAACTTTTTAGAGGAAATATTTGCCAAATATTTGATTTTCAGTCCACTCTCTCCAGGGACCAGGATGGTGGCATAGAGAGCTCACAAGACCTGGGTTCAGGTCATTCAGCCCTGACACATAACTGCTGTGTGACCCTGGGTAAATCACTTAATCTCTCAGTGCTCTGACCAACTCTCTAAGACCACAAATTACAGAGAAGGTGGTGAATTGCATTGGTAAAGAGAATTTCCTCATTTGGGAGTTACCTATAGAACACAGTGGAGCTTTTACAAAAATATTTACTTCAAAAGATAATCACAAATATAGGAGCACATTTCCCCATATAGGAGCCATAATCTCTCTTCCCCCCCTGCCCCACCTCAGTCTATGGGGATGGGAAAAGGATTATGTTCATAGTTTAAATCAGTTCCCACAGAGCACAGTCCCAGGGCTCAAGTCCCAGACACCCCAGTTTCTTAGGACTTCCATGGCAGGCTGGATAACTATACCATCCCACCTGTAATCCTGGCTCCAAGGTCACCATGGCTTGAATCCCAGGTCCCATGGAAACACCTCCAGCACCTGAAACAGAGGACAAACAACGCAGAACAGAATTAAACCTTTTCGGGCCCATTTCTCTGAGCAAAGCAGAAGGCAAGTGCCTCCCTTCTCACTGGTTCAGTTCATGGATGGGTACAGCAGCTAAAAGCATAGCTGAAGGCTGGCACCAGGCAACCAGCCTGATCTCACCAGTTTTAAAGAGGCAGGAAGCCATGCAAAAGAGGTAGGGCAGGCTCTGTTAGGCAAACTAGGCATGCTCAAAAGTCAAGTTACACCAACATCAATAAAATCACAACTGCAGTCTCCATCTTTAGAAGGAAACAATTGCTCTTGGCCTGGGTTTGAAGGGAATGTCAGAACCAAGCAGCTGGACTCTGATTCAGAGAGGTAACTCCGTGGGGGAAGGAAGTAGCTCCCAGCTGGTTCTAAGAAAAAGCTTAAGGCTCATCTACATACAATTAGTCTTTAACATCCATAGAGACAAAGCCAGAACTCCCGCCAGCAGGTTGCCTACTTTTGAATGGACTTCATGATACTTTGATGGATCTGTGATGCCATCCATGGGGGGTGATACTCCCTGCTGCTATACAGGATGGCACTCATTCATTCCTTCTCTTCCAGAGACTCTTATTCAGAGCCTTTCTTGGAACAGTCATTTATCTCTTGCTATCAGACACTGACCTCCTTCTCAAGTAGTATATTTTTCTGAGAATCTAGCTAAAGCACATTTCAGAGCCTCAGCTCCAACTGCCTAGCTTTTAGAAGGTGCTGGATGTCCCCTCCCAGCTAGACTCTGACTCTCTCCATTCCCACTCCTCCAGTAGCAACCTTGAACTCTTGCTCCACTCTAACCTATGGGTTCACTTCCCTTTTCCAAAAGTCATAGGTAGACGACATGGTCATTCACTCTGCTTGGATGAGAAAGGAGTCTCTAACTACAACACTTCCAGGAAGGCAGTGGTTCACCAGGCCTTACCATCTGATCTGCTGATTTCCCTCCAGGCCACCTAGGCATTACCATTTGACCTGCCAATATACTCTAAGGACTCCAGCGTTTAGCCATCTGACCTACAACTGAACCCTCCTGTATGTGATACTTTCTCTTATTAGAACATGAGTTCTTTGAGAGCAGAACTGTCTCTAACTGCTATTTGTATCCCCAGGACTTGGCACAATATTTGACACATAGTAAGCACTTAATACACCCATTTTTCGTTAATTTGTAGCGCAGTCTAAACTCAAACTCTCAACCCTCATTTGCACTTGAAGGTAAGGTACTCTGAGGGGCAGTAGGCCACTCTTCCCTTCTGACTGCAGGGGTACCCTGAGGAATTGTGTCTGTCTTTTGTTTTCGAAGAAGATCATGGCATCAGGGAAATGATGACATGACTTGCAGTTTACTTTGATTTGAGTGAGGGAGGGCTGTGCAAGGTCACCAGCCTCACTCTTTTCTCCAGAGCCATCTGGGTCCCGTGACCAGATATTCATCAGGACGACTGGAGATGGCGCAGGATATGGAAGAACCTGGCCCTTTTAGGCTAAGGTCTTTTCACCTACTCACTTAGAGTAAGGTAATGCCCATTGGTTTTTTTAAAAAGTGAGTCAAGAGATAGCCCCTTTAATTAGAAAAAAAAAAATCAAACTGGGGTGGGGGAGGAAGACCCTCAGGGTTGCTGTTCCAAAGAGAAACAGTTAACATTGACATTCTCTCTAAGCCAGGACTAAGGGAAACTACCATTCCTAAACCCTAGGCCCTTCTATTCTCTCTCCTCAACCAACCAGTGGAGTCATCTCCCCATTATCAAGTAACCAATTATTACTGATTAGCTTTTACAAAGGGATATTTTACAGCAATATTCCTCCAAACTGGGAAGTGATTCTCCCCTCTACAAATCCACTCAGACCCTGGGGAGAGTATATTCAAACTAACTGGTCATTACAAAATATTTCTTCCCCTCCCCCAATAATTCAGGATAGGGAATGCATTTCCTGGCTATGGGAATCTTTTTCGCCTTTCATGGAGTCTCCACCAAGTTTACTTCTGGGGGTGGTAGAGCTATCTAATGGACCGGTTGCTCCCTTGTTCAGAAGTGCTAGATACTTGCAAGGTTGGGTCAAACAAGATATTCCTCAGGGCCAATGCATGGTCCCACCAGACTTGGCTACTGCTAGCACGTTGGTGTCGATTGTCATGTCAAAATTAGCACAAGTGTTACAGAATAAATCCATACTCCATCATGACTCAGCTGCAAAGGCTGCATAGAGTGTACAACCATGTGAGAACAAATAGCCATGCACTGACTCTCTCTTCACTTTAGTCTTGGCTTTTAACTTTTCCAAGTGAAATAATATACTTTCAGTGTAGTGGCTGATGCTGTTTTCGTCCTCATTGAAGGTGTCTGATAACATTACTGAAAGCATCACACTAAAAAGCATGGGAGCAAGCACACAGCCCTGATTCACTCCACTGATGACTGGGAAAGCTTGAGAGAGTAGTCCTTTATACAGAAGCCATGTGAGCATACCTTGATAAAACTGGTGTATGATACTGACGAACTTCTCTGGACAACCAAATGTGGCCATGATCTTCCACAAGCTCTCACTGACAGTATGAAAGGCCTCAGTCAAGTTGACAAACACTGTGTAGAGATCTCTGTTCTGCTCCTGGCATTTCTCCTGGCATTGTTAGACAGTAAACGCCACGTTGATCATTCTTTGGCCCTTTCTGAAGCCACACTGGCTCTCAGATAGATGACCATTTTCCAGGTGAAGGAGGACTCTGGCAAGAATCTTGCCAGCAATGACAGAGGGAGAGACAAACTCCCCCCACTCCCACTGCTGTGATTGTCACAGGACAACCTTTATCCTTTTCCTTTATAGAGACGGACAATGGAGGCATCCTTGATGTCCTCCCAGGGGCTCTCCACCAGCTAGTACCACACCATCCATACATGGAAACACTGGTTATAGCAAATAAGTAAATTCTGAATGCTGTGGATAAGTTCACTTACCTTGACAGTATACTTCCCAGGGATGTCCTCATAAATGAGGAAGTTGAACAGGCATTTCCAGAGCCAGCTCAGAGGTTCCATAAGAAAGTGCGGGAGAGAAGAGGTATTAGGCTGTCTACCAAACTGAAGGACTACAAGCCACTGTGTTGACTTCATTGTTAGATGCCTGTGAAACCTGGACAATCAATTAGCCTCATGCCAGAAAATTGAACTGCTTGAATTATCTTAGGAAGGTTATGAAGATTACCTAGCAAGACAAGGTACTGCACACTGAGGTCCTCTCTTGAGCTGAATTGCCAAGCATTCAAACTCCACTCCAGAGAACACAATTCCAATGGTTGGACCACATAGCCTGAATCTCAAATGTACATTTACCTAAAAGAGAATTTTATGGAGAACTCACAAGAGACAAGTGCTCACACAGAGGTTAGAAGAAACAGTACAAGGACACTCTCAGAGTCTTTCTGAGGAACTTTGGAATCCACTGTGAGACATGGGAGGGGCTGGCAAAGGACCACCCATCATGGGGTTCTCACATCAAAAAGGTGCTGGGCTCTATGAGCAAGTCAGAATCACAGTAGCACAAAGGAAATGTCAGATGCACAACTCTAGAGACATCTCCATCCTAGGTTATTTGTGCCTAATCTGTGGTAGAGCTCATAGTCAGTTACATTGTTCCCAACATCTTCGAATATGAAGAATGAACAGCTGCTAACGCCAGTTCCAGGGCTCCAGTTGTTGATGGGATCGTGGCTGGTTCTGTGCATCTGCCAGTCTCACCGATTAATTGCCTCTTCCCTCCTCTTGGTGAGTATTCCAATTTCACTAGTTACCTTGGGAGTCCTCATAATATTCACTGAGAATATCCTTTTGTACTCATTTACCCAGAATCAAGAAGAAAGAAACACACCAAGGACAGAAGCACCTTCTATTCAGGGACAACTGGATTTGGGTGGCGAGACTTGGCAGTCAGGTAGTTGCCCCATCCCCCAGCCCAGAGGCTTCTTCCTGCTCCCAAACTGCCACAGAACAGAGCAAGAGATTAACTGCTGGAGCCTTTTGTATGCACACTCTGTCCCAGCTCGGCAGCCAATTAAAAGGACTTTAGCTCTTACAGAGGCTTTCTAACTGGAAACACAATACCTGCTGTGCTCTAAAGTGGGGTTGGGGGGGGGGGGTGCTGGAGCACCTCCATTATGCATGCTGGGAAGCAGGCCTGTTGTGTTGGGGTTGCTCTAAGGCAGAGGTTGGCAAGTCTAGCCCAGCCACCTGACTTTGTACACCTACAAACCAAGAACGGGTTGTACATTTTTAAGCAAAGTATTATTGAACTTAAAAACATAAAAACCATTTTTAGCTTTCTGGGCTTACAAAAACAGGAGTCAGGATGTGGCCCTCAGTCATAGTTTGCTGACTCTAAGGCCTGAGCCCTTATTGGACAATACCCTTGTTACAGATTCATTCATAAAATATTTTAGTGGCTTCTCTTAGCAATCCAAAAAGACCTGATCTCACCTACATTAAAATTTTCTCCCAGAGTACAGTGAACAGTGTGACTTCCCCTGGGCCACACCTACTCTCTAAGGATGCCCCAGTGAGAGAAGATCTACCTCTCCTTGTCATTCCCCCCTTCCCCTCCACTCCCCAGGCTGGGCTGCATATCTGACTCATTATGGATTATTGAGGACATGGGATGAAAGTCTGCTCAGGAATGCTTCTTTAAACAAATAGTGAACTATTTGCTTCATTTCCATCACTTGGATGAGTGATATATCCACACTTTTCCCTGAACCCAGGGCTCTCAGTTTAGAGACCCTTAACTAAGGACCCATGTTATGCTGACCAGAAACCTGGTCTGATCCAAAGACTGATACATAGAGTTTTTTCACAATTATCCATCTCAAGCAAATCATATGTCTTATTTGAAAACTGACCCCATACAGGTCAATAACATTGTTTCCATGGATACAGACACTTGAGGAGGTGGAAAGGGGGAGGCACAACAGTTTTTCTGATTTCAGGGAATTGTACTTTTTCATTCTCCCCCTTGCAACTTGGAAAGTCTCTACTCTTTCCTCCAACTGGAAATCAGATTACCTAATTTTGTATACTGTTACTTATTTTCTTTTAATTGATTGGTCTTATTTAATTAATTATTTTAAATGCATAAGAGCAGGAAGATGTCTCCCTCTGTATTCAGGGTCCAGTGCCAAAGTTGAGGAGGCCTGATACTGACTTGTTATACAATTGGTATGTATTGCTTAATAAATCAATATGCTTGAAAGATAAAAAAAAAAAAGCCCTGCATAAGTAAAAGCAAGCTCTAGAATCCATTTCATTTTTAGATTTTTTTTTTACCCATCATTCATCATACAGGTAAAATGTTTCATGCTGATAAGAACAGCATTACATAGCTCTGTGATATACATTGCATAACATCTGTGATATAACAATCTGAGGAAGTATTTTGTTGGGGAAACCTTATTTGGTAATATGATAGGAGGAAAATATTGAGGTTACAGAAGGTGGTCATAATACCAGCAGTCAGAGAATCATTTGGCTTAGGTATTGTGAATTTTTGAGCCTTTATAGACAGTAAGGTCAGGAGCACTATAAGGGAGTGAAATTCAACACTTAACAGAAAATGGAAATATATAAAACTGGCATAGGTTAAAAGAATACATTTTACTAATTCATTCACTCAACCAATATTTGTTTGGTGCCAACTTTGTGCAAGGCACTTTACAATTTAAAACTAAATAAAATATAGTTTTTTGCCTGAAAGATCTTACAATATGATGAAGAAATTCTAAGATGAACTGTCACAAAGACAGGGAGCAAGAAAAAGAGGCAAAGATATTTGAACTAAGCAAATTTAGACTGCAAAGAGATTTATTATTCTGAAGAATCATAGAAGATATAATCATTGTGGATTCCTGCAAATTTCTAGACAATGGGGTCTCCACTGCTACAAAGGAGAACTATTTTTCATCCAAAGGAAGGTCTAAATTTGTCTTCAGGCAGAACTTATAAAAGTAAATTTATCACAGTAATGGTGAAAAGCCACCATCTTATTGCATTGTGTGTTTGGTCCACTTGCCCAATAAAAAGAGTTAGTTGATACTAGATAGTCTCTTGGCCTTTCCTTGAACAAGACACTGTCTCTTGAGTAGGCGCATTTTCTCTGGTCATCCCTTATGCTTGGAATGCTCTCCCTCCCTGCCTACTGATCACCCTAACTTCTTTTAAGTCCCAACTAAAACCCTCCCTTTTATCTGGAAGCTTTCCTCAATTGCCCTTAATTCTAGTGCCGTCCCTCTATCGATTACTTCCTATTTATCTTATATATAGCTCGCTCTGTATATATTTCTGTGCATGTTGTGTTTCCTATTAGATTGCAAGCTCCATGGGGCCAGAGACTTCTTTTGCCTCTTTTTGCACCCCCAGCACAGTGTACAGCACATAGTAAGGATTTAATAAATATTTGTTGATTGATCATTTGATTTAGACAACTGGGAGTTCCCACTGCCATTGGCATATTCAGCAGGGTTAGAGACTGAGCCTACACCATAACAGAGAAGGAAGGGGATAATTAGTCAAAAGAAATGCCTATGACCATCAGAATGTTGTCTGTAGATTGTGCCCCATGGGTGAACTGATGAGACTGGATATAATGGCAAGAGGGAAAGAATATGGGAATGGGAATGACTACTCCTGATTTCTCCTTAAGGTAGTTCCTTATTACACTATCTCTGACTCCAAGTAAGGTATTTCACTTCTTTGAGACTATTTTCTGACTGGTAAAAGGAAAGGATTAAAATCTAACACCTTCATTTAATTAATGAGGAAACTGAGGCCAAAAGAGGATAGGACTTGCCCAGAGTCCCTGTCTCCAAATATAGTATTCTTTCTACTTCATCATAATGTTGATTTGTCCAGTCTCCTTCCTCTTCTGTATTGTTGTTTTCTGATCTTCTTTGAGGTGAGCAAACAGAGGCCAGGCTTGTTTAACCATTAGCACAATAAGGATGAGTTTTGGGTAAGGGTTTAAAAAGCTCTCCTGTGAGTTAGGTATAAGATCTTTGACACAAGTACTTAGTCTATTCAGATTCACTGAAGGTATGGGAGAAGGGTGCTTACTTTTTGGTTCTTAACTGGGTTTTACCTCCATAAGACTTGTAGATAGCTCCACTGTGGATAGATGGGATGTCATTCCAGTTTATTTGCCCCAGAGAGGATGAGCCTAAAATAGACTTCTATGAAGAAGAATATAAGACAAGGGTGGAGATCCTTAAGGCCACAGGTTCCCCATCCCTGGTACAGGAGATAACTGTGTTCTGAAGTCACAACCATAGAATTACCACAGAATAATATTACTACACTATAATGTTGAATAAGAGGCTAGAGATAGCAAAAGTAAGAACTTTCCATTTACGGGGGAAGGGCCTCTGATACAAACTCTACAGGTCAATGAAGTAGAAACTATACACTATACCCACAATCGATATGCTCATCACGTTCCCTCTATCCTTTTAGTAAGGCAGAAATTTGGTAGAAACTTTTTCAAGTCTCAAACAAGCTATTAAGCATATATGATTACAAACCTTAGAAACAATTATTTAGAAGAGGGAAATTTAAACCATCAAGATTGCAAAGTGATAAAAGAGGTCCTTTAATAAGCTCTTTTGTATGTGGAAGTTAAGAGAAATCTCTATTATCAAAGACCTTGAGAAAGAAGGCAATACACAAAGATAACAGTTTTTCTGCACAACCTGAATTCTTCTCTCTTGGGGAGCCCCACAGCTATTTTTGGTATCTGCTGGGAGATTGCTTCAAATTGATACTTATTGAATGCCAGCAGTGTTCTGGATTCTGGGTTATCGCCCAGCAAGCAATGTGTTGCTCTTCTAGTGAGCCAGACTCTGTTTTTATTAGTGTCCCCTCATACACTGACCTGCCCCCATACACACACATATATTGTTTAAAGTACTACAAAGATAGGAAAAGGGAGGGGAGCTGGCAGCTCAGTTCTAACTGCAACCATCTACTTTGACTTTCAGGGAGTATAAGCCCCAAAAGTCACATCTGGTACCCAGTTCTGGCTAGTTCTTTTCTTCACCCTGGCAAAGACTTACAACACTATCTCTTTGACTGCAGCCTCGAGGTCACATGTGGACCTCTAGGTCCTCAAGTGGGGCCCTTTGACTGAATCCAGACCTCACTGAACAAATCCTCTTAATAAAAGATTTTGTTCTGTAAAACTTGGACTCAGTCAAAAAGCCGCACCCAAGGATGTAGAAGTACCTGCTTGACCCATCTAATTAGAACATTGTTAGAGAAAAAGCTCTAAGCAAATCTGGTTTTTTATAAACAATAGCAGATCAATTATATGAAATTTAAAAACTTTTGCACAAACAAAATCATTCTATCTAAGATCAAAAGGGAAAGCATATATTGGCTATAACAATAAATTTTAAGTGGAGCTGTTAGTTGGTCTGACCATTCTGAAAAGCAGTTTGGTATTAGAGTTGTTGGGGGTTTTTTTAAGTAACTGCAATATCTATGCCTTTTGATCTAGAAATAACACTGCTAGGCATATACCCCAAGAAGATATGAAAGACAGAAGGGAAGGCCTAATAGCCATAAAAAAATATTTGTAGCAGCATTTTTTTGTGTGATAGCAAAGAAGTGGAAACAAAATAGATGCCCACAACTTTGGAAGGGATTAAATAAACTGGCATACATAAATATAAAGGAATATTACTGTGCCATAAGTAAATAACAAATAATTCAAAGAAGCAAGGAACTTATATAACTCATATGAATTAATGCAAAGTAAAGTAAGCAGATTCAGGAAAACAATCTATGCACTGAATAAGACTATGTAAATAGAAGAACAACAACAAAATGAGTTCTATGTGATTATAATGGCCAAGCTTGGCCTTCAGAAAAGTTGAGAAAATGGACCTACTTTGCCTTTTTGCAGATGTGGGAATCTATGGGTGTAGAATATTTCATATGTCAGGCATAGTGGCTACATTAGTTGGTTTTAATACAATTTTTTTTTCTCTTTTTTAAATCTTTGTAACAAAAATGGCTTAATGGAGCTAGAAGGGATATATTCTGGAAATGAAGGTAATGTAAAACAAAAGATATTAGTAAAAATAAGAAAAGAAATCAATGAAGATATTCAACAGCTATGGAAGAGTTTTGCCATTAGACCCAATCCCTCTCATCCTAAAATCTACTGCCCCAGGGTCACTCTTTGTGAGTTCTTGTTGTGAAACCTCTTTAATATCCTGCTAGTTTATTCAAAATTGTATAGAGGTCAAAGCAACTGCTAATTAGATATGCTTTTGTACTTTAATAATCCAAATTTAATTCATATGACACCTTTGTGTAGCTGCAGAGTGTATTATCTACTTTATAGACCGGAAAACTGAAAATTGTGATTCTTTTAGCTTAAATATCGCCCATAATACCTTGAAAGGGAAGTGCTTGTGGATTCAGTTATCATCTATATACTGGTAATTCTCAAACCCACTTATCCTGTCCTAACCTCTCTTCTGACCTCCAGTCTTTCATCTCCAGCTGCCTATTAGACTTTTTAAACTGGATGTCCTATAAACATATTAAATTCAACATGTCCAAAATTGAACTCATTATTTTTCTCCCAATTCTCCCCTCTTTCTAACTTTCTTATTACTGTTAAGGGCACCATCATCCTCCCAGTCACCCAGGCTAGTAATGTTGGTATCACCCTCTATTCTTCATTTTCTCTCACTCTCATATACAATCTGCTGTAAAGGCCTGTCACTTTTACCTCCGGAACATATCTCACACAAGCTCCTTCTTTCCTCTGGCCCTGCTCCTGCCCGGGTTTGGTCCCTGTCACCTCACTCCTGTGCTATGGCAATAACCTGCTGGATGATTTCTCTGCCACAAATCTTTTCCCACTCCTGTCCATCCTCAGCTGTCAAAGTGATCTTCCTAAAGTCCAGATCTGACCGTGCCGCCCACACACCACAATAAATTCTCTGGCTCCTTATAACTTCTATGATCAAATATAAAATTCTCTGTTTGGTGTTCAGAGCTCTTCAAAATATGGCCATCCTTTATCTTTCCAGTCTCTTACACCTTATATCCTTCCATGTAGTTTGGAATCCAGTCACACTCGACCTCCTTGCTATTCCTCAAACAAGACAGTACATCTCCCAAATCCAGACATTTTTACTGTCACCTGTGTCTAGAATGTTCTCCTTCCTCATTTCCATTTCCATGGCTTCCCTGATTCCCTTCAAATCCCGGCTAAAATTTCATCTTCAAGAGGAAAACTTTTGTTTCTAAAAACCCTTAATTCTAGCACCTTCCCTTTGTTGATTATCTACAATTTATTCTGTTATAGCTTCTTGGGCACATAGTTGTTTACATGTTGCACATCCATTAGACTATGAGCTTCCTGAGAGAATGGACTGTCTTTTGCCTTTTTTTCCCCTTTGTGTCCCCAGCACTTCACACAGTGCCTGGAACATAGTAGGTGCTTAATAAATGCTGACTGTTTCCCTCTCTTGCTCCCCCCCACACCTCTTAGTCCCCCCTCACTACCTTTGGCTCCCCTCCCATCTCCATTTTAACACATCAGTCTCTGAAATTTTACATCTTTCAATTTTTAGTACCCAAGTAGTGTCTGTATTTTGGTTTCTGGGGCTGTTGTCAATTTCTAAAGCTTAGTTTGCTCTTCTTTTAATGAACAGAGGGCTTTCTCCTTTGTCCAGGCAGCAACGGTTACCATACTCTGTCAAAGCTCCACAGAGGAATAACATGAGTGTCAGCAGTGGCCGTGCAATGACTAAATTGGTCTAATCTCTTATTCTTGAGCCATGTAATTACTGGGTCCTTTAAGAGCCTGAGGCTTAGATCTATTCAGTGACTGTGGCAGGGCCCAGTGGTATTATAGCTACCTCCCTGCCTTTCTTTGAAGACTGTGATTCTTCTTGTAAAACACAATAGAAAAAGACATCTCTCAGTGGGCCGGCTCTCCCCTTTACACACAGGCATAAGTGCTAGCTATGAATCCTCCTGCACCCATAGGGGAACAAGGCAGCCTTACAGACTCACTTCTCTAGGTAATGGAGAATTAGAAGTAAAAGATTGTAGAGAGCAGATTGGAGGAGGGGATATCTAGTGGGATCACTATTTTGGGGTGATGGGTAGGGGAAAAACAGGGAGAAAATTTGTAGCTCAAAATCTTGCAGAAATGAATGATGTAAACTAGAAGTTAATAAAGCATTTGATAAAGTTTAAAAAAAAGAAAAGAAGTAAAAGATTGTACACAGCAACTAAGAAAGCAGGAAAAGTAATCCCTCCCCACTTTATCCTCAAGCATCCTGTGCTCCTCACCCCACTCCCCACAAAACTTCCCAACTTGCAACTTAGAATGTTCTCTTACTTATTTAAGTCTCTAACTCTTACCCATAATAATGCCCAGCTTAGCCCCTGAGGCTTCTGGGCAGCTCTCCCTGGCCTCTTGTAATGGGAATGTAAATTTTAAAGATCTTCCCTGCCCCTAGGCTAAAGTGCATCTGGAGCCTGGGGTGGGAGGCTGATTTTTCAGTAGATACTTTTTGATTGGCCAGTGAGTCAATAAGGTTGTTACATTCTCTGAGGCAGAAGAAGGCTATATAAGCCCTGATGTGTAGCTTTGTTTTGGGGCTTACTTTGAGAAGTGTTCTGTGATTTGATCTGGACTCTGGGAAGCCATTGTTGAGAGCCCCCCTGGCTTTGAAAAAAAAAAACCCAGATGTTGAAACCCAGATGTTGATTTGGTATGGATGTAATGGTTGGACAGTTTGGAAACTGTCTACTTGATCTGTTTCTCTGTCTTGATATTCTGTCTGTATATTCTGAAGTTTGGGGTTGTAATGGGAATGCAAATTTGGAAGATCTTCCCTGCCCCTAGGCTAAAGTGCACCAGAAGCCTGGGGAGGGAGGCTTGTTTTTCAGTAGATACTTTTTGATTGGCCAGTGGGTCAATAAGGTTGTTACATTCTCTGAGCCAGGAGAAGGCTATATAAGCCCTGATGTGTAGCTTTGTTTTGGGACTCACTTTGAGAAGTGTTCTGTGATTTGACCTGAATTCTGGGAAGCCGTTGTTGAGAGTCCCCCGGCTTTGAAAAACCCAGATGTGGAAACCCAGATGTTGACTGGGTATGGATGTAATGGTTGGACAGTTTGGAAATCTGTCTACTTGATCTGTTTCTGTCTTGATAATTCTGCCTGTATGCTTTGAAGTTTGGGGTGCTGACCTTTTTCCCCTCAACAAGGTAAACGATATATGTCTGATTGATTAAAGTAAGCTTGTTAACCCATTTTGAGTTGCTTTCCTTTAACAAAGCAGATCCAAGAACCTGTGGTAGCTGCAAACCCTGAGGACGCTTGGGGTGCTTGCTGCTATAGGGGTGCTGACCTTTTCCCCCTGAACTAGGTAAACCACACTTATTTGATTAAAGTAAGCTTGTTAACCCATTTTGAGTTGCTTTCCTTTAACAAAGCAGATCCAAGAACCTGTGTTGGCAGACACCCTGGGGATGCTGGGGTGCTTGCTGCTACACCTCTACAGCCCCTCTCCCTTCTAGAAATTTCTGCTAAGCATATAGTATGCTCTGAGAAGGCTAGTGTGAAATTGTCCTCTAATTGTTTCCAGTGTGTTCATGCCATCCCCAGCTAGACCTTAAGCTGGGCAGAGACAATGCCTTACACTAAGACTTTACTGGCAGCCCTAGTAGGTGGAGCCATCCCAGGTCTTCACTAAGTGGACCATTTGCTATGGATATGTCAAGGTACACAGTTTACACAAGAGGAATGATATCACAGAGTTACTAGTAGCCCGAACTATTCCTAGACTACCCTAGTTTAGGAACAGCTAGGTGGCACAATGGATAGAACACCAGGCCTGAAGTCAGAAAGACATCCTCAGTTCAAATCTGACCCCAGATGCTTACTAGCTGTGTGATCCTGGGCAAGTCACTTAGCCGTGTTTGCCTCAGTTTCCTCATCTGTAAAATGAGTTGGAGGAGGACATGGCAAACACTCCAGTGTCTTTGCCAAGAAAACCCCAAATGGGGTCACAAATAGTTGGACACAACTGAATAACAGCAACAACCCCAGTTTATGGCCTTTTCTTGAAGGGAGCAGAGAAAGCTGTTGTGGAAATGTCTAATAAGTTCACTAGTGCTTCCCACTCCTATTTAGGGAGGTATGCAGAGAGCCTGCATATTGAATTGTTTCTAATAACACTGTTGAGCTACAGCGAATAGGTCACTGGTCCTGGGGTAAGAGCTGAGTTCAAATCCACTTTTGGATACTTACCCGTGTTTCCCCAATAATAAGACCTATCCTGAAAATAAGCCCTCCCCTTACTGTGTAAGATTCCTCTAAAATAAGCCCTCCCCGAAAATAAGCCCTATTGAGATTGCTACTGTAGTGAAGGTGATCCCCTGTGCTACACGCTACATTACGGTACCCTCTGTATGCACCGGCCCCCCCCCCCAGGTGAAATGCACGCCGTGCTCCGAGCTGCATCCAATCAGAGCTGCAGCAGTGAGCGCGTCATCCTGTTCTTTATTGAATTCATTATTGAATAAAGGTACATTTTTTTGTTCACATTTACCTGTTTATTAAAATTGCTGTCAATGTTCATTAAAATAAGCCCTCCCCTGAAAATAAGCCCTCTGGTGTTTTTCTGTCCAAAAAAAAGTAATAAGACACTGTCTTACTATCGGGGAAACACGGTACTAGCTTTGTGACTCTGGACAAGTCAATTAACCTCAGTTTTCTCAACTATAAAACAGGTATTATATTATTATAATAACAGCATCAGATGAGATAATATTTGTAAAGTGTTTAGCATAGTGCCTGGTTCATAGTAGGTGCTTAATAAATGCCTGCTTTCTTCCTTGCTAATGATGGAAAATAAGCACAAGCTTCATAGCCTTTGCTAAGTTTTTGCTTAGATTCTTATACTTTCTCCTAATTGTTTAGATGCTGCCTAAAATAGGCTTTCTCCTTCAGCTTAACGATTTGCCACTTTTCAGAAAATCTTTCACCTGGAAATAGGAGTGGAGTGAGGAGGGGGTAAACTCCATAGTAAATAAATACGTCAATTTTGCCAAATCAGCCAAGCAAGAATATGGGAAGGAAGGGAGTAGGAATTTTTTAAGAAGTTATACTTTATATTGGTTGTAATATCTATTATGGCATGTACCTTTTGAAGGTAAACATTTCTAAACAAAAGTTAGAAGCATTTCCTCCCTTTGTTTAGCTTCTTTTGGCCTTTGTAAAGCACATAGTCATACAGTTTTATGCTGTGCCAATAATCAATGATAGGCTATCAAATCTGCAGTGTTTTTACATTATGTTTATGGTTTTTTTAAACCCTGGGTTTCCTTATAAATACACTGGGACCCACTTTTTCAGAGAAGCAGTGTAGTTTAGAGGAAAGAAGATTCCATTTAGAGTTAGAAGACCTGTCTTCGAATGCTTGCTCTGATACTTTCTACCTTGAGAAAATAATTTAACCCTTCAGTTTCCTGAAGGGTTGGACCCCATAACATCTGAGCTCCCTTATAACTCTAAATCTATCATTCTCTGGTTTCAAGAGCATGCCCAGAAAGGAATTCTTAACTTCAATAGCACACCGGAAAGTTATTCTATTAGAGACAGCCACATGCATCATTATTTAAAAAAAAAAAATCAATGAGTACCAAAGGATTATAGTAATGGCTTGTTCAAGAAGTCTGCTGCCCACAGAAAACATTTTGGTGAAAAAGCAATTACTCAAAATCCTTTTGATATTACAAGGGATTTGTTGCTTTGAAAAAATTTCCAGAGGGGAGAAAAATTTTTGAAAGAAAAAAATAATGGATATATTGCCAACTGTATTCTAATGAATCTAATTAAGTTGTCTAAGTTGTTCAAAGAGAAAAGATGCTTCAAAATCAAGTGCATTTCTTAATTTTACTCAATGTAAATTTGAATGTCGATATATATCAGCTTTTATGTGCTTATGAGACTAGTGAGAAAAAGCTCAAAAGAAGCTATATTTTCAGTAGAGATACATGATTTATGTAATAAAAAGATACTTGCTATTGATATAATTTGTTTTCACTCATGATTCAGTCACCATTTACTTACTAGCTACATGGGGAACTGGATTTATTACTGAAAACAGAAGCAATAAGCAAAAGACAAATGGCCCAAATCACTTTGATTCCTCAAATGTAAAAGCTGAGCAAATATCCATGGTGGAATTATTCTAACTAAATCAAGCATATCACAATAAAAATGCCAAAAACAAAGGAGTTTATTAGTTGGTATGGTACCTAGGGCTAGAATGCTTTTACAGTAAGTCATCAGATACAGCAACTCAATCATATCAAAACAGTGACAGATGCTTGGGTACAAATTCTTATTTCAAAATGGACAGTGCCCCTATTGATACCAGGGGTAGCTTTGTGGTTCCAAGAGCTAGATTTGGCCTGGTTTGGAAATTCCAAAGTGAAAACATCCAGTTCACTGTGTAGGCAGCTCAAACATTTTCTTTTAACAGTTGTTGTCACAGTCCCTGTTCAATTCTATTTTCTTGGATTTTATACAACGCTGTCAACTCCTGGAATCCAAAGTCATTTGGTGATTCACAAAAATTGTCCTAGTATGACTTCTTCACATCATGATGTTAGCTGTATTTTAAAACCAGGTCTCTCTTTGGCTTAAATAAAATGTTCTGGTGTACCACAGTTGAAATTTTCTATCCATGGAGGAGAGAGCTGAACTCTGTGCACTGGGGACATAAGGACTTGTGGTCTCACTCATTTATCCCCAGGGCTCCTCCTCTGTTGCTGTTTCTTGTCTGTTCTCCGGGTGACTATCTAGTTTGTGAGTTATTTTGGCCTCTTGCTTCTCTGCCTTTTCCCTCCTACTAGGCAGCTTTCAATACTCATTAACACCTCATCCAGAGAACAGAGGAAGCACACTTCAGTCAGAAGGGTGACTATACAACAACAAGAAAACCTTAGTTTCATTCAATTTTACATTTTATGAAAGTCAGAGAAAAATTTTAGAAGTGGAAGTGATCCTAGTGATGGCTTAGCCCAAGTCCCTTTCTCTATAGATGAGGAAACTGAGGCCCACAGAAATGAAATTACATACCCAAAGTCATACAAATGGCCAAAGTCACACAGTAGCCAAACTGGGACCACAGTACAGATCTCATGACTTTCAGATTTACACCTTGCTTCAGTCAGCTTAGTAGAGGGAAAATCAGTTAAAATAATTGGCCTACTGAAAACAGACAATCTTTTTCATGTACTCCATTCACATTTGTCTAGAACGTTGAAATTTAGAAAGTATTTTCTTCACAACAACCCTATGAGGTTGGTAGTGCAACAGTTATTTTCCCCATTTCACAGATGAGGAATCTAGACCCGAGTTACTTCCTCAGGGGTCACACAGTCAGTAAGTATCTGAAGCCAAATTCAAACCTAAGTCTCTAGATTCCATGAGAAATCCTCTTTCCACTGTATCACATGACTTACTTTTTCATATACTTTTTTTTCCATTGAGTAGATGGAGACTTGGTCTCCTTTCCTAATGATTGAAAGTACTAGTAAAAGTAAAAAGACCATTGATGGGCAAATAACATGAAGCGCTTCATTATTAGAGAACCAAATAAAGATTATCTAACTTAATAGGATAACCTAAAACTCCTTGGTTCACTTTCAATTGGAGAATGAATCAAAGAAATGTATTATCTCACCTCTTGGTGTAAATTGGGTAAAAAAATACAACTAGGTTATAAAAGCATTTAGATAAATGAATGGACAATATAGTAAGAAAAAGTGACCAAAATTCAAGGCGTACCTCTAATAATTTTGAAGCTAAAGTTATGGATGATGACTAGAAGTCAGAATGGACTTCAGAGGCGTCTAACCCAATCCCCTCATATTATAGTTGAGGTTTAGAGACTTATCCAGAGTTGCTACAATAGCCAGCATCAGAGACAGGATTAGAACCCAAGCCCTCTGATTTTAGAGCCAGTGGTCTTTCTACCATACTATGATTTTCCTACAAAAGATTCCCTTTGACAACCACATACCAAAAGATCCAAACTGAATGTAATTAATAATTAAATTATGAAGACCAAGCATTAAGAAGAGCCATGAGAGGACACCTCCAACTCACACATTTGTGGAGGTGGGACGTTCACAGATGTTACAGTTGCACATGTTTGGGTTTTTTTTTTCCAGTGTATCACTCAGTTGTATTGTTTTTTTCATTCCAAAAAATTCTGTTTGTTAGGTGGATAGTTTTCCAAGATGGGGAGGAGAAGGGATACTGAGTATAACTATGATGTTGTAAGGGACAGAAGGTACCAATAAAAACTTGTTAAAAACAAAAATAAAAGAAAGGGGGAGAGAGAGAGAGGGGAAGGAAGGAAGGGAGGGAGGAAGGAAGGAAGGAAGGAAGGAAGGAAGGAAGGAAGGAAGGAAGGAAGGAAGGAAGGAAGGAAGGAAGGAAGGAAGGAAGGAAGGAAGGAAGGAAGGAAGGAAAAGAGAAAGAAAGCAGTCTCCTTTGTACCTCTCACTGTCAAAGGTGTTAAACATGCTGCCCACAATACTCCTGAGAGTGACCTGAACCAGATTAAAATTTAATTGGCAAATATTTATAAAATAAATAAAAATACAATAAAACATAGATAATATTCCTTTTTTAAAACTAAGTCAATAGGCAGGATCCCACAGAGACCCTGACAGAGAGTTTGGTGGCCTCCATTTCTGTTTGAGTTTGGTATCACTGTATTAAGCAACTTGTACAAGGACATATAATGTAAATTGTAAGTGATCAAGATGTATCAAGGGCACAACAATGGATTAGTGACCAAGGACCATGTTCTGTTGTACATGATTAGCCCAAGAATCCTGAAAGCTACACTCATAGGGCAACTCACTCTCTTCCTGTTGCATCCCAGCTGCAGCTTCTCTGCTTCTGACACTGCTGCTTGCTACTTCCCTGGAGAATCGCTGATGTCATCTACGGCCTTCCAGGTCATCTGCCAGAGTGCTGTCTGTGCTGCACTATAGGCAACTACTTATGTTTCAATGATCTACAGACTGATTCTCTATTGAGCTATGTGGTCACATCTCTAGAAGAGAATGGTCATCTGTCTTTTCTGTGTTTGTAACTCAGAACCATTCCAGCTCCTTTGAGTAAGACGCATAGGTTCACACAGACAGCCTACAGAAAATCTCAAGTCTGTTCTCTGAATGACTCTGTTTCCTCCTTGTTGCCCCTCCTTCACATCTGATTCCTATTTGAATTATGGTAAGAAAATTTCTTTCAACTCTCATCAAGCCTCTGGCCACTGTTGTTGAGTTGTTTTTCAGTCATGCCGATTCTTTGTGACCCCATTCACGGTTTTCTTGGCAAAGACACTGGAGTGGTTTGCCATTTCTTTCTCCAGCTCATTTTACAGATCCAGGGTTAAGGGACTTGCCCAGGGGCACAAAGCTACTAAGTATCTGAGGCCAGATTCGAGCTCAGGAAGATGAGTCTTTCTGACTCCAGGCCTGGCACTCTACCCACTGTGCCACCTAGGTGCCCCTAATTCTGGTCACTGAGTCAATGCAAATAACCTTGGTACTTCACTTTCTGAGACTGAAAAAGTGGATTGGATATGCTGACGTTTGTTCTGCACTCCTTCTGGTACCAAGATTGCTTCTCTCCCTTTACAGACTTAGGCAGTAGGTCACAAACCAAACATTTAGGTTAAGAGAATATATATGAATAGGAATTAAGACAATCCTTCCCATCTTGCTTGGGGTTGAGGAGAAACCCAAGGATGCATGCAGAGGAAAGAGAACAGTTTTTAGGTCAGAAATGATGGAGGAGGACAACTTGAGGTGACATTGGAAAGGGATGGTGTATATGGACACAAATGGAGAGCCGTCCCAGTTGAGTATGAGTGTAAGGTCAGTTGTGAACCAAAGAAATGGAGCCACACAGACTGTCAGCACTGTGCTGAGATCTGGGGATGCCAAAGAAAAGTTACCCTTATAGACAGACTCCTGGCTCAATATTAACTCTTCCTCCCCATCCTTCAGCTGCCCATAGAAGCAGCCAGTACCAGATGGGGATGCATCATTGGGATCTGAAATTCCTCCTGTAAGTCAGAGACTTCACTAAGCAATGGGGATCAAGAGCTGGACAACAAAACAGAGATGAATGGAAGGACTCTACTAAAAACAGTAGTTAAGAGTTCAGATGTGAGCTCTTTTCTGTTTATTATGCCTTCAATAAAATTATGCTATGTTTAGTGTTTTTTGTTAGCCTTGGTACTTAGAGGGATGCTGAGGGCCCTTTAAAGACATGAGCTAGCTCCTGATATTTCTGGGAAGGAGATAATAAACCACTGAAATTATTAATAGAGAAAAGTGTTAAGGTCAAAATGCACCTCCTGAATCAGACCCTGACCTTTGACATGATAGGCCAAGTCCAATCTCAAGGGGACTCTCTATAATAACAACAGCTCCAGATTCACATATATATGCTGCCATCAAGGTGCTAAAAGTAAGTTGATACTGAAGTCATAAAAGGATGATTACTTTTAATTAAGAACAATTAGTAAAGATAAATCCTAAGACTTATTAGTAACAGTTTGATTTATAATTCAACATAGAGGAATTGGTTAAAAGTTCAAATGCTAGATTCTAATAATGAACATAAATCATCTCATTTATACTCTACTTACATATGCCCCTTACATATAAAATACAGCTTCCAGGCTTCTAGGTTAATGGTATACCGGGTTGGAAACAATGAAGTGAGGTGATCCCCCATACAAATATTCTTACCCCTAGTGTTTGCTACTCCTTCCCCAAAAATTATGATACTCTTAGCTTATTTCTACTTTTACTACTGGAAAATATCTTCTCCTGCATATTTTTCAAATTAATAGTCATGTAGTTTTATTATTGCTAAGTATTTTATATGCAAACATCTTATTTAATGCTCCCAGTAACTCAAGATTATTCTGATAGGCCTCTGGTTCTTCCACAAAATAAGAACAAAAAGTTCTTTTCTTTGACGGGACTAGACAGGTGTTGATGACATAGACCTGGCTTATTAACAAACAAGTGATACAAAGCAAGGCAATGAAATGAGTGTGGTAAGTCCCAGGCCAACATCCCACTCAGTCTAGAGCCAATGGGAATCCGGAATGATTTCATGGAGTTGGTGTTATTTAATTTGGTGCATGAGTAAGGCTTATCCACCAGGCTACTACTGTCAAATTCTTATGTATCGAAAACTCTTCACTATATTATGGATCCATTTATACTCCAAAGCAAAACATGCTTCCCATTTGATACAGCTCACTAAGTAGAACAGAGAAAGCTTGTGCCATGAATGAAATCCTATTCTTCCAACATTAATGTTTTACATAAGTTCTATTATACTTAACATCATAGTGACCCAAGTTAATTCATCCTCCAAAATTACAAAAATGCTTACTATCCCTCTAAGGAATAAGATGAACCCTGAGAGAATTTGACTCAGTATGTTAAAAAATAAAAATAAAGAGCTTAGCACAGGACCATGAAAATAGGATTTTCCTCCATGACAACCAGAGATTTCTTTTTTGCAAGCATTTGCTCTGCAGAAACCTCTGCTTTCATTCCTTTCTTGATTTTTTTTCCCTGTTCTTTGAAAGTTGGCTTTTGAACAATACCCAGTAGGTAGTTGGCTCGCTTGATGTCTGGTACAAGTTTGAAAAGGATGAGTTATTTCACTTTCCACATAGGGTACTAAGCCTATTCTGAATGTAAATGGTTCAGGTACTTCCTGTAGACCTGGCATAAACCCCTTTTCTTTTGGATTACAGAAAGACAACATTTAAATTCTGTTCTGAGGAATATTGCTTTATGCTCTGAAGTTTGGCAGATGATTTAGGATTGATTTAAATCACCATCTCAAAGCAGGTTTGAAGCAATTATCGAAGGAATTCAGGAAGAGGCAGGGGTGGTTCTGGAAGGAGAAGTGGGGCTTTTGTTCTGAGTTTTTCAGATTAGTTGTCCCTTCACCACATGGCAGCTCGGAGACCAGAAAGGATGTGTCAACAAGGGCAAAATAAAACAAAGTATTGGAGCAATTTATCCAAATGTTCAGGCAAGAGAAAAAGAAATAAAAAGACATACAGTTGGAGAAAGTTTGTCTGGTCTGAATGGCTCAGATCATTCCATTTCAGCCAGTGAATCTGATGGATAAGAGCTGAATTTCCCATTTCACTTTACTTTTACTTTTCAGTTGTCAAGTCTTGTGGTTTTTAGCTTCCAAATATCTCTCCTTCTTCCACTTCTCTCTTCTGACACTAAAACCACCCTGGTTGTCTTATGCTTCAACTATTGCAATAGTTTGCTTGGTTGGACTCCCTTCCTCAAGTCTCTCTCTGTGCCGAGATATCTATTCTTTTTTCGGCTGTCAAATTGATCTTCCTAATATGCAGGAATGGTCATCCTCTGCCCACCCCAATTCAGCAAACTCCTTATTACCTCCAGTATCAAATATAAAATCCTCTATCTGGCCTTTAAAGCCCTTCTTAACCTGGCCCCTTCTTATATGTCTAGTCTTCTTATAGTTCATTCCCTTCCAAGTATCCTGCAATCCAGTGACACCTGCCTCCTTGCTATTCCTCAAAGGACACTCCATCTCCCAACTCTGATTGTTTTCCCCAGCTGTTCCCTATGCTTGGAATGCTCTCCCTCCTCATCTCCAGCTACTGGTTTCCTTGACTCCATCAAGGGTCAGTTAAAGGCCCACCTTAGGTGACAAGACCTTTCCCAATCCCTCTTAATTCTTAATTCTGGTTATCTCCAGCTGATCCTGTATGTAGCTCATTTGAACATTGTTATTTGCATGTTGTCTTTCCCATTAGACTGGGAGCCCCTTGAGAACATGGCTGGGGTTTTTACAGCTTTTTGGCTCTCTAGGCCTTAGCACAGAGCCTAAGCAATTAGAAAATGCTACTTAACTCATTTCACTTCACATGTAAACAAGGACTAAAGAGAATCTAATTACAACCATTCAAGGAAATGAAGCAAATACAGAATAAGCCTGAAAAAAAATTAAGTAATGACGTTCAAGACTACCTAGCACATTAGTATGAAGAGTAAAGAGGTATTGAAGAAAAAGAAGATTTAAAGGATTGGATGAGACAGGGTCTAAGTAAAATAAGAATGATTTTAAAAATTATTTTGTTTTTTATTCATTCTCATATTTTTTTTGCATTTAAGTTTTGCCTGTTCAATTGTTTTCCTTCAAAAACTTGTAAATCCTCATATTTTCCTTTCTTCCTTCCTTTTTTCTTTCCTTCTTTCTTTCTTTCTTTCTTTCTTTCTTTCTTTCTTTCTTTCTTTC
>NW_027187336.1:11777574-12022433 GCF_028583685.1 Petaurus breviceps papuanus | reverse complement strand
CTTTCTTTCTTTCTTTCTTTCTTTCTTTCTTTCTTTCTTTCTTTCTTTCATACTGCTCTTGATTTCTCTGTACCCATGTCAACACTACCTTTCTGGAAGGAACAGATCTTGGTATGCAGACAGGCAGGCAGGACGGCAGGACTTTATTAGCATTAGAATTTGCTCCACCAAGATGCTTCAGGGAATTATCATTTGAACATGCATTCACTTGTATGGTGGGAATAATATCTACTATAACAACTGTCACATAGGCTAGGATTGCTTTTCTCAAGGTCCTTCCCCACAGAAGCAGTCTAGTACTCCCTTAAGAGATACTGGAATCACATTTAAGACTTTGGTCCAGGGGGCAAAGACTAGAACCACAGTTGTACCTTCAGGAATACAAAAATCAGCCCAGAACTCAGGAGCTCTTCTCTCAGGCTTGACTTGGGCACCAGTCTGGCCAACAAAGACACAAGAAAATGAAATCAATTGAGTCAGTGTTCTACACTTGCTGACTGTCCTTTAAGCTGTAGTAAAATCTATGAGTTTCATTCTAACCCTAATCCTGAACCATAGGACCAACTTGAGACAGGATTGGCCTCCAACAATTTCTATTCATGAAAGATTTCTCTAATGTGAACTGTGGCTAAAGTTTTGAGAGCTGCAAAAATCTCCCTCTCTTTCACTCCCTCTTGCTTTGGGGACCTCTGAGTAGCAGTCTAGGGTATTTGCATAATCCAGCCCAGCTTTCCTGGAAGAGTATGGAATGGAGAAAGGCAGATGAAAAGGAATAGGATAGTCTTTTCAAATCACTGCCCCACTCCCAAAGGCTTATGGGAGATGAAGATCAAATAAGATACCCTGTCCAGAAACTAGGGGAGGGAAAAAGTATATACAGGTCAAACTCAGTAGCATATGAGCAGGAGTAGAAAATAGAGACTCCTGGGGCAGCTAGGTGGCGCAGTGAATAGAGCACTAGCCCTGAAGTCACGAGGACCTGAGTTCAAACCCGTCCTCAGACACTTAAGACAAAAACTACCTGTGTGACCTTGGACAAGTCACTTAACCCCAATTGCCCTACCTTCCCCCCTCCAAAAAGCAAAAAAAAAGAAAAGAAAATAGAGACTCCTTGGAGAGATTCAGATGCAAGCTCTTTATACAGCCACCTAACTCCTGAAGTGATTTAGAGAGTGGTACTATAAGAGTTGTATGCTAAATATCAGAGATTATGAGTAGCCAAGAAGTATTTTGGCCACTAAAGAATGAATTAGCTGCAACACTGACATGTAATAACCATTCCATAGACCAACTGCTCCGAAGCTAGACCCCTGGAAGCTTCTCTCCCCAACAGATGGAGAGCAGCAATGACAGAACACTATGGACAGAAGCCAACACAGAGGAGAGATGCCAGAAGAGGAGCACCATGGGAGCTAGAACACAAAAGGGGAGCTGTTGGGGAAAGAGCAGTGCACTGGCAAAGAACTGACATGGAGGAATGCACCCTAGGTCTTTGTCCCTGCTAGTGCCAGACCCAGAGTGTACTCTAAGACATGAGGATATGGCAAGGGACAAGGCTGCTTCACCAGAAGAGGCAGAAGTCGGGAGAAATCTTTATTCTCTATAGGCTCGGATTTGAGTCTTTCCTTCTTGCTGGGGCTCTGGCCAGAGTCTAAACGTAAGTCGCGAGGAGGGTTTTATTATTTATTCATTTTCTCCCATGCTTTTCTTTTGTTTTCCCCCAACATTCATTTTTTGTAAGATTGTGACTTCTAAATTTTTCTCCCTGCTCTTGCCCCTCCTCCCTCCCCCAGGACAGCAAGCAATCTGATATAGGTTATACATGTGCAATCATGTTAAACATATTTTCACATGAGTTACGTTGTGAATGAAGAAATAGAACAAAAAGAAAAAACACCAAAAAAAACCCAAAACAAAGAAAGTGAAAATAGTGTGCTTCAATCTGCATTCAGCCTCAATCAGTTCTTTCTCTGGATGTGAACAGCATTTTCCATCATGAATCTTTTGGAATTGTCTTGGATCATTGTATCCTTAAGAGCTAAGTTTATTATAGTTGATCACAGCACAATGTTGCTGTTACTGTGTACACCGTTCTCCAGATTCTGCTCACTTCACTAAGCATCAGTTCATATAAGTCTTTCTAGGCTTTTCTGAAATCTTCCTGCTCATCATTTCTTATAGCACAATAGTATTCCATCATAATCATAAACCACAACTTGTTCAGTCATTCCGCAGTTGATGGGCATCCCCTCAATTTCCAATTCTTGGCCACCACAAAAAGAACTATTATAAATATTTTTGTTCATGTGGGTCCATTTCTCTTTTTTTGTGATTTTTTGGGGATATAGATCTCATGGTGGTATTGTGGGATCAAAGGGTATGATGCACAGTTTTATAGCCCTTTGAGCATAGTGTTTTATTATTTAACACCTTGTAATCCTAAATGCATACAAGGAGAACTGAAGGCTCCCCTTGGTGAGAGCACCAGCTATTGAAGTTTATGGTGTACTTTTCATACATGGAGGGATCCTCTGACACAAGAGTCAGTCCATAAACATCTATTTATCATCTACTACATGTTCCCTGCACTATATACTAGAGACTGAGGGTGCAAAGAAAGATAGTCCCTGCTCTCAAGGGGCTCACAGTCTAATGGACATGCCATATGCAAACAACTATGTACAAAGAAGCTATATATAGGATAAATATCTGTAAGTGTCTGAGGACTGATCTGAATGCAGGGTCCTGACTTCAGGTCCAACATTCTATCTGCTTATCTACCTAGCTTACCTCTAAAAACATATGGACTCAAAAACATTTTTAAGATAATTGAAGGAAAGGCTAAAATTCAGTTAAAAGTTAGTGAAAATTAAAATGTAATTTTTTCCATCCAAGTTCTTAGACCCCCTGAAATCCTTCCACTAACTCCCAGATTAAGAACCCCTGGTCGAGACACAGATTCCCAACCTTTTGTATGATTATGTATATGTATATATGAATACTCCTTTTAAAGGATAATGATGTCAAGAAATTTCTTTTCTTTTTTTTTTTTTTTGCCTTTTTGGAGGGCCGTTGGGGTTAAGTAATTTGCCCAAGGTTACATGGCTAGTTTTGTGTGTGTGTGTGTATGTGTGTGGGTGTTAAGTGTCTGAGGCCGGAACCGAACTCTGGTCTTCCTGACTCCAGGCTGGAGCTTTACTCACTGTACCACCTAGCCGCCCCAATGTCAACAAATTTCACAAACACTCACATGATAGTAATTGTACTCATGGATTGAGAAAATGCATAAAATGACAAAAAGCTACTGTAAATTCAGCAATAATTTTAAATTAATTTGTATTGTATTAATCAAACATTATCTATATATTTAAAAACATTAATATATGTGACATATTCAATCCACAGCAGGTAGGGGTTTTTTAAATGGATTTACAGATACACTTAAGGATCCTTTGTGATAATTCCAATTCCTGCCCCCCACACTGGTCCACAGGTCCACAGGTTGGGAAATGCTGGTCTAGACAATATGCATAAATAGATAAAGCCTCTCCTAAGTAGCTCTTTACCTTATTCAAAGACTAACTGGCTTAACAAGGACTAACAGCTCATGGCAAATCCATCTAGCAGCTTAAAGAGGAGGATCAGTTTTGTAATAGAATCTTGAAAAGATCTAAAGTAGGGGGCAGCTAGGTGGCACAGTGAATAGAGCACTGGCCCTGGAGTCAGGAAGACCTGAGTTCGAATATGATCTCAGACACTTGACACTTAACTAGCTGTGTGACCTTGGACAAGTAACTTGACCCCAATTGCCCTGCCTTCCCCTCTCCAAAAAAAAAGGAAAGGGAAGGGAAGGGAAGGGAAGGGAAGGGAAGGGAAGGGAAGGGAAGGGAAGGGGGAAAGGAAAGGGGAAAGGAAAGGAAAGATCTGGAGTAGAGAGAGGGAAGATCCAGGAAGGGGGGGAGGGAAACTAGAGAAGGCATCACTGCTATGAATCAGTTAATAAGCAATTTTTAAGTACCTACTATGTGTTAGGCACTGTACTAAGCACTGATCATTGTCCTTCCTTCTTGAAGAGGACCAAAATGACATTAGTATTGTTAGAGTCAAGTTATAGTGCGTTGGACTTGTGGCTAATCAGACCAAGAGGAGCTCCAAATGCTCTACCACAGGTCAGGCACAAATAGTCCTTGTGAACATTTGGGGTGGATTTTCTAAGTCTGCACATTTCATGTTTCTTTTGAGCTACTTCAATTCTTTTTTGCTCACAGAGCATGGCACCTTCTCTGATGTGGGCACCCCATGCTAAGTGTCCAGTGTCCCCCATGCCCCACAATCAGTTCCAAAGTCCTTCAGAGAGACTTTGAGAGTGTCCTTGAATTGCTTCTTCTGAGCACCATGTGAGTGCTTGCCCTGTATGAGTTTTCCATAAAATCGTCCTTTTGGCAGGTGTACATTTAGCATGCAAAAAACGCGGCCAGCCTGTTGTAGTTGTGCTCTCTGCAGTAGAGTTTGAATGGGCAAAAGGCAGTCCTTGACCACAAATAAGCAATAGACAAGATGAGTTTAAAATAACCAATGGAGGGAAGGCACTAGAATAAGACGGATTTGGAAAAGTTTCCTGTAGAAGATGAGATTTTAGCTAGGACTTGAAGGAAGCCAGGAGGCAGAAACACAGAGAGAGCATTCTAAGCATGGAGGGACAGCAAGTAGACCAATGTGACTGTATCAAAGAATGCCCAGGAGGGTGTAAGGGCTAAGTTATAAAGGACTTTTAACATCAAACAGAGGATTTTTTAAAATTTGATCCTGGAGGTATCAGGGAGCCACTGCAGTTTTTTGAGCATGGGAATGGAATAGTCAGGAATGCTCTTTAGGAAAACTGACTTTGACAGCTGAACGGCGGATGGACTGGAGTGGAGAAAGATGAGGTATGCAGGCCAGTGAGTAAGACATGGCAATACTCCAGTCCTGGGGAGATGAAGGCTTGCAACATAATGGTGGTTGTATCAGAAGAGAGAAGGGGGAGTATTTGAGGTAAGTCCAAAGTGAAATCAACACAACTTGGTAACAGATTAGAGAGTGAAGAGTTAAGGATGGCACCAAGATTGCAAACCTGGGAGACTGAAAGGATAGTAGTGTCTTCTACAGTAACAGGGTTAGAAGAAGAGAGGATATGGGGGGAAAGACAATGAATTTAGTTTCTGACATGTTGAGCTTAAGATGTATACTAGACATCCAGTTCAAAATAACTGATTGGCATTTGGAGATGTGAGACTGGAAGTCAGCAGGCCAAGAGAAGGAGCACCTCTTCATGTGAGACAGAGGTGAAGGAGGAGATTGTGGCAGAAAACATCTGAACAGGAAATGGGGAAGAGAGGAGAAAAAGGAGTTGTCCATGAATAGGCTCTTTTTTTTTTTTTAGTTAACTATAAGGCAAGGTTCTCAGCTAAGGAGGTTAGGGAAGGGGGAACCATGGTACATTTAAGGGAGGGATGAAAAGTTTTGGAAGTGCCACTGTGGAGAAAAGGATAGAATCATATTAATCCTAACTTCACGGGCATTTTTTTCAAGTCAGGAAAAAAAATAAATAGCCATCAAGGACAAACAACAGCAGAGGTCACATTGTTGAAAATAATCTACTGTATTTATGTAAGACTATTGATAACCTCAGAAGGAGTAATTTCAGGAAAGTCTTGAAGCTAGAAACCAGACTTCAAGAGATTTAAGGAGCTAGTTGTGATGGAGTAGAAAAAGGAATACTGATTACCCATTTTAGAAGCCAAAGAGGGCAATAGAAATGGGATAGTACCTGAAAATTGTTGAGGGAATACAAATTTATGAAGCTGTTCTGAAATGAATCATTGCTAGATTAATTGTTTTTGTTTTTGGAGAATTGAGTCAAAGTTGGGCAAATAGGTTAAGAAAAATAAGTGAGAGATATTTCAATTTTATGTTGTGGTATTTTTAATCAGTGTTTTTTAATTGGAGAAAATAAATAATATTAAACAAAGTTTCTTTTAGTTATTTAGTTACAAAATTTCTTTGGATTTATTCAGATTTTAATTCTACTCTTCAATTTGATGCAGATTGTAGTCTTGATTTTGTCTTTTAACTCTGCTTTTTTTTTTCTTTTATTTTCCATTAGCAACACATTCAGAATAATGTGTGTTGGCTGGGGATGGGGGGTGTTAGAGAGTGGAGATGGAATTCTCAGGTGTGGGAGTGAACCATAGAGTGATAGGGTTTAAAGAGGTGAGAATTTATTAGAGGGAGGCAGTATACTATAGTAAAAAGCACATTGAATTGGAAGTCAGAAAATGTGGATCCTTATCAGGGTTCTGACTCTGAGTTTGCTTTTCATTACCAGGCAACTGTAGATAAGTCCTTTCATCTCTATGGGTCTTCATTTCCTCATTTGCTAAATGAGGGACTTAGACAAGACAATTGTTAAGGTCCCTTTTCGCTCTAACTTTCCATAAGTTTTATTCCCAGAAAATCTTATCATTTTGTCTTCCAAGCTCTGTTCTTTGGTTTGCCATTTTTTCACCAAACATCCTATGATTTGTTTTTCCACCAACATTAACTATCTCCCTGCATCCTAAGATTGGCCATTCAAGTGGCCACTGGACAAAATCAGTCTGGAACAGATTAGACAAGCCTGCTGTGACATTTTTTGGTGCGGCAGTGAGGGTGGGGGCAGCATGTATTTGTGGGGCTAGTCAAATGGGAGCAAATCCTAAAGGGCCTCTTCCTCCACCCAAAATCTCATGCATTATTAAAAGTCTAACATCTAAGCTCATTACTTTACTAAGAGCCCTAGCCCAGTCAGGAATTTGATTTGTATTTACTGCTTACACATTGAGATAAAGCTAGTTAAAAACACACACAAACACACACACATTTTCTTTTTTGTATATACACATTTTCAAAAGCTCTTTTGATTTATATTTTTGGCTAATCCAATAAAAGAATATATCCTAGAAGCTGGTGTGTTTTTAAAATTCTGTGTTCACCATAGGAATGCAAGTACTGCTTTTACATCCAACTTCAAAGAATAGGATCATCTTTAAAAATATACACAGAGAAAGGTTCTAGGATTTCCAATCATTGTTCCTTCAAGGTTCACCATTTTTATTCTTTAGTATGCTACTCATTCAAGATAAACTTAGATAAAGAGAAAGGCCCTTCCTATTTATATATGGAGTCAAAAAAGTCTAGGGTATTTACAGTGGTAAAAATGAAAAATACTTTGCATTCCTTCAGTTATTAGTAACAAGGTATGCAGAGGGGAGGAGAAAGGATTTTAGATTGTTGATTCTTTGTACCAGTCTAGATCACAGTAAAACAATGAAGAACCTGGAGGTTTTAAGAAGCTAAATAAGTAATTATTCTCTACATTTTGGGAAAACCCTTTGTAAAACTATTGAAAGTCTTGATTTGGAATCCTGTGGATTTTGTTTGGTTTTACCAGAGTTACCTCTATTTGTGAAATCCAGGACATGAATCCATTTTATAAGTTTCATAAAGGGATGGCTAACATTTCATCTAACTTCATTTGGGATTCAGTCACATTCCAAAGGGGCTATCTAAATTATAGAGGTGTCAAAGAAGCTGCCCCCTTTCCTCCCTCACACACACACACACACACACACACACACAGCCTGCAACACTCTAGTAATTGGGAAATATTTAATAAAGTCAATAAAAATACAATTAATATAAAAAATATTCATTTTTAAACAGTCAATATGGATCAGTGGCCCCTCTTTCTATTTGAATTTGACAGCACTGGTCAAGAAGAGGGACAATAATGTATCCAATTCTTTTTGGAGGACAATTGGGGTTAAGTGACTTGCCCAAGGTCACATGGCTAGTTTTTGTGTTAAGTGTCTTGGATTTGAACTCAGGTCCTCTTGACTCCAGGGCTGGCGCTCTATTCACTGCAACACCTAGCTGCCCCAATAATGTATCCAATTCTGTCTTTACAACTCCTGTGTAACTGTTCTGTGTCAAGCATTTGCTTGATCAGTGAGAAAAAGCTCCCTTCAACAAGTGCATAGCAATGGTATTATGAATGCAAGAAACAATAATTTTCCTGACTTATTAACTATAAATTGCTTACATCATTCAAATTACAACTCTATGGCCAAGTTCAAGTCTGTCTGGTTAGAGGGACTCAGATAGCACAGAGAATAGAGTTGGGTCAGAAGACCTTAGTTCAAATCCAATCTCAGATATTTGGTTACTGTGACTTTGGACAAGTTGCTTCTCTGTCTGCCTCATCTATAAAATGGAGATAATTTTAGCACCTACTTTTCAGGATTGTTGTGAGCATAAAATTAAATAATTCTCATAAAGCACTTTGCATAGTTCCTGACACATAGTAGGTTCTGTGTAAATACCTAACTACTGTTACTATAAGACACAAATTCTAGCACTGTCCCAAGCCCTGGAAATACAAAAAGAAAAGTAACAATCCATGCTCTCAAAAAGCTCCTATTCTAATTGGGGATGTCAACACATTTATAAAGTGTTGTAGTTTTTATAATTTATAAATTTATAAAGTGCTGTAGTTTTTAGCTACAGCAAATTAAGACAGTTTGGGGAAATAGCAATTTTTACAATCCCATCTAACAATAAGTGTTTGATGATAATGCCATATGAATAACTGAAAGTGGTACTTCATAATGAGGGAAAGTATTGCTTCTACAGGGAACTACTTTTTCCACCTCTATTAATTTGCACTGACAGTCCTCCATATCTGGAATACACTCCCTCCTCATGTCTGTCTCTCAGAATCCCTAGTTTGCTTCAAGGCTTCTGTTTGAGGACCACATTATACATGATGCTCTTCCTGATCCTCCCAGATGCTAATGCCTTCCCCCCCCCCCCAAACATCTTATAACTATTTTGCACATACGTGCATACATAACACATAATATGTATATGTGTGTAGATATATGTATATAATTTTTATATCTAAAAATATGTGTATGTATGCATTTTTTCCCATAATGGAAGCTCCTTGAAGGCAGGGACTGTTTTCACTTTTGTCTTGTAGCTAGTATAGCAGCAACTAGTATGGTGCCTCACACATAGGTACTTAATAAATGTTTTTGATTGATCCTTTTTAATTATTACCACAGTAATTGTCTACAAGGACTAGTTTGTGAAAAGTTAAGCAATATTCTTCTTGTTTTGGCTCTTCAGCAGAGGACTAGTTTGGTCCTCCAGTTTGTTTTTCCTTCTGGCTATGTAACTGGGCAAGATATTTAATCTCCCTGGAGTTCAAAATGTATTCACCGTCAAAGATTTCATCCTTCTTTAATAAATGGTTTTATGATTTTATGAGATTCATTTTTAGTCTCTTTCAACTTGCTCAGCACAAATGGATACACACGCACACGCACACACACACACATACACACATATATTGGCTCTTTATCCTGGATACAGTTATGCCTAGAAAATCTAATGTCATATATGAAAATGCAAATTTTCAATAGCCATGCATTGGACTAATTGACATGGTATCTGACACAGAGTAGGTGTTTAATAAATGCTTATTCCTTTTTCCCTTCCTCTTACACGTTTTTCAAAAAGATTCACCTAGGAGGTTTCTTTCGATATGATTCTTTACTAATCCATTTGATTTACAAATATTCCATTTATACACAATTTGAAGGGGGAATTAATGTAACAAGAAGGTAGTACAAAGGAATTCTCCATTGTACAGGGGAAAGAATACATGCTCTGCAGTCAGAGGACCTGCGTTCAAATACCCCCTATCTATGTGACCTGGGCAAGCAAGTTACTAAATCTCTTTAGGCTTCAATTTCTTCATCCGTAAAAAAATGAAATGGCTTTTGAGGTTCATTCCAGCTCTAAAGCTAGGTGGCACAATGGATGGAGTACTATACCTGGAGTCTGGAGGCCTGAATTAAAATCTGTCCTCAGATGCTTACTAGCAATATGATCATAGCAAAGTCACTTAACCAGTATCTGCCTCAGTTTCCTCATCTGTAAAGCTGGATAATAATAGCACCTGCCTCTTAGAATCTAATAATATTTGTAAAGTACTTAACAAACTTTAAAGTGCTATATAACTACTACTACTACTACTATGTCTGTGAAGGTATAAGGAAGCTTTTAACCATGTCAAGCCCTTATTTGTCAAGTCTTATTTGAACTTTAATGGAAACACACAAATTATAGGACTACATCTTTTCTAATTTAGTTACCTCTACCTCAAAGGACTCTAAAATTATGTGTTCTATAAATATTAATGCTGTTAATAGAATGCATGAGTATATAATAATACCTCACATTTATACAAAACTATTTTTAAAGTACTTTGCTTATAGTATTTTATTTGATTTACAAATAATGCTGTCAAATAAGCAGAATGAGTATTTTCATCCTTATTTTTCAAGTAAAGAATGACTCTAATGAGACAATATATTTAAAAGTCCTTAAGTGCCTTTTACTAGGCTTAACTCCTTTGCTTGGAGGAAAACTTACCTCTATTCATCTCTTTTCAAAAGATCCACTATGACAATGCTTTCCGATTTTTATCATCTTGATGAACACTTAAAAATTTCCAGATTTTCTTGATTTTGCAGGCAGGGATACAAAGAAAAACCTTACCCATAAGCCCAGGGGGTCTTCCTATTGTTTCTACATTTAAACCTCTACCATTAGTGATAGATTCCTTTGTGTTAAATATTTTTACCTCTCTAGCTACCTTCTCATAAAATACAAATACCCTTCAGAGGATAGTGCCTTAAACCACCAACAGCTATCTCTACAATGAATTCTTTTTCTACAACATTTTCATCTGATTGGCTGCCAGATTCAGAATGACTATCCAGGTGAGCATTGTCATGCTGACCGATGAAATTTGATGCTGAGGAAGAGAAGGGTGGCTGTGTTGGTGGAGATGGGTCTTTGGAAGGGCACACTTAACAAGAGGAGTCAGAAAAGTCCAGCAAAGACAAGTCAACTTCTATAGGAGGGTTCTGTGGAACATACATCAATATGCTGGAGTTAGAGTCAGACTCATTCCTTGTAGCTATAGGACCTTAGGCAGCTTCCTAAGCTTCTCCAGGCCTTTATTTCCTCATCTACAAAATGAGAGGTTTGGATTAGATGCCCTCTAATGTTCCTTCCAGCTCTAAATCTACGATGCTAAGACAGCCCTAACCTGAGAAGTAAGTCTTGAGCTGGGTCCCAGTTTGGAAGGATGGATCATTAGATGATAAATTTAAAAAAAAAGGTTCTTAATCTTTTCTGTATCATAGACTCCTTTGTTGGCTATTGCTTCTCGTGGTAATGTTTTTAAATGGAAACAATAAAATACACAGAATTGCAAGAGAACCAATTATATTGGCATATAGTTAGCAAAAAAAAGAAAAAGAATTTTTTAAACCAAGTTCATGGTGTTCAAGTTAAGGATCCCTGAACTAATCCAAATAATCACAGATAATCTAGTACAACTCCATTTTGGGACAGATAGAGAAACTAAGGCTAGGCTGAATGACTTGCCTGAGGTCAGACAGGTAATATTAAAGTCACAACTTGAACCCAGGACCTCTGACTCCAAAGTCAATATTCATTCTAGTTTACCAAAGAAGGAAGGTAATTTATAGGTTGATTGAGGGAAGGAGGCAGGAGTGGAAGAACTGGTTCTCTCCTATCTGACCAATGTCTATGAATGGGAACAGAGAAGGAGAAGTTAGATCAGGGGTGGGGAACCTTCCACCTCAAGGCCACATGTGGCCCTCTAGGTCCTCAAGTGCAGCCCTTTGACTAAATCCAAACTTCCCCTTAATAAAAGGGTTTGTTCCTTAAAACTTGGACTCAGTCAAAAGGCCACTCCCTAGGACCCAGAAGGTCTTGAGGCTGCAAGTCCCCATGCTTGAGTTAGACCACCTTTGGTGGAGGCTTAGATCCACTCAAGGGTTAAGTCATAGGAATGTCCACTGGTAGACATGCCTTCCACCTAAGACGGGACTAAAGGCTGTTGGATAGAGGTGGGCAATGGAGGAAAACAAGAGACATATAGGGACAACATGCAGGAGCAGGAAAAGCAGGAAGAACCAGGTAAGGGAATAGAGTCAACAAGGTCTTTTAAGTTGCTTTAGATCTTGCCAGCATTGGCCGGCTGGGCTTAAGACAACACAGCTGCTTGCTTTCTGACAGCTCAGACAGCTGGAGCCAGAAGGATGGGGAAAGTCTAGCTGGCCAATAACCAAACTGAAGTCTTTACAACATCCTGTTAAAGACTGCTTTGGGGGAGCATGGTTTAGTTAAGATAATGAACCTTTTTTTTTTTTTTTAGCCCAGTCTCTGTATCATCTCCTCTCTTGCATTCTTTGTAATCTGAAGGATCCTGACATCCCAGAGGATCCAAAAACCATCTTACATTTTCGCAGTTTTAATTTGAGACCCAGTTGCAATCAGATGTGTTTATTACACTTGCAATTCCTTTTATTTTGCTGCTGCTTCTACACTTACCAAAGCTTCTAAGGGTAGATGACCCCAGGTTACAGCTTTGGTTTTCTCTTTTTCTCTCTCTGCTCATTCCCTTGGTGATTTCATTCTCACAAGTCTATCAGCGTTATGCCACTGAGTCCCATACCTTTAACTCCAGCCTTTAACCCTCTTGGGACCTCCAGATAGGCATCTCCAATTGCCTTTAAGACATCTCCACCTGGATGTTTTACTCCCATCTTATCATCAACAAGCATTTATTAAATACTTGCTATGTTCCAGGAAAGTATTGCTAAGTGCTAGAGACACACATAAAAAGGCAAAAAAACGTGGTCCTTGACTTCAAGGACCTCACACAACAATCTTCTGTTCATTTAATATTCAATCATCAGAACTGTAGCCTACCTACTACCTGCAAGTGACTACACTAAACCCTGGGGTTGTGTAAGGGTTATGGGATTTAAAGATCTTCCATGCCCCATTGGACTTGCTGACGTAGCAGGAAGGGGCGGAGCAAGAGAAAGCAGAAGCCAAGCTAGAGTTCCTGCGGTGGCTGGCGGTGGTGGCGACAGCGGCAGCAGCAGCAGAGGCAGCGGCAGCGCGAAGCCCTTTTTGAGTTGGCCAGAATTTCTGCTAAGGACTCCGGCTGAGGACTGCCAGGGGCCGGAGCTGCTGGGAGCACACTTCCGGGACGCTAGGTGGTTGCTGTGAGTGGGGAGAGGAGGACCTTTGCCTGAGGTAGCCTGTTCTGTTTTAAAGGCTTGAAAATGTGGGTGCTTTCTACTTTATCTACCTGTGCCAATGTCATAACTACTCTGATGGCTTTCACTTTCTGGTTTTGGGACTCAGTCTTTTGGTATCTTAATAAATTTTCCAGCTTATTCCCCCATATGGCAAGCATGATGTATTTTGTGATGGATAATTATATCAGCATATCTGTAATCTCCATAGGCATTGTGAATATGGCATTGCTGATACAGGTTGCAAAGACAGAAATAGTCCCTATCTTCAGTTAACTTATGTTCTATAGGAAGCAAGTAATGTAAATACAAAGAAAATTTTTTTTTACCAGATGTATGATTTTATCATTTCAGATAATCTGTGATAAGGAATTTCCTCTGCTAATGCAGATTGTCGGATTTTCTGCAAACTTAGTCTCAGAGAGTTTCCTGGAACACAGAGAGGTTGGGTGACTCATGCAGAGACACAGTCAATATATGTTCAGAGTACACGTTAAACCCTCTGTCTTCCTGACTCCAAAGTTTTCTAACTGCTACATCTCACCTCTCTAAAAGCAAACTTTGAATTCAGCCTGAGTTCAAATCTGACCTCAGATACTTGATAGCTGTGTGATCCTTAGTAAGTCTTTTGATCCCATTTGCCTCCATTTCTTCATTTGTAAAATGAGGGTAGTCATAATACCTCACTCCCAGGGTTGTTTTGAGGATCAAATGAGACAGTAATTATAAAACACTTAGCACAATGCCTGGCAAATAGTAAGCACTATATTAACTATTATAATTATGATTAACTATTGTTGCTAACTACAATTCTCACTGGAAGCAGAGAGCTGTGGTTGTGGTGAATTGGAGTAGTAAATGTCTAAGAAGAGCATAGGTACAATGGGAAGTGTAACACTGAGTTTGCATATCATTGAAACTCCACTGAGGGCAGTAAATGTGGGAGAGGAGGATAGTAAAGGTGTTAGATGCAACTAGGCCATAAAAATGATAGAGTGCTGGGCCTGAAGTCAGGAAAAGTTCAAATCTGGCCTCAGACACTTTCTAGCTGTATGACCCTGGGCAAGTCACTTAACCCTGTTTGTCTCAGTTGCTCATTTGTAAAATGAGCTGGAGAAGGAAATGGTGAATCACTACTAGGATCTTTGCCAAGAAAACCCCAAATGGGGTCATGAAGAATTGGACATAAAAAGAACATGTCCTAAGGGTGAGGGTGCAGGGGCGTACCAGGTGGGGACAAAGGGGCTTCTTTTTTTCTTTATGGTTTCTAATGCCACTCTTTTCCATGTCACTTGTGATACTATAAATAAGACTAGTTCCATTTTTGATGACCTGAGTGTTTATAAGAGTGAACTTCTATCACCACTGAGAAGTGTCAGGTACTTAGAGCACCTGGAAGAGAGAAAAAAAATGCACAAAAAGGTGTTTAAGTGCTTAACATATGCCCAGGTACAAAAGTTGCCATAGAATCATAGGGTTCTAGCTGACAAGTTGCATCATCCTTCATTTTGCATAGGACAAAATGGAGTTCCCGTAGAGCTTAGTGCCTTCTTCAGGGTCAGAGGCTCGGAAAGTAGCAGGGGAGATTCAAGTTCATTTTTTCTGATTCCAAATTCAGTTCAAATCAACAAGTACTTATTAGAGGGGGGGAAGGGGATGAGAGGGGGGATGATGGAGGAGAGGGCAGGCTGGGGGGGAGGGAGGTTGGGGGCACCCACTTTTGAAAGGGGACGGGATCAAGGTGGAGAGTAGAGCAGGTGGGAGGTGGGATGGGAGGGAGGGAAATGTAGTTAGCCTTTTAGAATGTATCTACTATGTTAATGTTTTGCATTAGCCACGCATGTACAACCTGTACTGAGCTGCTTGTCTTCCCAGTGAGGGTGGGTGATGGGGGAGGAGGGGAATGAATCTGGAATTGAAAATTTTAAGACCAAATACTCAAATATATATATATATATATATATATATGTATATATGTGTGTGTGTATACGTATATATGTATACTATTATTAGTGTCATCTTGCATGTAATTGGGAAATGGGATGTGCAGGCACTGAGGCATAGAGATCCACTGGAAAAGTGGGGGGGGTATGGAAGAGAATGTGGGAGAGAGCAGATTGGAGGAGGGGATATCCTGTGGGACTGCTGTTTTGGAGTGGTGGGTGGGGGAAGGATGGGGAGAGGATTTGTAGCTCAAAATCTGTCGGAAATGAATGATGTAAATCAGAAGTTAATAAAGCATTAAAAAGTACTTATTAGGCACCTACTGTGTGTAAGACACTTAGGGTCTTAAATATGAGACACTCTGCTTGAACAGCTGTGGAGAATGACTTCCTTTATTACTAAGAAGTTAATGTATAATCTTTATAGTAACTCACCTTTATTCATCAAACATACTCCAGACCTGTGCTCAGCACCATGTTTTTATGTATCAGACCTCAAATTACCTTCATTCTTGGGGGGTGGGGAGAAGAGGAGAAGGAAGAGAAGGATACTAGATGAGTGCAAATTATACCCCTTAGGATTCTTCTACTAGCTAAATGAACTTTTCCATACGACTATTGTAGTCACATATTTGAAAAATATAGACTTTTATTATTTGGAGAAATTTGGGAGATTTTCCTAAAATCTGACCAAAAAAAATATTCACTTTGTCCTGTGGAATCATGGTGCCTTGGCATAGTAGGGATGCTAATACATGTTCATTGAATTGAATTGAATATACATTGGCTGGCCTCTCCATCATTTAACTTGCTCTAGCCTTTTACTCCAGGGTACCACTAACTTAAATTTATTTCAAACTTGTTCAGCTCTACAATGAGGAGGGAGGGGGACATTTAAGAAATTCAGAACCTCTCATACAATAGATAAGTGAAACTGTTATCTAGAGCAACATTTCTACAACTTTTCCTTAATAAGGAACATTTTCAAATTTGTGTTGTTTTTTTTTTTAATTTAATGAACCAACTGCTTCATTTCTTTCACAGATTCCTAGTCACCCTTCTTTCATAAACTTTTCCTATTTGGTATCTTTGAAATGGGGAATATAACCATGTCTTCATAACAGTGCTTCAACCAAACTTATTCACAATATCATTAATGGATAATTACCAAATTCCACTTTAAAGTAGGTTTATCTCTGCTAATTTTCTGAGAGTGCTCCTTACCCGGGCTGGCTCAGTTCAACCCCTGGACTGTTAAATTCAGTTGCCTTAGGCTGATTTGCAGCTTCACTGAGCCTATATCTAGGGACTGTCCCAAGAGGAAATCTATTCCCTTGGGTTTAGCCTCAAAATTCACATCCCTGTCCCACCCCCCCAGCTATGCAGAGAACTACCCAGCATATTCCCCACTCCAGCCAGTTCAGCTCTTTTCCAGGTCTGTCTCAGCACCTACCTCACTCTAATTTGGCACCTTTCTCATCCAGACTATTTTCTACTCAGGAGCCTATATCTTATAATTTCTCCCTATAACTTTCTCTCTGTGAAATCAGATTTTTAGGGGTGGCTAGGTGGCGCTGTGAATAGAGCACTGGCCCTGGAGTCAGGAGGACCTGAGTTCAAATCCAACCTCAGACACCTGATATACTTACTAGCCGTGTGACCTTGGGCAAGTCACTTAACCCCAATTGCCCTCCAAAAAGCAAGACGAAGAAGAAGAAGAAATCAGATCTTTAAGGAACCACCAGTTAAGAATGTTGGAATAGGTGTGTCTGTAACTGTTCTAGTGTAAAACTTTGCCCTTAGGCATCTGTGTCTCCCTCCTTTGAAGTTTAATAATGCTTATTTTCTGTCCCCTCCATTTGTTGTTGTTCAGTTATTTTCAGGGGTGTCCAACTCTTTGTGACCTCATTTGGGTTTTTCTTGGTTGAGATACTAGAGTGGTTTACTATTTCCTTCTCCAGCTTATTTTACCAACAAGGAACTGAGGCAAACAGAGTTAGGTGACTTGGCACCAGATCACATAGTTAGTCAGTGTCTAAGGCCAGATTTGAACTCACAAAGATAAGTCTTCCTGAGTTCAAGTCTGGGGCTCTATCCACTGTGCCACCTAGCTGCCCCCATTTCCATTTGACTGAGCATATATGGCATTGTATTATTAGTTATCCTTTTACGTATATCTCCTGCCTCCTCAAATAGTACAAGTTCTATGAGAACAGGGACCACATCTTATGCCTCTTTTTTTTTTCTTATTAATCCCAAGAGTGCCGAGTACAATGCACTGAATGTATTAGACCTGCAACAAATGTTGACTTTGATGACAATGTTCCTGCCACAGCCACTGAGACTGTTCAACTCTTAGTGCCAACAACTAGTTGTTCTTTCCAGAGGCTGAGGAAAAAGAGTATGATGAAAGTGGTATTTCAAAGTTTTCAATAATAAATATTCACTGAGCACAGAAGTACATAGTACTGAGTGCAAAGCAGTGAGCTTTTAGTCTTTGATATTTAAGTATTTTTACTGAGTGCCTGCTGTGTACATACCACTTAGAGAGATGCTATGGGTAATGCGAATAATAATAAATAAATGGGATTAGGCCAGATTGTGTTGTAGGGTCTATTTGGAAAGATTAATGAATTTGGATGTTGTTCTGTAGGCAGCAGGGAAGCACCAGGGTTTCTTGGGCAGGCATGATGAAATTTGTGCTTTGGGAAGACTGATCTGGTAACGGGGTACAGGGTGAATTGGACTGGAAAAGACTAGAGGTAGAAAGATCAAATATATTGACTAGTTTGGGGAAATGAAACTGTTCATCACAGACAGAAAGGAGCCAGGACAGTCCAGGCACAAAGAGAGAAACAAGGACCACACGTAGTCCTTTTGGGGTTCTGTTACTATGCTGAACCAATCACTTACCCCATCTTCACTGTTCTCTTCTTCACCCAATGTATGCCTTCCTCCCCCACTCTGGAAAGACCTGATATTGAAAATCCAGAGTTTCACAGCATTTTTATCTTTTCTGGCATGGCTTTCTTTCTTTGTTTCCACCCATTTTTATTTCTTTAAGTAAATCTTCATCTTTACCTTTTGTTTTGATAAAGCCTAAATTAACCCCTGCAATCCTCCCTTTTCTCTCCTCCTAGAGAGACATCCCATATCATAATGATTTTTTTTCTTAAGAAAAAAGAGGAAGAGGGGAAAAATTACTGTAAAACTGGTCAATACATTGAAAAAAATCTGCCAATATATATAATGTTCTACACGGGTGAGCTACCCTGCCTCCCCCGCCCCTACTTCTGCAAAGGAATGGACAGAGGTGTCTTCTCATAACCCTTCTTCGGGATCATGCTTGTTCTTTGTAAGTTTATGATATTCATTTTCTAATATTCTGTGGTAGTTGCTCTTGTTTTTATTTTCACCAGTTTTTTTAATGCCCAACTCAAATCCCCCTTACCCCAGGAAGCCTTCTGTGATTACCACAATTCCACAGAGATCTCAGCTTCCTGTGAGTTCTTATAAATAGCCCTTAATATTTGCACCACCCATCTGGCACTTGGCATAACCTTATTATTGTTCATTCGATAAATCTTACTGCTTGATTGATTGGTCAGTTAAGATACTACCACAATCTTTGTCATGTGCAATGTCAATGCTCTGTGAACATTTATTACTAAAAATCTTTAAATGTCACTTCCTTTATTCTCTTCTATCCTCACCCCTGGAGAGAATAAAATCTAGGTATTGCCACTAAGACCTGAATAAGCCCAGTGACAAAGGCAAGGCACTACTATAATATATCCACGTTTTTACCCTTGCCTGTGTTTTATTTCCCCTGTGGTAACAAAGGATACAGAGATAGAATGAAACAGATGGGGATAAATGCAATTGTATTTCAGCATAAAGTGATATCCTACTCTTGTGCAGATGTGACCTTTGAAAAATCATATTTAATCAAATAGTAAACACCAATCAGGAATGTGTCTGAGTACATTCTGAACACCATTTATCCTAGAAGTAAATAAGTTGAATAAATAGTGAACTTTATCATTTGTTTCAATTTGATCATCATGAGGTATTAAAATGAATACACAAAATCCTTACATAACTTTAGGAATATTCCTCAAACTGAATGTTAAACATTGGATGCTGCTTTCTTACTTAAATACATTTTAAAGAGAAAAAGCATTGCCTTTATACCATTCCAGACAGCAAAATGCAATGTCAAAATAGACCTGTCCAACCACAATTCCCTCTTTCTTCTCCATGATCACCCATATGAAGTCAGTTTGCTAGTTTTCTCAAATCTTCCTCCATAACATCTTTCAGACTTTCTTAGTCATTACCCTAGTTCAGGTCCTATCAACTCTTGTCTGAGCTACTGTGATCACCTCCTAACTGTTCTTCCTCTTTCCAGTCTTTTCCTTCTCTGATCCATGCTTCATACAGCTACCAAAAATCTCCCTAAGTGCTACATGATGTGCTTGCTCCAAAATCTTTAGTGACTCCTCCATTGCCTGAAGAATAAAATCCAAACTCAGCTTCATATTTAAGACCCTCTATAAATCTGGCTCCCACCAAACTTATTTCCTTCTATCTCCCTTCCCAAATTTGACATTTCAATCAGTCCAGACTATTAGCCATTCCTTAAATGCAACCATCTATCTCTTGTCTCCATGCATTCCAACAAATCATTCCCCATGTGTGGAATGCACTTCATCTTTGCTTCTAAGAATCCTTCTCTTTCTTCAAGGTTCAATTCACATGCCACCTTTTTGCATGAAACCGTCCCTCATCTCGCCATTTATTGGGGCTCTCTCTCTCTCTTCAAATTTCCTTGAACTATACTTATTTCTATACATTTGTATGCAAACTCCCTCCTCCAAGTAGAATGGAAGTTCTATGAGGGCAGAATCTGTTTTCTTACTGTCTCTATAACCTTAGCATCTGACACATAGGTAGGTGCTAGCCTCTTACTTATATTGTTAATAAATCTGTTAATAAATGTTTATTGAATTGAATTCATAATATATAGACTTAGAGCTGGAAGGGTCCTTAGGGACTCTCAAGTCTACCACTTGCATTTTACAGATGAGACAATGATAGAATTGAAGTTAATTGAATGTGAGGTTGAGTAAATTTAAATAATTGTGTGAGTGTGAAAGGGTCTTCTAATTCTAATGTAGGTCTTGTCCTTTGATCTTAGTTTAAAAACAAAACTTCAAATTCATAAAAATGTTTACATGAAATATCACTTCCTACTGAACCCAATATATGATCCAGATCTCTTGGATCTGGTAGTAGAATCAAATAAGAGACAGTACAGTGAAGCAGACATTCTAGTGGGGAAAATTTTATTATGCACCAATCGTAACAACATTTATAAATGTGAGCTGCTATTATTATCTATTAAACTCAAAAAAGACTGTACACAAAAGGTAACTGTCATCAGGACAAGACACACTATTATTGCCTTCATAACCAAATTAGTCTGCAATATTATTTTCATTCAAGGCTTTTATATGCCTAATAAGAAATGCCAGGACAGTATGTGCTCACCATTTTCACACTCATTTATTGCAATACCTCAGAGCATTACAGAATTTTCAATTGAAATATAATTTTCTAGCTAGGCTGCCACTGTAAAAGGAGTTAAGGAAACTTAACCCCCAGATTTTCTCCAGGAGATTTTAAAGTCTAATTCTATTATGACTGTTTCAACATGTCAGTGTAAACCCAATCGTGTAAAGTTACACTCACCAGAACAGAATAAAGCTGGAGTTTCTAGCACAGTGTAACCAAATGAAAGCTACAGACTTAAAATGGCATTCTAAAAGAAGACATAACTAACATCAGAACTGCACAAAATGGAAGCAACTAGATATCCGTACAGCCATGTTAACATAGGTCAGTGCAAAAGTCTATTGTGGTACCAAGTCACAAATGAAGATTATCAGCATAGCTAACCATGCCTACTACGCCTGACAGACATAGCCAATTGCCAAGACAATACTCAAAGCCTTGACAGCTTGGTAGAAGCTGCTGAAGACTGCTTTGGAAACATAGCCTTCAAGTACCCAGGAGCACTTTGGTACTCTATTCTAGAAAGCAATTTGGAACTGAGCTCCAAGAGTTACTAAACAGGACTTGTCATTAGACCAGTGATAATTGCTAATATCACTACTAGGCCTATATCCACAAAGAGATCAAAGAAAGAGGAAAAGGACCGTAGATGTGTGACCCTAGATGTTTGCCTCAATTTCCTCAACTGTAAAATGGGAATAATAAAGGCACCTATCTCACAGGGTTGTTGTGAGAAACAAAGGAGATAATATTTGTAAAAGTGCCTGGCACAGTGCCTGGCACAAGTAGGTACTTCATAAGTGGTCATTCTCTTTCTTTCCTCCTTTCCCATATGTACAAAAATTGAAAAGTAAGGGGGTACCCATCAACTGGTAAGTAGCTAAACAAATTATGGCATATAAATGAATTGGAATACTATTGTGCCATTAAAAATGATGAAATATATGTTTTAGAGAATATATTAGAGAATGTATGTATTTTGGACCTGACCAGTGATGGAATGTGTTTTGCTTGACTATGCATATTTGTTCGAGGATTTGTTCTGTTTTGTTTCCACTGGGGGAAAAGAGGAAGATAAAAGATATTTTTGTTAATTTTAAAAAGAGCCCAGGGGCACTTCCATGCCCCTATGAAACATCAGAATAGGCATTCATAGATGGGTCCTACATCTTAATCAATTAAACTGGGTAAAGAGATACCTAGTGCACCTAAAACTCTTATGTCACATGATTGAGCTTAAATAATGTTCATCCTGAGTTCATCTTCAGAATCCCCAAGTTATCCCAGGTAGTCCCCTGAAAATATTTACTCATAAATACATGCCTTTGAAGTATGTCATGAGCAATACCACAAATGTGTAAATGAATACATGATGTAGGTTGCAGAATGTGCTTCTCTGACCCTCTGATAACAGTCTTGGTGGATGATAGCTTGAGTGAGAGCAGGAATTCAAAATTTCCTTCCTTTGTGACTTTTTTTTGTCTCTATCTCAACATTTTAACATTGTTTGAGGCCTTATTGTATTATTGGGCAGGGCAAGTCTGATAAGAGCAAAGAAAAGACCTAACAGTTTGGGGAAGGCAATGTGGATTTCCTCTAGAATCCGTTCAATGACACACCCATGGAGCCTGGAAACATGGGAATTTCTGACTGAAGTATATACCAACATAAAGTTCAATATAGTCATCATAAGACTAATAGAGTCTGGGTTAAAGAACCCAGACTTGTGTGCTTTAATGAACTCAAATACAAGTTTAAACTTCAGGTGTATCTCACTTTTTTATGGATAAGACAGAGTGATCCTAGACTAAACGATTATACTTTGAGAGGGAAACAAATTTTTGTGCAACTTACTACGAACTGTGAAGAATTGAAATGATATGCTTGAGGACAGCAACAACACAGAACCTCAAAGGGGGAAAAACTTTAAGTCCACTTCTGAAAACTGATGAATGTCACATATTATGCTGACGGGATATTCAATCCAAAAGGATTTGCTTCTTTCAACTGTCCTACAAGTTACAGCTGTGACTGTCACATTCTTGGGGTGATTCCATGCTCCATGGCAATCTAAGCCTGATCCTGCTAAAAAGCTAAAAACCTCAAATATGCAGCCTGCTATGCTATCTTGACCTCCCATTGCTAACATAAATGCTTCCAATATTGTTTGATTCTGGAAAGAGGTAAGGGATTGGACCTGCTGGGCTTTTTTTTCCTCACGTCTAGGGAGGTATTCTATAGGGGTTAAGGTGGACAGTATAAGGAATTTATGCTTTTATTCTTTTTATTTATCCCGCTGCCAAGGTCTCTGTCTCCCTTTGCTTGAATAGAAGTATCTACCCTACTGCTTTTACCTAAATTGGTGGGCTGCTCTGCAAGTAAAAAAAAAAAAAAGAATTCCTTTGGCATAAAAATACGCTTTTCTCCTCCAGAACATAAAAGTTAAACACTGTCTTTCTGTTTTTACTACTAACTTGATTAACTGTGAATCTGCTATAACCAGGCCATGGAAAATATGGTAAATAAAAAGGCTACTATGCAGATGTTTGAATATATAGAGAGAAATATATCAATATGTGTGTATGATATTATATGTCTAAATGTATATACACATACATCACCTGTGAATCCTAAGCTATTTCCACTGGCCATTTGAGACTATAAGCCATCTGACTTTGACTAAATCACATAACTTTAATGAAATGAATTGATTTCTTCACCTACCAAAAGAGATGGCCAAAACTGGAAGAAACCAATATACTGTGGGAGCTGAATTCAAAGTTATTGTAACATCCTGTCTTTCCTCTTTTACAAAGGAAAAATTTGGCATCCTTTGTCCTATCTGTACCTCAGTCAAAAATGGTGGTGGAAAGAGGTAGGGTGATGATATGAAGTACTATGTTTTCATCACTGGTTCCAAGATCCTGGAAAAATTTATTAGACTGGTGACTTTTGAATTGCTGGGGTGGAGCCAAGATGGTGGAGTAAAAGCACGAACTTGACATGGGCTCTGGCTCCAACCACTTCTAATACCTAGTGCGGTTCTGGCCCCAGGGTGGCCCTGACCAGCTGTAGCCAGAGCAGACTTCAGGAGAGTGAATCACCAGCAGTTGTGGCAGTTTCCAGACTTCCCAACGCATAAATGCCAAAGAGAAAGTAAAAGTCAGTGGGGAACTCTGTTGGAACCAGGGTGAAGGAAGAGCACAATCCAGCCCCTGCCCCCAGGGCAAGAGGTGGTGGAAGCATGGCAGCTGCAGCTGCTGCCACATGGCTGCCTCCAGAGCTCCTGGCCTGCAGATTGTGGGGGACCAAGCAATCATTCAGAGGGTAATTGCCCTTGCTTTAACATACTTGGATTAGAATCACGGTCTTGGGTGGTGGTCCTGGGGTGTGTGGCCAGTGTGCCAGAGCTTGTGGGGGCTGTAGAAAGGGTGCCCTCCTAATTACTCCAGCAGCTGCAAAAACCCCAGCGATTTGTGACAAAGCTCTCTCCATTCTGAAAGCTGAGTTCTGCTGTGGCAAAGAGCTCAAAAGCCAAGTAATTGACTGGCAAGATGAGCAAGCAGAGGAAACAAAATCAGACCATAGAATCCTTTTTTAGGGACAAAAGGGATCAAGACATGGAGCAAGGGAAGACAGTGAAGTCAGAACTCCTGCATCAAGGGCTTCTAAGAAAAATATGAATTGGTGACAGGCCATGGAGGAGCTCAAGAAGGATTTTGAAAATCAAATAAGAGAAGTGGAGGAAAAATTGGGAAGAGAAATGAGAATGATGCAAGAAAATCATGAAAAGAGAGTCAACAACCTGACTGAAGAAAGTAACACCTTAAAAAATAGACTAACTCAAATGGCAAAAAAAGACCCAAAAAGCCAATGAGGAGAAGAATGCCTTAAAAAGCCTACTTTGCCAGATGGAAAAGGAATTTCCAAAACTCACCAAAGAGAATAATTCCTTCAAAATTAGATTGGAGCAACTGGAAGCTAGTGACTTTATGAGAAATCAAGATACCATGTTTCCCCGATAATAAGACCTATCCCGAAAATAAGCCCTCCCCTTACTGTGTAAGATTCCTCTAAAATAAGCCCTCCCCCGAAAATAAGCCCTATTGAGATTGCTACTGTAGTGAAGGTGATCCCCTGTGCTACACGCTACATTACGGTACCCTCTGTATGCACCGGCCCCCCCCCCCAGGTGAAATGCACGCCGTGCTCCGAGCTGCATCCAATCAGAGCTGCAGCAGTGAGCGCGTCATCCTGTTCTTTATTGAATTCATTATTGAATAAAGGTACATTTTTTTGTTCACATTTACCTGTTTATTAAAATTGCTGTCAATGTTCATTAAAATAAGCCCTCCCCTGAAAATAAGCCCTCTGGTGTTTTTCTGTCCAAAATTTAATAAGACAGTGTCTTATTATCAGGGAAACACGGTACTATAAAACAGATCCAAACAAATGAAAAAATAGAAGGCAATGTGAAATATCTCATTGGGAAAACCACTGACTTGGAAAATAGATCCAGGAGAGATAATTTAAAAATTATTGGACTACCTGAAACCCGTGATCAAAAAAGAGCCTAGACATCATCCTTCAAGAAATTCTCAAGGAAAATTGCCCTGATGTTTTAGAACCAGAGGGCAAAATAGAGGTTGAAAGAATCCACTGATCACCTCCTGAAAAAGATCCCAAAAGAAAATTCCTAGGAATATTATAGCCAAATTCCAGAGTTCCTGGGTCAAGGAGAAAATACTGCAAGCAGTCAGGAAGAAACAATTTGAGTACTGTGGAAACACAATTAGGATAATACAAGACCTAGCAGCTTCTACATTAAGGGATCGAACAGCTTAGAATATGGTATTCCAGAGGTCAAAGGAGCTAGGATTAAAACCAAGTATCACCTACCCAGCAAAGCTGAGTATAATGCTTCAGGGGAAAATATGGTCATTCAGTGAAATAGAGGACTTTCAAGTATTCTTGATGAAAAAACCAGAGTTGAATAGAAAATTTGACATTCAGATACAAGAAGCAAGAGAAGCGTGAGAAGGTAGAAAGGAAAAAGAAATCATAAGGAACTTATCAAAGTCTAACTATTTATATTCCTACATGGAAAAATAATAATTTTAACTTGTGAACCTTTTCTCATTATGAGAACAGTTGAAGGGAATATAAATGTGTGTGTGTGTGTGTATATATGTATGTATGTATACACATATATATGTCTATATAAGAAGATATATGGGCATATGAATACATATGTGAGTATGTGTATATATGTGTACAGGTATACATAGACAGAGGGCACAGGACCAATTGAATAGTAAGGGATGATACTTAAAAGGGCAAATTAAGAGTTGAGAGAGGAATATAATGAGAGGAGATGGGGAGAGACAGAATGAGGTAAACTATCTCATGTAGAAGAGGCAAGAGAAAATGGTTACAATGGAGGGGAAGAACAGGAAGGCAAAAGGGAATGGGTCAACCTTATTCTCATTGAATTTGGCTCGGGGAGGGAATGACATACACACTAAATAGGATATCTCACCCTACAGGAGAGTAGGAGTGAAGGGGATGAGAGGGTGGATGATGGAAGGGAGGGCAGGCTGGGGGGGGGGGGGGGGGAAGTTGGAAGCACCCGCTTTTGAAAAGGGACAGGGTCAAAGTAGAGAATAGAACAAGTGGGGTGGGATAGGATGGAGGGAAATATAGTCAGTCTTTTGCAATATATGCACTATGGAAATGTTTTGCATAGCTACACATGTACAACCTATATTGAATTGCTTATCTTCTCAGTGGGGGTGGGTGAGGAGTGAAGAAAGGTAAGAATCTGGAACTCAAAGTTTTAAAAACAAATGTTTAAAAAATGGTGGAGTTTTTTTGTTTTTATTGTTTACATGTAACTGGGAAATAAGATATACAGGCACTGGGGTATAAAAATCCATCTTGCCCTACTAGAAAGTTAGGGGGAGGGATGAGGGAGGATATAAGAGGGAACAGATTGGGGAAAGGGATATTCAGTAGGCTAGCCATTTTGGCAGGGTAGGGAAAAGATGGGGAGAAAAATCTGTAACTCAAAATCTTGTGGAAATGAATATTGAAAACTAAAAATAAATAAATAAATTGAAAAAAAAGAAAGGCTGGTGACTTTTAGTGGTCTCAGATTCTTTATTCTGTTTTGCCCCTATGCATAGCTATATCTTGGGTCTCTTTCCTGGGCCCTCATCTTTTTCTCTATATTCTCTCTTGGTTATCTCATCATCTCCCATGAATTCAATGACCAAACTGCAGGAGAGGGTGATGCTAATGACTTTGCACAGCTCTGCCTCACTTATATCCAATTCACACACAAGTCAAGACATCACCCTTATGATGGCATTGGTCCTCTTCAAGAATTAAGGAACAAAACCAACAACTGTCTCTTTGCAGATGATTTTTTTTTAGAGATAACCAGGTGGCAAAGTGAATGGAACACTGGGTTTGGACACATCTTCCTGAGTTCAAATCTGGCTTTAGACATTGACTAACTATATGATCCTAAGTAAGTCACTAAACATCTGTATGCCTCAGTTTTCTTAACTATAAAATGGAGATAATATACAGAAGTCACAGTAGTCAATGACTATAGTAATCTATTGTTTGATAAACTCAAAGACTCTAGCTTCTGGGATAAAAACTCACTACTTGACAAAAATTGCTGGGAAAACTGGAAAATAGAAAGGGAGAAAGTAGGTGTAGACCAGAATCTCACAGCATATACCAAAATAAAATCAAAAGGGGTGCATGATTTAGATATAAAGACTGATACTATAAGCAAACCAGGAGATCAAGGAATACTTTATCTGTTAGTTTTATGGATTAGGCAAGAATTTATGATCAAATAAGAGATAAATAACATTATGAAATGCAAAAATGGATAATTTTGATTACATTAAATTGAATTTTTTTTTTTGCATGAACAAAGCCAATGCAACCAAGATTAAAAGGGAAGCAGAAAACTGGGAAAAATTTTTTACAACCAGTGTCTCCAATAAAGCCTCATTTCTAAAATATATAGAGAGGGTGGCACAGTAAGTAAAGCGCCGGCCCAGGAGTCAGGAGGACCTGAGTTCGGATCCGACCTTGGACACTTAACACAAAAAAAACTAGCCATGTAAGCTTGGACAAGTTACTTAACCCCAATTGCCCCTCCAAAAGGCAAAAAATAAAAAAGAAATAAAATATATAGAGGACAGAGTCAAATTTACAAGAATAGAAGTCATTACCCCACTGATATATGGTCAAAGGATATGAACAGGCAGTTTTCAGATAAAGAAATTATAGCTATCTGTAGTCATATGAAAAAATGCTCTAAATCACTATTGATTAGAGAAATGTAAATCAAAACATCTCTGAGGTACTATATCACACCTATCAGATTGGCTAACGTGACAAAAAATTATAAAAAAAAGAAAAATTATAAATGCTAGAGAAGATGTGGAAAAATTGGAACACTAATGCATTATTGATGGAGTTGTGAACTGATTCAACCATTCTTGAGAGCAATTTGGAACTATGCCCAAAGACCTATAAAAATGTGCATACCCTTTGACCCAGCAATACCACTTCTAGGTCTGTATACCAAAGAGATCATACAAATGGAAAAAAGGACCTTACATGTACAAAAATATTTATAGCAGCTCTTTTTGTTATGGCCAAGAATTGAAAATTGAGGGGATGCCCATCAGTTGGGGAATGGCTGAACAAGTTGTGGCATATGAATGTAATGGAATACTATTTTGCTTTAAGAAATGATGAGCAGGTGGACTTCAGAACAACCTGGAAAGGACTGAATGAACTGATGCTGAATGAAGTGAGCAGAAGCAGGAGAACATTGTACACAGTAACAGTCACGTTGTTTGATGACTAACTTTGATAGATTCCTCTCTCCTTAGCAATGCAAGGATCTAAGACAACTCCAAAAGACTCACGATGGAAAATGCTGTTCACTCCAGAAAAAGAACTATGGAATCTGAATGCCGATGGAAACATATTATTTCCTCTCTCTTTTTTTTTGTTTCCTCTTTCTTGTGGTTTCTCCCATTGGTTCTAATTCTTTTTTATAACATGACTAATGTGAAAATAGATTTAATATGAATGTATATGTAGAGGCTATATCAAATTACATGCCATCTTGAGGTGGGGAGAGGGGAGAGATGGGGAGAAATATTGGAACTCAAAATCTTATGGAGGTGAATGTTGAAAACTAAAAATAAATAAATTTTTTTTAAGAAAGAAAAAGAAAATAATGGGGATAATCATAGCACCTGCCTTCTGAGGATCAAATGAGATAATATTTGTAAAACAATTAGCACAGTGCTGGCACATAGTGGGTATTTAATAAATGCTTGTTTCCTTCCTTTCTTCTTTCTCCTGAGCTTCATTCCTACATCTCCACCTGCAAGGTGAACATCACTACCTGAATGTTTCACAGGCATCTAAAACTCAACAGGTCCAAAATAGAACTTACTGCCTTTTCCCTTAAACTCATCTCTCCTTCTAGCTGCCCTATTTCTGATGAAGACTCCACTATTCCTTCAGTCACCAAGATCTGAAGCCTAAGATTCATCACTTCCACTTGCTCTACTATATCCAATAAGTTGCCCAGTATTGTTTACTCAACCTTTTCAACATCTCTTATATTCATCCCTTTTTCTCTACTCAATCCACAACATAGGTCAAGCCCTCCTCACCTCTTCCCTTAAATAATACAATAGTTTCCTAATTGGTCTCCCTGTTTCTAGTTTCTCTCCTCCCCAATCCATTCTCTACCCAGAGGTAAAATTGATATCCATAAAGCACAGATCTGACCACATACCACTTCTGTTCAAGAAGTTCCAGTGACTCTCTTTTGCCTATAGGACAAAATACAAATTGTTCCATTTGATTTTTGTAAGGTTTTTTTACATCTTTATTTTGCATCATCATATTTCTGCTTAGTACCCTTCCCCCAGAGCCATCTCATATGACAAATAATGTTTTTAAATAGAAAAGGAAGAGAAAAAAATCAGTGTAACTGATCAATACATTGAATAAAGTAAAAAAAAAAAGTACAATGTGCTATACTTGTAGACAGACCTTCCACCTCTTCAAAGGAGTAAGGTGGAATGTCTTCTCATGCCTCTTCCACAGAGCCATTCTTATTCGTATAATTTTGTCACATTCCCTTTTGGGTTTGTTGTGATTGTTCTTTATATTTACATTGTTGAAATCACTGTGTGTGTGTGTGTCCTTACTCTATTTGGTATCAGTTCATATAGATCTTTCTGTGTTTCTCTGTATTCATCATATTTGTCATTTATTATAGCACAGTAATATATTACACTCATTTGTTTAGCCATTTTCCAACTGACGTGAATCTACTTTGCTTACAATTCTTTGTTATCATAAAAAGTGCTGCTATAAAAATTTGGTGCATATAGGGATTTCTTTTTACTAATGGCCCCCTTGGGGTATGTAGCAGCAAGCACCCCAAGCGTCCTCAGGGTTTGCTGCCAATACAGGTTCTTAGATCTGCTTTGTTAAAGGAAAGCAACTCAAAATGGGTTAACAAGCTTACTTTAATCAGTCAAATATGTATCATTTACCTCGTTCAGGGGAAAAGGTCAGCACCCCAAACTTCAAAGTACACAGACAGAATTATCAAGACAGAAACAGATCTAGTAAACAGATTTCAAACTGTCCAACCATTACATCCATACCCAGTCAACATCTGGGTTTTTTCAAAGCTGGGGGGGCGGCTCTGGACAACGGCTTCCCAGAATCCACATCAAATCACAGAACACTTCTCAAAGTGAGCCCCCAAAACAAAGCTACACATCAGGGCTTATATAGCCTTCTCCTGGCTCAGAGAATGTAACAACCTTATTGACTCACTGGCCAATCAAGAAGTATCTACTGAAAAACAAGCCTCCCACCCCAGGCTTCAGGTGCACTTTAGCCTAGGGGCAGGGAAGATCTTCCAAATCTGCATTCCCATTACAGAGTATCAATCCTAATGGTAGAACCTCTGGGTCAAAGGGTATGGATATTTTAGTCACTTCATTTGCATAATTCCAGATTGTTTCCCAAAATAGTTGTACTGATTCATAGCTTCACCAACAATGCCTTACTATGCCTATCTTCTCCTAATCCTTCCAATATTGACTAGTCACATCTTTTGTTAGCTTTATAAATTTTCAGGGTATGAGGTGAAACCTCAGGATTGTTTTGCTTCAAATTTCTCTTATTAATATTGATTTGGAACATCCTTTCATATAGTTGTTAATAGTTTCTGATTCCTCTTTAGGGAATTTGTTTGTTCACATCCTTTGACCCCTTATCTATAAGGGAAATTCTTTTTTGGTCTTGTACATTTGCTAATTGTTAATATATCTGCATCAAATAAGTTTGATATAAAAATTCCTCCCCTCAGTCAGTTTCAGAATTTGGTTCAAGCCTATCTTTCCACTTATTACACATTATTCTCCCTCATGTATGTTATACTCTAGCCAAACTGAACATCTTGCTGTTCCCTGCACATGCATTCCATCTCGGGTTTCCACACTGTCCCCCATGCCTGGAATGCTCACTTTCTTCATCTTTGCCCCTTGACATCCCTACTTCTCTTTATGACCACTTTCTTCAAGAGGACTTTCTTATTTCCCTCAGTTAGTGTTCCTCCCAAATTACTATACATTTTAAAAATCTATCATATATTTACTTATCAATGGAAATGTTGTGTTCTCCCTAGTGAAATGTGAAAGTCTAGAAAATGAAAGAATCAGATGATCCAAAGCAGGGCAACTCTGGAGACAGATTGTTTCTCACTGTCTTTTCTGATGTGTTTTCTGTTCTGTGTTGTTTGTGTCACTAGGGAAGTAATCTTGTGTGCTAGGCTATGATGCAATCTGTCCAATGTGTTGGTCACAAGGAGTACCCAAGAGTTTATGTTTATAGTGGGAGGGGGTTAGTCTACCTTACAAGATCAGCAACTTCACGGAACCTTCTGACTCCTCCCTTGTCCATCTACCTTGCCTCCGTAGAAGGACAATTGCTTCTGGTATCCTCACTGATGGCCTGCTAATTGATCCAAAAGTTCCACCTATCTTCACTATTAGAAGGAAAGCAGCATGTGTCGTATCTTTATATTTTTCATGAAAATGATTTGAGAACATGTTACATGTTGTGGAAGAATGATAAAATTACTTCTGTTTTCTAGAAGAGTAAATTCACCTATAAAACGTAATTCTTGGGTTTTACATATCTTTTTGGCAAGAACTCTCTGCCTAATGATAGTATATATAGTGGGAGCTGCTTAACTTTAGTATGTAGTATCAGCTACGTACTATAGTATATAGTATATATACTTTATGTTATAGTATATAGTATCAGCTGCTTAACTTTAGTGATGTAATATCACCAATTAAGGACTATTAAAAGTGTTATATTTCATCCACTAAAGAGGACTGGCTTCAGCAAAAAATTTACACACGAGCTAATCCCACGACATGTCATCTAAGAAATTCTCAAAACACCAGTGATAAGACAGATGGCAGAGCTCTGTAAGATAAGCAATAATGCCCTCTCCAGGCTGTTGATTCTGGTGATAAAATGTAAATCTCTGAATCTGGTGAGAACTGTGCTTTCAATAATTTCACAAGATCATCAAATGTCTTAGTTTGAAGTGAAACATGGGTGGTAAGGGATACATTTCAGTCCCACAGATTATATCAAAAGCACAGCATACTTCTGCTTCGGAGTCTCCATTCTGTGCCATCCTAAAAATAGGCTCTCTGTATTCAAGTATCTTAGGAAACCAGCTGACCTTCATTAAACCTAAACAAACCCCATTAGGCACAGGGTTTACTTAGTTTCCAGGGGGAGGCAATATTCTACTGGCACTCTTTCAGACTGGAGTGGCACTGATTTCAGGGATCGAACCCTAACATGATTCCATTGCTTTTATTAGGTTGAGTCCTGTTTCAGGGCCCAGTAACAAGAACAAAATTAGCATTATAGTCTGTCTATTGCTACAAACCTATTCTGAGCAAAACCCTACCTTGTATGATGTGAGGAGTTCTGAGCTATAGCATACTAAAGCCAATTGGATTTTCACATTAAATCTGGTATCAGTATGGTAAATCTTCAGGACATAGGGCTACCAGGCTGCCTAAGGAAAGTTGAACATCCCCAGGTCTGCAATGAAGCAGATCAAAACTTCTGTGCTGATGCACAGTGGGATGAGGTCAGTCAATCAATCAGACATTAGGCATTTAAATACCTACTATGTGCCAGGCACTGTGCTAATCATGGAGAATACAGAAAAGAAGTAAAAGACCTTGCCCTTGAGAAACTCACAATCTAGCATGACAGACAATAAGCAAACAAATACATACAAACTATATGCAGTATAAATAGCAAACGATTTATAGAGGGAACGTAGCAGCAAGCCCCCTAGCACACCCAGGATGGCCTGCCAGCACAGGTTCTTTGATCTGCTTTTCTAGGAGAGAGTGCTCAAAAAGGGGTTAACAATCCTACTTTTAATTACATCCACTAGTTTAGGGGCAAGGTCAGCACCCTGAATGTCAGAGAAAATACAAACAGAGAAATTAGCATAAAGATTAATAGATAGGGCTTCAACTATCTGCGGAAAGCAATATTGCTATGCACTTTACATACATCACTGGATCGAGGGAGCACAGACAACATCTGAGCAGTGGTAACAGGCTCTTAACAAATGGTCACTCAGAGTCTTGACCAGGAAATCAAAAGATCCTTGCCATGAGCGAACCCCCAAAGCAAAATACCAATTCAGAGTATATATACACTTCTCAGAGCCAGAAGGCATCACACCTGATTCAGTGCCTAATTAGGTTAGTACCAGAAGGTTTGAAAGCCTTCCCACAAGCAAACCTCCCCTAAGCAAGCTTCTCATTAAGCAAGTTCCTCCCCCAATGGGCTCTATGCCATTTAGGATATATCACAGCTAGGCACATAGGCCTATTAATGGGCAGGGAAGATCTTATATCCCAGTAACCTTACAGGAAGATACTAGATTAAGAAGAAGTGGGAAATTCTTTCTATACAAGTCAGGATTTTACTTGAGACTTGAAAGAAGATTGGGAAGGCAGGAGGAAAGATGAAGAGGAAGAGCATTTCAGGAATGGGGGACAGCCAGAGAAAATGCCCAGAGCTGAGAGATGGAATATCTTGCTCATGGAACCATTGGATCAAAAAATGTGGGGGGCTGCCAGAGGCTGAAATGTCAGAAAATCAGAAAGGAGAGTTATGAAGAGCTCTGAATGCCACGAGGGCTTGTGTTTTGTCTTGGAAGCAATAGGTTGCTAGTAGACTTGATTGAGAATGGGGTGACATGGGCTTGTTCTTTAGGAAAATTACTTTGACAGTTGAATGGAGGATGGACTGAAATCGTTGTTAGTCCTTCACTCTAGAGGACCAGTGACATCACAAGGGTGATATCTTGACTGGCACATGAACTGGATTTAAGTGAGGCAGAACTTTGAAAAGTCATCAGACTCATTTTCTCTTCTGGTCATTGAAGTCAAGTGGCAAGACAGAAGTCAAGATGATTGGCGATGACACAGGAGCTTATATTTTGGGCTTTGAGGGCTAGTTATTCAAATGTTTAATTAATTTATTTACTTATTATAGTTATTGCTATTGTTGTTGTGATTGAAGTAGGGAGAGACTTGTGGCAGGAAGACTCACCAGATGGCTATTATAACAATCCAGGCATGAGGTGATGAGGGCCTGCATCCGAGTGGTGGCAATATCAGAGGAGAGAAGGGAGAGTATTTGAAAGATGTTACAAAGGAAAAATCAACCAGCTTTAGCAACAGACTAGACATAAGGGGTAAGAAATAGTGAGGAAACCTAGGTTGTAGGCCTTTGGGTCTAGGAGGATGGTGTTGCTTTCTACAGAAATAGGGAAGTTAGGGTAGAAATGGAGAGGTAAAGGGGAAAGACAATGAGTTCTGTTCTGGAATGTTAAATTTAAGATGTCTATGAGACATCCAGTTTGAAATGTCTGAAAGGCACTTGGAAATTTGAGATTAGAAGTCAGAACAGAGAATGAGTCAGGGTAGGTAGACTTGAGAATCATCAGGATAGATGTGGTAATTAAGTACATAGGAGCTGATGAGATCACCAAGTGAAGTGGTATAGACAGAGGAAAGAAGAGGGCCCAGAACAGAATGCTGTGAGATACCTACAGTTAGAAGGTGTAATCTGGATGAGGACCCAACTAAGAAGACAGAGAAGAAATGTTTAGATAGGTAGGGGAACAACCAAGAGTGAGTAGGGCCCTAAAAACCTAGAGAGAAGAGAGTAAGTAATAAGAAGGAGTGATCAACAGTGTCAAAAACTGCAGAGGTCAAAAAGAATCAGGACTGAGTAAAGGCCATTGGTTTTGGCAACTAAAAGATCATTAGTAACTGTGGAGAGAGCAGTTTTGGTGGAATGATGAGGTCAGAAGTCAGACTGTAAGGAGTTAAAAAGAAAGAAGAAAGGAAGAGGAAACACCTACTGTAGCCAGCCTTTTGGAGGAATTTAGTTTAAAAAGGCAGAAGAAATATAGGGCGTTAGGAGACAGAAGGATCAAGTGAAGGTGTTTTGAGGGTGGGGAGAGATGTGTATGTTTGTAGGTAGTAGGGAAGTAGCCAGCAGCCAGTAGCTAGCATAAGGTACAGTTTGAGATGGGGGGAATAGTGAGACCCAATTTAAAACAAAACAAAATCCAACCTTGTAAATTATTGCAGCAAACAACTATGGGAATATGAATTAAAAACTTGCATTTTCATAACACTGCAAAGTTTTCGAAGTTCTTTCTTTACCATAACCCTATGAAGTGAGTAGTTCCTATTATGCCCATTTTTACAGATGAGGAAACTGAGGCTCAGAAAGCTTAGGTAAAGTGCTAGCAGTCATACAGCTACCGAATGGCAAAGCAGAAATAGAATAAAAGGAACAGCATACTACCAAGAAATCAAAGAAATACAAATATTCACATTGCAACATAACATACATAAAGAACATCCAGAGTGAAAATTCTATGAGAGAAAGAGGTGTCTACTACTTCTTAAAGATCTCCAGAGAAAGAAACTCTACATCCTCTTTGGGAAACACTTTCCTGTGTCTCCACCCACTTTGAACATAAAATCCATTCTCTAAGGATTTTAAAGAAAAGAGTAGACAGCATTTTGTCTAGAAAGCTTTTTAATACAGTTCTCCCTAGAGGCCTTGTGATGTCTTAGAGATCCAGGTAAGACAGATTCCAGCCCTTTTGACTTTGGCAGGAATGGGGGATTTTTAGGTCTCTTTCTAGAGAAAGATATGATATCCAGGACCAAATCTTCACTGATAAGCTGTATACTGATTTTGGCAGCAGGTCTGGCCATAATCATAGATAACTACATATTGGTATAATTTCCCAAGTATTGGACAGTTGCCCAGAAATCCTTTTCCCCCTTTCCTCTGTCCACCTCCGCCTCATCCCTGTAATTCTACCATGAGAAATGCATTCCTTTGAGTGTTTAAGAGTTAAATTGTCTTTTAAAAAATGCCTGGGATGCTAATAATACCTGAGGTCTTTTATCAGCCATTAACACCTTATTGGAGCTCACAGAATTTAAAAGAGAGGTGGGAATGAGTTCTCAGGAGACTTTACCATTTAAGGAGCATGTGCAGGGTAAAAGAAGCTGGGTGTAACAAATTAACAAAGAGAGGGAAGAAATATTGCCCCGCTTTGCAGAATGTAAGACCACTAAGTCAATCCTTGGTCAGGTAAAAACTGGGTTAAAAATAAGTTGGCCAAGAACATTTTATTTAGTCTCCTAGGGGGAGGATTGGGTTTGGGTCTCAGGCCTGATGGCTCCCATCCTGGTTTAGAGGGAGTTGGCAGCACTCTGCTCACGCCCCTCAGGGTCAGAGGCAGAGCCTGTGTCACTGCTTTGCTATTTCTCTCCCAGCCTGTTTGACATCATTGGCTTTAGTTATGAGGATAGTGGTGCTGAGAAGAGGGATTACATTTTGGGAGGTCTTTGCAATGTATGTTGTGGGAAAAAAGAAAAAAAAAACTAAGAACTGTCTTATTCCTCTAGCACACATAAGCACAATTTTTATTCCTCCCTCCCAGACCTTCCTCCCACTCACACAGGAGAAATCTCTGCCCTGACATTCCTGCTACAAGTTTTGCTTTTAACTACATGGGTTTTGTGAGGTCCCATCTATTTTCCCACAAGATACCCGTTCCCGCTGAGGGAGGTTTTCTTACTTCATAAATTTATTTCAGCTGGCCACTTGGAAAAAAAAAAAAAAGAGGACTCATGAAAGGATTTTATTGTGAGTTTGGACTGTTTACATGTGTCAGACAATAGACAGATAATTTGATTAGGCTTCTGGACCAAGAACACAGATCCTCAAGACAGAGGAGACCTGGAGTTGCTCCTGAGGGTCTGTCCCCTGCGATGAGGCAAGAGGCACAAGAAAAAAGTGGGGCAACACCAGTTTGGACCAACTTCAGGAAAGGGGGCACCCACACCGTAGACCTCCCGTAGCAATAAATAGCTCTGATCCTGACACCACCCCCTGCTCCTTTGTTTTTCTCCCCTTGCTTTTTCCTTTCTGTCTGCCTCCTCATCGGGGCCACAATAGCCTGTGAACAGTCAGGCTGTCCCTTTCTCTCTGCTGTCCAGTCCCTTTCAATGGGGCTCCTAGAGTTACTGGGGCAGGCAGCATTTGGTTGCCTGGCAACGTCCTGAAAAGCAGCACATGTTGCCGCCAGGGCAGAGACACATACGTACTGCGCCAGTCTGCTCCACTGAGGCCAAGGCCCAATTCCCGCCCTGCTCCCACCCTCCTTTTCCCCTCTATTGTTGTCTCCAGCACAAAAGGCTACAACTCCAGTGTGGTCATGGGGGCTGCATTGAATTATATTCCACACAAATAATTCTTTCCAACTAGCGTATTGTGGGGCTGGGTGCGTCTTCCACCCAGTCCAGGACTTGTAGCATGCTACAGCATGCCTAGACCTCCTCATAAGCACTGGGGAATTGTCCCCCTATCCATCCACCTACCTAACCACTTTGTTCTTCTCAGATGGCTGCCAGGCCTATTCTGTAGTTTGAGAGGGAATTGGCCTGGATTGATCTCTGAGGCTCCTTCCAGCTCTAAAATTCTATGACTTCTCCTGGAGCTGACTCTACTGGGCATTTTTCCCCTTCACTGTCAAGTCAAGTTTTGCATGCAAATTCCCAGGCCTTTTCAGTCACTCTTTTCTTACCCCCCACCTTTTTTTTCTGGGGTTGTTGCCATAGAATTCTACTAGCATGTGAGTACAACTTGCATGTGCGTCTGCCAAGCTCCCACCCCTTTCCCCAACCAAAAACAGAGAGGAGGACAAATAGAGCAAAGTCTTTGTGCCTTCCTCCCACCTTCTCCCCCCCCCCCCCCACACAGTCCCTAGAAAAGTCCCTGCTGGGTTTGGGTTCCATGGTGTCCAGGATGAAGTAAGAAGGGTCACCAACCAAGTTGTTTGTTTGTTTGTTTGTTTTAAATAATACAACTGCACACAAAATCTGGGAAAAGGGAACTCAAAAGAAAACATTCCAAGCTATGAACAAATTTGCAGATGAAGAAGCAAGACACTCCAACAATGAATGGACATTGAGAGTTATGAGAGGCAGAGTGAGCAAGTGTGATGAGCATTGACCTGTGGTTATTAGGCCAGGGTCTCACATCCAGTTCTTCCATTCCCTCCCTCTCCCAGTCTCAATCTGTCACCTCTAAAATGAGAAAGCTGGGCTAGGAAATCTCTCCTCCCTTCTTTTTGTGCTCTAAATTCGAAAATGCTAAATAACATTTGATTCAAATTGACTTAGTGCTTTCTGTTTACAGATCATTACATATAATATCTTTCTTAAAAATAACTAACATTTAGATAGGACTTTAAAGTTTACAAAGCACTATACATATAATATCTCAATTCATTTTCTGAATACTTTGAAAAGTAGATAACATAAGTGTAGTCACTTTACAGATGAAGTAATTGAGACTCGGAACAGTTAAGAAATATGGTCAAGGTTGATGCAGTGGTAAACCTAGGACTCAAACCAAGATCACCCGATTCTAAGGCCACTGCTTTTTCATACTGTGCTGTTTGCTAATAAGAATACTTATTGATGGTCTGTAAGGGATATATAATCACAATCCTCTCCATTTCTGATAATCTATTAATAATCTGATAATCTAATCAGAAGTGATTCAATACGAATTCCTAGTTTCTAATGGTGGTATTACATGGCAGCTTTTCTGGTATGTATGGCTATAACCTCATGCTATCCCGTAACCTTTCATACTAGTGTAATCATCATCCCTTTTCCAGAGCAGGGATTGAAGGCATGAAAAGTTAATTTTGAGGAAGCCCAGTGGTTCACTTAGGACTCACACATTTGTAACCTATAATCTATAACAATCCTTTTGAGTAATGAGTCTCAAAGGGCACTCCAGGCAGCCCAGCATATAGGCAAGCAACGCAAAAAAACAAGTGTGTCGATTCTACTAGCAGTCCCACGGTTTCTTTGTGTTTCTCCCATTTTTCCCACCCATCTCTTTCTCTTGAGAAGTAGGAAATGCAGAAAAGAAAATATTACACCCACTTCCTTCCCCTTGCCACAAGCATTCTCTTGTTCAAATGTGGGGACAGTGGAATAAGGAGCAGGGGCATAAGATGTGCTCAGAGTTCATATATATGCCTCGTTTTAGGAGACACAGAGAACATAATATGAGGTTGGTGTACCAGGAGAGTCAGGAACAACAAAAGTCTATTTGCCTTTATCCCCAGTGCCACCACCTCACATTTTTCTGGTTCGCGATGGGAATGACACTGCCACCATCAATCAACTAATTCATGAACTATTATTTACTAAGCACCGACTATGTGCCTAGTATTCTCATAGGGATTCTGGAGAACACAAAGAAACAGATAACATGGTGTCTGCCCTCAATATAGGTGTTGAGAGAAAATTTACATAAGAAACCATGGGAACAATACAAGATAGAACAATGATTGCTGAATGATGTGCTAGGGATGACAAATGCTTTAGGGGTTCAGAAGGAGAAGAGAGAAATAGTAATAGGGACTTGAATGGTGGGGAGAAATTTTTGTCAGAGAAGTGGGGTTGATGCTAGGATTTGAGAGAATAGGTAGGATTTGAATGGATAAAGGAGAAGAGAGGCAGTTAGGTACTCGGTGAATAGAGCACTGGCCCTGGAATCAGGAGGACCTGAGTTAAAATCTGGCCTCAGACACTTAACACTTACTAGCTGTGTGAACTTGGGCAAGTCACTTGACCCCAATTGCCCTGCCTTCCCCCTCTTAAAAAAGTATAAAGGAGAGGAAAGGCAAGGAAAGCAAAAGCATTGAATCAGGAAAAGAGCCTAATATTTTACCCTCCTCTCTATTAAAACAAGGGATGTTTATTGGGGAGGGCTGAGGAATAAGTTTGGATAAGTATCATGGACATGTTGAAAGCCATACATTTAATTCAGTATATTTGACCGATTTGAGAGGCATACTATCACACACATAAAAAGAGGGAATTTAAAACAAAGGGTTTGAGGGGAAGAGTGATAGCCTTCTGGGAATTCCATCTCAGCTCTTTTGGTTTTCCTTTCCCACACCTATTTGCATGCCCAGAAGGCACAGCGGCTGAAAGAAAACCATAGTGTCTCAGATCTTGAGAAGTCTCATAAATGGTTAAATGGGAGTTATTTGTAATTTCTAATTTTGAAAATTAATTTCTCATTAATTAGAAAAATAATTTCTAAGTTAGGTAGCTGTCTGGGACAATGGATTTAGGGATAGTAACTCAGGGAGTTGACAGATTAAATACTGGCAAGTTTTAATTAGCTGGCTTGTTGTGTATTTAAGAGAGCTTAGTCCCTGGAAGCTATGACCCTGCTAAGTGATAAATTCCTCTTCTTATGGAGAATAAAGTCACTTTTCCCAAATGTGATGAATGGGTATGTTAAGGGTTGATTTTCCTTACTATAAGAACTGAAGCTTAAGCCCTGAGCTTAAATGAGAGATGGTGGAGCTCATACCTCTTATGGGAAAAAGGAAGAATATCATCGGGAAACTGTAGCTGCAAGGTGGTGGAGATGAAAGGGGAGACACAGCAGGTAGCAGCAGAGATACAATGAGTGACACCTAGGTGTAGGCCCAGGGGAGGCTTGTAGGATAACATTATCAGAAGATATCGGTGATGCTGCAATGTCAGGGCCATGAGTTGGCCCTCTATATGTATGCCCTGGTCACGCGTATTTCTTATATGTGTGTCCCTCCACATATGTATACTGATCATATATGTTCCCATTATACATGTCTTTTACATGTACACATTGACCAAATGTGTTCCCTATTAATATGCCCTTTGCATGTGTCCCATTGAGTGTGTGGGTGAATGTGCATGTGTGTATGCACACGTGTGTGCAGGAAAGTATGTCATAGATTAATGGGGGAAATATTCTATAATTATTTTTCTTGCTATGCTGTTTCATCAAATGCCTTCACTTTGAACTGGTTGTGTCTTCTAGTGGTAAGGGAAAGGAATAAGTATTTATGTAGCTTGTACTATATGCCAGGTACTATGTTAAGCACTTTGCAAATATTATCTCTTTTAATTCTTACAACAACCCTGGAAGGAATATGCTGTTATTATCCCTTTTTATAGTTGAGGAGACTGAGGCACACAGAGGCTAAGTGACTTGCTAGGGTCATATGGTTAGTAATGTCTAAGGCTAGATTTGAACTCATGAAGATGAATTTTCCTGATTCCAAGCCCAGTGCTCTAACCACTGTACCACCTAACTGCCCAGGAAAAGTAAACATGTCTGTGGGGGCTTATAAGTTGTGGTTTTAAGTTGAACCTCAGGTAGCTTTTCTGGAGAAGGGGGCTATGTGCAGATGGGGCTGCCCCCAGGTGCTTACAAATAGAAAATAGGTATCTGTCGAAGTGGGAAAAATGACTGTTTTGAGAAATAATTATGTTGAGAATAAAGCAGGGATATTTGTGTCATGGACCACTTTGATATTCTGGAAACGTCTATGGACTCCCCAGAATAATGTTTTAAATGCAAAAAATAAAATACATAGGATTAGTAAGGAAACTAATGATATTGAAATGCAAGTGTCAAAATACTAAAAAATTACATTCATGGAGCCCAAGTCAAGAATCCCTGCCTTAGAAGAACACGATAATCCAATGAAAACTGTATAATTTGACTCTTTGGTCAGGCATCCCAATTTCTCACTTCCCAGTTCTTTTTCAGTAAAGTCTAGAGAGCATCAGTTAGAATGCTCTGACAGAGTCAAGATAATGTTTTAATAGAGTTATACCCATTCATTCATCCAATAAACATCAAGTACCAACTATGAGCCATGTCACGGCACTGCTTAAGGCATCCCTGGATTCTTACAGGCTATACCAGCAAAGCATAAGCTCTGGTAGGTCCAACCAACCAGAAAAAACTCAGAGTATGGACCGAGTTATGGTCCAAGGCTCGACCCAGCTAAAATGAAAGAGACTCATCACCAGGAAATGGGCCATTGGATAATATTGTTGCTGTTTGGGGGTTGGTTTTTTTTCCTGCAGTAACTCACAAAATTATGTTGCTAAAAAGCCTTTTTCCTGAGGGGAATGCTAGGGGAAGTAATGATGAAAAGAAGAAAATAAAATAAATTAAATATTTAAAATATACAGAAGAGAGCAGAAAGAAGGTCAGAAGGGACATGGACAAACAGGGTAGTGTTGGTACCACTATGTTAAATTTGATACATATTTAAAACAAGTTGTATGTAATAGAGATTCATAATCTTATCTACTTGCCTCTTTTTCTGTTCTTTTATTTTTGTAATTTGTTTATAGTAATTTGATTATTATGATTGTTCATGTTTCTTGATGCTTGTCAAGTTAATAATAAAAAATAAATTTTTGTGCTAAGACATAAAGAGGTTATGATCTACATCAAGACGGGAAGTATCCAGAGCAGAAAGAATCTTGGATCTTTTGAATTAGAGATGCAAAGATGAATTTGCTTTAGAGGTGCAAAGATGAATAAAACAATTCCTGCCCTCATTATGCTTATCATCTAATAGGAGAGAGATAAGACATGTAATAACCAACTGCAATAAAAGACAGCATATGATAGAAAATTCTGCTCTGCTGTCTTCTTATGACATGAAGGGGATACTAGGTTTTCAAAGGTGGCCCCAAAGGATATGAGAATAATCTAGCAAAGTACTAGCTCTATCAGATTTTGCTTACTTGGAAGACCTTGAGAACTCATCTGATGATGATTGCTGTAAGAAGACTAAGTCTGGAGATGTTAATGACCAGGTCAGATGGCTGGGGGGGAGGGGGTGTTGATGAATGTGGGTTTTATGACAACTCTTGAAAGACATCTGCTATGTGAGAGAGATTTCATCTGTGTTCATGGAGAGAGTACCAGTAGGGATGAAACCACAAATCCCTGAAGTATGTAATAGATGCCATAGGATAAGATGATAACTCTGCTTTTAGAGGTATGTAGTGTGAGGTGGAAACAGTGGGAAGAGCATAGGGTTTGAAACCAAAAGACCTGGGTGCAAATCCAGATCTTCTTACCTACATGAAGTTGAGAAGTTTGTCAGAGGGACTTAGTTTCATTGTTATAAAATAAGGAGATTGAATTACATGAGCTCCGAAGTCCCTCCAGCACTAAATATGTGACTTTATTATTCTAAGACTTCCAGGTAGATCAAGTACTCAGTTCAATTCAATACTTATTAAACACCTGCAGTATGCAAGGCACTGTGCTAGGCAATAGGGATACTGAAATAAAAATTACATAACCCCTGCTCTCAAGGAGCTTAATTCTGCTAAAGAGGATATAAAAAGCACACAGATAACCAGGTAAGGAGCGATGGTGGTAAAGGAGAGACCCAAACAAAGTGTTCTAAGAAAATCTGAGAATACTTACACCTTGAAAGAGGGAGGGATGATGTCAGAGAAAGCAAACCAGAGGAGGTGCTACCTAAGATGGGCTAGGTGGTTCAGTGAATAGAGCACCAGCCCTGGAGTCAGGAGGACCTGAGTTCAAATCCAGCCTCAGACACTTAACACTTACTAGCCGTGTGACCTTGGGCAAGTCACTTAACCCCAATTGCCCTCCCTTTCCCCCTCCTAAAAGCCCCCCAAAAAGATAGAAATGAATAGGGTGTACATTCTGAACATGGGAAATGATCTGTACAAATGCATGGAAGTGGGAAATGAAATACCATGATCAAAAATCAAATGACACAGAAAAGTCAAGGGGAATAAGGACTGAGAAGAGGCCATATGATTTAGCAATTAAGAATCCATCAGTAACCTTTGAGAGGAAAGTAATGTGTGACACTGAGATTGGAAATACAGAGCCATAGATAGCTACAAAGATATTCAACTTCGTAGAAGTCCATTGGGATCCATTCTAGCTTACTCTTGGATGAGTAATATTGATAATAGCTACTCACAATAAAAGAGCACTTTAAGATTTACAGGGTTACTTTCCTCAAAGCAACACCATTTTATAGATAATAAAACTGAAATTCAGAGATGAAGCAACTAATACAAGGTCACTCAATTAGCCAGTGACAGAGCCAGGACTGGAATTTAGGCACATCAACAACAAAAAAAAAATCCAGTTTTTAAAAATAACAACAAAAAATTCTTCTTAATCATGAACTTAACAATGATAAAAAAAATTTCAATGTACAAAGATGAATTTCAAAAAAGAATGGCATATGAAATGGTGAAGTTGATTTGAGGGTTGCTATCAAAATATTCTCTTTCCCTCCAAATATTTCCCTTACAGGAAAATATTAAATTCATTCTTTTGGGTTAAGTAAGATACTGTGTTTTCAGTTGTCTCCTTTTCAGCTGCAAATATCAATCAGAAGCAGGGCAGATTAAGGTATTATCAGTCACTAATAACATAATATGTACAAGTTTTGGGGATGAGCACCAGCAAGGTGTCCACATGTCCTTTGGACATATGGTTAAGAACAGGTATGTTTTTATGCTGGGGTTGGTGTAGATTTGGTGAGGAAAAAGGGTGAGGGCAGCCCTCAAAGATGCCACAGTTGGGGCTAGACATGGCATGATGGCACTGAGGGCCTTCATAGTGACCAGAAGAAGGAAAGAAAGGAAAGAGTCCCTATTCTTCTAAGCTCAAGATTTTCACATATACCTTCCCTACAATATTATCTTTATGTAGGCAGAAAATCTCCTCTTCATTTGAGTAAGTAAATAGAAAATAATTTGTTCCACAGAGACTACCTCTTTGGAGGAGACAGGGGATAATGCTCTACAACTGTTTGAAGCCCCTGGCAGTTTGCATAGATTTGGGTAGTTTTTTTTTTTTTTCCATTGACTTCGATTCCCATGATTTTGTACTCATGAAATTTTTCTCAGAGAAAAGTCCCTTTGGCAACTCTATGCTTATGATTGGCATCAGTATCAATGGTAGCTATGTAGACATGTTAGCAAGAGAATAGACCTCTCTGGGTAGTGGAGGGGGGAAAAATCTGTCTCCTTTTATTTCTAAAAATAAGAAAACAGAAGACAAAAGATTTTTTTTTACCACATATGGTGCAGTCAGAAGAAGAGGAAATGATTCTATAAAATGAGACGCTTTGTATGTTTCGGATGCATGTTATGTGGTATAACAAGGAATTAGCTTCAGCCCCTTGGGTTTTGCATATGAATTGCATAGACATAATGAAAAGACACAGAATTCTTCTCCATACTTTCCTGCCCAGAAAAATATAACAAGGCAAAGGTGCTGAAAGACAGCATCATCTGGGGACAGCTTGTCTTTGTCAGTTGTGTCTTTCATTAGTGAGAAGAATTCCCAAAATAATTTAGAAAAGATGGTAATGATGGTCAAAACTATGTAGTCAACCTCATGCTTTTCCATTGAAACTTCAGCTTAATATCTGTAGTATTTTTTAATACTGTATTATTTTCTCAAGCATCATTTCAACTATATTTGTGTTGAAAAGTTTTATAGCCACTTTTGAAATGGAATATTTCTTTTCTGGGAAAGTGCATTGTCAGAAATTCATCCTGGGCTTTATCAATCAAACTTAGGGCTCACCTATAGTACACAGACACAGTGAATGGTGCCATCCTTTGTATGTGAAGTTGATGTTACCAACCCTATAATCAGTACACCATTAGCATAGTGTTGCAACTGGAGTTAGGAGTACAGTGAGAGATCATGAAAATAGAGAAAAATGGATTGATCCATAATGGCCTGTGGCATTGAACTCAATAGTACAGTCTGCCAAGCAGATTCAGAAAAGCAGCCTAACCTTGTAGGTAGTGCACTAGCTAGACTTAGCAACATTAAGATGTGGGCTCAACTGCAGCTTCTCACACTTATTAGGTGTATGATCATGGGAAAGGTTCTAAAAAGGGGTCACAAAGAGTCAGACACGACTAAAAAGTAACTAAACAACAAAAAATGCCAAGATAAAAACAAAAGTCTCTATCTTCCAGGAGCTGCTGTTATTCCAGTGGGAAACAATGCATACAAAGATTAGTAAATACAAAATATAGCACATACAAAATAAATGCAAAAAAAAAAAAAACATTTATGGAGGAGTGGGGAGAACACCTACCACTGGAGTCAGGAAAGGCCTCTTGTAGATGGTGGTACTTGAGCTGAGTTTTGACAGGAGCTGGGGATTGCAGGAAGCTGGGATGAAGACGGAGAACATTTTAGGTAAAGGAGAAATGGCCTGTGCAAAGGCATGAAGATGGGAGATGGAAAATTATGTACGGGAAACAACAAATAGGACAGTCTAGTTGGAATATAGCATACATTAGAGAGAGCACTATGAAATTAAGCAGGAAAATGGGTTGGAATCAGATTGTAAGGACATGAAATGCTGAAGCAAAGAGGTAGTTTTTGCTCCCAGAGATTACAAAAGGAGCACTAGAGTTTTTTGTCAGGCTTGTGCTTTTGGAATATCAATTTCACAGCTCCATGAAGGATGTATTAGTGACTGGATTCAGGCATTTAGCAGGCTATTGAACTAAATTGAGGGTCATGTGAAGAAATAGAAGGATATGCAGATGCAAGAGATTTTGTCAAGGCAGAATCAAAGAGACATAGTGGCTGATTGCATATACAGGAAGGGAGAGGGAAATGCCAAGAATCTGAAGACTTGGGAGATATTTGCATTGAGTAATGGTGAGAAACTGAAGAAATCATCAAGGGAGAGTATCTAAAGAAAAAAAGTGAAGAATTCCCACGGCAGAGCCCAGAGGTATACTCTTACCAACAGGACAAACTCAGAGGAGTCTGAAAAGGAATGGTTAACCAGATAGGAAGAGAACCATGCCATCAAAACCCAAAGAGTACAAAGGAGAAGAGTGGTCAGTTTTGTCAAATGCTACAGCAAGTTCAAGAAGAATGAGGACTTGGGGGCGGCCAGGTAGCACAGCGAGTAAGAGCACCGGCTCCAGTGTTGAGAAGACCTGGAGATTGAATCCCGGGCTCAGACACTTAGCACCCACCCAGAAACACCTGGCCGTGTAACCTTGAGCAAGTTACTTAACCCTGATTGCTTAAAAAAAAAAAAAGAAGAAGAAGAAGAATGAGGACTAAGAAAAGCCCATCAGATATAGCAATAAAGAGATTATCAGTGAAGCTGGAGAGGGGTGGTGAGAATGAGACTCAGACTGCCATGTGCTGAGAAGTGAATGGGAGATGAGGAAGGGGAGGCAATGAGTATAAACAGCTCTTTGGACTTCTGGTTAAGATGGAGATATGAGAGGTCAAAGAGAAACCCAATTTTCCCATATAAACCCCAGCAAATATTTATAGAAGGACCCAGAAAAAACAATAATGGAGAAAACCAGAGAGAAAGTCATAAGCTCCCTGCCACCCAATTCAGTCCAGAACTGGACGATCAGAAGTCAGTGACCAGAAATATAGGTTAACCTCAGTGTAAGCTCAGATAAAAGTCAGGATCAGGAATAAGGGCTTGGACCACAAAGACCAGCACAAGCCCCAGGAAATGACCTAGAAGCTGGTGGAGGCAGGAAGAAGCCAATGGAAACTCAAAGAACCCAAGATCTGATGCCAGACCCCAGCCTTTTCTCTGGAAGTACAGTCAACTTCAACAGTAGAACTTACTCAAGGCCAGACACTGCTCAGGCAAGCGAACACTGGTCAAACAGCCTTACCCATCAAATTGAGAACTTAGTTCTTCCAGTACACCTGAAAGCCATGACAGTGTGCCATTAGTCCTTAGTGATCATCTAGATTTCTGGATTTAAGAAGCAAAATGCTATGGTGGATTGGGTGCAGAAAGACATAGTTTCAAATCCTGTCTTAGATATTTATCAGGTGTGTGACCATGGACAAGTCACTTAACCTCTCTAAGCCTAGACCAGTGCCCTCATTTTACAGATAAAGAAATTGAGGCCCAGAGTAGCTTGCTCAAAATCACAAAAGGAGTAAGCAAGGGGCAGCCAGGTGGCTCAGCGAGTAAGAGCACCGGCCCCAGTGTCGGGATGACCTGGGGATCAAATCCCGGGCTCAGATACTTAGCACCACATCCAGAAATAACTGGCCGTGTAACCTTGAGCAAGTTACTTAACCCCAATTGCTTAAAAAAAAAAAACCAAAAGGAGTAAGCAGTAGAACAGATTCAAGCCCAGCTCTTCTTGACCCCATACTTTCCACCATAAGGCATTTTCTCCCTAGATTCACTGACTTGCTGACTTTCTCCAGACCATGCCCCAGAGGAGAGATATCAAACATGCTGCCCCAGAAGATGCCACCAGCTCAGATGAACCAGATTAAAATGTAATTGGAAAATATTTAACAAAATAAAATTTAAAATACGATAAAACATAAATGACATTACATTTTAAAACTAAGTCAATATGCAGTCAGAAAGGATCCTTATACAGGGATTAGTGGCCCCACTTCTATTTGAGTTTAACACCACTGCTCTCGTGAATCCTTATTAAAACAAGGCCAGTCACACAGTTGAGTGAACTCCCAGAGATATATCCTTGCCAATCAAGTCAAGGGGAGCAGATGGGGAAATGCCTGTGTGGGATCCTCCTATTGACCAAGTCGAATATTTGAATGTAACAACACAGCAATAGTAGAACGCATATGAAAAGCATTGAATATATTTGCAGATCAGTTTCATTTCTCTACCCAATAAAACTGGGCTGTAATTGTTTAAATTTAATAAAATTATTCCTCTCCAGACTATACTCTAGACCTCCTCTACTAGGCCCCTGCTTTTCATACTGAAGCTTCACTACAATCCTGGAATTTGAGACATTGCAAGTACTTTCTCTTCCACCCAGACCTTTCCCTCTGATTTTATGGCCCCTCCTAGACCCTCCATTTAAGGAAGATATCTAGGCCAGCCAAGTCTCATTGCTGTCAAGGATGCACCCTGGATTTCTGACCATGGAATTCTACCATGCCCCTGGCTGGATATTTTTCTTTCTCCTCTCCCCACCCCTTTTATAACTTCCTGTTATGTAAACTCCTTGAGGGCAGGGACTGTCTTTCTTCTATTCATATTTGCATTCTCAGAGCTTACTATGTACCTGGTACAAAGTAAGCAGTTAATAAATGCATGTTGACCGACTGAGAGAAGTCCCACTCCCATTAAGAGTAGACAAGAGCCTAGAGGCAAGGATAATTTGGAGCTATTGTAGTTGGAGGCAGCCAAACTTCAGGAAGTCACAGTAAGCTCCAACTATACAATCACTGTTGTATCTTTGGGAGTATATTTACTTCCAATGGAGTGTATATATAATGTTCTTCCATTTTTTTCCCCTCTCAGAAGCATAAGAATTGGGGTCAGTCCTTCAAGTAATCCAAGTGTGAAGATTTACCCAGGTTTCTGGGAGGTAGATTGAGCCAAAAAAAAGTATGGTAGTTATGGTTGAGTGATATCCGACTCTTCATGATCCCCTTTGGTGTTTTCTTGGCAAAGATATTGGAGTAGTTTTGCCATTTCCTTCTTCAGCTCATTTTATAGATGAGGAATTGAAGCAAATTGGGGTTAAGTGACTTGCCCAGGATCACACAGCTACTACGTGTCTAAGGTCACAGTCAGACTCAGGAAAAGGTCCAGTGCTTTATCCACTGCGCCACTTAGCTGCCCTAAAGAAGGATAGAAGTCCTCCCAAATGGTACCTAGTTCTAGACCCTTTGTACTAAAAGAGTGTCTGGAGATAAGGGTTTTATACATTTAGAAGGCTCAAACCTGCATTCTAGACTCCTGCACCCCCTCAAAATAAATCCACATCCTTGTTACTGGCCATGAATCAATGAAAGCTCACTCTGTTACTCTCTCCTCTATGTGTCTGTCTGACCTTTACTTGACATTCATGGTTGTCCTTTCCATCCTCAGAAGTTAGAGATTCCTACTTTAAGACAGTAAAACATCAGTCAGCACTTTGAGATCTGGAGCAGAAGTCAAACAGTTGTTCCTAAGGCTTCATTTGTATTCATAAAGGAAGACTCCACTCTGTGTGCTTCAGAGATAGTTTAAACAGGATCTTAATGACATTGGAATTGAGAATTTAGTACATCACAGGATAATCACTTACCCAAGTACAATGCATATGGCTATTTTCCTTCCTGGTTATCCTTTTTCACACCTCTGCCGCCTTCCCCCCTCCTTTTTTTCCACCATCTAATTCACTGTAGAAGAGCTGCTTTCTTCACTATTCCTGACATACATTAGAGGCTTTCAAACGGAATCACTTCCTCTAATTCCTGATAGGTTAGGTGAGTGACCTCTAGTTCCGCTCCATCTGCTTCAAACTGAGATACTATCAGAATTCACATTTCCTTTCCAATCCTTTACAAATTACTTTTGTGAGTAGATTACATTTTTTTTAATGCAATCTCAGCTCTTGAAAGTATTTAAATGGAACTTGGAATTTCGAAGACTTGACATGCTGTGATATAATTTTTAAAATGTCTCGTTAGTTATAGTTGCAACAGAAAGAAGCAATTTAATTCAAGTCTTAGAAACAACAATCTGTAATTATCTTGTTGGTCATTGTATTAAGAGAAAAGGGAATCTTTTCAAAGGAATAAAATTTAAGAAGTAACAAATACAAAACCTTGAATCAACCCCAAAGTTATTCAGGATTGTCTTGTTCTTATTTCTTTGCTTTTTTTCTTCTTTTCCTTTTTTCCCCCTTTCGACCTTTCTCTTCACTTTCTCAGTAGCTTCTCCTTTCAACTAACTCAATTCAATTCAACAAACATTTATCCAGGAACTGTTATATATGGGGTAATATGGTAGGCAAAATAAAGTAAATATTACATGGTTCCTTCATTTAAAGACTTTATAAGCTAATAGGGGAACTAAAAAAGAGATACAAATAACAAAAGAGGAAACAGTGGCAGCTAGATGGTTCAGTGGCTAGACCACTGGCCCTGTAGCCAAGAGGACCTGAGTTCCAATCCAGCCACAAGCACTTACTAGCTGTGTAACCCTGGGCAAGTCATTTAACCCCAATTGCCACAAACAGATTAAAAAAAAACTAAAAAAAAAATGAGATACATGTCTCAAGAGAGCTGTACAAAGAGATATGGTTGTATAAAAAAAGAAAGTTTACTTCTTACTATAGGGAAAGGGTTCTTGAGAAACTGACACTGGGTTTGACCAGAATAGAATATTGACAGACAGGAATTCAGGAGGAGGGCATTCCAAGTGAAGGGAACAACATTTACAGGTAAGTGGGAAGTTTATGTCACATCTAGAAATGGTGAGTAGGCCATTTTAGCTGGGGTGTGGGGTAAATTATGAGAATCAGCAGGAGATGATTGTAAAAATGTAGACTTGTGACCAGCTCCTAGAGAGCCTTGAATTTCATACTAAGGAGTTTATACTTGATTCTGAGGAGACACCAAATGTTTTCTGGTAACATTGTCTGATTTGTGCTTTAGGAAGATTATCCTTAAAATAGCATATAGGATGCATTGAAAGGAGGAAACTTTGGAAGCAAGAGGAAAATTCTGAGGGTTAATGAGAACCTAAATTAAAATGGTACCATGAGAAATGAGGAGAAAAAAATGAATGAGAAAGAAATCAGGAAGGAGTAATCAGCAGAATATGCTGACTAATTTGGATGATAATATCAATATTTATATAAATATAGATGCTGTATATAAATATACAGTCTATAATCATGCTCATGTCTTCCCAAGATTTAAAAAACCCTCACTAGAATCCACAGTCTAGTCTAATCACAAGCTAGCCTCCCTTTGCCGAATTTCTAGAAAAAGCTGTCTATACTAATTACCTCCACTTCATTTCCTTTCCCTCACTTCTTAAACCTTTGAAATCTGACTTCCGACCTCATCACTCAATGGAAACAGTTCTCTCCAAAAATGCCAATAATCTTTTCATTTCCACCTGATGGCATCTGATGGCCTTTTCTCAGTCCTTGATTTTGCCTCTTTGAGCATCTGACGTTGTTGGCCAGCCTCTCCTTCTGGATATTTTCTCTTCTCTGAGTATTTGTAACACTGTCCTCTTGGCCTTTCCCCACCTATCTGACCACTCCTAGTTTCTTTTGTTGATTCATAATCCATATCATGTCCCTTAACTGTGGGCATACCCCAAGGATCTATCAGACCTTTTTTCTTTATACTGTTTCTCAGACCTAATCAAGTTCCCATGGGTTTGATTATTATGTCGAATTCAATATGTCCAAAACAGAACTCATTATCTTCTCTCCCCAAACCTTGTCATCTTTTGAATTTCCCCATTTCTGTCAGTTTTTCTTTAAGTTTACAACTAAAGGTTACCAACTTCAGCATTATCCTCAACTCCTCATTCTGCCTCATCCTACATATCAATTTAGTTGCCAAATATTGTAATTTCTACCTTTACAGCAGCACTTATACATGACCCATTCTCACTACTCAAATGGACACCACCCTAGATCGGGCCCTCATCACCTCTCCCTTACATTATTATAATAGTTTTATAATTGATCTTCCTATTTCATCTCTACCCTCTTCAATTAATTCTCCATACAAGTTCCAAAGTGGTTTTCTGTAAGTGCAGATCTGATCCTGTCATTACCCCACTTGTGAACTCTGTTGGTTCCCTCTTATCTCTAGGGTAACTGTAATCTTCTAAGCTCTTCACAACTTGTCCCCCACCTACCTTTCCCATCTTATAATATATTACTTCTCTTTCCATAATCTGCAGTATGAATACATACATGAAGTAGGAATACTCTGCAGCATACTTAGAAGGTTCGACTGGCCTTTCTTACTGTTCTCCCATAAGATTTTCAGTCCCCCATCTCCACACCTTTGTACTGGCCATCCCCCATGCCATGGAATGTACTCCCTCTTTCTTTCTCTCTCTTAAGATTCAACTTAAACACCATCTTCTACTTTCTCTCCCCAAAATACTTTGTATTTATTTTGTTAGTATTCTGGAAACACCTATGTAAATGCATGTCTCCTCTGGTAGTATATAAGCTTCTTAAAGATTGGAACTCTTTCAGTTTTCTCTGTATCCCCAGCACCTAGCATATCACTGGGCACATAGATATGCTTAATAAATGCTTTTTTGATTTGATTGTCCAAAGAAAGTAAGAAGAGACAAAGTTGACAGTAGAGTTCAAATCTGGATTGCCTAAGAGAATGGTGCTGCCAGTGACAGAAATAATTTGGACATCTGTGGTTTGGGGCATTTGTGAGATGACCAAGTAAACAAACAGTCACCTGATAATATGGATAAAGAACTCAGCAGAGCAATGGGAGGTTAACATATATATTTGTAAGCCATTTTCAGAGTCCATGGGAATGGATATATTTGCCAAAGAAGGGAGTATAGTAGAAGGAAAAGGTCCCCAAAAGAACTTTGTGGTATGTCTATATTTGTGAGAAAGAAGATGACCTATCAGAGGAGGCAGAGGAATGATTGGAGAACCTAGTGTCAAAAAAATAAAGAAAGAAGAGATTTGGGGAGGAGGCAAAGATCAACAGAGTCAAATGCTGAAGAGAGATGAACAACAAAGAATGGAAGAAAGGCTAATAAATTTGATGATTAAGAGGTCATTGTGATGGGGTGCTTGGGTGCCTGCTCTTGAACCCCACTTTGTAAAATCACATCCAGTTCCAAAACCACATTTCTCCCTAGCTTTAAAACACTGTCTCAGGCAGTTTCTCTCTAGCTCAAGGGTAGCATGCCCTAACAAAATGCTTATCTCTCTTCCTGTTACAGTGGCCAGCTATACTTATAGAATTTAGCAGTTTGACCCAACTGTGTACTGGCTGAAGCAGCTGTGTACTGGGTCACATACCTATCATATATGTATATATATATACACGTATATACACATATATGTATATATCTCCTAGACTCAGTCATATGTGTACTCCCTAGCTCATTATACACATCCTGAATCCCTTGTTAGCTTGGGCTATACTAAACTCCCAACATCCAACTTGTCAAACACGACATTGATAGGTGGCAGCTTGGTCAGCCCAGACCACTAGCTAACTTAATGACGTTTCAAGCCTAAAACCACACCTCCATGCAGGCCCTCCTTCCCCCCCCCCCCCAGCTATTTCCCAGTGAATTCTGGAATACAGAATACCTATTATATACACCCACGCAGTAGATATTAAAAGTGCATGTTCCTTTAAGAACTGACCACTCCTTAACTCCTCCCTAATCCTGCCCTGACTCACCTAGTTAGCATAATTGGCTTATGTTTTACTATTGTTATCCAATATGAACTTTAAATGTACCTCTCTAAGGTTGTAGGCTCCCTAAGAACTCTTACCCACTGTAAAGCTTAACAATAAATCTTTGCCACCTTGACTCAGAGAATGCTTGAGTCCATGAATTCATTCCAGACTGATTTCCAGGGACTCTGGTTATTAGGGCTCCTAGATTCTCTCAACTGCCTGAATGCCTTGACCCCTTGACTCCTCCTCAATTGGAGAAAACAGTTTAAGTAGGGTGAAAAGAAGGCAAAAGTATGATTATAAGGAGTGGAGAAGAGATGTTGAGAAAATGGAAACACCAAGTATAGAAAGTAGGAAAGCTGTTAAAAGGAAGAGCAAAGTTAGGGGAAGAATTTTATTTCAGAGTGGTTTGCTTTTTAGGCTAAATGAGACTTGAAAATGATTATAGGCCACGAGGAAAGAGCCCAAGTAGAGGGAGAGATCAAAGATGCAAGTGAGGGGATAGCTGATGGAATAGAAACAAAGAGGAGATGGCATGGGATGGAATCAAGGCAAAAGAAAACAGAAAGGAAACTTCTGAGATAGGAGGAAAAGGGAAAGAATGGACTGAGATCACAGAGAAATTGTAAGGTGAAGGTAAATTGAGGAGGCTCACAACAAATGATTAGAATCTTTTTGTTAAGTAGGAGGCAGGGTCCTCTATTGAGAGGAAGAGGGGCTGAACTGGGAGTTTGAATAGGGTAGAAAATGTATGAAACAGACACTGTGAAGAATGTGAGAGAGTCAAACTGATGGACAGAATACCAAGCAGCACAGATAGCATAAATTCGACATGAAGTCATGCTATAAAGACGTGGCTCTTTGCTTTCTCTTGTATTCTAAGAACCCTGGAAATAGGAACAGAGAAATTCAATGGGGTGGAAACTGGAAGGGCCAGGAAGAGCAAAAGGTCAAGGGAATAAGGGATTTCTACAGGGACTAATAAGAGTGTAGAGATGACTGGCCATAGGGCCCAAAATCACCAGGGAGGAGACTAAAACCCTCGGAGGCTGATGAAGGAGGGGTCAACAATGAAGATGAAGAACAAGATAAGTGGGGGTAAGGGAGTGGGAGAAAGGTAAAGTTGGGAGGCAGAATAGTATAGTCATTAAACCCTAAATTTGGCATCTAAAGAGCTAGGTTTAAATCCCAGGTCTGCTACTACCACTTTTATGACCTGAAACAAGTTACTTAGTTCTTACAAGTTCTCCAGGTCTCAATTTCTTCATCTGTCAAACAGGGTTAAATTAGGCAATCTCTAAAATCTCTGTCAGGTCTAAATTCTGTGATTCTATGCAGGTACAGTCAGAAAAAGGCACTTCAGAGTTTGCTATCTTGGAGGCAGAGATATTCCAAGCCTGTTCTGCTAACATACTCATGAGTGGCTGATGTACAGCAGGGGCAAAAGTCATTGGAGTGAAACAGGGAATTAGGGTGTTCAATGGGGTTGAAAGTGTCATTAATGTGGATAATGAAGCCATTAAGGGCAATGGCAAAGGAAGGAAAGAAGGAAATGAGCATTTATTAATCACCTACTATATACCAGTCACTGTGCTAAATGTTTTACAAATATTATCTCATTTGATCTTCACTATAATGCTAGGAGGTGGGTGCCATTATTATCCCCATTTTACAGTTGAGGAAATTGAGGCAGACAGCTATTAAGTGCCTTGGGTAACACAGCTAGTGTGAGGCAGGATTTAAGCTCAGATCTTCCTGAATCTAGGTCCAGCACTCTTATCTCCCTCACTAGTTGGTGACCTCAAGGTGTTGAAGTCCACAGGAAAAAGTGAAAATCAGTAGACAATGCCTCCCCAGAATAGGAAGAGGGAGATATGAGTAGAAGGCAAGGATGGAAGGATGGAAGTGGAGAGACTCTAAAGTTATCAAAGTGGGAAAATGGTCTGGAGTCCTCAGTGGTGAATAAAAAGTATGTTGATCCCTCCTTCTGGCCCTGTGAGGAAATAGAAAAAAAAAAAACATGATTTACACTGACAAATATTTCAAGGAGAGGGGTGTCATTAGGGAAAAACTGCATTTTGGTTAATTTGAGGAGGTAGAAAGCAGGTTTGAGGAAAAGAGGATGTAAGGGGAATTTGTTCAAAGTAAAAGAGGGGTTGTAAAAGATAATAGGGGCAAATTGGCGAGGGAGGCTGGCATGGAAGAAGTGAGCCTTGGGGAGTAAATAGCTAAGCTTGGATAAGGATAAGAATAATGAAGACGTTAGCAGAACATTACGCCCGGGTATGCCAGGGAACTTTACTTATCTCTTTTTGCTGAAACAATAAATCTACATCTAAGGCATGTTCAAGGAAACTCTTCTCAATTCTTTGAAGGTAGCGAATTGCTATTTTACATTGTGGTTTCAGAAAAGGAGAGGGATAGGGGAGAACTTCCCTCTGGAAAAAAAAAATTGGTCTGAGGAATACAGAATAAGAGACCGAAAGAGGTAGAGGGAGAGAAATCCATAGACCTGTCCCTGGCCAACCTGAAGTTTGTTTGTATCACATGTCTTCCCAGTTTCACTGTAATATGTATTTCTGGCACTGTAAGTAATAAGATAGAAATCTCTAGATGGAGAATATTTTGATCATGATGGTATCTGATCCCAAGGAGATCTTATTTTCAATAGGGGAATGAAATGTCTAGATGACAAAGTTGGGGTGCAGTCTCTTGCTATTTTAAACAGGTATGGTTGTTAAATCATGTCAGACTCTTCAGGACCCTGTAGACCATACTGTCTATGGGGTTTTCTTGGCAAAGATATCGGAATGGTTTGTCATTTCCTTCTCCAGTGGCTTAAGGCAGAGGTTAAATGACTTGCCCAAAGTCATACTGCTAGTGTCTAATACCAGATTTGAACTTATTTCTTCTTGACTCCAGGCCCTGCCGTCTATCCACTAAGCCACCTAGCTACCTCCAAACACTTGGGGAAAACAGGCATTGATGCCTCTTGCATGCTAAACAAGCATGCTACCATTTGAGCTAATTCTCCTCCCTTTAACAGATATTGCTTTATTTAAATGTTGAACTCTAATAGGTCAGAAGGGGCTCTATGTGCTTGTCCTCTTAAATCCTTGCTGCATACATTATAGCTGCAAAGCCATTATTTTTCTCACACACTGTAGGTGGGGTAGAAAAAAGGATGAGCATATTTCTTTTAGGCATCAGAATCCTTTGTTACAGGCATATTTGCTGACCACCCAGAATACAAAGGCTCATTTTCCCTGTCAGGCAATAGAAAAGTAGGTAATAAAAACCAGTCTTCTCAAGCTCATGTGTGTGTGTGTGTGTGTGTGTGTGTGTGTGTGTGTGTGTGTGTATGTGTGTGTGTGTGTGTGTGTGTGTATACGGGCACAGGCGCACATGCATATGAATACTCTAAACAAACCTTTAACTATCTCTTAAGAAATGTAATCAGTGAGCCACATTTTTAAAAGTTGGCACAACTGTAGGGAAACATTACCTTTACATGAAGGACTGTGGGATGGGCATCCAGATGCTTCAAGCTGTGCAATATGGGTAAGTTGTTCTATTTCTCTCCCAGTAACAGAGGAGTAGTGCATTCTTTTGAAATGGTAAAGCTCAGATCTATTTTTTCATATTCTCTTTGAATTCTGCTTTTGGCAAGAATTCGCCACAATTTATTAGTTATGAAAAAACATCAAACTTCTTGGCTATGGAATGTCAGTTCATTAATTCAGCAAGCATTTATTGATCACCTACTATATATACTGTGCTGAGTGCTGGCTATGTTAGCCTGTCAAGATTGATGTACTCCTATTCTTCATGTGTGTGTTTGTGCATATGTGTGTATGTGCGTGTGTGTGTGTGATCGCCATTTAACAGTTAAGGAATTTTCAGTGGTCATTTCTGACTTTTTATTTCTAGTGCAAGTGGAAACTTGAAAAACATTCACTTGACCCTACCAGCCTCTGAAGTGATATCACTCCTCCCTTTCATAGCCAATCTCCTAGAAGACTTCTATGCTGTAATATCCGCTGCTCTCCTCCACTCACTTCTTAATGCTTTTAGTCTGGCTTCTGAATTCACCACCCAACTGAAATTGCTCTTTCTCAAGTTATAAATGATCTCTGAGTTCCTAAGTCTGATCACCTTTTCTCCATCCTCTTCTTTATTGACCCCTCTATAACAAATAGATTTTTAATTTTTTTTAAGTTCTGAATTTAACAATCATGTAAAAAGAACATTTAAAACACAAAACAGAACAGGAGGATTATATATGAAAACATGAATTAAGCTTGGCTTGCTTTTCTCTAAAGTGTGCAACCAATTTAGCTCTTCTGCTTGTCTGTTTCCTTTGGAAGTTCCTCCTGTTCTCTTTTGTGCATTTAAAAAGGCTTCAATGATCCTCTGAATTGATTATTTACAAAATTATGAAATGGGGACAGGCCCTCCCACTTCTTAGGGAACTCACCAGCTAACACAATGGCAGTGGGAAGTAGAATGGCAATCACACTTTAATAAGGCCCAGAGAGAACTAAGACAAATGGAGAAAGGAACACGGGGGCACACAGCAAAGGGAGAGGAGGAAGGGATGGTGAAGGGAGGTGGGTAGCATGGGGAACAGAATAGGGAGGGGGGAGAGGTAGAAAGCATCACTCACATAGCCGTGCATCAGAGTTGGGAGCACTAGGCATCATGGACCCAACAGGGATGGAAGAGGACTTGAACACAGCAAGAGTCTGAGTCTTGTTTTTATAGAGTTTTGGGGGGAGCAGACTCATTCTTATCGGTGCCACCTTGGGGTTAGGTCATTAACATTTCCAAACCATCTCAAAGCTATCAGCAAAACTTTAAAGTTAACATGTGTACATCATTTCAAAATTACCAGCAGCTTTTAGTGTTCTGCTTGTCTCACTCCAGATGTCTGGAACTTGTCTGAGATTTACTTGGTGCTTCATAGAACCGAGAACCCGGCAGCAGTGCCTAGATGGATTCTGCTCATTCAGCATATATTACCAGGATGTGAATTTTGATTAACATATGACACAGTCTGTAAATTCTGCTCCTTTGCTCCTTGGGATAGTTTGTAGTGACTTCCAGGTTCCCCTTGGTAATCTTACTTTCCTGCTATTGCCTCTTTATATTGTCTACTTATAAACTTACCCTACTCACTAGAACAGGGGTGGAGAGGGGGCATGAGGTCAGTGGGAGCAGAACAAGATTCAATTTTAACACACCCTCTTTCCTTTCTTTTGTCAATAATACTGCTGGCTCCCTTCTTTTCCCCACACCTGACCTCACCAAAGAAAGAAAGAAAAGAAAAGTCTTTCTGGCAAATAAGAAGAGTTAAATAAAATAGATTCACACATTTGCCATGCTCAAAAATATATCTCATTCTGCACCTTGATTGCATCACCCCTCTGTCAGAAGGTGAGTAACTTGCTTCATTATTAGTCCTCTGTAGTCATGGTTGGCCACTGAATTGATTCGAGTTTTTAAGTCTTTCAAGGTGGTTGTTGTTACCATATAAATTGTTCTCTTGGTTCAATTCACTTCACTCTAGGTCAGTTCATACAAGTCTTTCCAGGTTTCTCTGAAAACATTACTTTCATCCTTTCTTATGGCACAATGATATTCCATTATAGTCATATATCATAATTTGTTCTGTCATTCCCTAAATGATGGACAGTCCCTTTCCATCCAGTTTTTTGCTACAACAAAAAGGGCCACTATAAATGTTTTTGTCCATATGGATCCTTTTCTTCTTTGATCTTTGGCAATACAGACCCAGTGGTGGTATCCCTATGTTAAAGGGTTTTGTGGTAACTTTGGGATATTTGGGGTATATATCATCAGCAAAGTTCCAAATTGCTTTCCAGAACAGCTGGATCAGTTCACAGCTCCACCAATGGTTCACCGCTGTGTCTGTTTGGGTAACCCCTCTAACAGGAGTCACTTTGTTTTCTCATGGTCTATTCCAATGTGATATATGTGGAACGCAATCTCAGAATTGTTTTAAATTTGCATTTCTCTAATTTTTAATTATTTGGAGCATTTTTTGCTCTCCTCCTCTATTATTAATAATCTCTTTCATCCTAGATTGCTTCATTGGACATTCCTTCAGTTTTCTAGCATTCACCCAAAACCTCACTCTTCTGAAGGCATCACACCTCTTGAAACGCTCCCCAAGTCTGGCTGCTTCTTTTCTCATACCTTTTACTCATAAGACTATTCCCCACTTCCCATTACTAGTTTCAGATCCTCCATTAGACCATTCCTTAACAAATATCTTTCTTTTTTTTTACTTCATTTCATCTTATCAAGATCCTTGTTGCTGAGAACTATAGACTTGCAAGTGAATTCTCCCTTTGCCCAATAAATTTAGTAATGATTCAGTCTTCTCTACACTAACCCATTTTCCCTTCAAACACCCTGGCTGCTCAATTTCTCAAATCCCATGACCTTTGCCTCCAGTCTGCCACAATCATACACAGAAGAGGTTGTAGCTTAGTCCACAGTCTCCCTCCCCAAATGGATTTGTCCCAGGTGACAGAATTCCTAATTATAGCTCTATCCCCATGGTTAAGGCATGGACCTTCTCTATACACCTTCTCTCTTGGTGATATATCATCATCAATCATATATCATTTCTATGCAGATAACTCCAAGATAAATATGCATAAACACATATACCCGTGTTTCCCTGATAATAAGACACTGTCTTATTAATTTTTTGGAAAGAAAAACACCAGAGGGCTTATTTTCAGGGGAGGGCTTATGTTGTCCTGCCTCAGCTCTCCTCTGCGGCACTGCTCTCAATGGCGCCAGCAAGCAAATCACTGGGGAAGAACAGGATGACGTGCTCACTGCTGCAGCTCTGATTGGATGCAGCTCGGAGCGCGGCGTGTGTTTGGTGGGGGGGGATGGGGACGGTGCATACAGAGGGTACCGTAATGTAGCGTGTAGCGCAGGGGATCACCTTCACTTCAGTAGCAATCTCAATAGGGCTTATTTTCAGGGGAGGGCTTATTTTAGAGGAATTTTACACAGTAAGGGAGGGCTTATTTTCGGGATAGGTCTTATTATTGGGGAAACACGGTATGTATATACATATATGTGTATATATACATATAGATAGATGTAGATATACAAATATATCCAGCTCTCATCAACGATTGTCTGATTGACACAAGTAGAGTACATAAAGGCATCTCAAATTCAATATATCAAAAATGGAATTCATTATATTTTCCAGAAAACCCATTCATTCTTCAGATTTTCCTACTTCTATTGACAGTAACACTACCCTTCTAGCCATTCATGTTATTGATAGGTATCATGTCTATATTAATTTTTATGTACATAGACACATTTCTTTAATCTCACCCTTGAACTCTAGTTGTATGCCAGCAGCTATCTGCTAGATCAGTGGTATCATATTCAAATAGAAACTGATCCCTGAAGGCTTCATATTGATTTGGAAAACCACAAATTAACATTATCTGTGTTTTATTGTAATTTTATTAGACATTCTCCATTGGTTCAGGCCACAGGCTGCAAGTTTGACACCTATGTGCTAGATATCCTGTAAGCGTCTCACACCCAACATGCCATTATACTATCCTCTCCAATTTCCTATTTCTGGTCAGAGAAGTATCATTCTCCCAGTTATCTAGGTTTATAATCTCAGCATCATCCTTGATTTTTCATTTCCTTTTATTTCCCATATCTAATCAGATATCAGGCTTTTTCAGCTTTACCTCCAGCATGTATCTTAATAACTATCATTTATATAATGTTTTAAGGTTTGCAAAGCTTTATCTCAGTTGGTACAACAACCCTGAGAGACGGGTGCTATTATTATCTCCATTTTGTTGTTGTTGAGTTGTTTCAGTGGAATCCTACTCTTAGTGGTTCCATTTGGGTGTTTTTGGCAAAGAACTTGGAGTGGTTTGCCATTTCTTTCTCCAGCTCATGTTTATAGATGAGGAACTGAGGCAGAGTTAAATGACTCACACAGCTAGTAAGTGTCTGAGGCCAGATTTGAATTCAGGAAGATGAATCTTCCTGTCTTCAGGTCCAACACTCTATCCACTTTGCCACCTAGGACAGGCTGGAATTCAAGAATTTAAGAGAGGAGGAGAAGACATTTCTGGTGCAAGGCATAGCATGAGCAAAAGTAAAGAGAAGGGAAAGTATGGGGGACCTTTCGGGGACAACAAGTGGACCAAATTTAACAGAGCTGTTTCTCCCATTAGATTGTAGGCTCTGTGAGGACAGGCACTTCTTTTGCCTCTTTTTGTATCCCCAGCTATTAGCATAGTGCCTAGAATCTAGTAGGCATTTAATGTATGTTGATTACTTGACTGAATGAATACAGATCCATGAAGAGGAATACTATGAGATAAACCTGGAATGGTAAATTGCCAGCAGATTGTGTCAGATCTTGAATGCTGGTCAAAACACTTTTAACTTGGTAAAGAATAGGAAACCACTGAAGATTAAATTAGTCTTGTCCTTGACCTCAGGGTTCTGGTTAACCTGTACCCTATGAGTTTACTTTTTTACCAGAGGTATTTCTTGTTTCAATCACAGGTTCTTCTTATCTTATAGTCACTTCTCCAATTCCAACCCCTTTCTTAGGTCTGACTTGATTTTTTTGTGTGCTGTGTTCTACCCATCATATTTTTAATGAAAGACCACTAAAAGCCTTGATGAAAGTTTGGGGTGACAAGGGACCCACAGTTAACAAGAAGTTATTATTAGGAATTACAAATTCATTTAGCATTTCAACATCAGTCATCGGATGTGGGCATTTTGTTGAAAGAGACTTTGTTTTGAACAGTGACAGTGCAGAAGCCCTGTGGAAAGACCTACTACTTTCAATATGTTGTCTTACTTGGTTATAGCATTAAGAGAAAAACACCAATGTTGTGTTATACTAACAATGTCATTGCGAAAAATATTATTTGGATATTTTCTACTCCAGATAGTTTTGTGCTAACTTCCCCTTACTGCCTGTCTTTATTTCTTTATTTTATTTGTATATCTTTTTTGGAAATAAACTAACATGAATGCATATCTGAGAGGTATTTCACGAACTGCTATCCTTCTTGATTCTTCCCCTGTCTGCTGTAATAGTATCCCTCAAAACTATTTATTAGAAAAATAGTGAAAACGATGTTTTCTTAAGACTGTTCTTATTGGGGAGAAACTCTTGAATTGTCCAAAACTGTTTGCAGCATGCTATATGTCATGTTGCTAAAAATAACATATTGTACAAGGTAAAACCCAGTATCTCACATTCTAGCACTCATATTTCTGTCATGTGTCCTTTAAGGTACATATTTTCCTGCATCTTAAGCAATGGTATATTTAGAGCAATGCCACCGTGGTTAGGAATTCGGCATATTACCCAGTAAAAGGATGAGGTGAGTCAGGGAGGCATCCAGGAGGCAGTGGGAGATGGAGAGCAGCACATGAGCATTTCTTCTTCAGACTATACTGGAACTCTCTGAATTTGCTGGATAGGCAGGTGAAACAGGGAGGAGATAGTATGCTCCTATTACATATATTTGCAACATCCAGCCCTAATGGTTTTAACTCAATATGCATTGACTTCCCACCCTTGCTTTATAGGTGACCTTTCCTCCAATCCAGAAGGAAGGTCCAGAATGTTAGCGTTTGAAAGGATCATAAAGATCACTTAGTCTAACCTCTCACTGTATAGATGAAGAAACTCAGAGTCTCAGAGTAGTTGAGTGACTTGCCAGTAGTTACACAGCACTTGGCAGAGCAGGGACTAAAATTAGGTCTTCTGATTTTTAATCCCAAAATCTTTCCACTATACCAGGCCACCTCCCTATTGTTTATTCACTAGCAGATACAGATACATGTAGCTGTAGCACTGGCAGTAAATATCCTTTTATATACCTATAAAGTAATGAACTTTGAATGATAGGCGCAACTTGAGGACTATGAAATTGAGTCATAAGTAGTCATTAAAATTAACTCAAAATTACATGACTATGTAATCTATGGAAAGGAAAGAACCTAGAAAAATTAAATGGAATTTTTTCATATGACTTGTCAAGGAAATACTGTATTGTTTATTTTACTTTTTTAAACTCATCCTGGCAAAGAATAGGGAGGAAAATCTACAGAATAAGAGAATAGAAAACAGAGGGAGAAGTAGGAAAAGTGGAAGTCAGAGTAGGGTCAAAAGAAAGGGAGGGGAAAGAAAAGACAAAACAAAACACCAAAGTAGAAAATAAAATCAAAATGTTAAAGGATTCTCTTGTTTGATATAAGCTTGGGAATAGTGTTAGTGTGGAGGAAAATAATAAATGAGGAAGGCCTATGGTGAGTGGATGGAGGGGTCCTAACATAGAGAAGAAAAATAAGGTCTTTGAGATAAGTTTGGAGCAAGTCAGTGAAAAATTTGGAACAAGGAGGGAAAATATTATAATAACAACATTTTTTATAAGAGCATTGAAGAAGAAATGAAAGAGGAAGCCAGGGTGAAGGTTTTTATATGTTGTGTTTACACAAGTATGTATTATTTATTTAAAGTTGGTTGAGAAGTCCAAGTGAAAAGCAAGTGGTCAGTGCAATTAATCCATGTCCATCTTTTAAATAATCCAAATGTAACTTGTTTGTTCCATATATTTTAAACACAGGAATTTAGGACAATGTAACTCCTTCCTTTAAAAACAAACGGTTTTCCCTCCTATACACATCATAATAGAATTGTTGGCCTATGCCGTGCCTGATACCCCTGAGTTTGGCCTGCTCCCATCCCTCCCTAACAGCTTTCGGAGTTTCCTGGTGTTATGTGCACTTGAGGAGTTTTCTTTTGGCCCGGACCTGTTTATAGCACTAGGGGAGGAAGAAACAAAGCAATTGTAAAGCTTGTTAAGAAGTAGTTCGAATGATATTAAAGGTGACCTTGCCACTTCCACTCCTATTTATTCTACTTCCTTCCACATCAGGGCAAATCCTTCCTTCCAGAGCAAGAGCACCACTTTGTGGATGCAGCCTGTGGGAACCTCGAAAAGTTCAAGCCCTCAGCTTTCAATTCATTCATTACCCGAGCCTGGAAATACAGTATTTCCCATTGACTCGAATGATGTGTCAGTAAATCACTGCTTCTTGGCAGCCGTGGCTGACAATCGCCTGCTTTTTGCCATTGCCTTGGGGACAGCAGTATTTGTTTTTGTTTACTGGGGAGATTATTCACTTTGGCAGGATTTATGGTCTGGTGAGCTGACCGCTCTAAAGCATTTAAAACATTTTAAATTTTATGTTTCCGTAGGAAAATTATTTTCCTGTTTCTTTTTTGTGACCTTAAAACTTACAAAAAGCATGGGATCAACAACAATCTTTGAACAGCCATTGCAAAGTGACCTAAAGAAAAGGGACCAAAGTTCTTCCCAAGCATGAATTTAAGCTGGCTGTGGTGGAAGTCTTGTTCTGTATTCATGAATTCACCAGGAAATAGAGGCATTTCCTGAAGGTCCTCAAATACCCATCAGGTGCAATGCTATTTTTAACCTTACATTTAAGTGTTGTGATCTTTGGGAATGGAAAATGTTTCTATAGTATTTCATCAAATCTGACTTTTACCGGTCCTTCAAAGTCTAATTCATAGAATCATGGAATATTAGAGTGGAAGGGAAATTTAGAGATGATCTCGTCCAGGTCAGCAAACGACAGTCTATGGGTCATTTTTTAAAGATATTTTGTTGTATTTTTTAAAAATATGAAAAACAATTCTTAGCTCTCAAGTCATACAAAAGGCAGGGAGGGGGTTGGATTTGGCCTCCAAACTGTAGTTTACCTACTCCTGATCCAGTCCAACCCCCGTATTCTAGAGAGGAAGAAAGGAAAGTCCAAACAAGATCCACCTTTTCCATTAAGACTACCCTAGCTATTTTCTATGGCCCTCACTTCAGACCTTATTCTATAGTGACTTGTATTCTTAACTACTTTTCTAGGCATATGTCTTATTGCCCTAACAAGACTGAATCTCCTTGAGGGCAAGAACTATATCTTATACTTCTTTCAATAAATCAATAAGCATTTATTAAGTGCCTGTGTAATCCTAGGAGTCGCTGCATTAGACCCATGTCTTATGAAGCAGGTTTTTTTAAATGCTACCAGTCTATTCTGGCCTTGGAAGCATAGTTTTAATGTATATGAATGGCTTGTGATTATGTGCCAATTTAGAGAGTGGAAACTCTAACAATGGGCTGGGGGGTTGGTATCCCAGGCCTGCTCTAGGAAAAATGTCATTCTCTCCTGTGTGGCTCTCAGAGCTGTCCATCTTCATTTACAGATTCGAGTTGGACTTGTAAGATATAATGAAATTCTAGGACAGAATCAAATGAGTTAACATATACAAAGTGCTTCACAAACCTCAAAGCACTATATAAAGTTAGCATGTATTATTAACATTATTATTAACTATAGGTGTTTATGAGAAAGAGGACTATATCTGTCATTTGTACCAGAGTCTTACCAGAGGGCTGTTATATCTACAACATGCCAAGAATTGTGCTAGGCACTAGAGGCACAAATATAAAAGTGAGACGCCTTTGCCTTCAAGGAGTTTAATTCTACTAATTTTAAAACTTTTTTGACTGAGAGCTTCTGTATAGTAGAATCTTGATAAATAATTGTTGATTAATTTCTATGGAATTGTTGACCAATTCCCAGAATTGTGGAAAAGGATTTTCATTTTTATCTAATAGAGTAAATTTAGGAAAATTTAAAAGAAATTCTATTTCTACAGAAGATAATAAGCACATGAGATTCATTCTCTCAAGAAATTAAAATATAAGTAGGTTTATAGTGCACTTAAATTAGTGAATGGTAGATTTAATATGGAAACCCACATTAAGGGAAGCAAGAGGGCATTTGAGAGTATGTCTATAGTAACCACTTGAATATCTCAACAAATCCATTATTGCATAGATGTGGGTCCATTTCCTAAAAGTACAGAATGCAGCCTATCCATGCCTTACTATCCTGTGCAATCCTTATCTGCATCCTCCATAGAGGGTCTATGGAAGGCTCTGGAGATTTTCATCTAGGTCCTTTAAAATTCTGTTAAAAGAGAAAGCCTCATTCTGCCCATTTGTTGTACACTCTTGCTACATAACCCACACACCTTGTTTTACAATCATACACTTCCTGGATAACATTTTTTATGCTACTTCTTGCACATAAGTCCTCTTTAGCAATATACTACATCCTACTTATACCTACCACCTGCCCCCATTTTCCTTTAGGTCATTCACACTTTTGATTCCTTAGATAGTGGAGTAGGCCATTATGTGCAGTTGTTTAGCATCACCTGAAGAATATTGGTGTTTAAAAGAGATTGTGGTGTGTGTGTAGTCATCTTAGAATCACTGAAAGCCCCATGTAGTTTCTCAAACATGAGCCAGTCTACTCACTTTCTAGTATTCAATTCTGAGCCCAGATCACTATCCATTTGAAGGAACTGTCCAAGATATATATATATAGTGATGGATGGACTAGCTCAATGGTCTGTCCATCCAACTGCATGTCATAGAGAACAAGAGAACAAACAAACATTAATTTGTTTTTTTCCTGTGTTTTTGGTCATCTTTTTGAGTGGTTATGGGGTTCATGGAACCAACCCTATGGTATTCCAGGGTTTGATATAATCCATATAATGACATCCCAAAACAGGAGCATCTGGAAAACCGCATTGCCTCAGGGAATCTCACTTCAATTTAGACTACCTGTTTAATAGATGTTTAAAAAAACAGAGGATTGTTAAAAAAAAAAAAAACCCAGAGGATTCTGTGGTTGTAATCATCAGGAAATACTGTATGCTCTTAACATGTGTATAGGAGGTATTTCATTGGAGGAGAGCCTTTAAGGGTACATTTTCCTTTGCTGAGTCAAATGTTCTTTCACATTGTCAATAAATCATTAAAATTTTATTCTCAATACCTTTTAATCAATTTTGTCAGTGTGATGTGGCCGAAAATAAACCTAATGTGACCTTAACCTGCATTAAGAGAAGCATAATAATTAGGCCAGGACTAGGAAAGTGCTAGTCACACCCCTCTTGTCTGGTCACACGAAATCTGAAATATTATGATCAGTGATGAATGCCATTTTTAGGAAGGACCTTGATAAGCTAGAGATTCAAAGGAGGTTGACTAAGCTGGTAAAGGACCTTAAGCCCATACATGTGAAGACTGGTTGTAGGACCTTGAGATGTTTAGTTAGTAGATGGGTAATTCAGGGATGAACATACTAGCTATCTTCAAGTATTTGAAGAACTATAACAAGCTATAGTCTTAAATAATGACAATGGAAACACTAAATCTGAATTCTAACATCATCGTCCCTGGTGTACCATATTTAATAAATAGCATACAAAAACCCAAAGATGGAAAGAGTAATTATATTAGATCAAGCATATTTGAATTTTGAGGTAATTCAGAACTGATTCTCAAAATATTTGAAAGAAAGGAGGATACCAAATCAAAGGGGGGAAATCACAGATGTTATTACTACTAAGGAAATACCAAGTACTACTTTCCCGTTGTCACAAAAACTTTGTCTATGAGAATTAATTAAAATAGTCTGTATATGTATTGAAAGCTGAAGGTATGAGAAAGTTTCACAAATGATATTATGTAGCAGAAAATTTGACTAAAAGATATAAAGAATGCAATGTTCTATGCTGGTTAGTTTGTTAACCATTAAAAATCCTGTTTTCCATAGAGCTAATGTCATACTACAGGTTCTCCTCCAAAGAGGTGATCCCATGTATATTTACAATTATACAGGATTTCCTGAAAAATGCTAGGTATATCACTCGTTAGAACAATGAAGAATGCCCTATATAAGACCATTATAATTCAAAACAATGTAGCCCAACTATTTAGAATGAAAAAAAACAAATGGATAAAGAATAACTATTGCCATCCTATGCTATGTAGTTGAATAGATGTGACATAGATCCAGGTCATCAGTTCATATATCTTGGATGGTCACTGAAAATGAATAATTAACTAGGCCAAGAATTAAATAGGAGGAAGAAAAGAGAATGAATTACTTTTTTTTTTTAAAGCAATCAGGGTTAAGTAACTTGCTCAAGGTTACATGGTCAGTTATTTTTGTGTGAGTGCCGAGTATCTGAGGCCTACACCGATCCCAGGTCTCCCGAGGCCAGGGCAGTGCTCTTACTCACTGCACCAAGTGGCCGCCCCTAAGCAATTGGGGTTAAGTAACTTGCTCAAGGTTACACGATGAATTACTTTTTACAAAAATTCCCCCATGTTTCTCCCTGAAAAAAGAGCCACCTTTTTTTATATCGCTATTCTCCTGATAAAGCTATATGATTGCTAATCATCAAATATCACATTCCAAAGAATTAAAATCACATGTCACTAAAAGAGTAATAAAGAAAAATGCATGTTGGGCATATATACACTGCAGCATATTATCAACAAAAAAATTGCAAAACAAAATCAACATAAAAGATATTGCCTTCAGTGAAGCATATGGCCAGAAATGGAAGAGGATCAGTCATGTAAAGAGAGTGGGAGATAACAGATGTGATCTAGTGATGTCAAACTCAAACAGAAACTGATGGCTGCAGGGGCATATTGACTTAAAAGACCAAAAATTAATATTATTTGTTTTGTGTTATATTTTTATTTATCCTATTAAATATTTCTCAATTACACTTCAATCTGCTTGGGTAGCAGTGGGAATTTTGCTGCACTTGTGGACAGTGGGCAGCAAGTGTGACTCTGCTCTATACCATGAGAGGGAATACCCATAGTGATGAGATCATTAATCCATATCAAGTATTGAAATTTCATCTAGAATAAGGATTAGATTTATTCTGCTCAGTCCTGGAGGACAGAATTACAAGTAAAAGTGGGAAGTGGCAGAAACATAAATAGACAATGTTCAGAAAAACTTTCTTTTTTGTTGCTTTGTTGTTCAGTTGTGTCTGACTCTTCATGACCCCATTTGAGGTTTTCTTGTCAAAGATAATGGAGTGGTTTGCCATTTCCTTCTTCAGCTCATTTTATAGATGAGGAACTAAGGCAAATAGGGTTAAGTGGGTTGCCCAGGGTCACATAACTAGTAAGGGTCTGAAACCAAATTTGAACTCAGGAAGAGAAATCCTCCTGACTCCAGGCCTGGTACTCTATCCACTGCACTACCTAGTTGCCCTTATATGTTTGATATTAGATCCTTATTATTGATATCAAGACAAAGATTTGTTTCCTATTCAAATACTACCCTTAGAATTTTGTTCATGCAAAACATTTCAATTTTATGTAATCAAAATTATCTCTTTTAGCTCTCATAATTGCTCTGCTCCTTGTTTGATTAAAAACACAGCCCCTACTTACATCTGTAAAAGGCATATGATTGCTTCTTCTAATTTTTTTCTCTTATAATCTTTAATAGCCATGTCATATAACTATTTTGAATTTATTGGGGAATATGATACAATGGTCTAAATCTATTTTTTGCCATACTGCTTTCCAGTTTTCCCAGAAGTTCTTATCAAATAGGTCATTCTTTCCTAAATAACTTTTTTTTCACATTTCCTAAATAACTTATGTTTTTTTTTTCACATTTATCATACACTGAGTTATTGAGTTCTTAAAATTTAGCCTAATTTAGATGAAGAAAGGAGGTATGAGGATCATCAATTTCAAATGAAACAATTTAGCACTAAGTCTCTGTACGAGAGGAAAATATTCCTAGGAACACTTTTAGCATATATGATCCTCCTGTGTACATGGAAATTAACAGCAGCACATTTCGTGTTAGAGTATATGTTTCCCAGAGACATTTAACATTCATCCCATGTTTATCAAGTGTCTGTTATAAATAAGAAGGTATCAGAACTTAAATTATTAAAAACTGGGGCAAGGGAAAGAGGATGGTAGATGTAAACAAGCTTCAGGGTGTTATGATTTAGAACTTGTATTTACAAAGTAGAGGAAAAGACATAACCAAAGATATATATCATCAGAGATTGAAGTCAGATGGCCATGATACAAGAAGTATGAAGAATATCCTGCCTCTCAATCCTCCAGCCTAAAATCAAAATAGATCTTGAAAATGCACCAGACCTAATCAGAAAATCCAAAAAATAATGCAGTAAGTCCCAAGCAGACAAAGAGCTATACAAACAGTGGGGATGGGGTCTGGCCAGGAGCCTACTGCATGGAACACTGCAGGGTAGTGAGGTACTCACATCAGGGCAAAAAGAGCTCCCGGATCCATCACAAAGGGGCCTAAATTTGTGTACGATGCAAGAACAGGTAAATCTCTGTTGCTTACTACCCAGTTCTGGGTCATCTATCCAGAGCAGACTGAGGGAAGGAACTGTGCCTAAAAATGGCATTCCAGGATGAAGAATGGTCCTGAGCAAGGAACAAGTTCAGAAGCAAGTAGCAATAGTATGGGTCAGACTCCAGGAGGGGAGTGGGGTCTCAGTTGCCAGCTTCTAGACAAGTCTAAATTCCAGACCAAAGGAGAATTGACAACTCTGTTTTTCTGAGCCAGCAGGATGCTCCAGCTAGCTGATAGTGACTGAATCCAGCAGCAACTTACTGAAATTCCAAATGGGACAAGCCCATGGAATTGTTGCTCAGACCCAAAACCAGATCAAGAACTTGTGTAACTCAGATCAAGGGGAAAGTGATCAAACTTTACCCAGGATCAGATCACTTTGGGAGCACAGAAAGTTGTAGGTCCCTAGCCAGAGTTGTCCCTAAGAACCTGGAATGATACTATACTCAATATTCCCAAGAAAGCAGCAGCAGGACCAGTCCAGATCTCCAAAAGTACAGAGAGCCTGGTTCTCACATGTAGTCCAAAATCAGAAAGCAGACTGGAAGAATGAATGAAAGAGAAAGTCACCATAAGAAGCTATTATGATGACAGGGACGCTCAAGATACAAATCAAGAAGACTCTAGAATATCTACAAGTAAAACCTCAAAGGAAAACACAACCTGGGCATAAATTCAACTAGAATTCCTGAAGTTATGAAAGAGGTTTTTTTTAAGTTAAAATGATTTTTATAAGGAAATGAGAGAACTAAAAGGGAAAAAATAGAAAAGAAGATGAGAGTTATAGAAGAAAGAATCATAAAGGGAAATAACAGCATGGTACAAGAAGTGCAAAACCTTACTCAAGCAATAAACTAGCTGAAAAATAAAAGGATCAAATAAAAATTAATGGATGACTCCATGACACAACAAGAAATGCCAAAAAAAAAGTTGAAATATTGAAAAAAAAATAGAAGACAATGTAAGGTATCTCATAGCAAAAACAAGTGCCCTGGAAAACAGATGAAAGAGAAAAAAATTAAGGATCATTGGACTACCTGAAAGACATGACCAAAAAGATCCTAGACATCACATTTCAAGAAATCTCAAAAGAAAGCCACCCAAATCTCTTAGAACCAGAGTACAATATGGAAATACAATCCACTAGTCACCTGGAAGAAACTCCAAAAATGAAAACTCCCAGGAACATCACAGACAAATTCCATAGTTTCTAAGTCAAAGAAAAATGCTGCAAGCTGCCAGAAAGAAAGAATTCAAGTTCTCAAAAGCTACAGTCAGGATCACACAAGATTTAGCAGCCATACCTATGAAGGAGCCAAGAACTTAAAATATGATCTTACAGAAAGCAAAGGGTGTAGGATTACAGCTAAAAATAATTTACCAAGCAAAACTCTGTGTAATCCTAGAGGTGAAGGGGATACAGTGAGGGTGAGAATTAGACTTTGATGACATAGAGGATTTCTGAATATTCCTGATGAAAAGACCAGAGCTATATAGAAACTTCGAAGTGCAAACAGAGGAATCAAGTGGATCATAAAGAAGTAAACACGAATGAATAATTATAAGCAACAAAAAAAGGATAAACTGCTTACATTCTATGGGGATATGATACATGTATCTTCTCTGATATCTATCATCATCAAGGAATATAGGAGTCTCACTAGACAAAAGCCTGGAAGTGGTTCAATTATGTCTTGATGATCTTAAAAGAAGAATAAAAATAGAGGAGAAGAGGAATAAAACTGTGGGGCGGGGGGAGAGAGGAAGGTTAAGGAAATTATTTCTCACAAACAAAGTTTGCAAGTAGAAGTCTATAAAAACAAGGAGGAAGAAGTGGGGTAGCAATTGACATTAAACCTCACTCTCATTTGAACTGGTCAAAAGAGGGAAAATACACACAGAATACAGATTAGATACAGAAATACATTTCACTCAATGGGGAAATAAGAGGGAAAGAGGAGAAAGGTGGAATTAGAGAGACAGGAGATAAAAGGAAAGATTAGTCCTAAGCAAAATAAACTCTAAGATGTAAAAAATTTTATAGCTCTTTTTGAGGTAGCAAGGAATGGGAATCTGAGAAGGTGCCCATCAGTCAATTCAGAAATGGCCAAATTGTGGTATGTAAATATGATGGAATATCACTGTGCTGGATGAAATAGCAAAGGGGAAGGTTTCAGAGAAACTTATGAGGTCTTGTATGATGCAAGAAAATGGTTAATGACAACAGTATTGTAAAGACAAGCTACTGTGAAAGAATTAGGAACTCTGATCAGTAGAATGACTAGACATGATTCCAAAGGACTCATGATGAAACATACTACCCACCTCCTGATAGAAATGTGATGGACTCAAGGTGTAGAATGAGACGTATTAGGGGGCAGGGGAAGTGTGTGTGTGTGTGTGTGTGTGTGTGTGTGTGTGTGTGTGTGCGCACGCAGAATAAGGCTTATATAGAAATTTATTTTGCTTGACTATATATGTGTTTTTCTTTCTCAGTTGCAGGGAGAAGATGGTAAGAGGAAGGAAAGGTGCATTTTTGCTGATTGAAAAAAATGCAATTAATTAAAAAAAAAGATATTTACAACCAAAAAGGAAGTTGCTCATGCAGTAAAAGTGAAAGATAGCAGATGAGCAACACAATTAGTATACTAGTATCCTGGAAACACTGCCCTACCCACCTACCCAAACACACTCCAAAAACAAACAGGTAAGCCTCACAAGAGAAAGGCCTATATAGCATTCCAGATAAATCTTTTGCAATGGGGAATATCAAACCCTTTAGGAGTTCAGAGGAAGGAGAACTCATGTCCATCTAAGTGGAGGGTTGAAATAGGGGACAAAATATGATCAAAGAAGGTTTTATGAAGGAAGTGCCAATTGAACTGAACTTGAAAGGATGAACAGTAGGAGTGACTAAGGGGAGTGCCTCCTGGGTGAAGAGAACAATCTGAGAACAGAAGAAGAAACTGGGACTTTTGGGAAATGGTAAATAGTCTAATTTGGTTGAAGGAAAATAGTAGAAAATAAACATAGAAAGGTAGAATGAGATTCGACCATGACCATGGAGAACTTTAAATGCCATACAAAATAATCTGGACTTTAACCTGTAGACATTGGAAACCCATTAAAGGTTGTTAGGTGGAAAAGTGACATGATCAGTACTATGCATCAGAAAAATTAAATTGGTGGTAGTGTATAGGATTGATTGAAGGAGCATGGAGGTAAAGACCAGAGACAGGGAGACCATTTAAGAGACTACTGAAATGAGGTGAGAACTAAAAAGAACCCTGTCAGTGCATAGAGGTATGAGGTGCTAGCTAGAGACATTAGAGAGGTAGAGTGGGCAGGGCTCACAGACCTGGGTGAAACCAAGTGGTATGCTCCAGGGTGAATGATACAACAAAGGGGTGGAAAGCACTTTGAGAAGAGTACTGTACCAGGATTACTTTTTACCATTGATTTTGCTGAAAGACTATATCTCTCTCTCTCTCTATATATATACACACATATACCTATATATGGATATGTACACACACATATACTTTAACTTGAGACTTGAGACTTTGATGTGTTACATCTATGCTTCCTCCACTTTTTTCCTCCACATTGAAGTTGAATTGAGGCAATTTCAGACCAAAGACTTATTATTTAGGAAAAAGAAATTACAATATTTTCATTAGTTCACTTAAGGTATACCTGTTTTTTTTCATTGACTGAAATAGCATATGCTTTGCCAAAAACCAATTTATTCTTTTTTCACATAAGGTGACAATAGAGTATTTCTACATATTCCTGATTATTTTATCATTAAAATATCATTAAATTATCATTGGAGATCAGGTACCAATTAGAAGACAGCTAACCTTATGTAAATAGGTTACAAATAAATACAGTGCTTTTTTGGCAAGGAAGATAGAAAGTAACTGTACTTTGGTATATACAACTATGATTTAAAAGAGGGCTTATACATCAACTCTCTTCAAAGGACATTAAAGCATTTTATAAATGTTAGAAGAGCAATGAAAATGTTATAACACCCTTACTTAAAAGGAAGATAAACCAAAGTACAGACAGACATCAAATTTACCTACCATCCAGAATGGAACCAGAAATAAAAACCAGTTCTCTGCATGGGAGTTTCTAAATAGACTATAGGGGCGGCTAGGTGGCACAGTGAATAGAGCACCAGCCTTGGAGTCAGGAGGACCTGAGTTAAAGTTCGGCCTCACACACTTAACACAAAACTAGCCATGTGACCTTGGACAAGTCAACCCCAACTGCCCTACCTTCCCCCCTCCAAAAAGAAAAAAAAAAAAGTTAAAAGATAAATTAATTAATAGACTATACCTTTTTTCCTAAGCTCATGAAGACAGTAAATGAAAATAAAGACTAACAATAGTGACACATCTCTTAGCAACATTCATATTAGATATGTACCATGTGCATAGAACTAATGGCTTAATTCAAAGCAGGTCTTACAAAGGCCTCCCCCTTCCTCTGCCTTGTAAGTACTCTTTTCTGTGTCGTCTTTCATCATTAGAATTTAAGGTTTTTGAGAGAAGAGACTGTTGTGCTGACTTAGATTTGCATCCCTAGCTCTTGGTACAATGTCTGAAACATAGTAAACCTCTAATAAATAATCTATCAAAGGTTATTGCCTATGTGGTATGATTTAAAGAGCACGGCTCAGAGAAGGGGAGGGAAAAAACCTGCCTCAATTATCATCTCTGTCTTTTGGGTTAAGGGATGCAGAAATGCAAACAATTCTGAAAGGGTCCAGTTATTAGCTATTATTAATTAATTTAATTAGTTTATCAGACCATTTCCAAATTGATAGCTAGTTGAGTGCCTTGACCTTTAGGACAAGATATACAGTATGTCAGTTCTGAGGTAGGGAGTAAGGGGAGTCATGATGAGTTGGAGGATTACAAACCTGGAAATTCTTCTGTACTTTTACATTGCTAGAGCAAGAGCAGCATTGTTCTGCCATCCCTAGAAACTCCTGTTAGTGGCCTGGTACCATTTGTCAAGCCTACTTTCTACAAGTCAAAAAAACCTCACAAACTTTTAGATGTCCATGGAACCTTAACAATCATCTAGATCTTACATAACAGCCAACTGAGGCTCAGTCAAACTAAATGACTTTCTCAAGCAAGGTAAAATGGCCAGTTAGTGTCAAAGCTAGAACTGAGACCAGAGCTCCTGACTCCCAACCCATTGCTCTTTTCATTATACCATAATGCCCTATCGACTCAACAGCCAGCTGTTTCCTCTTCTACTCTCCCCTATTCTCAAAGGACTTCGGCCCATTCTATCTCAGACAAGAGTCTTGGAGCCAAGCCTTGTTACAGACTATAGACCTACCAGTGACTCTGCTAACACAAGCCTGCTCCTCTGAGGACCACTGACAATCCTTTCCTACCCCCAACAGTCCATACAGTTTAGGACTCCAAAAAGTCATAGAATCATCCTCTCCTCTGAGAAACACAGGTTAAAAAAAACAAACAAACAACAATCTTGTCCTACCAGAAGCCATTGACCCTAGTCGGCGTATATGGATAACATTCTAAAGAAAGAGCTGTATCTATGACAGCTATAGGAATAGTGTCCCACGGACCCTATGGTCCTCCCAAACAATTATCCCATTCTAATTGCAGTCTAGCTTCAGGTTTAATCCACTGGGTGACTAGAATTTGGATGCCATATTATCTCTGGAGCTGAAGCTAGCTATTATATAGTGAGTGAAGAACAATGGTATCAAATTCATTCTAGTTTGGATTCCAAAATAGATTGGAAGAATATTGATTTCTAAGGAATAATCCCCTGTAAATTCAGAAGGGGCAAGTAATGGAGGCTGAATTTCCCCTTGACTAGATCAATCCTCTGCTTAATTTTGATTAGGTATAGGAGGCTACCGAAAATAGACAACAAAATAATTCATTGTGCCATATCTCCCATTGTATAGCTCAATGTTACGCATGACTTTTTTTTACAAACTAATAATTCCTCCGGGGGGGGGGGGAGTAAGTTATATATGCATATGCACATATATTTATATGTGTGTGGAAATACATGTATAATTTTCACATGTGGAGATATATTGTGTATATTTCAGCACAGGAGTGCATTTATATGTGTATATGAATGTCTCTTTCACTAACACTGGGGTCATTTATCCTTGGGAGAGGAGTGGAAAGTCTTAGTGCCTTCTTTTTTCTTTAGTAAAATGCTACCTAATATAAAAAACAAAATTTATGGAAAATATTGTAGCCAAATTAATTAATGCAAATTATGCAGATCCATAATGCATAAATAACATCAGAATAAGGGCTCTTTCTCTTAGCTAAAAACTCCATTCTTCAAAAGCAAGTTATCACTCAGAACCCCCAAGTGTTTCTGTAGTATATTTAGTATATAAATGACCCATCTAAAGTATAGGAAATGGAATTAACTGCAGTTTGACTTTTTGCAAGCAATTAATGGGATTTTTGATTAACGAATTAATTTGGTTATTGACCAAAAAAAAGTGTTTAAAATCCAAGGCATTTTAAAAGCCTGATTAAAGTATTTCTCAACATAATTTACATCTCATTTGTACTCCTTTAGCAGGTTTGCCTCTGACAGGCATAAGGGGTCTGAAAATAAACCCTAATAGCATACTTAGCAAAGAAATATTCACCAGCTGACTAACTATTGATTTGCTATTTTATCACCTCCATAGTTCAATCAGACATATCAGCCAGTCACGGTGAATTATTTGGAGCATCTTCAATGAACCAAAAAATGAGCAATTCCTTTCAAACCAAAGAGATGTATTTAATGTGTTGGAAAGATATAATTCTCTGCAAATAACATAATGATCAAGTAAAGAACTGACTCAACCTGAATCAGTTGCTCCCTCCACATTCCTATAAAATTTAGCTTAAAGCAAATTACTCACATAGCATTTGCCACACACTGCCATGTATTATATTTATGTACAAATTTTATATGTTTTACTATACTATAGGCTCTTTGGAAACAGTTGGACCGTCATTCATTTTTGTATCCTCCGGAGTACTTAGAATGGTGCCTTGAACTGAGTAGGTACTTATTAAATGAATGTCGGGTATAAATTTAAAAACCACTACCTCCATTCTGCCTGTTGAAATCCTATCATCCAAGACCCTCCTCCATGACACCTTCTTTGATCATTTATTCTTCAGAGCACTATGCTGGTTCTGTGGAAGATACAAGAAGGAATAAAATGTGGTCTCTGACTCAGTCAATCAACAAACATTTATTAATAATCTGCTACATGCCAGGCACTGCACTAGACTGGAGATACAAGGGGAAAAATAAAACAGTCTCTACCTTCAAGGAGCTGACATTTCTTCTTCTTCTTCTTCATCATCTTCAGTACCAAACATTTACACAATACTTTAATTAAGGTTTACAAAGTACTTTTCATAAATTATCTCATTTGATCCTCAGAATAACCCTATTCTGTTGGGGAGACAACATGTACATATATAATTTTTCATAGACTATATATAAAATGAATACAAGGTAAAATGAGGGAAGGAAGGTAGCAAGCATTTATGGAAAACTTATTATGTGCCAGCCACTGTGCTAAGCGCTTTAGAAACATCGCAACAACCCTATTATTATCCTTATTTTACAGTTGAGGAAACTGAATCAGACAGCATCAGACTTGCCCAAGGTAACAGAGCTTGTGTCTGAAGCAAGATCTGAATTGAGGTCTTCCTAACTTCTTTCCTCAAATCATTCCATGCTGCTTTAAGTTGCAGGCCATTGAGTCAAACACTTTCATTTTGGACATGAGAAAACTAAGGCTGAGAGAGGGCCACATAGATAGCAAGTGCCTGAGGCAGGATTTGAATTCAAGTTTTCCTGACTCCAAACCCTGTACTCTATCCATTGTATCAATAGTAATGTTGATTTTTTTTCAATTGTTCCCAAAGCTTTAAGTGAGGAGTTTGGAGCACAGTATTTTGGATGCAGATGGTTTCCATTTTGACTTCTATTAATAATTGTGTAATTACATGTCTTCTTATTTTCCCTAATAGATTACAAACTCTTTGAGGACAGAGACCATGTCCTCCATCTTTATAGCTCCTGAAACGTCTTGTATTCCTTCAACCTTAGGGATCTATGATTTTGTTAGGAAGATCATTACTTCTGCAGTGTATGGCAGTTCCTCTGTAGCTTAATGGTCTTCAGAAATTGATGGGGTGAAAAAAAATCATCACCCTGAAACTAAACTGGAGATCCCAGTAAAATGTCAGCTTCATGAAGGCAGAAACTGGTTTGTTTTTGTCTTTTTATCCCTTACATCTTACATATAGAGTATATATAACAAAATGTGTTTAATTTAATTGATGAACCTCTACCAATTTAGCTAGGTTGATCCTCAGATTGCTGGCATACTGACCATTATCTGGCTGAAGCTGGAAGTCTTTGCTAGTCGATAGGACTTGCTGGAGATTTGAGATTGCCAGCATAGCCTTCAAGAACTCAGGGTCACCTCCTGACCATAATGATACCAGAATAGGAATTTGGTACTTATTCAGGAATGATAAGAAGAAACTAATTCAGCAGTGTAAAATATTTGCCTTGCATATTGTAGGAGCTTATTAAATGGTCATTGAGTAAATGAATGAAAGAATTAAACTATTCATTCATTCAATAACTTTATTAAGCATCTACTATATATGAAATATTCTACTAAGTGCTAGAGAAGTTACAAAGCTATTTCAAAATGATGCCTGCACTCAAGGAGTTCACAATGTAGCAGGAGGAATATAAAGCATTCACAAATAGGTAATGCCATAGAATAACTATAAAGCATTATAAGAATCAAATGAGAGTTTGGTTTTTGAGTTTGCAAAATGACCTTGTTAGTGAAAGAAGATTATGATACAATTACAACAATGTAAATTCAAAAGAATTTTTTAAAAATCCTGAACAGCTATATAATTATAATGAATAAATTTGGTCCCAGAGAAGAGCTAAAAAAATATGCCTGCCTCCCTCTTTGCAGAAATGGAGTACTGTGGATTTGGAATATTGACGATACAGTTGGTTTTGCTAAAGTGACTTTTTTTCTCTTTTTAAAAAAAATCTGTTACAAAATGGTTCTCTGAGTAGAGGAGTTGGAAATGAAAGTGATGTAAAAACAAGAGATATCAATAAAAATAAGATGGAAAGATAAAGTATGCTAAACCACATTTCTTGTTCTCAGAGAAAGTAACTTCAAGTACATTTAAAATAAAAAGTTTTGAGATCATTATGCATTAAACAGTTTTTGGGTTCATAGATTTTCACCATTATTCCTTTGTCAGTCTGACATAAGAGTGAATGACTTCATAAACAGGGATGAAAAAAGGCAATGTTAATTTTGGTGGGCATTCACACAAATAGAGCTTTGGTCTAGTTAAGGAAGACAATAATGTGTTTCCACGGCTCACACATGATATTAGTATAATAGTTATTATATCCTACTTGCTATCTGCATTGAATAGTGGTTAATAACTCAAATTCATAGAATACTTTGTGTTTGCATAGTGCTTTCCTTACAAAAATTGTGTGAGGTAGGTAGCAAACGATTATTATCCCTATTTGACAAATGAGTTAAACAGGGGTACAGGGAGACTGACTTGATCAAAATCACATAGCTGGTAAAAATCAAGCCCAGTTCTCCAAAGTTCATCAGTCTCTACACTACACTATGCTGCTCTTCTGCCCAAGTAAAAGCAGTTATCATTATTGCTTTGGCAAAAGATTTGTCCTCCCTTAACCTCAATTTCCACTAGTGATAGAATCAAAGGTAGTTGGATCATCAAACCAATCATTTAACTTTAAAAACTTTGCCCTACATCTTAAAAAGTCAGGACAACTACTTCCTATGTCCCACAGCAGTGAAACTGTAGGGAAAGGATGCTCTTCTAATTTTTAAAGGTGGTTTCCTCTCACTTGCCCATCTTTACATATTTAACTAGTGGCAGACCTGGGACCAGAACTCAGATTCCCTAACAGCCAGTGTAGGGCTCTACTATTGTTACATGAAAGAAATATCGCCAAGATTTTTCCCTCCTGAAGGGAAAGACAAGGTTTCATTTGACAACCTTTCATCAAGAAGACTTTTAACATTTGATGAGAGACAAGCTATAGCCTACTGCAATACTTATTCCACAAATGAAGGTAGTTTATCTTCCTCATAGCATAGTAAAGACAACTTGACTGTCACAAAGAATTAAATTCTTTATCTATGGTCCTTGTCAAGCTCTAACCCCTTAAAAGAAATCAGCCTAAAGCAGGTGCAAAGACCCGTCAGACCTTGAAATTTGTTTTGAAACCAGCCACCTGTTACTGTAATTGTGTAGCTGTTTTTCCTGGCTTATGGGATTTTAGTTCAGCTGTTGTTCTCAGGCTAACGTTTATTTCCTCCAGGAATCACCCAATACGCTGGCACTAAACTTAGCATTTACACGTAAAGATCGTCTGGAGGCTGATTCAACAGATATCTGTCTGAATCATCTCTCCAGACTCCAGAAATCAGCAGCAGATTCTGTTGACACAGAAGTCTTGGGCTTTCTACTGAAGAAAGTAAGAAACGTGTTTAAAGTCTTTTGTTACAGATCATCATTTATCTGAATTTTGCCTGAGGGACAAAGGGAAGTTGCTAAAGAATCAGCTTTGGTGCAGACTCCTAACTCGGGTTTTTGCAAATAACAGAGCAGTTCTGTTCCTGCCATTTGTACTCTACACTGAGTCAGCATTTGTACTAGGAATCCTGACTCCACTTAAAAATCTGTGAGCCTGTAAAAGTTTAGTCGAATGAGAACTTGCTAGACAAAGCCTTCACATAGACGCCATTCACTTTTCTCTGAAATTGTGGAGGATTCATAGGAGCATAGATTTAGGGCTGGGAGAGATCTTCCTGCACTCTTATAATTCCTTCCACAATTTCCTCACTTTAACAATGTACGGAGGACAAAGGAGAGAGAGGCAGAGACAAAGAGAGATTTGAAAGGACTTTGTTGTGCTTCTGAAGATCATTTTTCCCCCAAAGTAAAATGTAAGTGATTTGTCTTTTAGTAGTTGGGAAACAATAAATCAAAGAGTCATTGTACAAGTGTATGTAGGGTGATAGGACTGCCAACAATTCAATATTTATCCAAACAGATCAGAATACACAGTTTTTGTTTTGTTTTTTTAATGCAGGGATCTGGAGAAATATTTCAAAAATCAGTATTTTCCAGGCTACCCAGGTAAATTATTAGTGACAGAAGTTGTAGTGATTGCTTAAGCAGTTGCAGCTGCTAACTCTGAAAATTTGCCAGCTAGAAGTTTCTGTCCAACCAGGACCAGGCATGTGGGCACAGGAAGATGGTGAAACACTGTGGAGTGTACCCTATAGATCAAATGCCATTAAAACAAATTGATTATAGCAAAAATTTCTATATGTCACACAAAAAGATCTCTAAGTCCTCAGAACAACAAAATAATTCAGAACAGCTCCTTGGAATTCATCATCATAGAATTTTACCAAAAGCAATGGTAACTCAAGAGGCATCATGGACAGTGAGTTGATAGAGAACTGCCCTCAGAGTCAGCATGATTTCACAGTACTGCCTTTGACACATAAGGGTAAATCCTTTCAATGCCTCTGGCTTTCCAACACTTTAAGTTGCAATGCATCTATCTTGGTACTAGTATGAAAGGAACTCCCTATACCTATAAAATCAGAAGTCTTTTATATATATGCATTTATAAAACATTTTCCTTACAACTATCCAGTGAGGTAGACAATGCAAGTATTATCTGAATTTTACAGATGAAAAAACAATCACAGGGGTGCTGGCTAGGTGGTGCAGTGAATAGAGCACTGGCCCTGGAGTCAGGAGAACCTGAATTCAAATCCAGCCTCAGATACTTAACACTTACTAGCCATGTGCCCTTGGGCAAGTCACTTAACCCCAATTGCCCTGCCTTCCCCCCTCCAAAAAGAAAAAGAAAAAAAGAAAAAAACAATCACAAGAAGTTGTCTTGAGTTGGGATTCAGATCCAAGTCTCTTGATACCAAATCTAATGGTTTTTTTCAACGTAGCATCACCTATTCCTACCCACAGATGGAGGAAGAGTCAGAAGATTATTCTTTAAACAGGTGTCTTGGTAGATAAAGCACTGAGCCTGGAGTCAGGAAAAACTGAATTCAAATACCAGCCTCAAACACTTACAAGCTATGTGACCCTGGATATGTCACTGAACTCCTGTTTGCCTCAGTTTCCTCATCTGTAAAATGGGAATAATAACAGCACCTACCTCACAGGATTGTTGTGAAGATCAAATGAGATAATAGTAGCAAAGTGCTTAGCACAGTGCCTGGCATTATAAATATTATACAAATGTTAGCCATTATTATAATCCTATTCTTATTACTTCATTATTTTCAAGGGTGATGGGGAGGTGATGGGGTGGGAGTATGCTATAATGCAAAGAGTACTGAATTTATATTAGAGGACAAGTCTATGCTTGAATCAAATCCTAGTTCTGAGATTTAATATCAGTATGACCTCAGGCAAGTCATTAAACCTGTGAAGGAGGTTGTGCAGGGGACATTTCCTCATACTTCTAATGAAGAAGGAGCTGGACTAAATGTTCTTTCAGATCCTTTCTAACTCTAAAACCTATGATACTACATAAGCAGATATTCAGTTCATCTATTTTCCTTAAAAATCATTACTATCTATGTCCATCTCTGTCTCTATGAGTATTCCCTGAAGAAATATTTTTTCCAACTAGTCAGCAATATAGGTGGGGCAGTAGGTATGGAAGCAAAGAAACTGGATTTAAAGCCCATCTCTGACTATGTGACCTTGAGCAAGTCCTTTCTCTATGGGACTTATTTTCCTCATCTGTAAGTTGAGGAAGTTACTCCTATCTTTAAAAATGTGATGTTATAAGTCATCAGACACAGATTTTCATGACAATTCTTCTACTTGTTGTGTGACTCTGAGCAAGTCACCTAATCTCTCTGAGGTTTAGTTTTCTTTTCTAGAAAATGAAAATAACAAAATCTAACCTGCCATTTCTTATTCTCTGAAGATCAAATAAGAGGATATAACAATGCAATAAAAGGTGTTCTGAAGACATGGAGTCTGGTCTAGAACAAATCTGGGCCCCATTTGTCACCGTGCGCTGTCCTCAGGGGACCAGAACTTGGAACACAATGCCAAGCAGGAAAACAGTTGTTCATGACTGACCTCACTGCTTAGGACTTCTCTGGCCCTAGAAGTGTGGGTGAAAACCAAAGGGAATAATTATGAATAATTATGGGGAATAGTTGTCAAGAGAAATTCCTACCACAAAATACTAACATAATGAAAGTTTTGTTGTAATTGGGCTATTTTTGTTTGGCAATAAAACAGATAACATTCGTCAAAAATCTCACTATCAGGACAGCCAAGTGGCACAGTGAATAGAGCACCTACCCTGGAGTGAGGAGAACCCGAGTTCAAATCCAACCTCAGTCACTTAACATTTAATAGCTGTGTGACCTTGGGCAAGTCACTTATCCCCAATTGACCTGCCTTCCCCCCTCCAAAAAGACCAAAAAAAAAATCTCACTATCAAAATTAGGAATAAATTTAAAGAGGAATATCATAGAATCACGGATCTATGAGACCTCAGAAAAATGAGGTCCAAGATGTTAATCAACTTGCCCAAGATCATATGAGTAGAAAGCATCAGAGGTGGGATTTGAACCTATTTCCAAAATCAGTGCTCTGTCTACTCCAGCACACTGCCTCATGTCACCAACATGTAATCTAGAAGGAGCCTGACTAATTTTCCAAAGTGAATTCACTCTAATGCAGTTTATTACCAGTGCCTGTTAGGTCCCACCTGCTCATTGCCGCATACTGGCTCCCTGGTACCATCACACCCTTGCCAACCTTGGTATTCCCCTATGACAGCTGCCAAGTTCCTGGTGATTCCTGCCACTTTTTTATATGCTCTCACTATAAATCTCTCACCCTTCCCCATCCCATAGGCAAAGAATGAGGACTGGACTAGATTGGGATGGGATGGAGAAGCCAGGTTTATAGAATGTGGGACTTGGAATCAATTCAAATTCACTTGGACTAAATTTGGATCTTGCCTCAGATACTTCCTAGCTGTGTCACTTAACTTCCCTCATCTTTCATTTCCCCATCTACAAAATGGGGATAATAATAGATCCTACCTTACAGGGTTACTACAAGGAACAAATGAGATAGTGTATGTAAAGTGCTTTGCAAACATTAAAGTGATATATAAATGCTATTGTTCTTATTGTAGAGATTTAGGGATGAGCTATGGGCACAAAAGAAAGAAGATGGCATAACAGAATGCAACAATAAATAATATTTCACCTTAAACAAAACCACCGTTTAATGTAGTTTGTTACAGGCCATAAGATGTGATGTCTTCTCCTAAAGGATAATCTTTCTAAGATTCATTCAGAAATTGGACCATGTACTTCTTAAATGACAAAGGATGCATCTATTATTTGTGTAAACTTTTTGTGGCAAGTGACATATCCCTTGTTTGTTATTATAAGCACGTGCTTTCCTAAATTTCCTGTTTTCGAGAAGATTTATGAATTGAAATTTCTGTTTGTAGGAAGAAAATGATATTATTGAAGTTTTAAAACAAAGAAAATGACTATGACTTTAATCCTCTGAATAAGTCTTTGTTTCCCACTGACTTAAAACTTCCTAAAGGAAGTAGAGCTGGGAAAATTCAGGAAGGATTTGTATTTTATTTTACAAGAGCTTTGTGAAGGAAAAAAATATCATTTGAAAACCTTAGAATTGCTTTCCTCATCAGTGTGCATCAGAATACACAACAGAGTATGGATGGACCTGTAAGCTCTGGCTCCTTGCCCACCGAAAACTTCCGAAATCCAGATGACAATTTTGTTTTGTTATTGTCACACAGACATTCACATACGTTCATCCTGTGCATGATTTCAAATGTTCCAGGGATATGACTAGGAACAGGTGGACTCATAACTTCTTTAAACACGTATTTCTTTTACATGGCTTTAAAAATGTATTTATTTAAATAGATTTAATTTAGCTTTTAATGAACAATAGAAATGTAAACAAGGCCAAGTGTCAGTGAATAAAGGGGAATTATCAGTATTGGCCATGGAGAAAAATTGCAGAAGACCATCAAGAAAAGATATAAAATGAATTCTTTTAAAGTTGCCTCCTAGAACTGTACTTCTAAGTACTTCACTGGTATATATACTGGTTTTTTTTTTTGAGTAAAATTATATTTTCCTCTCCAATTTCTTTTTTTTTTATTTTTTTTAGTTTACAGGATTCAATTCCACAATTCCTTGAGTTTCACATTTTATCCCTCTCCCCCCCCATGGCAGCATACAGTCAAGTACAGGATCTGTAAATACTTTCACATTATACATTAGTCAGGTTATAAGGACGGATTGTACCAGCTGGAATGAAAAATGGTAAAGAGGACATAAAACCAAACAAGAGAAGGAAAAAGATCAGGTATTTTGCTTCCACCTGGATATAAACTCAGTTCTTTCTAGTTCTTTCTCTGGATGCACATATTTCTCTCCATCGTGAGTCTTTTGGGATTGACTTATATCACTGCATTGCTGAGAAGAGTCCAGTCTATCAAAGTTGGTCATCACACATATGTTGTGTCTGTAATTGTGTACAAATTTCTCCTGGTTCTACTCTTCTCACTCAGCATCAGTTTGTACAAGCCTCTCCAGGTAAATATGAAGACCGTCTGCTCCTCGTTTCTTATAGCACAATAGTATTCCATAACATGCATATACCACAACTTGTTCAGCCATTCCCCAATTGATGGGCACCCCCTTAATTTCCAATTCTTTGCTACCACAAAAAGAGCTGCTATAAACATTTTTGTACATATGGGTCTTTCTCTCATTTCTATGATCCCTTTGGGATATAACCCTAGGAGTGGTATTGCTGGGTCAAAAGGTATGAAAGTATTTATAGCTCTTTGGGCATAATTCCAGATTGCTCTCCAGAAAGGCTGGATCAGTTCACAACTCCACCAGCTGACTGGTGAGATGTGGTACCTCAGAGTTGTTTTGATTTGCATTTCTCTAATCAATAGTGAATAAGAGCATTTCTTCATGTGCTTATAGATATCTTTAATTTCTTTCTCTGAAAACTGCCTGTTCATATCCTTTGACCATTTATCAATTGGGGAATGACTTGTATTCTTATAAATTTGACTCAATTCTCTGTATATTTTAGAAATGAGTCCTTTGTCAGAGACATAGGTTGTAAAGATTCTTTCCCAATTTCTCATCTCCCTCTTAATCTTGGTTACATTGTCTTTGTTTGTACAGAAGCTTTTCAATTTCATATAGTCAAAATTATCCATTTTACATTTTATAATGTTCTCTAATTCTTGTTTAGTCATAAAGTCTTTCCCTGTCCACAAGTCTGACAGGTAAACTATTCCTTGTTTTAGAAGACTGCTTACAGTATCAACTTTTATACCTAGATCATGCACCCATTTAGACTTGATTTTAGTATATGGTGTTAGATAATGGTCTATGCCCAGTTTCTGCCATACTATATTCCAGTTTTCCCAGCAGTTTTTGTCAAATAGTGAGTTCTTATCCCAAAAACCAGGGTCTGGGGGTTTATCAAACAATAGATTACTAGTCATTGACTTCTGAATCTCATGTGCCTAATCTATTCCATTGATCCACTCCTCTATTCCTCAGCCAGTACCAAGTAGTTTTGATGACTGCTGCTTTATAATACAGATTGAAATCTGGTAAAGCTAGTCCACCTTCCCTAGCATTTCCAATTTCTTTTTAAAGGATGGAAAAGGCCAGTTTTAAATCTCCAGATACTGATGTGGTCATAGCTTTTACCTCTCTGCTCTGTACTTGACTATATGCCCCAGGCATAAATTATTTAGCATCACTGAAGTCTATTAGACCCCATTGCGTGAGCAAAATGTAGGCCTTGAACATCTGCCTCACGGTTGGTTTTTCAGTGATGTCATCCTCATTCATTAGTCCCTGATGAATGAACAAAGACTAATCATCGTCTTTATAGTGGCTCTCTCTTGTGGCTTTTCCCCAGGTATAAGCCAGGGCACACGTTTCAGATAGTCATCATTTTGAGTATCTTTCCAGGCAGCAATTGCCAATTAAATGTCTGTCTCCATAAATGACTTTTCTGTAACAGAAGGGGCAACGAAATTTGGGGTTTTGTTTGTTAACTATAATTAGAGTAGGAAAAAGTACTCTTTACCCATGTACATAGTAAACCAATGAGCCTCCCTGCTCTTATTAAATCACACACTGAGAAAAATAGAATAGTCATCAGTTAAAATACAGAATCAATTTTCATCTCCTTTCAAATCTGTTTGCTTTCTTCTAATTCAGGAAAGATTCTCCAAATACTTTAAGTGAGAAAGAATTAGAAAAGAAAGGTGGGGAGGAATCTCTAGATTTATATAGATAATGGGGCAGGTAGGTGGTGCAGTGAATGGAAGCACCCGCCCTGGAGTCAGGAGGACCTGAGTTCAAATCAGACCTCAGACACTTAACACAAAAACTAGCCGTGTCACCTTGGGAAAGTCACTTAATCCCAATTGCCCCCCGCAAAAGCAAAAATAAAAATAAAATAAAGTAAGATTTATATAAACAATATTTTTATACTTAAACATTTAGTGTCATAGTACATAAGCAGAGGAGTAGAACAAGCATTTATTAAACTGCCCTCTATGTGCCAGGCACTGTGCTAAGAGCGCAAATATTATTTTATTTGATCCTCACACAAACCCTATGAGGGTTTATTCTGATACAGATGAGAAAACTAAAGCAGACAGAAGTTAAGTGACTTGCCCAGTGTCACACAGCTAGAAAGTGTCTGACACAGCATTTGCAGTCAGGGCTTCTTGGATCCAGGCCCAGCACTCTACCCACTATACCATCTAGCTACCTCTAAACTGAACTGCCTACATAACTACAAAATAGATTACCTTATATAAAAAGAAAATAGAATTTAGTATCCTATGTAACACCAAAAATAGAAAAAAAAATTTAAGGGCCTAATGAATGTCCTTTGAACCAAAGATTCTAATGCCAAAATATGTACCAACAAGTTTAAAGTCAGAAATATCCAATATATAACAAACATTCATAGCACATTTTGTAGTAACAAAGAACTAGAAACAAAATTGATACCCATAAATAGAGCTAAATAAGTTGTGGTACATAAATATAATGGAATATTATTATACCATAAGAAATCGTGAATATTAAGAATTCGGAGAATCATGAATCAATGGCTGACTGAAGTGAACAGAACCAGGAAAACTATAGGCAATGATTATAAGGGTATAATTGGAAAGAACAAAAAGAAATGAAACTGATCTCTTTGGAATTATAATGCCTGAGCTTAGACCCAGAGAAAATTTGAGGAAAAGTATGTCTACCTATATTTTGCATAGGTAGGGGGGTAAATACTATTGTACATAATATCAGCTTTTTAATATATGTGTTGATTTTGCTGAACTGCCGTTTTTTCTTGTCTTTTTTTATTCTTTGTTTTGAGGGAGGGACTTACCAAGTAGAGGAAAGGGGCAAAGATAGACTCAGAAAGTAATACAATGCAAAAACAAATGGTATTAATTTTTTTTAAGGAAGGGCATACGGGCAGCTAGATGGGCATAGCACCAACCCTAGAGTCAAGAGGACCTGAGTTCAAATCAATCTGGCCTCAGACACTTGACACTTACTAGCTGTGTGACCCTGGGCAAGTCACTTAATCCTGACTGCCTTACAAAAAGGAGGAGGAGGAGGAGAAGAAGAAGAGGAAGAAGAAGAGGAAGAAGAAGAAGAAGAAGAAGAAGAAGAAGAAGAAGAAGAAGAAGAAGAAGAAGAAGAAGAAGAAGAAGGAGAAGGAGAAGAAGAAGAAGAAGAAGAAGAAGAAGAAGAAGAAGAAGAAGAAAGAAGAAGAAGAAGAAGAAGAAGAAGAAGAAGAAGAAGAAGAAGAAGAAGAAGAAGCATTTGTAGAGCTCTTACTATGTGTCAGGCCCCAAGTGTTTTACATATATTATTAAGTGCTATTAATCCTCACAATATCACTGCAAGGTAGATGCTATTATTATCAACATTTACAGGTAAAGAAACTGAGGTAAAGAGACTTGCCCAGGGTCACACAGCTAGTAAGCATATGAGACCAGATTTGAAATCAGGCACCATCTAGCTGCCTACAATACCACCTAGCACTGAGTTTTCATAAAGAAAAAGAAACATCTCTCTTCAAGATAGATGATAACTAATGAATTTTTTTCTGGTGACAGGATACAGAAAACACAATCATAATTTTTATCATCTAGCAATTTAAATTCTAAGAAGATATGACACATTTCAATCATGATGGGTTTTAACGTCTTTCTTGGTCACATGGGAAGAGACAATTTTTAAATCTGATCACCTGGGGAAGTGTACTGCACAAAGGACTTTAAATAATGATTAAAGGAGAGGTTTTTGTTGAATGGAAAGCAAGAAGTTCAAGACCAATAATTTCTGTGTTTGGGGCAAATACAAAGACATTATTTTTTATTCCCAAACAACAGAGAGCCTCAGAAAATGAATTGTTCTGAATTCCTGAGTCAAAGAATTTGTCTTGTTCTATTTGTTCCAAAGAAGGAAGAATTAGGATGAATGTATGGAACTTACAGCTTGACAGATTTCACTTCAAAATAAAGAATACCTTCTCTGATGATGACAAAATTCCAAGAGACATAGTTTCCAGGTAATGTAGTTATTTTATTAATAAGGCCAGCATATTATCAATAAAAGGATGATCATTTGGCCATCTCTCTTAGATCAAAGGCTTCTAACATTATATGACCTTCAAAGAGAAGATGTTCCTGAGGGGTGGCAATCAACTCTGACTGGTTAACACAATGGGAAGTGGGCTATATTAAAATGAGGGTCTTGGGGTACGTGACTTGGATTACCCAAATCTTGGTCAAAAAGACATCAATTTCCATATCACCTGTCTTGACAAAAGGGAAAAATAACACTTCCCCAGATGTATCTGAGCAAACATAATGAGCAGTAATACACCCATTAGCCCAAACTTAGAATTTCTACTATCTGATGAGATCTTGACCTAGGGTAAGTCTTTAAGAGAGATTTCCCACACTGGTTGGTTTCTAGATGAGGGGATAGAAAAAGGGAAAAACCTTGACCCTGATACAATAATTAATTATTAAATATAAGAGAGAAATAATTTCTCACACTTCCCAGCAATTATGAAATATTAAAAAATGGAAGGAGTTACCTCTGGATTTAGTGAATTCTCCATCACGGAATGTCTTCAAGCAGAAGCTAGTTGACTTCTTGTTGGGGAAGCTGCAAAGGCTCTTATTTCAACTGGGGTTGAACTAGATCACCTCTAAAAAGAATTCTTTCAATATTAAGATTCTACATTTTTTCTATATTGCTGTGAGTTCAGCAACAAGACTCCTTTTATTTTAGCAATTCTGAATTGTTTCTGTTTAAGTGGCAATAACATACCATCTTACTACCCTCAGTAAGTGAAAAAAGATCTTGTCTTTCTCCTCATGGTGGTCACGAAGGAGAAGAGAACCTAAAAGCATTGACCTGCTTCTCCCTTCCAGCCCCTTCACTATCTTTCCAGCCACAGCCACTGCGAAGTTCCCTTCCCCAACAAAATAGGATGATTGTCTGCTTCACCTGTACTAGTTCCACACCTTTTATCAGGCTGGTCACATGCCATAGGATGCCTTCCTCGAAGGCTCAGTTGTGTTCTGTGCTGACAGCGACAGAAAGAGCAGCAGTGATGGAAAGGGGGGGCACATGTGCACTGATGACAAATCCCTAATGCTTGGAAGGTTCTTCCTCCTCACTTTTGCCTCTTTAAATTCCTAATTCCCTTCAAAGTTCACTTTAAGAGCCACATTAAAACTTTCCTGACCCTCCCAGCCAGCAGTTCCAAGCCATTTGCCAAGAGTACTTTGTATTTACCCTTCTTGAGCCAAGGTTAACTGCGGTTGAAACGCACTCCCTCCTCACACCTGGTGGTCATGCTGTAGGTATGCAGTCCAAAGTTTGAGAAAAGAGCTCCACCCCCTCAGATCCTGTTTTTGTACTGTACTAGTGACCCAAGTCTTAATGCCCTGACCAGTTATAATACCTTTTAGGGAAAATCTAGACTAACCTGGCTAGGGCAGGACCTGAGTATATGGCTTACTTCACAATTTTGTAGGTATTAATGTATTCAGATTTATATTTATATATGTATATATGCTTATTGTTTGATTGCTATGTAATACATGCATTTTTAAATTAAATTGAGTTGGTATGATTTGCTTTTGAGCTATTTTTAAAAAATAATTCATTACTCCTTAGGCAATGATTTAAGACACTGAACCAATATAAGGCTGGTAATCACAAAATATAATGGCTGGCATTTGTATATTTCTAAAGCACTTTACATGCACTATATTATTTGATCCCCATAATAACTATGTTATATAGGTACTACAGATAGAGTTCTCCCCATGTTACAAATGAGCAAAGCAAGACTGAGTGTAAGTTACTTGCCCTTGATCACATAACAGTTAGTATCACAAGAAGGATCTAAGCCCAGGTCTCAGCTCCAAGTCCAATAGTTTATCCTCTACTGACCTTCTACTTCCCATATAAATGGAATATCATATATTTGGCCAATGATCCCTGTCCTTGAACTCTGCTAGTTAATTATTCAATCAAAAAATATTAAGGGGCAGCTAGGTAGTGCAGTGAATAGGGTACTGGCCCTGTAGTCAGGAGGACCTGAGTTCAAATCCGACCTCAGATACTTGAGGTCACTGTGTGACCTTGGGCAAGTCACTTAATCCCAATTGCCATGCCTTCCCCCCTCCAAAAAAAATTTAAGTGCCTACAATATTATACAGAAGTCAAAAATTCACGAACAACAATATCTATAAGCACCTACTTCAAGCAAAGTAGCATAGGGATAAAGATAAAATTAAAATAGTGCCTCTTCTCAAGGAGTTTACAATTCTGCTAGAAGATTATAGCACCTGAGTTGAACCCTGCATGGTCTTTTGCTTCCTTCCCACAACAGCAAAAAACCTAGTTTCTACAAAATGTTAAATCCTAATAATGTTGTGGAGGAAAAAAATGGTAGGCCCTGGTAACTAACTTAATTTGGCAAAAAGAGTGGAAGAGAATTCAAATTTACTCCAATATTACTGGCTTGAATGACTAGGGCAAAGATATAACTAGGAATTTTCATATCTAGGCAGATAATATAAACCTTGCTTGATGCTCATAGCTTAAAATGCAACATTAGTTGAATGGGGTTAGGTAGGAAGAAGACAGACACCATGGCACACTAGGAGAGAAGATAGAGACTGCAGGATATTGGCCTCTGTTTGGGAGTCCATTAAGGTGGAAGAGACAAGGACAGGGTGGAGAAGAGGTCACCCTAGTCAGACATCTGGTAGTTTTCCTTTTTTGGAAGTCAAACTTGTAATTTCATCTCTAGGAGAGATTCCATTGTGGAGATTTCCTTTAAAGATGCAGAAAACAAAGAAGACATCTAGTAATCCAACCCTAGCACAAGATGAATAGGCATGGAAGAGTTATGATTTGCACTGTGAAAGGGCTCGCAATTATGAGATAACAGATCTATTGGACTATTAGAGTACCAAAAGCAACTCCTGGCGTGGTGACTCCTTCCACCAATGCAGATCAAGAACTTTTCTATAATTATCTTGGAGAGTTTCTTGGATCATTAATAAGAGACTTACCCATGATCACACAGATAGTATATGTCAGAAGGAGGGCTTGAACCTGGGTATTCTCAACTCTAAAGCTGGTCATCAATTTTTTAAAAGGGTTGGAGTTTGGGTTTGGGGGAGAGGGTTGTTTGTTTTTGCTGACTCATCCAGACTCATCATTCAGCTCTGGTTCCTTTCCACATTGTCTGATTATCCAATACCACACTGCCCTTATAGCTTTTAACTAATTATTCTTGCTAACTAAGCTGCTGAAGAAATATAAGTCTTTTAAGAGCCCTCTAACTTCAGCACACTAGAGAAAAGATCCAGTCATTCCATCATGATTACACTTCTCAACTACAGAGTAGTTGTACTTTCTATAGAAACTATGAAAGTGGATAAGGGGAAAAGCAGATTATTGATGGGAAAGAATGGAAGAAGGATAAAAAAGACAAAGATTTTGGAGTTTCAAAGTAGAATATTTTGAGAAAAAGAAGCAACTGTTGTTTTCATAATATATGATATATTTTCCTTACTTTTCTTTAGGATAGAAGCCCTACTCATTTTTATTTTATGAGGCAGTGCGTTTTTATTATTCATTTTACTATTTGTCATTCATTGAATACAGTTTCTACCCACTATGTTTACAACTCACATAAAATACTGAAGACAATCAACTATACAGAAACAAGACAAGGAAAAGCAATTCACTCAGCAGAAATGTAGTTGGTTTCTAGTAGCAGCTGCACACTGTAAAACCATGGGAAAGTCTACCACTAGAAGGCCAGCGGAAAGGGCATCATCCGTTTAGGTGATAGGAAAGGCATGAGAAATGAGTTATCTTGAATGCTGGGGTAGAAAGTTTTCTGGGAGAAAAGCTTGCTCTAAATGATCAATCAGGGACCAAGAAGAAGTTATTTTAAAAAATTTTTTAAAAGAATCTAATGAGAAAAGAATAGAGAGAAAAGTGCAGTATTATAGCAAAAAGAGGCATTAGAATGCCTCTAGGGTAAAATTACTAGGGCAAAAATAGTAGAATAGGGGTAGATGCCAAAATGGCGGAGTTTTAAGAAGCAATGCTGTGAATTCCCTCCCCCACACCCTCTTCAAAATCCTCCAAACTAGAGGGCTAGGGTTGGAATTGCAAAATGCACCAGACAGACTCTTGATGGAGCCATCAAGAAAAAGTCATGACGAACCATTTGGACAACCCAGCTTAGCACAGAGAAAGAGACAGAGAGGTCTTTGGATATTAGAGAAGGGTCAGGCTAGGAGCACACTGCATATAGAACACTGCAGCACCTTAGAAGAAGCTGCAGACTTGTGCAAGAAGAGGTCGTAGACCATAGTGGGGCTCTGCTGGACACATACTGGCACACCACCACAGGGACAGGTGCCAACTGACAGCTTTATCACTTAATACCCAGTTCCAGGGGTGAAGTGAGAAGAGGACCTCCACAGGGGAGGGGCATCCCATGGATGGAGGCCTTGAGAGTCATATGTAAAAGAAAGAAGTTCAGAACCAGTACTAGTAGCAGTGTACAGATCAGACCCAAATCTCAGAGCAGGGTCTCTTCTAGCATCTATTTCAGCCTGCAGAGAAATAATCAGAGCAGGAATCCCAGACCAAAAGGCACCTTACACTTCTGATACTTTCTAACTGACTGAGTCTAGCAGGTTGCTATTGCTCAGGTCCAATGGACGTGGGGTGGTGCTTAGAGGGCTCAGACCAGGAGGGGCAGCAATCAGACTTTGCCTAGATCAGACCAGTTGGGGAGCACTAAAAGCTTGCAAGTACCCAGTATGTCCCTAAGATTCTAAAATAACTCAACCCTCAGTGCCCCCAAGAAAGCAGCAATAGGGCCAACCCAGGACTTCCCTCTAGAAGTGTGGCAGAGCCCAGCCCTAATATCAAGTCCAAAGTCAGAAAGTAGGCTGAAAGAATGGGCACACAAAAAAAGAATCACACCATATTGTGCTGTTATGGTAGCAGAGATGTCCATGATATAAATGCCAAAAGAAATGACTCCAAAACATCTACAAGTAGTACAGTATCTGGGGGTGGGGGAGGAAAACAAATCCTGAGCACAAATAGAATTCCTGGAAGAAATGAAGAGTAAAAATGTGTTTATAAATTAAATGAGAGTATTTCAGGGGAAAGTTGAAAAAGAAATGAGAGATGTAGAAGAAAGAATTGGAAAGGGAATTAACAGGTTGGTACAAGAAGTATAAAACCTTGCCCGAACAGCACATTCCACAAATATCAGAATGGACCAAAGAAAAGTGAATAACTTCAGGAGGCAACAAGAAATTTTAAAATAAAGTCCAAAGGCTGGAAAAATAGAATAAAATGTAAAGGTATATCCTAGAGAAAACTGACCTAGAAAATAGATTGAGAAAAAAATTTAAGAATCATTGGACTATCTGAACACCATTACCGAAAAATGAAACTAGACATAATGTTTCAAAAAATCTTAAAAGAAAACTCTTAGAATTAGAATAGAAAATAGAAATAGAAAAAAATCTACTGATCACCTCCTAAAAAAAACAAACACACACAACCCTGGGGCAGCTAGGTGGATCAGTGAAATAGAGCAACCAGCCCTGCAATCAGGAGGACCTGAGTTCAAATCTATCCTCAGACACTTAACACAAACACACACACACACACAAAATTAGTCGTGTGACCTTAGGCAAGTCACTTAACTCCAATTGTCCTTCAAAAAGCAAAAAAACAAAAAACAAAAAAAAACCAACCCAAAATGGAAACTCTCAGGAACACCACTGCCAAAATCCAGGGCTTTCAGGTCAAAGAAAAAGTACCACAAGTAGCCAGAAAGAAAGAATTTAAATACTGAGGAATCACAATCAGGATTATATATGATTTAGGAGCCACTACTATAAAGAAGCAGGAAACCTGGAATATGACATTACAGAAAGCAAAGGATCTTATAGCCAAGACTAATTTACTAAGCAAAACTGAGTATAGTGCTATAGAGGAAAAAAATGGACCTTTAATGAAATAGAGTATTCTCAAGCAAAAGATCTGAGTAGCAGAGCAACTATGAAGTACAAACACAGGAATCAACAGAAATATAAAAAGGTAGGTGTGAATGAACAATAACAAACTAAACAAGAATAAACTGTCTATATTAAAAAATGGGGAGATGTGATATGTGTCCCCTCTGAACTTTATCATCAACAGAGTTCAGGGAGGGAGTTAAATTAGGTAAGATCTAGAAGTAGTTTTGTTTTGTCTTGATGATTTTTTAATTCTGAGTGCAAATTGAACTATAGTTTTTTACTCCATTTTTCTTGCTTTTTTACAACACAGCTAATATGGAAATATGTTTTGCATGATTTCACATGTATAATTGATATCATATAGTGTGCCTTCTCAATGGGTGGGGAAGGGATGGAGGGAGAGAGAGAATCTGGAACTCAAAAATAAGTAAAGCAAAACCAAAAAAGAATAAACAGTGGGATGGGGGGCAAATGTTAGGGGAAGTCATCTCACATAATCAGAATGTACTAATACATTTCAATACAAACAAGGAGAAACTGAGGAGTGGCCATTTGAACCTCACTCTTATCTGAATTGGTCAAAAGAAAGGATGCAAACAGAGTTGAATACAGAAATCCATTTTACTCAACAAAGAAATAGGAAGGAAAGGGGGAGAAGGAGGGAGAGGGCATTAGAGGGAAAGTAGACTAAGAGATGGATTAGTCCTAAGCACAACAAACTCTAAGGATGTACAGAAATATTTATAGTTCTGCTTAAAGTAGCAAAGAGTAGGAATCTGAGGGGATACCCATAAACCGGGGAATGAATGAACAAGTTATAGTATATAAATGTGGGGTCTTGTGACATCTAGTCCAGCCCTCTTCTTATAAACCAGTCAACACAAATGAGTAACCACTGAGTGCTTACCAGGGTTTTAGCAGCATAGATCAGTTTATGACACTTATAAAATCTTCTTCTATAAGGACTCTCTTGGGATTCCTATCCATTTTTTCACCCAATTCTTCATGTTTGGTTCCCAAACAAATCCAAATATACTGCAAATAGCATAAAAGAATCTATTTTTTTTTTGTCCTGCAACCATTTGTCTTTATGGTTCTACCTTACTGCTAATAAGTATTTTAATAGATTTTCTATTTTTCAATCATCACACTCTCTCAAAGACTGACACCACTCTTTTTCTGCTCCCTTTCACCAGTGCTTTCTCACATGATGATGCAAGGCATGTGAAAACAAAACACTAGCAGAATATAATGGTGAAGAATCAATTAACAAACATTTATTAAGTGTTTGCTGTGCCTGGCACTATTTAGAGGTTGGAGATGTAAAGACAAAAATGAAACAGTCTCTGCCATCAACTTACATTCTGTGGAAGAGATGTTGTACATGTGTATAAGTAAGTATACTAAGAATAAACACAAAGCAATTTAGGAAGAAGGCATAGCAGCTAGAGCATCAGAAAAGGCCTCTCAAGTAGCTGGTGGCATTTGAGCTTAACTTGGAAAGAAACTAGAAATTTTAAGAATGGATAATTAGGCGACCCAGTGAGTAGAATACTGGGACAGGAGTCTGGAAGACTCATTTTCCTGAGTTCAAATCTGACCTCAGGTACTTAGTAGCTGTGTGATCCTGGGCAAGTCACTTAACCCTATTTGCCTCAGTTTCATCCTCTGTTAAATTAACTGGAGAAGGAAATGGCAAAACATTCCAGTACCTTTACCAAGAAAATCTCAAATGGGGTGATGAAGGGTAGGACCAGACTGACCAACAAGAAGGAATTATAAAAAGCAAAGGTGAAGAGAAAGTGCTTATCAGACATGGGGGACCGCCTCCCCCTGCAAAGGTATGAAGACAAGAGATCAAACAGCTTTTTGAGAAACACTGCCAGTCTTCGTGGAACAAAGTATATGGAAGGGAGTACTGCTTTCAACTCCAGGGAACAAGTTCCCTTCCTCAATCTGGTCCTCCCTGAAATCCTCTTCCCCCTTCCCACTTTGCTGCCTTTTGTGTTGTCTCTATTGTATCCCCAGTGCATATGTAGCATATACAGCATATTGAAGTAGCTAGCCCAAGTTAAAGGTGAGGAGAGCGTGAAGTAGTGGTGGTGGCTACATCAGTGGAGAGAAAGGGACTTCAGTGACTGTCTTTTGTTTTTTTTTTTTTTTTATATCCCCAGCACGTAACACAGGTCTGGCGCTGGCGCGTGTTAGGTACTTAATATTTATTGACAGATTGGGGTGTGGTGGAGGTGAAATTCACGAGACTTGGCAAATGATCGTATATAGGAAGTGAAAAAAGAGGGGAGGATGTCACCGTGATTGAGAGCCTAGGCCTTCTGTAATATTCCTTGGATGAATGACAGAGAAATGGAGCTCAGGAGAGAGGTAAGGGCTGGATACATAACATTTGGGAAAGCACATCTACATAAGGACTGAAGCCTTAGGGAGTCGATGCGACTCCCACGAGAGGACGATGAAGAGCAGTCCCAGGACAGGGCATGCTGGGACACCCTGGGTTAGAAGGTCGGAGAAGAGCTAGGAACCTGTAAGGAGAAAATTGGGGAGGGGGGAGAACGGGAGGAGTGTTTCCACTCCCACCCCCATAGTATCCCTAGAAAGGATCTGCCCGCAATGTCAAAACTACACAAAAGGACTCAAGAAGACCACTGGATTTGGCTGGTAAGGAATGAATAGGGAGATCAACGTGGTGAAAACAACTTCAGGTTCTTAGATCCAGAGATCCAAAACACTGAACGACTCCAGTCCCAGGCGTAACTTGCATTTCCCCCCAATTCCCCCTTTAGAGGAATCCCGCGAGAAAACCCTCAGATCACGCACACTTTGCCCAGTCCCCGCCCCCGCCACAGCCGACTAGGGTCGCGAAACACCCGGAGGTCTTGGCCCCGCCTTCCTCCCATTCTTGGCTCCCTCCAGATCTCGAGAGAGTGGGAAAGAGAAGTCCGTCTCGCGAGCTTTTCGGACGGACACTCGCAGCGGCGGCGGCGCCGACGTGCGCGACGTGAGTGCGTGTGCTGCGTGTCTGAAGAGCCGTCGGGGGCGGGAGCAGGATCAGGTGGGGCGGAGGGAGCGAGAAGCTCTTGGTCGACGAGTTGAGGAAGCGTGGCGCCTTCGCCACAGTCCAGTCGTTCGCGATGCCCAGCGCCAGCAGCCAGAGTCAGGAGAAGCCCCGGGAGATCATGGAGGCGGCGGAAGTGGGTTTCCTTCTTCCCTGGGGCCGGGAGGACTAGGTCGTCTGGGCGGACCTGCTCTGAGGGGTGGGGGAGAAGGGTGAGCTCGGGTCCTGCCCTAGAGGGTCACCGAGAAACCCAGGCCAGCCCAGGCCCTGGGGCCTACTCGCTGTCTGTAGTCTCAGTGACCCCCTTCTCTCGACGAGGCCTCCTGAGTCCGGAACCTGGACTCGCCCTAAAGCGTGGCGGTGTGTGTGCGCGCCTGTATTCCTGTGGGTGCTTTTTGCAGAATGACCCCGGCCATGGGGGTCCTTAACCACCCCCCAATACACAACGGGAGACCTTAACCCCCCTAAACACATGGTGGAGGCTCGATATCACCCTCCCCCCCCACCAAATACACATACGGGGGTCCTTACCTATCTTCTAACAAACATGGGGGGGAGGTCCTTACATAGCCCACAAACACACACGGGGGTCTTTACCCCCCCCCCCCCCCCAACACACTCTCATCCTTAACATAAAAAAGTAGACACCCGAAGCTCCACTGATCCCTCTGGCTTAGGTCCATACTTGTGCTCTCTGCCCTCACCTCCTGACCCTCAAAAGTGTTCTCTGTGGAGAAGGTAACTTATGTACCCCCAAATGTGCTTTAAAGTCGGCCCTTAAAGGTGTATTCAATACTATTGGTTCTTAAAAAAAAAACAACCTAATTTAATTAATTTTCACACCCATAATTGCAATTTCTTCAGGATTTATCAGAGGTGTTAATTTCATTTTTCCAGCATTAGAAACTGAGATGAAATGTTTTTCCTAAATTTGGTGGTTGTGGCAGAAACACACCACCATTCCCCTTTTGCAAAACTAAAAAGATTTAAAGCAGACTGGCAACCCCTTGTGCATTTTTGTGCTAATATTAGAGTATCTTAATCTTTTCTCCTATTCTCATAAAGAGTTCTGAATAGATAATAAATTGAATAAAGTGCCTTTGTCATTCACAAATCTGCGCAATAATTGTGAGTTTCTAGACAAGGCATTTAATCTCTTGCCCTCAATTTTCTCATCTATAAAATGAGAATAATACCTTCTACCTCCTCACAGGATTGTTGTCAGGATCAAAGGTGACTTGTAAAATTATTTGTAAACCTTAAACCATATGTAAATGCTAACTATTACTAATAAATATGTGTTAGATGATATTTATGTTCTGATGGTAAAGAAATATGCCATGATCCTTTCTAAACATGGTGTTTGTGTAGACATAGCCTTTTCCTTTATTGCTCATCTCAGTTCTCTTAGGATTTTGAACATTTGAATCAAAAGTGGCACTGACTATTAAATCTCTTTTTAGATTCCATAATTGTACCATATGTATAACACTTAAAACCTGGCATATAGTAGGTTGCTGATTTGAATTCTCTGTGGAATAGAGTTCTTAAAATATGAAGGTATTACAGGCATAGGAAGACCCCATGAAAAAAGCTGGACTTTAGTTCTTTGGCTAAGATGCTTGGTAACCCTAGCCAAGTCACTTAATCTCTGCCCTTTCCTTAGCTATAAAATGAGTATTTGTACAACCTGGCTCACATAATTGTTTTAAATTGCTTTAAAGTTTACAAGTGCTGTCTATGTAAATGAGAGCTGCTATTCTCTATAATAATTCCTTGATCAAATATTAATCCAGCTCACAAATTCACAGAGGCCTACTAGTGCATAGAGGGATCTGTGGCTACTTGCAGATTCAACTGCTACATGGATGTAGTTTTGATGCTTGTGAAAATGAAAGGTTTGAATTATCCTTTTAGTATTGTGGTTGCGTATATGCATATGGTCCAGATTAATTTCTTGACTTAATATTCAAGGTTCTGTGTAGATGCAAGGAGGGAATTTCCCTTTTCTTATAATAAACCATATTTTATCTAATAGCAATATAATGACTAGACAGAAATTGACAGATTACATTAGAAATACCTACTATTTACACTGTCACAAAACTAAGGAAAATTTCCTTTTGATTTTTGAGATACGAACCTTTGAATTAATGATAAAGCTTTACAAATACAGGAGTTCTAGATATAAGATTGAGGTCATGAAATCCAATAACACAAAAATCATGAACCTTATAATGTACAATAACTTGTTTTCTATGAAAGAGCCATTTTAAATACAAAATTAGGAGGTGAGGCATCTTTTGATCTCTTAAGGGAAAAGTATAAGTTATTATGTTAAATATGTCAGATCTGAAGCCTATATAGAAATCTGGAACTCAAAAGAATTTCCTCCAAAATTGGTTCTAAGTCTTTAAATACTTATTCCTGGAATAAGAAGAAGCTAATAAGGTAATCTAGCCAGACTAATCTGTAATATTTGTCTTCCTCCTAGCATATAGGAATTTATTTCACTGCTTTGAAACAGTCTGACACATTTTGGAGAAAACATTAAAAGTATGTAAGTTTATGCTTGGCACAGTGGATCAAGAATTGGAGTTGGAGTCAAGAAGACTTAATTTCAAATCTTGCCTCAAAAATAGCTGTGTGGCTCTGGGCAAGGCACTTAATCTCTTAACCTTGATTTTTCTCATCTGTGAAATGAAGATAAGGGTAACATCTACCTCACAGGATTGTTGTCAGGATGTCAAAAAATGCATATGGGGTGGCCAGGTGGCTCAGTGAGTAAGAGCACCGGTCCTGGAGTCGAGAGACCCTGGATCGGTTCTGGCCTCAGATACTTAGCACCCACACAGAATAACTGGCCGTGTAACCTTGAGCAAGTTACTTCACCCCAATTGCTTTGAAAAAAAATGCATATAAAGTGATTTGCAAGGTTTAAAACATCTGTGAATGTGAATGCTAGATATTATTAATAAATGTGTTTTGTATTAGATGATATTTAAGTTCTGCTGGTAAAAAGACATGCCATGTCCCTTTCTAAACAGGGTATATATCAGCTTAGCCTTTTCTTTTATTATACCTCTCAATTCCCTTGGGGTTCTGAATATCTGAATCAAAGTGGTACTAAATGTTAAATCTATTTTTATATTCATTTTTTAAAAAATAAATTGATTTACTGTATGACTTGGTATTTTCAGTATAAAGACATAACATACAAAATCTTTTTTTAAATTTAGGATTATGCTAAAGAAAGATACGGAATATCTTCAATGATACAATCACAAGAGAAACCAGGTTAGTTACTATTTTTTGCAAAGATTAAATTTTTTCTTACCTAATGCCAAGAAAATGTGTTTTAAATTCTGTGATACAGTGAAAACAATGATGAATTTATAGTCAAAAAACCTAAGTTCAAATCCTTGCTCTGTCACAAGTTATGTGACTTGGGAAAGTCACTTTCCTTCTCTGGACCTTAATTTCCTCATCTTTTTTCGGTGGGGGGAGGGGGGATAGGAAGTTGGACTAGATCAGTAATGTTAAATTCAAATAGAAACCAGCTTAGTAAACCATATGTATGGATCCCTGTGGGCACATAATGACTTAGAAAACTATGTATGTTTTGTTGTATTTTTTTTTGTTGTTGTTAAATATTTCCAAGTTACATTTTAATCTGCAGCACTCAGAAGTGTGGTAGATATGACACCTTTGGAATAGGTTATCTTTCATAAGGTTCCTTCTAGTGGTTGATGTACAAGCCTATCATCTTAAGAGCAATAAAATATCTAATTAGAAAATGTGAATCATACTATGTTATATCCTATTAAAAAGATATTAAAATATATTCATAATTCTATCTTTGTAGGATCTTTGATTTAAAATAAAATAGTAAAGTAAGGTCTCACTTGCAGAAACATTTAGTATTTTAAATGAGAACTTAGCATTATTCAATGGAAGGGAAGAAGTAAATATTTTTAGGAGTATTGATATTTTAAAGTTAATTTCTTCAAATCCATTTACTTTGGATTCTTTACAAAGTTTTGCCTATTCTAGGCACATATCTCTTTAGATATAATTATGATTGTTTCTGCCTGCTTTGAATTTGCTAAGTCTTTCCCATATTCTCATTTCATTTAATTCAAAATATTTGGGGATGGTATTGTAGTTTAAATGTATGCCATGGTAACCTTTGTAAAAGTGTTATCTTGAGATTTTTTTCATTATTTTAGTCTTTAGCTTGGTATTTCATGATTATTTCCTTTGAAATCTGATTTTCTCATTTGAATTCTGCTTTGCCTATAACTTTTTGCCCAATAAAAAGCTTAATTTAAAAAAATTCTTTTCATTTCTCTTTATTAATAACTTATTTTTATTCTTTTGCCTGATACATGGATTTATATTTTTGTAAAACTAAAACTGCTGCTATATATTTAGACAGCTGAACGCTTCAAATAAGAGAACTGCTCAACAATTTTGTACTCTTAGGATATAGGACATTCATAGTTTTATTTACATCCTTTTGAACTTACTCTAGTCCCTTATCACAAATTCACTTTCCCTTCCAAATTTATTTAATCAAACTACAGTGTACCTGATATAACCAATCAGTAAAGTCATTCCCTGTGCTAGTTTTATATTTTCTGAAGTTGTAGAATCATATAATCTTAGGTTTGGAATAAACCTGAGTTCATTTATTCAACCTTAATTTTTAATGCCATCTCACATACAGTTTTATAATACTTGCTACCATAGGTTTTCCAAATTTGTATATTGAATGTAGGTCGAATTTTAGGAGAAGGAAGTGAAATATCTTCTGTTTCCACAGCTCATCAGAACCCCCTCGGAACTTTCAATCTCCAGAACTGTCAACTAAACAATCAACTATTCAAAATTCTCTCTTAGTGAATTCACTCTGTATTGCTTTGGCTTCACACTTCATCTTTCTGGCTGCCTTACTATTCTAACCTTGACCTTTTTGTAACTTTTTCTTTTTGAGTTACATTAATTTTTCTAGTAGGAGGTTATACTGTTTTTGCCTTTGTTCCCTTTCTTGTCTCCTATTGACTGAATCTACACAAAGGAGAAATAACTATTTAGTCCAGTTGGAAATAGACCTCGGTAGAGATTTGATCTCAAATTTAGGAAGTGCTAGTTGCAGAAAATATTGTTTTGATTCATTGATCTGTTCTTTTTTACTTTTGGCTGTGAAAACTGTTCCTCTCTCAAAAAATTAACTCTTTTCTACCTCTTGCTTGTGTGAGTATACTCTATGTAGAAGGATCATAGTATTCTACTTAGATCTTGAAGGGATCTTAGAGGACAGCTAGTCCAACTCCTTTTATCTTGCATATGAGGAAACTGAGACCAAGAAAGGTTAAATGATTTGTTGAGGGTCACAAGAAACTAAGTGGCAGAGACCATAGTGGAACACAGTTCCACCAATGGCAAATCCAGGGCTCTTTATGATCTTCAAAAGAGAAAAGAAATTGTAAAGAAGCATATTTACACCAAAATATGAGATTTGTGCTTATGTACTTTGTGTTAGAGTGAGTACTGTAATTACAATTTCAGTGTTGCATGTGACATTGACTGCTTTGCTTTTCTAAGGCAATATAATAAACCTTTGGGAATAAGGAGCCTTTTCATAATTATAAGTATGATTTGATTGAGTCAAAGGATGTTATCCCTGTCTTCCTGCTTTTCTTTTTTCTTTCTAGATTAATGTGAATAGTTTTCTGTGCAAACAGTTGGAAAAAGAAACTATATAAAAACTGAAAATGAAGTGGGGTTGGTGGGTAGTTGTGGTCTGGGTGTATAGTCGGGCCCTGATTTTCAAAAAATGATAGGCAAAGTTTACCATAAAAAATAAGGGCAAAGCCAAGAAGACAGAGTAAAGGTAGGGACTTGCCTGACCTCTCCCCCATACCCCTCCAAAAAAAAAGACAAGTCAGGATCCTCTTGTTGCTTCTCAGAAGTATTTTTATTTTACAAAATGATTCACTAATTCCCATTAACCCAGCTCCCTTAATGCATTTAGACTCTTTTTTTTTTTAATCAGGAACAACTCAAACATAAATTGAAATAATTTTTTGTTTGAAATTTAAGAGGATCAACAAGCATCAGATAAGGTAGTTTTAGCCCAGCAGCACAAGCTCTAGATAAGTTAAAAATTTTAATTGCTAGAGGGAGCTCCCTATAGTGATGAAATAACAGGTCCACACTGAAAAACCAATGTAGGTTAGAGATGTCTGATTATTTGTTCAATTACGTGGATTGATGTATATGTATGTAGTGTAATTCCTCTGCACTAATAGTAAGAGTCCTTTAGTTCAGACCAGATGGATTTTCTGGTCTAGATTGGTTCCTAACAGTGTCTAATAGGTGGCATAATAACTTAAACCATGTTTTTATCATGCTCAGGTTAGTCAGTGTATAGACTGTAATAATATAGAATAAATCAAAAATGGTTCTTCATCTAAGATCATCCAAAACTGAGATTGTACCAGTTATCATTGTCTAATATAGGGGTTCTTGACCTTTGTTATATCATGAATCCCTTGGGCAGTCTGGAAAAGATTAGATCACATACAATTGTATATCCATACAGTACTGTACACTATTGCAAAATCAGATAAAAACCATTATTTTATATTATTCCTACTTAATCCTTTAGTGCATCTTACTAAGTGCATTGATCTAGTTGTCACCATCATTTTTGCCACAGAGTTTTATCTGCCAAGAGTTAATGTTTTTATGTTTCCTAGAACATTTTGACAGCCTTGTGGAGTCTTTAGATCACTTCAGTTTTTTAAGTGAATAAAATAAAATACATAGGATTATAATGGGGAAAATTGTGTTTAAATACAGTTATCAAAATATTTTATGAAACATTTACAGATCCCAGGTTAAGAACCTCTACTTATAGTCACTATCTTAAATGCAGGTCACTAGCCAAACCTTTTTATTTTTCAGCATATAAAATAAACCAGTCTCTTCTCTTGGTAACCATTTTTGCTCCTCATCATACCCAACCTCACCCTTAATTATTACTTTGTGCATTTCCCTGTAGTCCTCTCCTAATTTCAATTGTAGGCTTTAACATTTTTAAGTAGGAAAAAAAGACATAAGCATTTTCTCCTTGTTGTCATTGAAATTTTGTTATACTTGGTATTTGGCCCAGCAAAACTGAGTATCATGTTTCAGAGGAAGATATGGTCATTCAGTGGAATAGAGGACTTTCAAGCATTCTTGCTGAAAAAAACAAAGTTGAATAGAAAATTTGACATTTAGATACAAGAAGCAAGAGAAGCATGAGAAGGTAAAACAGGGAAAAGAAATCATAAGGAACTTATCAAAGTTGAACTATTAACATTCCTACATGGAAAAACAATAATTGTAACTTCGGAAACTTTTCTCAGTAGTTGAAGGGATTAGAAATATATATATATGAGGGTATATGGGCATATGAATACATATGTGAATGTGTGTATATATGTTTACAGGTATACATAGATAGAGGGCACAGGACCAATTTAACAGGAAGGGATGATACTTAAAAGGTGAAATTAAGCGGTGAGAGGAATATAATGAGAGGAGATGGGGAGAGACAGATTGGGGCAAACTATCTCATACAGAAGAGGCAAGGGAAAATGGTTACAATGGAGGGGAAGAATAGGAAGGCAAAAGGGAATGGGTCAACCTTATTCCCATTGAATCTGGCTTGAGGAGGGAGTGAAAGACACACTAAATAGGGGATCTCACCCTCCAGGAGAATAGGGGGGGAAGGGGATGAAAGGGGGGATGATGGAAGGGAGGGCAGGCTGGGGGGAGAGGGAAGTTGGAAGCACCCACTTTTGAAAAGGGACAGGATCAAAGTAGAGAATAGAACAAGTGGGAGGTGTGATAGGAGGGAGGGAAATATAATCAGTCTTTTACAATATATCTACTATGTTATTGTTTTGCATTAGTCACACATATATAACCTATACTGAACTACTTATCTTCCTAGTGGGGGTGAGTGGCAGGGGGGGAAGGGAATGAATCTGGAATTGAAAGTTTTAAAATCAAATATTCAAATATATATATATGTGTGTGTATGTGTGTGTGTGTGTGTGTGTGTATATATATATATATATATATATATATATATATATATATACTATTATTAATACCATCTAACATGTAATTAAGAAATAAGATATACAGGCATTGAGGCATAGAGATCCACTGGAAAAGTCCAAACGAGTATGGGAGAAAATGTGGGAGAGAGCAGATTGGAGGTGGGGATATCCTGTGGGACTGCTGTTTTGGGGGGATGGGTGGGGGAAAATGGGGAGAAAATTTGTAACTCAAAATCTGGCGGAAATGAATAATGTAAATCAGAAGTTAATAAAGCATTTAAAAAATATATATACTTGGTATTTGGTAGAGTAATGATATAAGAAATAAGAAATCCTAGGAGCTATCAAGAGATGACAGGATAAAACTATTCACCTAGTTTTATGCCAATTACTGAAGCTAGTAGTTACACTGAAATAGGATTGAAGGTAGATTGACTTGATTTAAACTGTAGATTACTTGTTCAGACTTGTTAACTTGCTTAACTTGTTTCATGCAGATCGAATTTTGGTTCGAGTTAAAGACCTGACAGTACAGAAAGCTGATGAAGTAGTTTGGGTTCGTGCCAGAATTCATACAAGCAGAGCTAAAGGTAAGATTATTGGTGTATTTTTAGTTATTTATAAATACCTTATTTGAATTTTATTACTCTAGTTTCTCATATAAAAATTCATGAACATTTTACTTTTGGTATGTAATTTAAAATATTTGCCCATGACTAATTGCATAAGACATTTTGTCTTTTCCTAAAGGGCTGTAATAGACCTTAATCATTCAGACATTTATTAATGGCCTTCTATTTGAGGTGGTGAGGATAAATATACAAGGAATGAAACAATCCCTGCTCTCAAGGAGCTTTCATCCTAACTTTAAGACTCTACTGAGAACCTTGTACAAATTAAGTGCTTTACTAGCATCCCTTAGAAGTTGAATCATGAAGCCTAATTTGACTTACCTTGGTTATTCAGACCTCTGGTTATCAAATAATGCCTTAAATTTTTACATTTTCTTGTCTGCTGTCTCAAAACAAGCCCTCCCACATTTGTGTAGCTCTAGTTATTAGAAAGCTTTTTGCTACATTAAATCTAAATTTGCTTCTCTGAAGTTTCTCTTCATTGCTCCTAATTCTACCATATGAGGCCAAGAAGAATGCATCTATCTTTCATATGGCATCTTTAAAGATACTTGTAGCTATAATGTCCTCTTCAGATCTTCTTTTCTTCATATTAAACATTTCCTGATTCTATTAGCCAGTCCTTGAATAGTATGGTTTCTGGTTACATTCTTCTGACCAGCTTGTCAGTTTCCTTCTGAAAATATTAGAATTGAATAAATTACTCTAGATGTCATCTGACTAGGGCAGAGTATAACAGAATTATCAGCACTCTTCTTTCTATGGACACTGATTTTAGTAGAGGATAGCAACAGTGTGTTTTTGGCTACCATGTCACACTTGTCTGAAGCTTCAGTCCAATAGTTCTTTTACCACCAAATTATTATTTGGCCAGCCTTCCTCTAGCTTAAAAGTTACCAGGGCAGAAAACTAAGTATAGAATTGAAATTTTACCCTATTTGATTTGATCCATCATTCAGACTTATTGACATCTTTTAGTATACTGACCAGTCATCTGATTCATCACCTTTAACTCTCAGCTTCATTCAGTCTGCAAATTTATCTCCAACCAAGTTGACAAATTTTGCTTTTTCTACTTTGCATCTCTCCCATCTAATTCCTTCTGCTCAGTTATACAGCTCCCATGCCAATTCAGACCCTCATTATTTCTTTTCTAGATTATTGCAACAGCCTCCTAATTTTTCTCCCTACTTTTAAGTCTCTTAAGTTGCAGTCCATCTGATATACTGCTACCAAATGATTTTCCTTAAACACAGATCTGAACATTATATTCAGCTAATTCTAGTAGCTTCCTATTGCCTCTAGCATAAAATATAAAGACAGCCAGGTAGTGCAGCGGATAGAGTGCTGGGCCAAAATTCAAGAAGATTTCTCTTCCTGAGTTCAAATCTGACTTCCGACACCAGCTTTATGACCTTGGGCAAGGCACTTAACCCTCTTTGCCTCGGTTTCCTCATCTGTAAAATGAGAAGGAAATGACCACTCCAGTATCTTTGCCAAGAAATGGGGTCATGAAGAATGAGACACAATTGAAAAACGGCTGAAATAAAATATAAACTCCTTTTATTTGATTTTAAAGCCATTCACAACCTGGCTCTTTGAGTATTAATCCACCTCCAACAGGCTATGATCCAAGCAATCCAGTCTTCTCTCTGTATCTCACATGATATTCCACTGCCTCCTGTCTCTGTACCTTTGCATTAACCATTCCTCATCCTGGAATGCACTCCCCATGACGTCATAGGATCATTAGTCTTAATGAAGTCATGCTGGTGCTTATTGACTACTTCTCCACATAAATACCACATAACCTAATCTTTTAATGTAACATTTTCTTGAATTTTGTCAAACTGAAGTCATACTCACTAGCCTATAGTTGGAAACTTTGCTTCTTCCTTTTTTTTTTTAAAGTCTGTACTGTTATTTTTCTCCTCTTCATTTGTACAGTTATCACTTTAGTTCAGGGGTCTTACTGTTTTTTTCCTGGACTGCTACTGCAATCCTCCTATTTGATCTCCCTGCCTCAAGCTTCTCTACATTCTAATCCATTCTCCATACAACAACTAAGTTGATTTTCCTAAAATGCAGATCTGGGGGCGGCCAGGTAGCACAGCGAGTAAGAGCACCGGCATGACCTGGGGATCGAATCCGGGCTCAGACACTTAGCACTACGCCCAGAAATAACTGGCCGTGTAACCTTGAGCAAGTTACTTAACCCCGATTGCTTTAAAAAATAAAATAAAATAAAATGCAGATCTGATCATCAAACACAAAGACATAGATACACATGCACATGTGCACACATGCACATGCAGCCTTCCAGCTGTATAAAATTCTTTTTGGCATTGAAATCTTTTTCACATCCTGGTCCCTTCCTACTTTACTCCCCCTCATCTCTACAATCCAGCTATCCTGTCCTCTACCCATTGTTTAACCCAAACAGTATTCCATCTTCCATCTCTGTTTCCAGGCATTCCCTCCTCATTCCTGCCTTTTGGAATTCCTTCTAAAGGAATTTCCTTCAAAACTCAGCTTCACATGAATCTGACTTCACAAGACTTCATCTTCTACATGAATTCTTTTCCTAGTCATCCAGCTGCTAGTGCATCTCCTGCCCAAACAACTTTTATTCATTTTATGTATTGGTATATACTTAAGTATGTACAGTGCCCAGCACATAGTAAGCACTTAACCACTCAGTCATTTATTAAATACTTACAGTGTGTCAGGAACTATGCTATGTGTTAGAGATAGAAATACAGATAATGAAATAGCCCCAAATTACTTATGTCCTAAAGAGGGAGACAACAGGTACATATAGAAATATATATGGAATCATCATAAGGTAATTGGGGTTAGGGAGGAAATGCATTAGTTTGGGGTCAGCAAAACTGCATGTAAAAGGTGAATGTTAAGCTGCATTTTGAAACAGAGGGAGTATATTAATAAATACTTGCTGGTCAGGTTATTTCAGTGTGCCCCCAGTATCATTGAAAGAGATCCAGGAATCCATTTTTCCAGTACCCTAGGGTTATTTTTTTTGTCCAAGCCTGTGACTTGCACTTAGTGAAGGTGGCTAGGTGCTCTTTACTTCTCCTTTATTTAGATTTCCACTGTCTGTTTTTCTTTCCTGTATCAGCAATGCAATATTCACAATGCCTACAGAAATTACAGGTATGCTGATGTAATTATCAATCACAAAATATATCAGGCTTTCTATATGGGGGAATAAGCTAGAACATTTATTAAAATATCAAAAGACTGAGTCCAAAAACCAGAAAGTCAAAGCCATCAGAGTAGTTATGAAATTGGCACAGGTAGATAAAGTAGAAAGCACCCACATTCTCAAGCCTTTAAAATAGAACAGGCTACCTCAGGCAAAGGTCCTCCTCTCCCCACTCACAGCAACCACCCAGTGTCCAGGAAACACGCTCCCAGCAGCTCTGGCCCCTGGCAGTCCTCAGCAGGAGTCCTTAGCAGAAATTCTGGCTGACTCAAAAAGGGGTTCGCTCTTCTGCTGCCGCTGCCTCTGCTGCTGCTGCTGCCATCGCCACCACTGCTAGCCACTGCAGGAACTCTAGCTTGGCTCCGCTTCCTCTTGCTCCGCCCCTTCCTGCTAAGTCAGCAAGTCCAATGGGGCATGGAAGATCTTTAAATCCCATAGCCCTTACACTTCCTAATTGAGTAGTTGCAAGAAAAACAAGCAAAATAAGAGTTGGTTAGTTTGACTTTCTCTCTGTAGTCTGCTATCGTGTCCATCAAACCCAAGAATCAGTCTAATCCTTAATTTGATCTTCCCTTTGAATTATTTACTGAAAAAAATTTTCTCCATATACAGCTCACTCTGAGTGTTCCAGATGCTATTCTTACAAGATTGTTTTCCTCTTTCATGTTTATACTTGCTACCATCTTTTATGTGCAATTTTTTAAAATTCAAGTTTATCAGAAAGTTCCTTGTGTCTATTTATTGATCCCTTTAATAACGGTAACAACGACAGTGAACATGCCAGGCACTGGGGATGTTAATACAAAAATGAAACAATCCTCCTTAAAGGAGGTACATTCTCTTGGGGGAGATAACTAAAATAAAGTACTTTTTTTACAAAGTGCTTAGAGAGACAGGACACTATTAATTGGAGAATCAGGAAATGTTTCTCCTCTAAAAGGTGGTATTTTATTTACATCTTGAAGGAAGAAAAAGATTCCATGAGAGAGAGGTGAGGTTGAGAGCGTGTTCTGGTCAGCAGGGACAGCCAGTGCAAAGGCTTGGAGATTGGAGATGGAGTGTCCTGTGAAAGGAACAGAGAGGTCAGTTGTCTGCATTGCAAAATGCAGGAGGGAAGAGTGTCATATATTGAAATTGGAAAAATAGGTAGCTGCCACATTGTGAAGAAATTTAAAAACTAAACATAGGAGTCTATATTTTGTCCCAAGGGCAATAAGGAGCCACTGGAGTTAATTAAGTAGGGGAGTGTCATGGTCAAATTTGCATTTGAGGAAAGTCACCTTGGCACCAATATAGGATACACTGGAATGAAGAGAAGCTTGAGGTAGCTAGACCAATTAGGAGACTATTAGAATAATTTAGGGAAGAAGTGATGAGATTCTGAACTAAGGTGACTGCCATGTGTGTAGAGAGAAGGGGTCAAATGCAAGAGGTGTTACAGAGGTAGAAATGGAATAATTTGTCAGTGAATTAGATACATAGTGTGAGACAGAGGGTAGAGTAAAGGATAACACGATACCAATCTGAAATGCTGGAAAAATAGTAATGCCTTCAACAGAAATCGTTAAGCTTGGAGCCAGGAGTGGGTATGAGAGGAAAAGATAGTTGAGTTCTGTTTGTACAGGTTGAGTTTGCAGTATTCCCTGGAATATCTGATTGTAGTGTCTATTAGTGATGTTAGACTGAAGCTCAGGGAGAGACTGAGACTGAATATATAGATATATCCATCATCTCCATAGACAATGATCAGTCTAGAATTCAAGTGCCTGATATGTGCCAGGATACAAAAACAAATGATACAATTCCTACGCTCAAGAATCTTACTGATAACACAACTAATGTGAAAATGTTTAATATGAATGTATATAGAGAACCTATATTAGATTGCATACTGTCTTGGAGAGGTGGAAGGGAAGGGAGGAGGAGAAAATTTAGAACTGATATTCTTATGGAAATGAATGTTGAAAACTAAGAATACATTAATTTTTTAAAAAAAAGAAGGAAAGAGGGGCAGCTAGGGGTGGTGCAGTGAATAGAGTGCTGGCCCTGGAGTCAGGAGGACCTGAGTTCAAATGTAGCCTCAGAAACTTAACACTTAGTAGCCGGGTGACATTGGGCAGGTCACTTAACTCCAATTGCCCTGCCTTCCCCCCTCCAAAAAGAAAAAAAAAGAATGAAGGAAAAGGAAGACAAACCTTGCCCTCAATTCTAATGGGAGAGGAGAGCCAATATATGGAAGATTTCAGCTACATGTCGAATGGAAAGATCCTGTGGTCTTTAGGGGACAGTACAAAACCGATGGTAATGCTTCTTCTTTAATGCCATTTCCACTGATAAAACTATATCAGTTTTTGGGAAATGGGGGAAAATCTGTGTCTATGTAGAGCAGGGCTTCTTAACCTGGGGTCCACTTGTTTCTTTAAATATTGGGTCCACTTTGAGAAAAAAAGTTGACACTTGTATTTCAATATAATTTGTTTTCATTCTAACACTATGTATTTTATGAATTTAAAAACATTATTCTGAGAAGGGGTCCATAGGTTTCCAAAGGAGTCCATGATGCACAAAAGGCTAAGAACTTTCGGTGTGAAGAAAAAAGAGGACCAAAGACATGGCCCTGAGAAGAAAAGGAGCCATTGGAGAAGTGGGAGGAGAAGCAGTAGAGAGTGGTCATGAGTACTCCAAGAGGAGAGAGAGTGGTCAGCAGGGCCAAAGCAGCGCACAGGTCGAAAAGAATGAGGGCTACGGCTGTGTCATTTGGCTGTTAAGACATTTTCAGTAACTTTGGAGAGCGATTTCATATTGTGATAAGACTGAAAGACTCACTGCAAAGGGTTGAGGAGGGAGTGAGAGAAAGAGAATGGTAGGGTCTAGTAAAGGCTTTTTAATGATGAGGGAGACTTGGGCATTTTTTAAGATTCTAAGGAAAAAAAAAACAGTAGATAAGAAGAGGTTGAAGATGGAAGGAAGTGATTAAGGTGGGCAGTATAATTAGAAAAGATGGGGAAGATTGGAATGGATAGGGTCAAGGAGAAGAAGATGGTGAGCTTGGTGCTGATGTGTTTTGAGAATGGTGGGGAGGATGACCTGTGAGAATTGGTATATAACAGCTGCCATGATCAGAAATAGGTCAAAGATTTTAATCAAGTGAACTTCAGAGGAGGAGAGGTTGCTGAGCGAGGGCAGGAAATGTACTCATTGTAGCCCAGTGATAACACCTTTTCCTACTAGTATGTAGGATTGTGAAAACTTTGAAAAGTCTGTTAACAGTGTTCAGTGCTACTCTTTGACCTTTTATAGTCTATAAAATACTTTTGAAATCTAGTACAGTGATACATGCATAAGAGTATTTTGTTTTTGATGCTATTTTTAAGAAATTCTGTTTTACTCTTTTATTTCCTAATTAATATATTCTTCTCTTCAGATAACATTGATTTACAGTATATATATATTATCCAGCCATTTTTTCTCCACAAAACCATATTTTCCTCTATTTCATAATTTTTTTTAAAATGGCACCACCATACTCTTAGTAGTTTAAAATCTAAGTTATGATTAATTCTTCCATATCTTCAGTTAACTGATTAATTGCCATGTCCTCTAAATCCGCTTCCACAATACTTCTGTACCTCTTGTATCCAGTTGTTCTAACCTCAGGGTGGGAAGGGGGACCCTCCCTCACAAGCACCGGAAACCAAGGTGCCCACCTCAGTTGACTTCTGATTAGTGTTGGTTGTATTTGGGGGGGGGGGGGGAGAAAAAAAATAAATCCTACTTTCTTTGCTCTGTAACACAGGCCTGCTGGGCCTGCAACCCTTGGTGTGAAGACTTGAGGGCTTCTCCTGCTGGGGCCCATACCAGGCCTGTAGCCCAATTCTGCCTCTGCTGCTTGACCAGTGCTCCTGGTCCTACCCTCTGGGGCCAAGCAGACAGCTTGTCAGCATCTTGAGCATGTTCCCTGGTACCTTCTCCTTCCATTAAAGAAGGCGATGGGCCCCTAGCATCTCCAGGCGTTTGCCACCTTGGACCCCACTAGTTGATGCTGATGCCCCAGCAGAGCTCTGGCAGTGGAGCTGGCTTCCATCTCTTCTTCTTTTTCTCTGCTTCCCATAGAAGGGCCTACTCTTGCCCACCACGCTGTCCAGCGCCAGCCAAGCAGAAGGGACCCCTTGCTTACTTAATGCTGTGTTCATACTTAGTGCTATTGCCCTGTGGCCCCTTGGACCAACCTCCTCAGGAACAGTGCTGCAAAGGGGATTCTGAGGCCTCACCCCAAATGCTTTTCCCAGGACCTCGTAGGGTCTCCTGCTTCTGTACCCAAGTTTAGATTCCTAAGTTAGAAGCTGAACTGTACCTCACCAGCAATCCATAAGGCTTGACTGCTACCCCCCTTCCCCAGTGCCATCTTATCAGTAGATACCCTTCCTTTAATGCCCCAAGGTATGGTATGCATCTGGGGAGAAAAGCACACACCCCTGTTCTCACTCATGCTTCAAAACTGGTGAGAATAGGCTGGTGGATAAGGTGCCCCTGCCAGAGGGGCTCCTAAAATTCTCTCCTTTGTTTGTTTCCATTGAATAAAACTTAAATGTGAAAGAAAAAAAGACAGCTCTTTCGCATTCTGATGCAATTGCATTTTTGAAACTTGGAGATTTTCCTTAAAGTACTTTAATATAGATGTTGGGTGTTGTTTGTTCAGTTGTGTCTCACTCTTTGTAACCCCATGGAACATACTGTATATGGGGTTTTCTTGGCAAAGATACTGGAAAGGTTTGCCATTTCCTTCTTCAGTGGATTAAGGCAGAAGTTAAGTGACTTACCCAAGGTCACATATCTAGTAAGTGACAGGCCAAATTTGAACTCAGGAAGATGGTGTCTTCGTGACACCAGGCCTACCACACTATTTACTGTGCCACCAGCTGCCCCCTAAATCTGCATCACAAACATTTTCTGCACCACTTTGTTAAATCTAGGCAATCCACAAAACAATAAATCAAGTCTTGATTTTTGTTTTGTTCAATCACATCCTACTTTTCCTGATGCCAGTTAGTGTTTTCTTGTCAAATATACTAAAGTGGTTTGCTGTTTCCTTTTCCAGCTTGTTTTACAGATGAGGAACTGAGGAAAGCAGAGTTAAGTGCTCAGGGTCACAAAGCTAATAAATGTCTGAGACCAGACTCCATCAGTTCTTTCTCTGGAGGTGGATAACATCATGAGTCCTTTGGAATTGTCTTAAATCATTGTATTGCTAATAATAGCCAAGTCATTTACAGCTGATCATTGTACAATATTGCTATTACTGTGTTTAATGATCTCCTTGTTCTGTTTGTTTGCATCAGTTCATGTAAGTCTAGGTTTTTCTGAGAGCATCATGCTAATCATTATAGCATCATAGTATTCCATCACAATCATATACCAGAACTTGTTTAGCTATTCCCCAATTGAAAAACATCCCTTCAGTTTCCAGTTCTTTGCTAGCACAAAAAATTAGGAAGACTTTTTCAAAAGTGGTGTTCTACAGGAGCAGTATTCTAACAGGAGGAGGAGAGTAGAGTGAATTAATTACAGGGAATTGCAAAGTTCTTTAATGACTTCAAGCTTCCCTTTTGTAATACTGCTGTCCAATGTGTACCACAACAGTTTCTGAAAAATCAAAAGTAGCTATTACACAGAAGACAAATGGAAAGTTGTATGATGCAAGTGAGCAGGCCACATCATCTTACCAGTGAGGAACTTTGAAGAAAACCAAGGGTAGATTTATGGGAAATATGTAATAGGAAGAGAGAACCTGGGATGATAGGTAAACAGTCCAAGAACTCCACTGTTTCGAGGAAGAGAAATCAGGCGATGATGTTAGGTAGAAAAGAGTTGCCCAGGATGGGTCAAAATTTGCATTACAGCAAGCCTTTATTAGATGCCTACTATGTGCCAAGTGCTAGGAGTACAAATAAAAGAATAAAATAATCCCCAGTCTCATGAAGCATGCACAGATATATCTGGGCATATTAGTGCATTTCCAAAGAAGGAACAAAATCAATGCTACAAAAAGAAATTAAATCCTTTATTATGTCCAAGTTTATTTTCACAGAAAGGAAAGAAGTTATTTAACTTGAGATGCCTGGAGGGGAGAGAGTGAGAGAGGGACAAGGGAAGAGAGGAGGAGGATATATCAGGATCACAAAGATTCAACCAGAACCTCTAGAAGGGACATGACACATAGTGTCCTCACCTTGGATATAATGATCTTTAGACCGAGCAGGAGGAGAAGTTCAAAGTTCTAGATGAGAGGTGCCATTCTATTCTTGCTTCCAAGGTTATATCATTTCTTTGATAACACCTTGGCTGTCCCACAGGACAGAGTAGTTCTTCAATGCAGAAAATAGCCAAGAGTCTTTATAGAGGTGGAAGTCTCATTTAATTATGTCAGATTAGTTTCCTACCCTTGGCGTAGTAGACACATTGATGCCAATTACTTATGAATTTGGAAGTTTCTAAGGAAGTAGGTTCCCAGTAGATTCCAGAAGAGGCAGAACAGGGTCAGAGGATTTAGGCCTAGGAAACTGGAGGTTTTTCTGAGCTGCCCATAGTTCCCTTCAAGTAAAAAAAAAAAAATAGTAGCATTTGTCCCCTTCTCTCCCCCCCCCAACCCAGAATGGGCCCAAAAAAGTTGTAGGAGGATTTGAAACATCAGTCATAGAAAGTTTCTAGACAGAAATATTCTTAATGCACTGCTTATAAACTGTCTTCAAAATAAGTCATTACTTTAAAAGTAATGATAGAGGGGCGGCTAGGTGGCACGGTGAATAGAGCACTAGTCCTGGAGTCAGGAGGATCTGAGTTCAAATGCGGCCTCAGATGCTTAACACAAAAACTAGCCATGTGACTTTGGGCAACATTTTTAACCCCAATTGCCCCCCCCCCCCAAAAAAAAAAAAAGTAATGATAGAAATTCTGTTGAGTAACACTTTTTTTTGATGGACATCAGTGGTTTATAGGTGGAGGGTGTTTTAAAAACTTGTAGAGATTCTTGAGATTTACTAAAATTGCAAAACTTCTCTATTGATTTGAAGTTTCCTTTTTCATTGTGCCTAATGAAAGTCACACAAATGACTTTCATTTATTTGGGGTGATGCAGCATATCCTGTATTCAGCTATTGAAACTGCACTCAAATTGAATTGAATTAATATTTAATTGAGCATCCTATACATTGTATTTTACTTGTACACAATACTGTCATGTAGGAATGACTTATATTATCTATTTGCAAAGCTCACTACCTAATCATAGATTCAGCCATTGACATCATGAATGCCACATATTTCTGGGGTAGAAAGTGGAAAATTAAAAATTATTACTTAAAAGATTCCACTGCTACTTCAGAACTATTACTAAATTGGATTACCATCTTTCTAATCTCTCTAAAGCAGAAGTTCTTAACTTTTGAGTCCATGAAAAGATTTCAGGGCACATGGACTTGTATAGGAAAAAATTATGTATTTTTATTTTAACTAATCTGCAATTATGAATACAGGTAACAAACATTTTGAGAAGGGGTCTGTGACTGAGGGATTTTCTATTGAAAAGTCTTTCCCATGCCTCATTTCTAAAATATACAGAGAACTGAGTCAAATTTATAAGAATACAAGTCATTCCCCAATTGATAAATAGTCAAAGGATATGAATAAGCAGTTTTCAGAGAAAGAAATAAAAGATATCTATAAGCATATGAAAAAATGCTCTAAATCACTATTGATTAGAAAAACACAAATCAAAACAACTCTGAGATACGACTTTTCATCGGTCAGATTGGCTAAGATGACAAAACAGGAAAATGATAAATGCTGGAGAGGATGTGGAAAAATTGGAACACTAATGTATTGTTGGTGGAGTTGTGAACCGATCCAGCCATTCTGGAGAGCAATTTGGAACTATGCCCAAAAGGCTATAAAAAAAGTGCATACCGTTTGACCTGGCAATACCACTTCTGGGGATGTATCCCAGAGAGATCATAGAAATGGGAAAAGGACCCGTATGTGCAAAAATATTTATAGCAGCTCTTTTTGTGGTGGCAAAGAATTAGGGGCAGCTAAGTGGTGCAGTGAATAGAGCACCGGCCTTGGAGTCAGGAGGACCTGAGTTCAAATGTGGCTTCAGACACTTAACACAAAAACTGAGTCGTGTGACCTTGGGCAAGTCACTTAACCTCAATTGCCTTCCAAAAAAAAGAATTGGAAATCAAAGGGATGCCCATCAGTTGGAATGACTGAACAAGTTGTAGTATATAAATGTAATGGAATACTATTGTGCTATAAGAAATGAGGAGCAGACGGACTTCATTACAACCTGGAGAGACATATATAAACTGATGCTGAGTGAGGAGAGCAGAACCAGGAGAACTTTGTACACAATTACAGACACATCGTATCTGTGATAACTAACTGATAGACTGGGCTCCTCTGAGCAATGCAAGGTTATAAGACAACTCCAAAAGACTCAAGATGGAAAGGAATATCCACATCCAGAGAAAGAACTACAGAGTCTGAATGCAGATTGAAGGAAACTACTTGCTCTCTCTTTTGTGTTTTGTTTCGTTCCTTCTTGTTGTTCACTCTATTGGTTATAATTTTTCTTTACAACTTGACTGGTGTTTAATGTGAAGGTATTTGTAGAGCCTGTATCTCGGATTGCATGCCACCATGGCTGGGGAGGAGACAAAGGGGGAGAAAATTTGGAAATCAAGGGATTGTGGAACTGAATGTTGTAAACTAAAAATAAATAAATAATTTTTTTTTAAAAAAGAAAGAAAAGTCTTTACCAAATTGCCAAAGGGAATCCACGAGACAAAAACAGTTAAGAACCTGTAATATAAAGTAATTTAAGGGTTATTGGATAGCAAACTGTCTAAAACTGAGTTAATCTGTTTCCTAGAAAAAATTCTTTCTTATGATCTTCTATTTCTTCTCTCATATAACCAATGTTCTCCTAGTCACTAAATATGAGTGATTTCTCCTTCATATTGCTTCAAATCTTTCCCTCCTTTTCTTTGTCTGCCTCTCTTTTCACTCCAGTTTAGATCCTTTTCCTGATTCCTAAGGAGCCAGGATAGAGAGCTGCAGTTGGAGTTAAAAGACTTGGATTCAAGTCCCACATCTGACATGTACTAATGGCATTATCTTGAGCAAATCAACTGTTGTAGGAAGTTGTTAGAGGCAGCTAGTGGCACATTGGATGTGCCTATACCTGGAGTCAGAAGGACCCAAGTTCAAATTCATCCTCAGACACTTACTAGCTGTGTGACCCAGGGTTAATCTCTGTGTCAGTTTACTTATCTGGTAAATGGGATAACAAAAGACCCTACTTGTCAGTATTGCTGTGAGGATTAAAAGAGATAATAATTGTACAGCACTTAGCAGTGCCTAACATAAGCACTGTGTAAGTGTCATCTTATCATTATTATTATTAATCTTTCTCCAATTCTAAGTTAAATGAAAGGTGCCAACCTATGCAACCTATGTTAGTTTCCTATGTTAATTTCCTCATCCGAGAGTTCCTCATACCAATGAAATCACAAGTCCAGTTCCTAGACCAGCTCCTTCCTATACTATATCCGTAGTCTCCTAATGATTTCTTATGCTGCAGAAATTTCCTATGCAGTCACACCACATTATTCTTAATAAACATTGTTTTTATCATCTGCTCAAAAGTCTCCAGTGGTTTACCATCGTCCAGGGATAGAGTATGTACTTCTCAGCTTCTATTCAAGATGGTATAACAATTTGCCTTCAGATTGCTTTTTCTCTTATCTTCTCTTCCCATCCCCCCAGGTAACTTTTTTTTTTTTGCCTTTTGGAGGGCAATTGGGGTTAAGTAACTTTCCCAAGGTTACATGGCGTGTGTGTGTGTGTGTGTGTGTGTGTGTGTGTGTGTGTGGCTGTTATGTGTCTGAGGCCAGAACCGAATTCAGGTCCTCCTGACTCCGGGGCCAACGCTCTACTCACTGCGCCACCTAGCCGCCCCCCCAGGTAACTTTTCTTTATAATCATAGGCAAATAATTTAGAACTCTTATACTGAAAGTTAGAATACAACTGAAGTCTGCGTCATTCAAATAAAGAATGCAATTTCAGGGAAAGTGACAAATAAAAGTGTGTCATTTTAAAATTATGTTGGTAGCTCTTGCTGTCTGTATTTCTGAACTGAGTAATATCTTCTGAATTTGCTCAGTTGTGCTAAACTTGTACTTCTGTGAATTCTTTTGATATATGTATCTGCAAGGCACTGAGTCCTTTGATAATTTTCCACATATTGGCATATCTCAGCTATTAGTCTTTTAAAAGTACATTTTTCGGGCAGCTAGGTGACGCAGTGAGTAAAGTGCCAGCCCCAGAGTCGGGAGGACCTGAGTTCGGTTCCGGCCTCAGACATTAACACACACACACACAAAACTAGCCATGTAACTTTGGGCAAGTTACTTAACCCCAATTGCCCTCCAAAAGTCAAAAATAAAAATAAATAAGTACATTTTTCCTAGTCCTCTTTTGTACACAGAACAGAGAAATCTCTTCTAAGATCTGAATGTTAACTTAGAGACAGAGGAATAAGAATACTTTATGAAAATTAAATTAGGGGGTGAACGATACACATTGTATAAAGTGAATTTGTTCAGGAAGTTGCTTAGGAATCAAAAAAGTGTGAACAGGATCACTTCCATTCACCAGGAGGTATCTGTACATTCCTGGCTCTCCCATACTGAAGCCCAGACAGGGTTTGTTAACATTTCTCAGTTTTTCATTCAGACGTGATTGCTTGCTCAGTTTTCCAAATCTCAAATAAGTGGCATGCAGAGTTATTGTTTAGTGGTCACCTAATATTGACAGAGTCAGGTAATAAGAGAGAAACTCATAGGATTTCAGTATTTAGCAATTTTGTATGATCAAAATAAATCCAACCCTGGCTCTTTAAAGCTCTGTAACTTCTTGGAGCTTCAGTTGTGAAAAATGAAGAGTAACAGATGCCCTCATTACTTCAAAAGAGCTGTTGTAGGAATCAAATAAAGTAGCAAATGTAACTTGCGAAGTAAAACATTTTTCAGGCTAAAGTTATTGTTACATAATAGGTTGCTGGAAAAATCAAATCTGGTAATGTATGTGAAAGAACCTTGTAATCAGAAAGTGCTATATAGTAAGCTGCTAGTTTTTTTTCCCTTGGATTAAACCTCACCAGTATGAGGAACTCCCTCTACGAAAACAGATTAACCTTATATTCTTAATGAGTGTCTTAGGTATTGAGCAGTTAAGTGACTTGCCCAGAGTCACACAAGTAAAAGCATTGTGTGTCAGAGGTAGGACTTAAACCCAGGTCTTCTGGACTATAAAGCCAGACCTCTGTCTAGTACATTGTGCCACTTTTCTAAGCTGCTCTTATTTAGGATTTTTACTGAGTTGGTGATAACAATGTTAGAACCTCCTCACAAAGTTATTGATGTCAGTCCATCTACATATTTTCATCACGTGCGCTTTTTATCTGTATCCTTGGAAAAATTCTAACATACTAACATAGAGAGTAGGTCCTTCACCTAAATTTTTTTAAACATTACATATGTTCTAGTGCAGCACACAAGTTGTACATCTGTTATCTTTCATTCCTACTGCATGACCAGTCTACCTAATTTGCCGATCATACACCTCATGGGTAATACATTCTTGACTATAAGTTGTCATTGATAAGTTGCAGTGTAATTACACCTACCATATGTCTGTTGCCCTGAGTCATACACAATCTTGATTCTTCAGAGATAGTGACATTTCAGGCTATGAAGCCAGATAGTATCATTAGAATAACTAATGATAGGTAGCATTTTCAAAGTGCTTTACATATATTATCTCATTTGAGCCTCGCAACCTCCATTGTGGAACAGGTTTTATTGTTATACCCATTTTATACTTGAAGAAATTAAGACCAAGACTTGGCTGTGACTTGTCCAGAGTCATGTAGAAGGTAAATACCTGAAGTAGGATTTGAATTCAGGTATTCCTGATAAATAGAAAATAATTAAGAGATGGAAAGCAATAAAATTAAGAAGGGATTCAGAAAGGCTTCTTGTAGAAAATGGAAGCCAGTAGGCAAGATGAGGAAGGAAAGCATTCTAGGCATGAGAGACAACCAGAGAAAATGCCTGGAGTTAAAAAGGGGGTTTCTTGTTCATGGAACAGCCAGGAGGCCAATGTCATTGGTTCAAAGAGTATATGACAGTGAATAAGATGTAAGAAAACTGGAAAGGTAGGAGGGTAGGTTGTGAAGGACTTTGAATGCCAAACAGTATTTTTTAAATTTGATCCTAAAGGAATAGGGAGCCATTGTGATGGAATCCTAATAAAGCTGTCTCTAACCCAAATGTTCTAACTTCATTATAGACCCCACTGTACCTACCTACCTAACCACCTCCCCCCAGCCCCCAATATCCTAACTTCTTCATATATGCCTCACTGCTCACTAGAACAACAGGTGTGTACCTGAGCTCTTAGTTCCCACAGAAACAGCATGTGTGTTCATGTGATGGGAACCCAGCTACTACCTCTACCTGGTCATTTCTCTCAGACCCATTCCCACAGAAACAGGTGTGTTTTTGTATTCAGTCACAATCAAATCATCCATCTAACCTAAGACAGGACCACAATACCTAACTATCAGTTTTAACCAGACAGGACCACAATAGCTATCCAATTGGAGGGCAGCACGACCAGAATGTTTAACCACTGAACCATAGATGGAACTCCTCCTCCGTTACCTAATCCCTTGACAAACTCCTCCTGCCTTGTTAATATGAATCCTATTCCTATATTCTATGTAAATTTTGATTGTGTGATCAACATCTTTACCCTATAAAAATCCATCTTGCTTTCTCTGAAGTTGCTGGTTCCTCTTGGAACTTAGTCGATTTCATGAGACGCGTCAATCTCAATAAATGCCTGTACTTGGATTAGAGGTGGTCTGGCTCAGAGTTCTTTGAGATAGTTCCACCACAACACATCATGAAACCCCAACGTTTTGGGGTGGGAAGAGCCCCTACCGCAACAATTAGAACTTATTTAATGGAGAGTGACATGGTCAGGTCTGTACTTTAGGAAAATCACTTTGGCTGCTGGGTGAAAGAAGAATTGGAGTGAGGAAAGTCTTGAGGCAGGCAAACCCATTAGCAAGCTGTTGCAATAGTCCAGGCATGAGGTGATAAGGGCCTACACCAGAGTGGTGGTAGTGTGGAGAGAGAAGGGGAGTGTGCTCATGAGATATTGCAACAGTTCAAGAAAAAAAAAGATTGAATAGGTGAAGAAGGGGGTGAGGTGAGAGATGGTGAGGAATTGAAGGTGACACCTAGGGTTGCAGACATGGATAACCGAGAAGATAGTGGTGTCCTATACAATAAGAGGGAAGGAGGATGGGAGGTTTTAGGGGAAAAGAAATTCTGTTTTGGACATGTTTAGTTAAATATACCTAATGGACATCCAGTCCAGGGTGTCTGAAGACAGGTGGATATTTGAGATCAAAGGTCCACAGAGAGGTTAAAGCAGGATAGAGTAATTTTTAAAATTGTCAGCATAGAGATGGTAATTAAATCCATAGAACTTATAATCATCAAATGACATAAAGGGAAACTAGAAGAGGGAACCTACAGAACCCTCTAGGACACCTGTGGTTAGAGGATGTGATCCGAATGAGGATGCAGCAAAGGAGATTGTTAGTTAGAGAAGAAGAGAACCAGGAGAGAGTGATGTCCCAAAAACCTAGAGAGAAGATAATGTCAACAGTGTCAAAGGCTGCAGAGAGGGAAGAGGAGAATGAGGATTAAGAAAAGTCCATTGGATTTGGCAACTAAGAGACCATTGATGGCTTTGGGAAAAGCATTTTGGGTGGAATGATAAGGTCAAGCCTGATTGTAAAAGGTTAAAAAAGAGTGAGAGGCAGGGGGAGGCTAGGTGGTGCAGTGAATAGAGCACTGGCCCTGGAGTCAGGAGGACCTGGGTTCAAGTTCGGCCTCAGACACTTAAACTAGCCGTGTGACCTTGGGCAAGTCACTTAACCCCAACTGCCCTCCAAAAAGAAAAAGAGTGAGAGGAACTAGAGGTGCCTGTTGTAGAAGGCCTCAAGGAATTCAGCTACAAAAGGCAGAAGAAATACAGGATTAGAGTTAGCAGGGATAGAAAGATGAAGGAATGGGTTTTTGGGGGTGGAAGAGACATGAGCATGTTTGATAACAATAGGAGATGAGCCAGTAGATAGGGAGAGATTGAAAATAAAAAGTGATAGAAGGGGGATGACAGATGAGGCAGTCTGTTGGAGGAGACAGGAGGGATTGGAATGAGTTAAGCAAGTAGAGAAGATGACGATATTCCTTGATAAGGAATAAGGCCACCTCACTGTATGTGACAGATGAAGGAAGACATTGGCACAAGATAGCTAAGTGATAGGATGAAAGGGAGCTTCTCAGCAAATAGCCTCAACATTTTCAGTAAAATAGACAAAGTTATTCAGCTGAAAAAGTGGCTGGGGTGAGGCGAGGACACCACCGGGAGTTTGAGAAGGAATGAAAAGGTTTAGAAGAACCACTGAAGAGTAAGAGAGTGAGTTGATCCGGGAGCGCAGGAGGGTTACCTGGCACGGGGAGGGCCCAGGGGGGGCTGGGCAAAAAACCGGTCAAACTGGTTGTGTGGTTTCCATCTTCATCCAGCGCTATCTGTATAGGAGCATAGGCAGCAGATGGTGGAAGTGACCCAATGAGGCTTTACTGGGCATAATTGTAAATGTGCTAAGCGGGTTAGGATTCAAGAGAAGAGGATAATATAGAGTTGAATTGGTTTACCAGGTGTTCAAGATGGGGAAGAGAAGAGAATGGCTAGTGCAAGGGAGAGAAGAGAATTGGTTTAAAAATTGGAGGTCATGATAAAGGTAAAGAGTAGGATTTGGGAATTCTTGAACAAGAAAGAGGTATATTTGAGGGTCTGACCATCTTTGTTGTGGCTGCAGTGGGACAGAGGAGTTATGCGAAGTGAACAGGTTGAACTGAGTGCTTAGGATGTTTGGAGGAGAATCAGTGTGAAGGTTGAAGTCCCATAGTATGAGGACATACTGTGAACATCTGTTTGATAAGATTTTATTTAAAAATTTTAGATTCCTACTCAGACATGATCTTGGTCTATAGACCAAAATCTTACCAAACAAACTAAAGCAATTTATCCAAGAATTAATCATAACCAAGTTAGATTAGACCAGAGATGCAAGAAGGATTCAGCCTTAGGAAGACAATAATCAACTGGCCGTGGTCTCCATCTGCAATGCTGCCTGCCACTACCACCATCCCTTGTTTCTGCCTTTTACAATACTTCATTTCTTTCAAAATTCAGCTCAAATGCTTCCTTCTACCTGAAGTCCTTTCTGATGCCAGCAGTTGCAAGTACCTCTTTCTCCTCCCTAAAAAATTTTACACTGTATTCATTTGTGTTGTTCTTATTTTACATATCTTATGTGGTAGTGTTCCCCTCTATAGAATGTAAATAAATACCTTAAGGAAAAAGTATTTGTGTCTTTGTATGAAAGGGTCATATATCATGGGATCATAGATTTAGAGCTGAAGAGGCCTGAACATCTATCAGCTCACCCCTCCTTATTTTTCACCTGAGGTGCCCATCGAGTTTGAGAGATTTGCCTAAGGACACACAGATGATTCCATATCCAGAACTCCTTTTTTTGTACCATCCTGCTCTGTGTTAGGGTCTTCTGCAGTGTCTGGCACATGGTAGGTACTTTGATGGATTTATGAAGCAATATTGCACTTATTGGTCAGTGGAAGTGCTGATGCTTTTTTTTTAATCTGGTAGTAGCGCTCTAGCAGGTATTGGGGAAGAGCCACACTGCTCTTCTGCTCCCTGTGGTACAGATAGCAGTGTTTTCTAGAGCTATTGCTTTTTAAGTCGTGTGCAGATTATTATCTTCTCTTTCGATGTTAGAAAAATTTTCTTAAAATTCTGCTTTGTGCTTTTCACTAGAAGAAATTTAGCCAAATAATATTATATAGGTTTGTTCGGTTGGTTGTATTCAGGAAAATAGTAAATTGATCTTCCCATCCCTTTGTACACTTAATACCTCCTAAACTTCAGAATTGTATTAAACCAGGGGCGGCTAGGTAGCGCAGTGAGTAGAGGTCGGCCCCAGAGTCAGGAGGACCTGAGTTTGGTTCCAGCCTCAGACACTTAACACCCACACAAAAATACTAGCCGTGTAACCTTGGGCAAGTTACTTAACCCCAATTGCCCTCCAAAAGGCAAAAAAAAAAAAGAATTGTATTAAACCTAAAGGATCAAGTAGTACACGTTTTCACTTTACAGGTGAAAAGATTAAGAATTGGAGAGGTCAAAAAAAATAAAAAGAATTGGAGAGGTCAAGTAGCTTCCCCAAAGCAGGTTAGTGACAGAGAGCAGGTCTTCTCACTCAAGTCTCTGTGTGTTGCTGTCTGTCTTGTCTCTCCCTCCCTCCATCCTTCCTTCTCTCAACACAGGTTAGAGCTGTATCTTCAAAGGCTTCTGAGTTGAATGCTGGAAAACTGAACCCTGTGTAATTATAATGACTAAGTTTGGCCCAGACAAGAGGATCCTTTTTGAGAGGGGGGCTGAGGCCATAGGATTATGGGTGCAAAATATTGTCAAACTAATATTTGTTTTGCTTTGTTACAAGAGATGGCTTGCTGAATATAAGAGGTGAGAGGAATATTTTCAGAAATGAAGTTCATATGAAAAGACATCAATAATAATTTTTTAAAATTTTGAAGCAGTACTAGATGTTGCTTCTCCCCACCCCAGATGATATATCTATATCTATGATATCTGTCTCCTCTGACTTTTTTTTTGCTTCCATGTTAATATCAGTGTCTATTATTCCTAGTACTCTACTCCAGCTGCTCCCAGTTCTAATCTCCGTCATTCTATTCTTGCTGCTTTTCTTTTTTATCTCTTCTGTCTCATATTACTTCTCCCATGCATCTCAACTTTCTAGAGAAACTTCTGGCCCTTCAGTCCAGATGGTCCTGTCCCTCTGGTCAGCGATATGACAAGAAGCCACACAATGGGGATAATCCTCAGCTCTTCTTGGAAGTTTTCATTGTAACTTGTTGCTTGGTCTTATTTTGTTGCCAGAGCCTTGGAGTTTGGGGTTGCATTTCCGAATTCACTGACAGTTGAGAATTCTAGAAGTCTGGTCTCCAGATCCAGCACAAGTCATTAGAGTAGGGTGATAGTAAATATACCTTCCTCTGTGACTCAGCCTTTTCTTTTCTTTCTTTCTTTTTTTTTTAAATTATTATTAATTTATTTATTTACTATTAGTTTACAACACTCAGTTCCACAATCCCTTGAGTTTCAAATTTTCTCCCCATTCCTCTCTTCTTCCCCTCCCCCCCCAAGTTGGCATGCAGTCAAATATAGGATCTACAAATACCTTCACATTAAACATTAATCGGATTGTAAAGAAGGATTATAACCAATGGAATGAACAGTGGGAAAGAGGAAAAAAACAATAAAAAGAAAGAGAGCAGGTAGTTTGCTTCAATCTATATTCAGACTCTAGTTCTTTCTCTGGATGTGGATATCTCTTTCCATCATGAGCCTTTTGGAGTTGTCTTTTAACCTTACATTGCTGAGAGGAGCCCAGTCTACCAAAGGTTTGTAATTGTGTACAAAATTTCTCCTGCTTCTGCTCATCTCACTTAACATCAGTTTATGTAAGTTAGGAGAGCTGATTTTTGTCCAATTTGGATCCCAAGCTCATTAATCTTTTGTGCAAAAGATTTCTCTCCTTTTTTTAGGCATTGTCCAGCAGACAGAAGTTTTGAATTGGCCATGTCTAAAACCTACACCCCTCAATCTGCACCCTGGGTCCCCCACTTCTTCAGTTTGGTAGGTAGGTAGGTAGTCATTCTGCCATTGAGTTTGTAAGTCTTATTAGAAAGGGTCATTCTCCTGGTTCTGCAGCAGGTCACAAAGGAAGCATTCCCCTCATTGTTTCTTAGGGCACCATGGCACATGGCACTCCATCCATGTAAAGTGAGATGATTGTACTAGATTGGGGGGGGAGGGGTCTTAACCTGGTCTCTTGCCCTGCAGGCTTTTGGAGAGAATGTGAGCTTGATTCGGAACAAGAGTGACATCTTTGTTTTTACTGTATGTACTCGGCTGAAACAGCATTTTCTGCAGTTGTGAAGGCAAGCTTGTGGCCTTCAGTGGGCACAGTCTCCATAGGGGCCAAGCCCTGGCCTCCGGAAACAGCAGCTTCTGCCTTAGGCCTCTGCCTTAAAAGGTGATGGAGGGGTCCCTAGAGATCATGTGTTCAGCCCCTTCTTTGTTGAGATGAGGAAACTGAGGCCCGGACTAGACAAGCACTTGGATGCCCTAGGTAGCCGTGAGGCTTTGGGCTATGTGGTCTGACCCCCTCCCCTACCTTTCCCTGTTTCCCCAGGGCACCTACATCTACTTTGACTATGAGAAGTGGGGTCAGCGGAAGGAGGGGTTCATCTTTGAATACTGCTACCTGGAGGAGCAGGACCTCCTGTGACCCCTCCCCTCCCTGTCCCCAGCACTTGGGGCCAGGGACTCCTTCCCCCACCCCTCCCCAGCTAGGGAAGGGCCTTGTTTTTCATAAACCTATTTTCATTTTTGAAGATATTTGTGAATATATCATTTTACATGAGGTCTGCGGTCCTAGCGCCAAGGGGGCTGGGCCAGCTGGGGATGGAACTGAGAGTTGTACGCCTCTTGCCCTCGTCTCCTCTTGGGGCAGCTCTCCTCGCATCTTGGCCATCAGGGCCTGCTCAGCTCTTTACCTCCTCAGGCGCTCTTGCCCACAGCTGCTCCAGCGAGGGTCTCCCAGGGCTCTCGAGGCGTGGCCTCTCCGGACCCTTGGGATGGCTGCCCCCTTGGTTCCCCTTGTCCTTGCCCAGCTGCCTCTTCAGCTCCCTGAGTGGGTCCAGGTAGCTCTTGGCTTTTTCGTTGGTGGCTGGGTCGCACTGTGTGCCCCTGGGGTCTGGAGGGAGCTGACTCTATGCCTCAGCTGCACTCTGGCCCAAGTAGGTCAGGGCCCCCAGGGCCTTCTCCTGTTGTTTCTTGGCCTGCCTCTTTTCTTCCTCGTACTCCTTGCTGCAGCAGGTCGCCTCCTTCCCTTCCTTCACCAGCTCCCGAAACAGGTCTACGGGGTGAGGGCCCGCCTCGGGTGCCTCTGTCACCGTGGCAGGAAGGGGTGTCCGGGGGCAGGCTCTTTTCCGGAGAAGGTCAGTTCGGGCTTCCTGTTGGGCCAGGAGCACCCGCCACTCCCGCTCCCTCTGCTCTCCCTGAGCCTGGGCTTCATCCCGCTGTACACAGGCTACATTGTTCTTATTTCGAACGTGCCAGCTCTTCTTAGGGAGGATATTCATGGTCCCACGCGCTGCTTCCTCCTTCCAAGTTTTGTTGGCACCCCTTTTCTTTCTTTCTTTTAAAAAAAAAAGCAAACAACAGTCTGAAGTTAGGTCAAGGCTACTCTTAAAGATGGACATTACTGTCTTTATGTATCTAGAGTTTCTCTTGTGGCGGTAAGCTACCATCTTGAGGCCATGACACAAAGTGTTTTCCCATTGTATGGTTTTTTAAAATTATTTTAGCATATAGATTGGAAAACAGAATTGTGGCATTGGGGTAAAGAAATGGTACAAATATTCCAGTTAACAATTTAAGTAGATTATGTACCCTTTTATGTTTAACTGGAGATTGACATCCAATTGGAAGACTCAACAAATAACATTTTGATATGCTAAATATAATCAACTAAGCATCTCTTTAGACCTTACTATATGCCAGGTAATGGGAATGTAGAGATAAAAAATTATATAATCCATATCCTCAAGGATATTTAAGCTTATGTAAAACATTTGAAGTAAATACAAGGTAGTTTTGGGAAGGGAGAGGATTGGCAGCTGGGGAGAATCAGGAAAGGTATCACAGAGAACATCTGCTCTCTTTTTTTATCAAGGAATATTCTTAGATTTTCTTTTCTTTTTTAAAGCTCTAGGTGTGTGATAATGCAAACAACAATTATAAATCTTCAATTGAATTTAAATGCCATATGAGGAAACTTTTTCCCAAAGTTCAATTTGGAGGCTCCTCCAGATTCTGCCTTCACAGATTAGGAAATAGGTGGAAAGAGGTGAAATTACATTCTAGAATTCATATACTTGATAAATTATAGAGCTTGGAGTCAAAACCTAAGATTACGTGTGTGACCTTGGGCAAGTCTACCTCCCTGGGCCTTAGTTCCCTCATATATACGTATCATAAGGGGTTAGACTAGGTGACATTTTTGAAGTATATTCCAGCTCTAGATCTATGATCTATGATTTCTAATTCTGATGCCATTGTTCTTCAAGGGGATGACATTTTTATATTAAGAAAAGAGGAATGTAGAAAAAAAAAAACATTTTAATGTAGGAGACCTGGATTCTAGTTGCTGCTCATAAAATTTTGAACAAGTCATTAAACTTTTCAGTCTGTTTTCTTACCTGTAAAATGAGGGTAGTGGATTAATTAGGAATGCATTGTGGCATGGTGGGAAAGAAGTTTGGAGTCAGGGGTCCTGGATTCAAATTCTACCTCCAAAGAACACTGCTATGTAACCTTAATTGCCCTGTGCCTGTTTTTTCATCTGGAAAATGAGTAGATGGAACTGAGCTTGTGAGGGCCTGCCAGCTCCAGATCTGTGGTCCCTTCTGTCTCTAAAATTATGTGATTTTGAATTGGATAGGAAAAAAGCAAGACTTGAGAGGTATGAAGAGAAAAATCTTTTAAAGAAAAAAGTTTAGATGGGTACCTAGAAAATCTGTGATAGAAAATGAAAGTTTGGGGCAGCTAGGTGGTGCAATGAATAGAGTACTAGCCCTGGAATCGGGAGGACCTGAGTTCAAATTCAGCCTCTCAGACAGGTAACACTAGCGATGTGACCTTGGACAAGTCACTTAACCCCAATTGCCCAGTCTTCCCCCCTCCAAAAAGGAAAAAAAAAAAAAAAAACTTAAAAAGAAAATGAAAGTACTACTATGGGTAATTTTAGATGGAAAAGTGAAGGAAACCAAGAACATGAGCTTTTTACTAATTTACTATATTGCTCTTTATAGAAGTGACTTGAAGTTAACTTTAATACTAACGATTTATAATGCAAGAAAAAAAGCATTTTTCCTGAAAGATTTTGTATATTTTGTTAAAAGTTGTGTTTTTACCATGTTGTTCTGATATGAGTTCTATAATTTAAATAAATATTTTAAATTACTTATTAAAGGTAGATAACTGGGTAAGTGGCCTTTTTTTTTTTTAATAGGGAAAAGAGGTTTTCATATGCACACAAGAAAATCAAAATCATTTGATTGTGGAAATTTGGCCTCATTTTAAAGTAGAGAAACATTTTCCTTCTTTGTAAAAAAAAAAAAAAAAAAAAGTGGTTTTATCCTAATATACCTGCATTGTTTCTATTTCTTTATTCAGGGAAGCAGTGTTTCTTAGTACTACGTCAGCAGCAGTTTAATGTCCAGGCTCTTGTGGCTGTGGGAGACCATGCAAGCAAGCAGATGGTAAAATTTGCTGCCAAGTAAGTAAGCAATTATATCCTGTTGTCAGAGTAAACAATGGTGGGAACCAAGACTCCCAGGGGTTGGGACCATTTTCACACATTAACATCAATGCATCGTTTGTTTTTAAATGTAGTTATTTAAATTGTCAGTTCACTATTGCTGAATACATTAAACTTACAAAAGATAAAATAGAGCATAGCCTTGAAATTCATTTGGAAGTGCTGAAGTAGCAGTCTTTCCAGAGATAGCCCACACTGACTTTCAGACTGAGTAACAAAAAGCCTGGCAGCTTCAGCATCACAGGACAACTTCATTCTCTTACATTTAGATGTCTTTTTTTTTTTTTTTTTTAGTGTGAGCTTTATAGTTGAGCAACAGGTTTTTCAAGCTAAATTAATAAGAAAAACAATATTACTTTGAAAGGAAGAAATGTTGTAGACAGGTTCCTGAGTTAGACAAAAGTAAAAATGGTGCTACAAATCTCATTAATTTTAACTTCTCCATCATTGTTTGTATTTTATTTTGCCAGCTCATGGAAGACTAAAGATTTTTAAAAGGAAGAAAACTAAGTGGTAGGGGTGGGGGTATACACATATTTATATGTTTTTTAAAGGGGAGAAATATTTTACCTTGTTTTTATTCACATATGTGCCTGTACACATATGTGTTAAACTTAGTACATCTAACCTGCAGTGACTTAGATGGCCTTGTTTAAATTGTGACTTAGAAGTAAGAAAAGAGATTTCTTTTGTGATTATGAACATAGCCATATTGTTTTATATATGCATGTTTTCATGGTCATTTGGAGAATTTGTGTGTAATGTTAGATGGACCTTTCTTAGTTTTTCCCTCTCCCAGGCAGCATACTTTTCTTTTTGTATGAAAGCATCTTTTTTAATCTGTAGTCAGTTTGTACTTATGAGGACAGGTTTAGTACAGCAAATAGTTATTAAGCAATTACTTGTTTTTGTTGTTGCATGCCAGGACAAAGTCCTACCCTTAAAGATCTTTTAATTATATATGCTATTGTTGGTGCCATCTTGCATGTGGTTGGGAGGTGAGGTGTGCAGGCACTGGGGCGTGGAGATCCACTGGGGGAGTGGAAATGGGAGAAAATATGGGGGGGGCGGATTGGAGGAGGGGATGTCCTGTGGGGCTGCTGTTTTGGGGTGGTGGGTGGGGGAAGGACGGGGAGAGGGTTTGTGGCTCAGGGTCTGGCGGAGGCGAATGATGTGAATCAGAAGTTGGTGGAGCATTAAAAAAAAAAGATCTTTTAATTAGATTAGATACTCCATCCCACCCCCCCCCCCAAAAAAAAACCGTTTTGTTTTTGTTTTTGGTTTTTTTTGCTATAACAGATTAGTAGACCATTAGCCTTGATGGTATCCTTTGAATCCTTGAGAGTTGTTTGTACATTTTATAGCATACATAAAAAAGGAGGATGACTATAAAAGCTATGTAGAACAAGCCATGTTCCCTTGATTTTCATCCGCCCCCCCAAAAATGTTTAAATTTATTTTTAATGTTCATTTTTTAAAAATGTGAATTCCAAATTTTCTCCTTCCCTCTAGTCCTTCCCACCTATTGAGAAGGTAAGCAATACGATGTCAATTATATGTGTGAGATCATGCAGACTGTTACAGTTTTAGCATAGTAGTACATTCCCATGGAAAATATTTTCGTTTGAAGATGCAGTAAGGAAATAAGTTTCAGAATCTTGACATTATTTTGAAAGACATTTTGCTATTAGTGAAATATAAATTAGTCATGCCACATGATGCTTTATGAACTCATTAAAATATGTATGTTCAAATATACAAAGTTAATTTGATGAAATTTTGATTGAACTCTACAAGGGACTTGATTAAGCAACTGTAATGACTGTGCTAGATGTTTGTCCAACAATAAGTAGACTTTGGACCATTTAGAAAAGTTTTAGTATGTACACTGATAGTTTGTGAAATGCTCAGTTCAGGAGGTAAAGGAGGATGTAAAAATTGTTATTGTGACCATTATTAAAATTATTCTATATTTATATAAGTAAGGAAAGTTTCCCTGAGAGTGATTTTTGTTAAACATTAGCATGTCCAAGATGCTATAATTCTTTGTTTTGAATTTAAACTTTGGCATAGTGTAAGCTTAACAGTGCGTTTGCAACTTGGTTTTTATGTTTAAGGCTAAGCATTTGAAAATAGTCTTTTAATAATTTTGAATTTGTTTTATACGGTAACATATTGAGGATATTTTAGAAGGCCTTCCAAATCAAATTAATGTGCTTATAGTTAATAACCGGGCCTAATCACAGCAACCAAGAATAATCAGCAGGCATTAATTAAGTGCCTACTATGGGACAGGCACTATTTCTGATACTTGGTAGCTTGGTTACAAAGGTGTGAAAGGGTGAGGATAGAGAAAAATATGTTGGAAAGTATGGTACAAGAAAAAGAAAAGAGAGACTGAAGATTTAATAGATTATACAAAAGCCTAACACCTGTATCATGAACTTTTTCTTTTTTAAAAAGTTATAATTGGTAGGTACATAACAAGCACCAAATAACATCACAAAAAATGACATAGACTACATTTTAAGGGACATGGGAGTTATCACCAGATTATGTGTCTGTGTACATGCAGACCACCAGCTCCTCAGTATTTATGATAAACTAGTGATCATAGCTATAATCAGTATTTATAATAAAGAAGAATAGTATTGAGGAAATATATGGTATACAATTAAGAGCTAACCCTAAATTATTTAAACCATTATTGAAAACAACAAATGAGAAATAGGCAACACAAATAGCATCAGCACTGACTGTAACAGTTTTATTTAGAAGTTAAAGTAGTGTAAATTAATTATTACAAGGAATCCTAAATAGTCCAGAAAGTACCTACAGTCAATCAACATTTGATTTACTTGACAAAAGGAGAAAGGTAGCTGCCAAAAGCAACACTGGGTTAGAATTTAAACTCATTTGTAACATTTTAAGAAGAATGATGGTATATGATAATGAATCATGCCATCTCATAAAGCAGAGAGAAGCAGTGAAGGGTAAAACTATCTAAAGAAAGTTTGGCAAAATACCAGTCAATCATCAAGCATTTATTAAGCTCCTTATGTGTGCAGGTGCTTAGGCACTAGGTAGACAAATATGAGTGGTGAAATAATGGCTATTCATAAGGAGCTTAACATTCTAATGGAAAACAACAAGCGCATATATAACTATATAGAGAATTAGTCTAAAGAGAATAAATACAAAGTAGGTAAAGGGAAAGGGTATGTGTTTTAGTACTGAGCAAAGGCATCCCAAGGGCACGTTTAAGGATAAAAAACGAAAAGACAACTGCAAACAAAAGAAAAACAAACTTTTTTTCTCCATCAAGGATAGTGACCCCACTACATACCACAGTCTCTGAGGTGCTTTAAAGGGAATTTGAAATGACAGTTAAAAAAAAGCAAAGATGGGAAAGGCAGCCAAATTGCTTCAAATAGAGAAACGAGATCTCTGTTAGAGGTGATACAGTTATGAAGGCATTGAGGGACCAATTTATAAACTATAAGGAGGAGAGATACCAGTGACTTGGGGAAAAATAGTATTATATCAGTACTCAAAAAGAGGTGACCAAGAGAATATCAGTAACTATCAACTTATATGGCTACTCTTCCATCTATAGCAAATTTTTTTGAGGGTTATCTTATCCATGAATTAAGGGCATCCTTAATAAAGAACAAGTACACTTTTGCCAATGGTTTTCAACAACATATTGTGTCTTTACCATCTTACAATTGGCTAAAATGTATAGAAAATTTGAAACATCATTGTACTTTAATTGATCATTTTGGGGAAAGCATTTAACTCAGTAGAAAAAAAATCCCCTTTACAGCCTCTTGTGCAACAGGGTGTCTTACTGCTACATTAAGCATTCAGGATTCCTTAGAATGTGTTAAACAGTAGAAATAACCCTGTTTACTAACCATCTGATAGTGAACATTGAGCAGAGCTTGACACAGATGTTTGCTTTAGAAAAACATTTGCTACTATGATAGAGGAGATCCAGTGCAGAGGCCAGGTTAAGGAGAGATTCCCTATTAATGGTGCTTTAAATGCTGTTTGCAGTTAGTATTGTGTCAGTTGCATTTCCTCATGATATTATAGAACTGTCAGGTTGTGTAATTACTCAAAGGAGTTGGGGTCTGTCCAGCCACATGGGGAAAAAAAATGAATGAAGTCTGATGTCCAGATTTTAGCATGCATCTGTCTACATGGACACCCTATATAGCTCTTGTCCAGCAAAATATATCTGGAACAGGTGATGCAGATAGATAATGAATTGGGTCTCAGATTTTTTAAAAAAAGGATTGCTTTTGGAAAAGGCAAAAATACTGAGCCATACCTTTACTAAACTTGAACTTCCCATAACAATAAAGGCCCATCTTTTCAATACTTGTGTTGCTCAAAAGCAGCAAGCCCTGAATCACCACCTTTTCTGAAGAACTAAAGATGAATATCATAGATGACAGTGGAAAGGCACATAGTAAGTGTGAAGAAAAGAAGCAAAAAAATGTCATCAAGAAATTATGTCAAAGAAGAGATAGATGGTCACTTGACAGGAACAGGGAATAATAGGTGGAAAGTCAGAATGCTCTACCAGTTGTTGTTTCTGTTGTGTCCAACTCTTCGTGACCCCATTAGGGGTCTTTCTTGGCAGAGATACTAGAATGGTTTTCCATTTCCTTCTCCAACTCATTTTACAGATTGGGAAACTAAGATAAATAGGACTAAGTGACTTGTCCACGGTCACACAGCTAGTGGCTGAGGCCAGATTTGAACTCAGGAAGATAAATATTCCTAAATCAAGGTCCAGAAGTCTATCCACTGCCCTTTCTAACTGCCCACTCTACCAGTACTCTCACCATAAACAAAAAAAATACCCTCAAACCTACCATGTTAGATGTACCCCTTACATCGACCTTTTGGGAGGACACGGATGAGAATGGGCATAGATGGGTGGGCAGTTACCTTGTGTCATCAAATAGAACTTTTAGTGTGAGATCACAGAGCCATTTGAGTAGGTGAGAGAAAGGGGGCTTCCTAAGCAAACCTGTGGCAAAGTAGCAAGGCCTTGGAACTGATTATACAGAACTCTGTGGAATCGTTTTGTATGATAGGTTTAATGTAGCATTTGAGCTAGTTGTTTAGTTCCTGAACTCCTTTGAGGAAGAGAAGTTCATTTTTATATTTTTATCACCACTGCCTAGCACAGTGCCTGTCCCATAGTGGGCACTTAATAAATGCTTGTTGATTATTATTCTCTGTGTCTTTAATCAGGCCCAGTTATTAACTATAAGCATGTTAATGGTTTTTTGAAACCTTAAAGGAAAATTCATCCAATATATGCTACCTGTGATTTTAGAGATTGGTGATAAGTTAACAGTGAGAAATCTTTACCTGGACCAGTTAAATCAGCTCTTTTATGTGACTTCAAGTTACATCTCTGTCCCAGAGAGTGCTAATAAATGTTTGTCATTGGTCAGAAGAGGGACAGGCAGAGACCACAGGCAGGAGGAACACTACAGATCCTTAGGTCTCTTGGAAAAATAACTCAAGACCCATAGCTTTGTGACATTGGATTAGAGCAAAACAGAACATTTTTCACAGGGCAAAGTGGGATCAGATTTGTCCCCTGACTCCTTTACTGGTATTAGTGAAGTAGTAGTGTTCTCTGAGGAACTCTACTTTTACACAGGTATTAGAGTAGCTTACATAGGGAGAACGGTGTTCAAAAAATGCAGAGAAATCACCGGACTGATTGACAATTGGGTTCTATTCTCAAGTTTGTTGTTTCTTTGCTATGTGACCTCCAGCAATCATTTAACCTTCCTAGCCTTGTTGTCTTCTGTAAAATCAGAAGTTGGACTTGTCATAAGGATTACCTTCACAGACCTAAACCCTAATTCGAACTTAAAATACTGCACTAACTACCAGTCAACCTTTCAGCCTAGCCCTTACAGCCAACATTTGAGGAATCAACCCTTGTAGAGTCGTGACCTGGTAGCTGCTTCTGCAGGTGTTGGAGCCCCTGCCTTCTCACCAGAAACAGCTGCTAAAGACCCAGAAAAGTCTTTCCACTGAACTCCATGGCACTGTCAAATAATTCAGCATCGGAAATGGATATGGTCTTTTCAATGTAAATAACATTAACAAAGATTCATTACCATCTGCTTTGCCACTGTACCCTAGGGACCATGGGGCCTTTACATGTGACTTATAACTGAAACCTCTTCCCCAGTTAGAATATGAACTCCTTGACAGCAGGGACTGTCTTAGTTTTTTTCTTTTTGTATTCCCATGCCTGGCATAGTGCTTTGCAAATAGTTAGTAGTTAGTCATTTTTATTTGTACATAAGGGTTTTCTAGAAGATTTAATAGTTTTACACTATAAAAATTTTAAATTTTCAGTAAGAATTTTGGACAGCCTATATTGCATTTATATAGTATTTTAAGGTTTGTAAAGAACTTTACAAATGTTACCTCATTTTATCCCCACAACAGCCCAAGGAAGTTGAAGCTATTATTATCCCCATTTTTAGAAATGAAGAACTGGAGACAGGAAAATCACACCTTAAAAAACAGACTAACTCAATTGGCAAAAGAGGCTCAAAAAGGCAATGAGGAGAGGAATGCCTTAAAAAGCCAAATTTTCCAGATGGAAAAAGAAGCTCAAAACCTCAATGAGGAGAATCATTCCCTCAGATTTAGAATGGAGCAAAGGGAAGCTAGTGACTTCATGAGAAATCAAGATGCTGTTAAACAGATCCAAACAATTGAAAGAATAGAAGGCAATGTGAAATATCTCATGGGAAAAACCTCTGACCTGGAAAATAGATCCAGGAGAGATAATTTAAAAATTATATTGGACTACCTAAAAGCCATGATCAAAGAAAGAACCTAGGGATGGCCAGGTAGCACAGCGAGTAAGAGCACCAGCTCCAGAGTCAGGATGACCTGGGATCGAATCTGGACTCAGACACTTAGCACCCACCCAGAAACACCTGGCCATGTAACCTTGAGCAAGTTACTTAACCCCAATTGCTTAGGGTGGCCAGGTGGCTCAGTGAGTAAGAGCACCGGCCCCAAAGTCAGGATGACCTGGGATCAAATCCGGGCTCTGATACTTAGCACCACACCCAGAAATAACTGGCCGTGTAACCTTGAGCAAGTTACTTAACCCCGATTGCTTTAAAAAAAAAAAAACCTAGAAATCATCCTCCAAGAAATTCTCAAGGAAAATTTCCCTGATATTTTAGAACCAGAAGGCAAAATAGAGGTTGAAATAATCCACCGATCACCTCCTGAAAAAGATCCCAAAAAGAAAACAGGATATTATAGCCAGGTTCCGGAATTCCCATATCAGGGAGAAAATGTTACAAGCATCCAGAAGGAAACAGTTTGAATATTGTGGAAACACAATCAGGATAATGCAGGATCTGGCAGCTTCTACACGGAGGGATCAAAGGGCCTGGAATATGATATTCTGGAGGGCAGAGGAGCTGGGATTAAAACCAAGAATCACCTACCCAGCAAAACTGAGTATCATGTTTCAGGGGGAAATATGGTCATTCAGTGGAATAGAGGACTTTAAAGCATTCTTAATGAAAAAACCAAAGTTGAATAGAAAATTTGACATTCAGATACAAGAAGCAAGAGAAACATGAGAAGGTAAACAGGGAAAAGAAATCATAAACCACTTATCAAAGTTGAACTACTAACATTCCTATATGGAAAAACGATAACTGTAACTGATGAAACTTCTCAGTATGAAAATAGTTGAAGGGAATAGATAGATATAAATATATGTCTGTCGGAGGGTGTATGGGTGTATGAATACATATGTGAATGTGTGTGTATATGTTTACAGGTATACATAGAGGGCACAGGACCAGTAAATAGGAAGGGATGATACTTAAAAGGTGAAATTAAGAGGTGAGAGAGGAATATAATGAGAGGAGATGAGGAGAGATAGAATGGAGTAAACTATCTCATAAAGAAGAGGCAAGAGAAAGCGGTTATAATGAAGGGGAAGAATAGGAAGGCTAAAGGGAATGGGTCAACCTTATTCTCATTGAATTTTGCTCAGAGAGGTAATGACATACACACTAAATAGGGTATCTCACCCTACAGGAGAATAAGGGGGAAGGGGATGAGAGGGGGGATGATGGAAGGGAGGGCAGGCTGGGGGGGGAGGGAAGTTGGAAGCACCCACTTTTGAAAAGGGATGGGATCAAAGTAGAGAATAGAACAAGTGGGAGGTGGGATAGGAGGGAGGGAAATATAGTCCTTCTTTTACAATATATCTTCTATGTTATTGTTTTGCATTAGCCACACATGTATAACCTATACTGAACTGCTTATCTTCCCAGTAAGGGTGGGTGACAAGGGAGGAAGAGAATGAATCTGGAATTCAAAGTTTTAAAATCAAATGTTTAAAATTACATATATATACTATTATTAATACTATTTTACATGTAATTGGGAAAGAATATATGCAGGCACTGGGGCATAGAGATCCACCATGCTCTACTGGAAAAGTCTAAGGGGGTATGGGAGAAGATAAGGGAGAGAGCAGATTGGAGGAGGGGATATCTTGTGGGATTGCTATTTGGGGGTGGTGGGTAGGGGGAAAACGGGGAGAAAATTTGTAACTCAGAATCTGGTGGAAATTAATTATGTAAATCAGAAGTTAATAAAGCATTTGAAAAATGAAAAAAATAAAAGAATTGTTTTAAGGGATGTATGCATTGCCACTACCACTTAAACTTATAGTCTGAATATTTTTGCAAGTCCCCATCATGTTTTTTGTATTTTTTTTATGGAAATAGTTATTGTGTTTTTATAAACTTACTTCCCAAAGCTTGGTCTGCCAGATCTTCATGTGTCATACCAGTGATAACATCTTAACTTTTAGAAGGTCTTTCAAACTAACCTGTTATTGTGTGTAAGATAAATTTGTTTTTAAAGCTTCATTTTAAATTAAATAATAATGCAGAACTTAGCCATTTTAGTGTGATAGTTGACCTTGCTTTTTCTTGCTGAATTTTCTGTTATTATAAAAGTACTTGATTAGCGGTACTATTAACAGTTTCCTTTTTATATATCCAGCCCACCACACGGTTATTAAGAATCTGCTTTGTGTGTGAGGAGGAGTAATGTTCAGTGAGGCTAGAAAGATAGGTTGAAGCCAGATTGTGAAGAGCTTTAATAGGTAATTTAAAAAGTTGATGTTTTATCCTAGAATCAATAGGGACTCACTGGAGTTAATGATTGAGTAGGGAAGTCAGATGGTCAGATCTAAGCACTGTGACCAGAATATGCTCCTACATTATTTCCACCACCTCTTAAGGCAGCCATTAGGAAATTTTTCCTAATATCAAGCCAAAATTGGCTTCTTTGCAGCTTCCTTCCGTTATTCTTGGTTTTCTAGGCAAACAGAACAGATCTGACCTCTTCTCTGCATAAGACAGCCCTTTATATACTTCAAGACAATTCTGAGTCTTCTCTTCTCTAGGCTGAATGTGCATAGTTCCTTTAAGTGATCTCATGACAGGGATTAAAGGTTTTTAATCATCCTAGTTGCCTTCCTCTGGGCACTCTCCAGTTTATCAATGTCTTTAAACTGTGATGTTCTGAATGAACATAATATCCTAGGATCATAGGTGTCCAACTTGAGTCCTGCATAAAATAGGGTTAGGGTCATGCAGCTGCATTACTCTTAGGAAATATTTAACAAAATAACTAAAAATGCAATACAAATATAGATAGTATTAATTTACAGTTTTCCAAGTCATTTTGCAATCTGCAACCATTGCCTTAAATGAAGTCTAATGAGACCAGGTTCTTTCCTGACAGCATATATCTATCAGTTGTCAAGTCCTGTTAACTGTTACCTTTATTTTTATCCCACTGTTACATACCACCTGCCTAAATTATTACAAAAGCCTCCTACTTGGACTTTACCCCTTTTGCCTCTACCCTCATCCTAACCAGTCCTATGTACTTTTGACATATCACTCTTCCATATGTCCAGATTTGTTCCTGGTGCATATGCTCAAAACCCTTAAGTGACTTCCTATTTCCTAATGAATAACATTCAAACTCTAGCCAGGCTTTCAAAGGTCCTGCACAGTTTGATACCTTATCTGTCTAACCTTATCTCATATTTTTTCCTTCTACACATTATATACAATGCTTCAGCCAAACTGTATTCTTTATTATTCCCTAGACAGATGCTTTCTTGATCCTTTACTTCTTTGATCTTACCAGTTCCCGTGCTTGTAATGTCAAAACAACACCCAATAGATATATTTGCTACCTCTTACCAGACTGAGTACAGATCTTATTAATCCCTTTCTTCTGAATTTTGGGAATGTGATTTTTAACAATTATATATTAAAGGAATTTTATTTGTAAAACAAATCACCTACAATGTTCAAATTATTTTATTGTGATAAATTTTATTATAAATAACCACTTTAGTTTTTGCATTCCCAGTGAACAGGACAAAGTCTTATATCTGGCCTCTCTAATGGACTTGTATATGAAAAAGGGGGGGGGGGGCATTACAATCATAGAAATTTAGCCCTTGAGGTTCCTTGAAAATTATTTAATCCAACTTCCATTTTACAGATAAGTAAAATGAGATTGGGAGATATTACCGTCTGTGATAGTAATGGCAATTAAAGATTCCCCTGTATTGGCTTGGTTTTCAAATTGATTGTGTTAAAACCCAGAGTTTGTTAATCCCACCTGTGGGATGGGCTTGTTGATGTGAAAAGAAAGTCCTGAACTGGGAGGAGCTGGTGAGGTAGATTTGGAGAGACACTAGAGAGAGGCGGAAGATCTTTTTGGAAGCAGCACCTCGTGGAGAGAGAGAGAGACTAAGAGAATTGCTGGTGGCCGCTTTGAATTGCCCTGGACTTTTGAGACCTGCCCCCTGAGCTGCCAAGGACTGAGGAGACATGGCTGTTTTGCTGGTACTTTGTCTGTCTGTTTTGATGTTGTTTTGCCAGATTTGTCCACTGGTGAAAGACTGTCCTTTTGTTGAAGAAGTCCTGGAACCTGGCTGTTCGCTAAGAAGGCCTGCGACTGTCCTGCAGACAGAGAGTGAATACTGTCCACTGGTGAGGGACAGTACTGTTGTTGCAGGGGTCTGGAGACTGTCCTGCAGACAGAGTGAATACTGTCCACTGGTGAGGGACAGTGCTGTTGTTGCAGGGGTCTGGGAGCCTTTCTGTTGGTTCAGAAGCCCTGAAGAAGGATTTTCTTGTTGTATGTTTACAGAAATCCTGGGAGAGGGCTTTGCTAATGTGTTCAGGGGTTCTAGGACTGTTCTACAGACAGAGGATGAATTCATGAAGGGACTGGCAATGTATCTTATGGCCTTGCTAAGCCTTGTCTCCCCAGGAACTAAGATTGCTGAGAACTTGCCTGATGTCAAGATGAAGAAAAGACCTCTATTTGGGTATTAAGTGCTGTGTTTAAACTTGATGTAACTCTGGGGTAGATTCAATTGTGATCCAGGGGTGGGGAACTTTTGACCTTATTGTGCTCTGTGATTGACAAATGAAGGTACTTTACCTATGTTTGGAAACTAATCTCCATTTGAGAAGAGGGGTTTTGTGGTGGACTAAATGAAGGTATAGCCTAGGGGTGGAGTAGTATTTAGAACCGGGACTTTGTAATTGATTGAATGATTGGAAGGTCCTGGGGTGGGGTAGTACTTGGAGATTATTTAATCACACTTAGTAAATGCTGTATTTTGAATGATGTCATGTTTTGATCTTCTCTGTTCTTGGTTTGTCACTAAATAAAATAGAGAGCACCTATGCTGGTATTTTGAAAGTGGTTAAGAAGGGACAATCAAAACTAAAAACTTTGATGTTTTGATTATGCTTGTTAGTGGACCACTGTTGGCAAAGCCAGTAGAAGAAAATAGCCAGTTTTATGTATATATAAATACCTTAATCTTGTCATTCTACAAGTTTATAGTAAGTACTTAATGAATGTTTTCTGAATTAAATTAAATCTAATCTCAGGAATCTTGATTGAAGCAGCTAAGCTCCTGTTAATTTAGACAGTTGATATATTTTAGGGAGATGAGGCTGGAAGGAACATAAAAAGATGATGGACAGAAAGTGGAAACCTGCATGACCTTAGGCAAGTTATCTACCTTCCCCCACCGTTCTTTTCTCCACACCCTGATATCTACAAAATAAGGGGATTGGGAACTCTTGAGATCTCTAATAGCTCTACATATATGGTCTTAATTTTTTTTTTTATGGTATTTTTTATAGAGGACTTGTTTTGTCACCTAAGTGACAATGTATCTTTCACCAGGACATAGAAAAAGCTCTTTTATTTGCAATGAATTTCCTTATTTACAGTAGTGATATTTATAAAATAGGGGAAGTCTGCCATCTGTGCCTCAGTTTCCCCATTTCTCTATCTTTCCTTTCTTCAGAAGCCATCTTTCTTTTATCTTCTCCCTCAAGGGCAGCTGGATGATACAGTAGATTGAGCTCTGAGCCTGGGATCAGGAAGACCCAAGTTCAAATGTGGCTTCAGATACTTGGTAGCTCTGTGACCCTGGGCAAGTAACTTAACTCTGTTTGTTTCTTCATCTATAAAATGAACTGGAAAAGGCAAACCACTCGAGTGTCTTTGCCAAGAAAATCCCAAATGGGGTCACAGGGTCAGACACAACTGAATGACAACGAAACTCCTCCCTCAGTCCTTTGCTTTCTTTTCTTTCTGTTTCTGAAAAAACTTCTCAAATTCTTCACCCACACAAATATTTTCACAGTTAACTTTAGTATAACCCCTGCTGGTGTTTATATTTTTAATCTTCTAGCACCAGTTAGGGAGATACTAAATGACACCTTCAATATTGTGTTGTCCTCAACTTTTATTTCCCATATGTTATTGCTAATGCTTTTTCCACTTAGATTGCCTCCCATCTACTTTGTATATAAATCTTATATGCACCATCTCTCCAACCATTGGAATGTGAGCATCTTTAGAGCAGAAACTACTTTTGCTTTCCTTTATATTCTCAGCAGTTATTATCATAGTGCCTGGCACATAGTGAGCCTGATATGTCTGTTTGGAAGTCATCTGAATAGAGATGATAGTTGAATTCATGGGAACTTAAACAATTATGATGAGAATGTAGAGAATATATATACAAATACAACCCTAAAAATTATTTGCTAAAAGTAATAAGACTTTTATCCAAATATGAATGATAAGAATAAGAAGTATCACGTTGTGAAAATAGCATTCACATATATCAAATTTTGTTCTCCCTGATGTTTTCTGATCTCCACGTGATCAGGCATTAAGTCCTTACCATGGAAGAGAGGGGATTCTAGAACATGGCACAATTATCCTTTCCATTTGGTAACTTACCCATCTCAATTTTGATATATCATGGGCTAACACAGGAAATTAAATGGTAATATTTCAGGAATTTTATGGAAGCCGCAGGTGACACAGAGTCTATAACCAAATCCTTAGCCAAAATTTTACAATAAAATACTGTAAATACCTCATAAAAGAAAAAAATCAGACATCCTCTCCCGTACAGAAGGAGGACCAAAAATTTTTATACAAATTTTCCAGATCTCAGGGGCACTGCACTCATAACACCAACACCACCACCACCATCTCCTCCCCCCACAATGTGGAAGGGTAAATGTAGTTTCTGCTACCAATGTGAAGCTCATATCTTGACTTGACTATTTTAATGATCCAAATACCACTAGGCAAAGATAAATCTTTCTTCTAGATGAATATTTTAATAGCCTACTATTTGGGAAACAACTTAGTGGCCCAATTAACCAATCCATCAGAGTCTGTGGTTCAGAAAATAGTAAACCTAGAAATATGTTTATATGAAAGGTCTGATAGACTACAGAAGATCTTCTATTTCTAGTCCCTATTAAATTTTCATTCTATCTTAGATCTGTTACGGTTATAAACATTTTAAGTACCTATAATATGCAGTGCTAGGTGATTTTATATACATATACATACAACATTTCTACCTTTAAGGAGCTTTCATTGTGAATACTATTGCTAACATAAATTTCATATTCAAAACAGGTTTACAAGGGCAGCTAGGTGGCACAGTAAGTAGAGCACTGGCCCTAGAGTCAGGAGGACCCAAGTTCATATCTGGCCTAAAACACTTAATACAAAACTAGCTGTGTGACCTTGGGCAAGTCACTTAATCCCAATTGCCCTACCTTACCCCCTCCAAAGGAAAAAAAAAAACCCAAACCAAAAAGATTTACCTCAAAATACAGGAAAAAACATTTATGTGTTAAGCCATTAGGCCCTATCTATTTATTGACTATAACCATTATTGAGGCTATTAAGGTATATGTTTCCAGCTAGAGTTTCAAATCATCTAAAAGGTAAAATTATTTTAATATCCTAATTAGATTACTGCACAACTGACCTAAATGCGCCTTATTGACAAGACTGACCTCAGAAAGCTTATCATGTTAGAATTTTAAGTATTTGAGAATTTTTCTTAAACCTAGTTAGTGAAGAATACTTTTTTCATTCATATATTGTTCAACTGGATTAAAAATCATTTGCAAAAAATAGTTAAAGTCGACTTCATGTTGAGATTTAATGTGGCTTTATGGAAAAATTCTCAAATTCAAGTGTACCTTGAACACTCTACTCCCACTTCCACCTTCTTCTGTTCAAATTTTTTGAAAAGTCCATTTTTTAAATCTTATTTAATATTTCCCCCAATTACATGTAAAAACTATTTTAACTTTTTTTTTTTTCAAATTTTGAGTTCCAAATTCTCTCCCTCTCCTTGACCCCCTTGTTATGAAGGCAAGCAATTTGACATAGCTTATACGTATGTAGTCATGCAAAACACATTTCCATGTTAGTCATTCCGTGAAAGACAACACAGACCAAAAAAATGAAGAAAAAGTATCTGATTTGCATTCAGGCTCTACCAGTTCTTTCTCTGGAGGTGGACAGCACCTTTCGTCATAAGTCCTACAGGATTGTCTTGGATCATTGTATTGCTGAGCATAGCTAGGTTATTTATAGTAGATCATCATACAGTATTGCTGTTGCTATGTACAATGTTCTTGTACTTGTGCTCATTTCACTTTGTATCAGTCCAGGTAGGTCTGAAAGGTCCATTTTTACATAATTGAGTAAACATAAATATGAAGCAGCTGAGTAGATTACTAAGGAGAAACAATATGATTCACTTGGGATTTTAAAGAATAAAATGTTTATCCACACAGCTAAATGGTCTTTTTGTTTTTACTTCTGCCTTATTCACATAGCTAAAAGGTTTACGTCTTTAGATGAAACCTATGTAGGAACAGGAAATAGAATTTTCTTTCCAAACTTCTGTTTGTTATTCTGCCTTACATTGATATTATTTGACAGTTCTCTTGTATGTATCAGAGTTCTCTATCTTACTTTCCTTTATCAGACTGCCTTTGAATATTATCTGTAAAATTAACAACATAGCAATATGGTAATTAAAGTTACTCAAGTATCAGGTTTTAAAATACAGTCTTTTGAACCTGTGTGTAACTATTGATTTAAAGTTTCAAAATCTTTATTTTGGCTTTTTTTCTAGAATAGTTCTTTAATGTTTAGAGGTTTTTTTGTCTCTGACAATCAAGACTTATTGGTATTTTTTTCCCCTTAGTTTAGATTTCTTTATTATATTAATTACTATAGTCAGTGATCAAGGTTGTGTTAGTTTTAAAAACTGAAGAGTCATGGTTTTTTCTCATTATATAATGATTGCTTATATTACTTTTTCTTTTGTTTTCCTTTGTCTCTAGATCTGCCCTTTTAAATTAAATATTCGATTAGTTGGTCATATTGGCACTAAAAGAACCAGGGAAATTGACATTATAGTTTTACCTTGAAATAAAAATTTCTATCCTACTATTTTTATTTTCTTTGCCTTGTTAAAAAAAATGCACTGGAGCATTCGATATAGCTTGGTCCTTTTGTGATCTTCTTAAAGTTGAGTGTTCCTTTCAAATTCTTACACTGGCTTTTAAATGGGAGTCTCTTAGATTACTAATTTTATCTTAATGGAATAGTTCTTTTTTTGATGACTTTTGTTTTTATATCACTTTTATTTTTCTGTCTTTACACACACATACACACACCCCTCTTATTCCTCCCCACGACACATCCATGCCTGATAACAGAGTTTAAAAAAAAAAAAAAGCTGGGGGGTGGCTAGGTGTAGCAGTGAGTAAAGGGCCGGCTCCGGAGTCAGGAGGATCCGAGTTCAGTTCCAGCCTCAGATACTTAACACCCACACAGAAAAACTGGCCGTGTAACCTTGGGCAAGTTACTTAACCCCAATTGCCCTCCAAAAAGGCCAAAAAAAAAAAAAAGCTGGGAGGGGGTGGTGGGAGTGGATCAAAAGGCATCAAGAAGGGTGGTGTAGAACAGCAAGAGAACTGCCACATCTTGCAGTATATGTAATATTCCACACTGAGAATCCCCAGCCACCACCTCTGCAAAGAAGGAAAGGATATCCCCTTGCTATTATAAGGACTAGATTCAAAATGCTGGGATTAACTGTTGTCCTCCTTGGGTAAACTATATACTTTTATTTTAACATTTTCTAGAAAACATATTTAACATGATATGACAAGATATATTAGGAATGGCCACCTGGGGGATAGGGCAATTAACTAAAAGCCTCTCTGGGTAAAAATTGAGATTAATGAATAAATATCAAATATTGCTGCAGTTTGGAATGCTAAAAACTGTTAGACCAGAGATGAGATAACACGTTTGGGACAAAAATGTCTTTTCAGTAACAACAATCCTGTGAGGTAAAGTGAGACTAAAATAACATTACTATTTATAGCATTTAATATGTGCCAGGCACTGTGCTGTGCCTTTGCAAATATCTCATTTGATCCTCACAACTATCCTGGTACATAGGTACTATTATTATCCCCAAAGTTGAGGAAACTAAAGTACACAGAGGTTTAGTGACTTGCCCAGGGGCACACATCTAGGAAGTATCTAAGATTACATGTGAACCCAGGTCTTTCTGACTCTGGGCCCAGCATTCTATCACTGCTTCATTGGCTGTATCTAAAATTGTATGCCGGCCTCCCTCTGTATTTTGAAACTGCCATTTCTCTCTCAGGAAGTGGGTCACATGTTTCAACAACATGTGATCAGGCACTGCTTAATTTCTGTCGGCCTGTTCCTCAACTGTAAAATGGGGTAATAATAGCATGTATTCTGTAGGGTTGTTCTGAGGATCAAATGAGTTAATCTTTATAAATTGCTTAGCACAATACCTAGTACATAGTAAGTATTATATAAATAAATATTAATGTTATTTTAGTCTCACTTTACCTCACAGGATTGTTATGATGCTCAAATAGGATAATGTATACAAAATATCCAAAGCTTATATAAGGGTCAGTTATCTCTCTTTTGTCATATTTATGGTGTCAGCCTCTCCTTTCTCACTAGATAGTAAGCTTTCACAGGGCAAATCCTTGTTTCATTTTTTACATTAAGTAGGTGCCTTGCACATAGCAGATGTTTAGTAAGTAGCTGTTCAATTCCTTCACGTTCTTGGATAAAACTGTGTATTCATATGTATAAATGTTATTGAAAAGACACGTTTGTGGCCAGTAGGCTTTTCTGTTCAATATAACTATAAGGATATACTGACAGCTGCTGCTTTTTCTTTACAAAATGCTTTTTTCTCCAAACATGCTCTCTCATCTCTGGTCTAACAGTTTTCGGCATTCCAGACTATTGCTGTTATTGTCATTATTGTCATCATTACATCTCACTAAATTTCTGTGCTCACTTTCCTACCATCTTTGATTATTTTCTTCAAAATTTCAGCATATTTAACTACCTTGTATACATCTTCACCATTATGCAGTTGGGCTTGATTTTTAAAACTATTGAACCAACCAATACACAGTAAAAGTTTCTTAACCATCTACTTCATTTCCATTTTCTTTCACTTTCTTTTGTTTCTTTCACTTTAAGTAAACTAGAAGCTTTTGTCTGAATACTAAGAGAAATGGGTTTTTTAATTGTAATTTTCAGTCTATACATCTAAAAGATCATTTATGTTACTGTAAAACATCTATTCTTTGTAGTTTGGGGTGGCAGTGTGTGGGAGTGTTTTAAACTACACAAAGCTAAGACAGCTTTGCCTTTTTCTTTTATTTCATTAGCATATATTATGAAATTCTGTGGGCACTGACGAGATCTAATGAGGATTTTTTTAAGGATGGTAATAGGTTAATTGGTAACAGAGAAGGAACCGAGAATAGGTGATGATAGTGGGAGCAGTCAGATGGAGATGATAGAGGATGGGCTGGAGGCAACATTGTTTGGTTACCTCATCGTCAGAGACTGGGGTAAAAAAAGAGTGGCACAGCGAGCAGGTCTTGGTGAATTACCCTATTTTTGAGGTAAAGAGTGAGGCAAGCCTCTCAGCTGAGAGGGGGAAGAGTAGAGTGGGAGGTTCGAAGAGGGAAGAGGTTTAGAATAGATATTGTGGCAAGTAGAATAGGGAATCAGCTGAGGAGGAATAGGATTACTTTACCCAGGTGAGGACCCATTTGTGATTTGCTAACATAAATTTGTGGTGTAAGTATTCAACATGTTTTCAGGATTTCCTCCCATTCCATTCAGCGTGTCATTAGCTTTAAAGGAGGCAGATAGAGAAATTTAGGGCTGGAGCTGGGCAAGACATGATAATATGGCAAGGGCACAAAGAATTTAAGAGTAATAGTGTGTGGAGTTGAACTGATTCACTATGGGATTGAGACTTTGAAGGAAGGATAGAAGGGATGGGGGCCTAGAAAGGTACTGGAGGATTGGAGGTGAGGACAAAAAGTAGGTGGTGGCAAGATTGAGAGTATGACCATCCCTTTGTGTATCATATAGCTGGGGTGCAGGAGTATATCATGGGAATTAAGTGGATTGAGGAAAAGAAAATATATTGAGGGAACTTCATCATGTATGTTCAAGACTCTTAGAATAAACATAGGAGTTAGGACAGAAAGAACAACTGTGACTGGCTTAATTCAAACTGATCAAGGACTTAGCACATAGAATTGCAACAGATCCCGAGCCCATACCTCAATTCTTCACTACCACCCCTACCCCCGCCCCCAATGCTATGGAGATCTCAGCTGCAGGCCACAGCACCACAGTGGGAGCTGTGTCAGATAGTGCTGCAATGGACAGCGTTTTGTGCTGCAGAAGAACACGGGATCAGAGAGAAAAAGACAGGAGACATATCTGGACTTGAAATAGAGCTCAACCCCAAACTCCACTTCCCCGTCCTCCCAGAGCCTCAGTGAACCACATTACAAAAATCAACACAGTAACACCAGCACATCAGCTCTCTAAACGGGGAGTGCCAGGCCAGAAAATTGAGGAACAGAGGAAGCCAGACAGGAATCTGGAGGATGGGAGAGAGCAGAATGTGGCACTCCACGGGGAAAGAGCTCAGCATCCACATGAGGCCAGTTCTGTCCTTCCAGAAGTCATTTGCAGCAGAGACTTAGGCTGATGAACCATGAATTTCCCAGTAGGAGGAGTCTGGGACACACTTGGAAATCTAGCCCCCAAGGAAACTAACATTATAATAGGGAAAGGGGTCAGAAAATGAACAATAGGGGGAAATTATGGGACTTGGGGGAAGATTGGAATTTCCAAAGATCTCAGGAAGAATAAAACCCAAAAGGCCTTGAACATTAGCAGATAAATCATCAGGAGAAATAATAACAACCGACAGAAATATGGCATCCAGAATTTAGCAAATGTGTTCAGGCATTTTTGAATAAATGCTGCAAAACAAAGGGAAAAGAGGAGAATATGGAATCACAACATGATCTTCAGTGATTCAAGAGAGAAATGATAATTACGAGAGCAAAATTTATGGCTTGCACAGCAAAAATAATGGACAAAAAAGGGGGTCAGCTATGGCAAGTCTTCATCAAAGAAACAAAAGGGAACATTGGATTAGAAAGGCATACACACAGAAGTGAAAAACAAAACAGTAACACTAAAATAGAACATGCTTACTGTGTAAGCAAAACATACTCCTCTTAAACATAGGATGCATAGAGACAACCTGCCATAGGTCTTCCAGAAGAACACAAGACAAAAACTTAATATCAAAATGCAAGATTTAAGAGAATACCCGAGAACTTCTGGGCACAGAAAATGAAATGACCAGTTGGAAGAATTCATAGATTGCCTCAGAAAACAAACAAAAAACCATGATTTCAGACTCCAGGATATGTAATGATTATACTTAACAATTAAATTTAAAAATATCAAGTTCTGCCAGTAATCAGAAAAAAGTCTTTCACATACAGAGGAAATGACATTCAAACACTGCACCTACCAGAAAATGTAGGTGTTAATGTCATGATAGTATTCTGAAAAGCAGTGAAGCTCAGGATAAGAGTCCAGGATGACCTAACCTACTTTGCAAATTTGAGCTTAATTATAAATGAGAAAATATGGCTGTTCACTAAAAAAGAGGTTTTTGAAGCATTCTTGGAAAGAAAATCAGACCTGAAGAAATTTGTGTCTTAAATACCCCAGACAACAGATGCAGAAGGAGAGAATAAATGAAGCCCCCAAGGAAATAACAGCAACAGAATGACAACAGAGAAACCAGTAGGAGGCTTTTTTCTAAATGTACACAAGAAGACATAGTTGAAGGCATAAGTCAGCTGGAGGTAACAGTGAAGATGCTGCCCTGGAGCATTAAGGACAGAATCTCACAGCACCCTGTCTGTAGGTGAATTGATTTGGTTTGTTTTTATTTTGGTGGGACTAAGACAAAGTGGGAGGGCATATGAAAGGGAGGGAGAAGAACTGGGGACAAAAGGAAGTGTGGGGTGCCCCCCCCTCACATCAAGGGCTATCAACAAGAGGGAAATGACACTTGTGGTTTCAGGAAGAAAGGAGCCTGCAGGGGGAGTAGATGAGAAGGAAATGAAAAAGATTCAAGATGGAAGTGGAGGAGGGAAGCTTTGCTTTGGTGGTCCAAAGGACCTTTTGGAGTTCCTACAGATGAAGAGAGATGTTCTGTGAAGCAAGATAGGGACTTTGAGCTGAGTATTGTGTCAGGGATTTGGTTCTTGAAAAGACCACTCATTTTACCTTGGGAAGGGAATGAATTGTAATACCTAAGGGCATGGATCCAGGAAGGAGTTTTTGAGGAATCAGAATTTGCTCAAAGAGGGAATAGCATACACACTCAATTGTGTCTGAAAATCTGTCTTACCCTACAGGAAAATGGGGTGGGGGGTGATAGAAGGAAGGCAGATTGTGGGAGAGGGTAGTCAGAAGCAAAACACTAGGAGGGCCAGGATAAAAGGAGAGAGAGAATAGAATAAATGGGGGGGGGGGGGAGTGGGGCAAGAATAGGATGGAAGAATATACAGTTAGCAATAGTAAATGAAAAAAAGGTTTTGAAGCAAGTTTCTCTGATAAAGGCCTCATTACTCAAACATATAAAGAATTGAGTTAAATTTATAAAAAATAAGAGCTGTTCCCCAACTGATAAATGATTAAAAGATATGAAGTTTTCAGATGAAGTAATCAAAGCTATTAGCAGCCATATGAAAAAGGTGCTCCAACTCACTGTTGATTGGAGATATGCAAATTAAAACAATTCTGGCTTATACTTATTAGATTGGATAATAGGGAAAAAAGAGAAATGACAAATGTTAGAGGAGATGTGGGGAAAATGAGACATTAATGCACTGTTGGTAGAGTTGTGAACTGATTTAGCCATTTTGTAGGGCAATTTGAAACTATGACCAAAGTGGTATAAAACCATTCATATTCTTTGACCTAGCAATACTGCTACTAGGTCTGTATCCCAAAAGACATCAAAAACAAAAAAGAAAAGGACCTATATATACAAAAATATTTATAGCAGCTCTTTCCTGGTGATGAAGAATTGGAAATTGAGGGGATGCCTGAACAAATTGTGGTATGTGATAGTGATAGAATACTATTGTGCTGTAGGAAATGATGAGTAGGGGAGGGTAGGTGGCACAGTGAATAGAGCACCGGCCCTGGAGTCAGGAGAACCTGAGTTCAAATCCGGCCTCAGACACTTAACACAAAACTAGCCATGTGACCTTGGGCAAGTCACTTAACCCCAGTTGCCCTCCAAAAAGCAAAAAAGAAATGATGAGTAGAATGCTCTCAGAAAAACCTGGGAAAACTTACATGAACCGATGCAAAATGAAATGTACTGTGTCCAAAGTAACAGCAGTATTGTAAGATCATCGGCTATGAATGACAGCTATTCTCAGCAGTACAATGATCCAAGACAACTCTGAAGGATTTATAATGAAAAAATGCTCTCCCTCCCCAGAGAAAGAACTAATGGTGTCTGAATACAGATTAAAGCATACTTTTTTTAACTTCCTTTATTTTTCTTGAGGGATTTTTTTTGGGGGGGGGGTCTGTTTTCTTTTACATGTCTAATATGGAATTGTTTTGTATGACTACATACATGTATAACCTATATCAAATTGCTTGCCTTCTCAATGAGAGGGAAAAGCAGGGGCAAGGCAGGAACGGAGAGAATTTGGAACTCAAAGTTTAAAAACAAGTATTAAAACATTTTTTTACATATAATGTGGGGAAAAATAAAATACTAAATAAATTTTAAAAAAAAGAATTGGCATTGTTCTGGTAAGGCACAGTGGAGAAGAAGCAATGTCAGAAGCTCCCTAGGGAGGAGATTGCAGAATGGGTACCTTGGAAGTTTTAATTACATGAGAAATAGAGAGAATGGAAAGAGACTAAATAATTATAGAGGTCATGAACCAAAGAATGAGGGTCTTGAGTAGACAGAGAGGATGGATAATGAAGAGAAAAGTAATTAAAGAAATCCTATCTGGAAAGGGGTGTGAAAAGATGAATTTTTTGAATAACGAATAGGACTTGTTGAAGAGGATAAGAAGAAAGGGAACATCTACTTAACTGAGAGGGAAAAAGTGGGGGAAGAATTATATGACCACATAAAAGCAAGAAAGAAAAAGAAACGAGTGAGTAAAACCCCAAAGGGAAAGGGGTAACAATTAGAAGGGAAGGTTTGGGGGTGATAGGAAAAAAGCCAGTGGGAATAGGGCCACCTTAAAATAATGGTTTCTGCATTTCGGAAAACTTGAACAGCTTGAAAATACTCTTCACCGTCTTAAATCCCATTATACTTTGTTTGAATTACTTCTTTGAATTTATCATCATCCTATTTGTATTATACTTGTTTACATGACTTACCTTCCCTTCTCCTCTTCTAGATTGTTAGTCTCTTCATAGTCGATTTTCTGTTATAGTTTATGTTAAATTTTTGGTTGTTTATTAAATTGTTTTAGGATAGGTTTTAAGGCCATTTGTCTTTGCTATGGCATTTATATACTCTCAGCTGAGTACCTCTCTTAACAACCAAATGACAAAATAGATTTCAAGAAATAGAGAGACAAAGAGAAAAAAAATGTGTGTATTCACAATTATAAAATTAATTTCCCACAGTGGACTTTTGTATTTTTTTTAATGATTATGATCTTAGTAGTAAGTCAACCATCTAAGAATAGATCATTGACAGAAAAGCTTTCCCATTCTCAAAGTTGTATATTTTTTAGGTTTGATTTTTTATTATGTTCACACAATTACTAAATTATGACATCTCTGAAATTAAGTATTTTTTTCTGTGGGTAGGAGTCCAAATGAGTACTGATACTTGAGGATAATTTAAAGTTTACTGTTTTATTGACAGCATCAACAAAGAGAGCATCGTGGATATAGAAGGTGTTGTGAGAAAAGTGAATCAGAAAATTGGAAGCTGTACTCAGCAAGATGTTGAGCTTCATGTTCAAAGGGTAATTTTTTTTTATTAAAGTTGTACATCGAAATAAATTTAAGTAATTTTTATTAATAGTTTTTCAAATCAAATGTATGTTTTTAATGGAATAACTATACAGTGTGGTAAAGGGTATTTGAAATAAAAATCAGTAGAAACAAAAGCAGTATTGTTATCAGAATATGCTACAGAAAGGAAATTGATCAGGAGTTTGGGAAATGGATCAAAACCTGGCATAGAGGAATGATATAGTAGTGAAGGAAGATTTCAGTTGTGTAGACATCTGCTAGAACCCTCTACCAAAAGTACAGATACTATTTATTAACTTTAGTGATAATTTCATACTTTAAAAGGTAGAGAAACCAACAAAGGGAAATTCTAATATGGATTAGGTCCTTACCAACAAGGAGGAAATGATGGTAATCTTAAGAGAGAGTAACCCTTCCCTCTTAGAAGTTGTGCTAGTAGAGAGAAAAGCTAGGCATTTAGTCTTTGGAAAAACAGATCTGAAAGGGTTCAGGAAATGGAGATAGGTAGGATCTCATAGCTTAAGATTCAACAGGAATAAGACAATTATTGAATTGTCAAATCTATTATATTTAATAGATATAAAATCTCATTAGGATGTTTGGGGAAACTCAAGGAGCAGTTGTGGAGACACAAAGAAACTATTCCAAAGAGGAAGAAAAGAGAAAATTGTCTAAAAGACTTATGTGGATGCAAACAGCAGAGAATTAATCCACCAGCTTAGATTTTAAAAGAGAGTCATGGGAATGGAACAACAGATAGAGAGGCTGAATATAAAATCATGGCGTAGCCTTTTTAAGAGCAGTATCAAGCACTAAAACTCAACCTGGCAAAAAAAAAACTAAGGACTGCAATGAGGTATTTTTAAAGTTATAATAAGGTGGTTGTTAGGGTAGAAGGTATGATGATAACAGAGGGAAGATAGGGACACTGAATTCTTACTTTTCTTTCATTTATTCTGCCAAGGAGAATGGTTTTTGAACAGTAAAGGACAGAAAAATAATGTGGCTAATGGGGAGTTGAAACAAGATCTGTAGGGAAAAGCAGTAAAAGAACACCTGCCTCAGGTGAGCTACGTTTAGGGGTACTGAAAGAAGTGACAGATTTGATTGCTTCACCAGTCAGTGATATTTGAAAAATCCTGCAATATAGACAAGTCGCTCTGCTATTGGAGAAGGGTAGCTGTTGTCCTGATTTCCTTAAAAAAAAAAGAGAGAGAGAGAAGAGTAAAATTCACAGACTGTAAGTCACTTTCATTCCTGGTTAAGTCCTAGAGTATTATTAAAAGATTGGTCAGAGGAGGGGTGAGTAAGGATCACCAAGAGCAAGAATGAATCATGCAAATGAACTTAATTTCCTTTTTTTTTTCTTAACATGTTACTAGATAAAAATCAAAAGACAAAGGCTCATCCAGTTTTGGAATAGATGAATCATTGTGTACCAAATAGTCTGACAACTAGGTGGATTGACAGAACTGTTTGAATGGCCAGACTCAAAGAGCAATCATAATGGTGTTTAATGTCAACTTATGAAGGGGGGCTTTTTGTAAAGTATCCCAAGGACTTGTGCTTCACCCTATGCTATTTAATATGTTGGTCAGTTTATTAAAGTAAATGTATAATTCACATGCTTATCAGATTTATAAGTGACACAAATGTAAAAGAGATAACTACCACATTGTATGATAGTTAAGATCCAAAAATATATTGACAGAATAGAATGTTGGACCAAAACTAATCTACTAAAATTTAATAGACATAAAATCTCGTTCTTGGGTTTAAAACATCAGCCTCAGAAGTCTAAATTGGGGGTGGCTTGGTTAATACAGCATTTTACCTGAAAGAGATCTGAAACTTTGTATAACAGAGGCTCAATATGACTCAACAACCAAAAAACACAAATGCATTTTATGTTGTGTTAAAAGAAGCTAATATTGGGGCAGCTAGGTGGCGCAGTGAGTAAAGCGCTGGCCCTGGAATCAGGAGGACCCGAATTTGGTTCCAGCCTCAGACACTTAACACCCACACAAAAAAACTAGCCGTGTAACCTTGGGCAAGTTACTTGACCCCAATTGCCCTCCAAAAAGGCTCAAAAAAAAAAGCTAATATTATTGTCAGGTCTTAAGCGATGCTAAGTCTCACTGTACACTGGTCTGTTTATACAACATCTGGACTATTATGTCCAGTTCTGGGATTCACTTTTTAGGAAAGACATTGACAAGCTGGAGAGCATTCAGAAGAGGGCTACTAGGATAGTGAATTACCTTGTAATCATGTGATACAGGATCAGTTGAAAGGGCTGGGGAAGGGAAGACTTAGAGGTTTGAGGGATTTGATTTGGGGGGCTGGTTTATTGAAGAAGAATTAGATTTTTTTCTGTTTTATTTCAGAGGACAGAATTAAGAGTAATAGGTGAAAACTGCAAAGAGGTAGATTTAGGCCTGATGTAACAAAAAAGCTTCCTAAGAACTAGACCTATCCAAAAGTAAAACATACTGCCTCCCTCCTCCCCCCCATCTTCTTCTGCCCAACAGAGGACTTCAGCCAAAGGCATTATAACTACCTTTGGGGAACATATTATAGAGAGCATTCTTATTGGGGGGTGGATTGGACTTGATATTCTGTGATTCTCAAGTTAGGTTTGTTTTTAAATTAAAAACTGTCACTATCTAATTCTCTTTTGTGTAGAGTGAACAATAATATTCTATAAACATACCAATTATAGAATCTCAGACATTTTGAAGTATAGGTACTTAGACCAGTCAAAACAGTAGAAGAAAAATCCTTTGTCAGTGTTCTGTTCTATTCTCTTATTGAATTGTCAAAACTGATGATGCCAAGTTTGGAACAACATACTTTTCTTTGAGTTAACCAAAAGAGCTTTATTTCACCATGTGTTCCAGAGAAGGTGAAAAAAAAAACAAAAATACTTGGGTTTAGTTTTTGTTTTCAGATAATGGATCATCAATGGAGTATTTAAAAATTAGGGACAGGACAGAAACGGGTTTTAGAATAAAAAGGACAGTAGCTATTACCTTGTGTAGAACATAAGATATAGTAAAGGTGAAATAAAGCATTAAAAGGAGACTTGTATAAAGCATATGGAGTTGAGTAGAAATAGGGGAAATAATGTAGGTGAGCCAAATCGGTCCTTAAGAGTGGAGATAAATAACTTAGAGTTGGTACACTGCTTAGTTAGCTTTCCTCAGTTTCACTTAAAGATTTATGGAAATAGTGCATCATATTTTACCAGTATGGACCGTTTTATACATAGTATGCTGTATTTCTGTGTCCGTTATATTTGTGATATTGTTTCAATTTCAGATTTATGTGATTAGTTTGGCTGAACCCCGCCTGCCCTTACAACTGGATGACGCAATTCGACCTGAAGTGGAGGGAGAAGAGGTGAAAAATTTGTCTTTGAAATAACTGACCTTACCCTGTATTTTTAGTTAGCAACCATTTGAAAGCATGATACTTTAATATAACATTAAAATCAGTCTATATTTATCTTAAACTTTTTTCGTGTCACCTACTATCTTTTCTTAATCTCCTCTTGCTACCCGGACCATTGAGGTCAATGTAGTCTTTGGAACCCAGCTCTCATTAGAAAAACATGTAGTCACTACATCTAAGAAAGGGAAATTCACAATGGGTGGCAGATAACTTCATGAAATAGAGAAGGGCCTTTAAGAATCAGTTGGGGCGGCTAGGTGGTGCAGTGAATAGAGCACCAGCCCTGGAGTCAGGAGGACCTGAGTTCAAATCTGACCTCAGACACTTAACACAAAACTAGCCATGTGACCTTGCGCAAGTCACTTAACCCCAATTGCCCTCCAAAAAGCAAAAAAAAAAGAATCAGTAACCACATATTCAGTGTCATTTCTCTTTTCTAACTTCTCTTGAATCTTTTTCTTTCTCTTTTCTCTTTCTGTCCTGTCCCTTTTCATCACTAGCCTTTCTCTGGTCCTCCTTCCCAGGTATTGCCATCCTTTTGAGTCAGGAAGTCCAGTACATTGAATAAAAATGGAAGTAATTCTGAATTAGGGGTCTGGAAATAACAGTGTCATCATACTCCCTTTTTCTAACTCCAGCTCTGCACTGATAAAGGAGGTTCTATTGCCATGGATTGTACCTCCCAAAGAAACTGAGTATCATTTCATTTGGCAATTGATATGGCATGCTCTCAGTGATCTTAGTAAATCATCATCATCGTCATCATCATCATTTTTTTTTGTTGTGTTTTAATGGCTTATGTTAAAACAACTGTTTACTATTCTGTGCTTTTATTACTTTAGTCTGTAAACTGTTGAGGAAAGTCAATAAAATATAAAATACTCTAATAATTCTAATTAAATTTTTTTGTTTTAATTTAAGGAAATTTTATTGATCTGTTTTTAGGAAGGAAGAGCTACTGTTAATCAGGATACAAGACTAGATAACAGGGTCATCGATCTTAGGGTAAGATTAATTTTCTTTTCCATATTGTTGAATTTATTATTAACTGGACAAGGCCATGTGAGAGATTGGTGACCTCATATATTGGGAAGTACATAAAAAATAGTTAAAGGCATAAAGAAAAAGTATTTTGGGATAATAACTGGTTAGACATTTACTTACAGATGGATAAGGTAATACAGCAAACTTAGTCTTTTGCTGCCTCTTTACCCAAATAAAATGCGATGACATCAGAGAGTGTGGAAATAGAGATTTTTTTTTCCCCCAAGGGACATGAGGCTAGATAGAACTAAGCAAAGTACATACTTCTTTTTTTGACGCTTACTCCAGGAAAGTCAAACAACCATCATATATTTTCTCTGACTGATAAGGAATGTGTCCCCAAAGCTCAAAGGACTTTCCCTCCACCATCTGCAAACTCTATTCACTTATCTTCTTTCACTGCTGGACTTCAAGAAAGATTGGTCTAAACTTAACTCTTCTACACCATTTATTCATTCATTCCTCAGAACCTTGCACTGTGGCTTCCCCTCTATCACTATTAAAATAGTCTTCAAATTCAGTGGCTTTTTTTTTTCTTCAGTCTTTACCCTCCTTTATTCTCTCTGCCTTTGGCTTCCTTGACTCTACTCAGCTGTCTCTTTCACATATTCCTTTTCCTAACTTATAAATATGAGAGTCCTGTTCTTGGCCCTCTTTTTTTATACATACATATACACACTCTCTTTAGAAATCTTAGCTACTCCTATGATTTTTAAGAATCATTTTTATGTGGATGATTCCCAGTCCCAGATGTACATTCTCAGCCTCTCATTTTCACCTATTTCCTACACATTTTCACTTTATGTCTTATCAACACTTCAGTGTCAAGTGTTCAAAACCAAACCAGTGTTGCATCCCTGGTCATGACATCTTAGAATTGAGAGGAAAATTTGAGGTCATCTAGTCCAACCTATATTTAAACTCCCTCCCTGTCCTTTTCTCCTCCTTTGGCTTTTAGAGGCACTGTTGTCCTTCTAATCACTCAGTCTGAAAATTTAAGTCATCTGACTCCTCCTTCTCCTTCATCTTCACATCCAGTCAATGATCATGTCCTCTTAATTCTACTTCTTCTGCCTCTTCAATCTGTATCCTTCATTCTGGCTGCCACCATCCTAGTTGAGGCCTTAATCTCACCTACCTTTTAGCTAGACTATTTTTATATATTCCTAACTGGTCTTCCTGCCCCATTGTCTCTCCCTTCTGGTGTATCCCACTTCCAGAATAATTTTTTAATACACTACAATGATTACCTCACTTCCCAAAATAAAAATGGAAATTTGTAGCTTGGCATTGAAGTTTTTCTGTAATTTAATGATAATCTACATTTCCAGTTTTATCTCAATGATATCTTTTGCATGCTCCACATTTCCACCAAAGCAATTTACTCATTCTTGATATTTTTGTATACTATTTTGCCTAAGTTCACACTGTCATCCATGCCCAGAATGGATTCTCCCACCCTATCTCAGTTAAATTCCGTTCACGAAACCCTATCATCTGTTTGTTGGTATACTTCTCTTTATTATGGCCTTGAAACCTTTCTTCCCTCACTAGCTGTAGTATTTTTTTTTGAATACCTCTTTTCACTATATTCTGACTTGTATTAAAGTTTGTGTATGTGTTTCCTATCAGTAGATTCTAAGTTTCCTTGAGGTCAGAGTTTATTTTTATATCAATAGTGCCATCTACAAAGTAAGCTTAATAAATGTTAAGATGAAGTAAGAATTAATTCTCATTTTTATTTATTAATAAATTAAGATTTATAAAGGAAAATCATGGCCCAGTTTTTAAATGGATGTGCTAAAGTGATGTTAAAAGTTCTTTTGATATTGGCTAGGCCATGAAATACTGGACTCACTGATTTAATGTGGTAAAAGTAGTTGGTACTAGTGGTTTTTGCAGTAGTCTCATTGGTCTTCTTTTTCCCTTCAGATTCTGGTTTGGTTTGCAAGTGAAAAGTTCGGTGGTTTCATCATTGTAGTAAAACCAATGTCATCTTTCTTACTTAATATCCTAACCACATCTTCCTCCTTTTCAAATTTGTTAACATTGTTTCATCATTTATTCTACTTGTTTTTTTTTTTACCTTTAAAAATCCTTTCTAATTATTTTCCTTTCTTTCTTGTCTGCCCTTATACTCAGATTCTATTCCTATTTGACTCTTGTCTCTTGTTTTGTCCCCTTCCCTTTATGTCACTTTTTGCATTTGTTTAAGAGCATTAGTAGTAATCATGTGACCAATTTTCCTCTTTCAAAAAACCCCAAGCCCAGCTGTCATGTATTTTTATATTGTGCTTTGTTTGTTCATTCTTTTCTTCATTAATGCTTCAAGATTCTACATATTCTGTAATTCGCTACTTTTTAGGTAAGCATCATGTATAGTATAATTCCAGTGCATATCACTAAACCACTGATGAGTTGAAAATCAGATCCAATTAGTCTTTGTAAGCATTGACTTGGAAAAATGAAAATTTTTAAAATAACTAGTAAGTTTATTTCTGACTTAAGTACCACTGTTTTCCTGGAATCATGAAATCCTTGGAAACCTAGGAAGAATACTACAGATTCTGATTTGGGGCCTTCCTCAGTTGAAAATTTCTGATATCACTTGTCTCTTCCACCCTTTCCTTTTCTTAGTCTTTGGCTCTCATCTTTAGTGGACTGACATAAAATTAACCTGGGAAAAAATATTAAGGCAAATTTTATGTTACCAAGCAAATATGAATAAAAATTGTCTTTGTATTTGTCTTGTGCTCAGCAAAATCTCACAGGACACATCTAGTTTGGGTGTCCAGAGCCATTAGGGGACATTTCTGCTTAGAAGGGTCAGAAATGGGGAGAGAAGGGAGCATGAAACCAAGGCAAATAATTGAATATGCCTGCCCTGTGAGCCATCTGGAGAATGGAGGAGGTTTTCATGTTCTGGGAGCAGTCTTATTTAGTCAACAGGTGTTTGTATTGAATGGTTGTTTTATATGCCTCATAATATTCTAAACACTATAGAAGAAGATACAAAAGATAGTGTCCCTACTTTCAAAGAACTTTTGACTTTGTGGTAGACACAAAATATAAACTCTTACAACAATTGAGAATGATGTAAGTGAGTATATAATCAAATGGTAAATTTTACTTTATGGAGAATTGTTACAGATATTAAGAGGCAGCAGGTGAGACTTGTTCATAGAAACCAACCCAACCAATAGAAATTGTTTCATGATGCCGGAAAAACTGGTCTGTATTAGCATGCATGTACATAATGGTCATATACTTTTGAGTGTAACCTACTCTTTCCCTTTAATCCATTAGAATTAAGCATATGTTGGAATGTTGTGGCACATACCTTCCTGAAGTGTTATAGGACTTCTCTTTACACTTACATAACAGCAAAACGAAAACAAAAAAAGCAGTTGAAACCCTTTCCTGCTAAGACTGCCTTAGCTCATGGTTTCTCAGGTTCTTGGTGCCTTGAAGGCCAGCAACAAGGATTTATGTATCACTTTGATATTCAATAGCTTCTTGAAATACATTTCAGATATTAATTCAAAGCTATCTTGTCCCTTTTCCATTTCTTTTATGCCTTATAACTTGAAAAAATATAATAAAAAAATATAGCATCTAATGCAGCATTTAGCCCTAAACTGACAGGAAGTCTTATGTGACAGTACCAAGCAAAAGCTATGGTGGGTGTGATTAAGATGGCAAACTATAAATGGTTTTTAGAGCAACAAGCTTCACTTAACATAAAAGTAATTGGTTGTGGGAAGTTTAATGATTTTAGTAGAACTAGAGGCTGGGTAATAAAGATTGAAATTGTTTTCATTTTCTTGTCTCCTTTTAGAGCTCTTGAAAAATCAGAAAATTTTACCTTTTTTTTATATCTTCAAACACTTTCAGAGGTCCTCGGGGAAATGCATTATACTGAATATCAAATGCTTTCCCTCCTTTCTTCAGATTTGTCTGTGATTCATTCAGAATGCCAATATCATTTTAATAACATTATTTTAATAAATTGCTAGTGGAGGAAAAAGACCCATATTTTAGGAAAATTTCCTGTAAAATAGAAAAATGGTCTCTTGTCTATAAGGAATGGCGCAGGCATTTTACGGAGCCAAGTTCAGAGAAAAAGGGATATTTAAAGTAAAAGACTACCTACCTGACCCCTTAAAAAGTAAAGAAAACAAGTTCCCTGCTTCCAGTTGTCCTGTGAACCTCCTGAAACATACCTAGTACTTAATCATACAACTCTTGTTACTAAGTTTTAAGGAGTATATTTCTAGGTTAGTGAAGTTAGTGCGTAATTTTTACCTTAATGACATTTTTGAACTTTGACATTTTAAGATCCCAAACTTATTTTCTGTTTGTGATGAGACAGTAAGAATAACTAAAAATGACTGTTCCCAAAGGTTCTGTGTCTTTTTGTAAACCATGATACTTTCCCTGTAATGAATAAGTAGCCTTTTTATTTAGCCTGCCTTTATGTTTAGTAGAAAGTTGAAAAAAATGTAGATGTGTAAAATGTAAGTTTCTGATGTTAGTATGTAAGTATTTATACAATTATAATGTTTTTGGTTTTTTATTTACTATAAAATTGAAACCTATGTAGGGATGTAAAATTAGGTATTTAAGGTAATTATGCTTCAGCTTCCCAGCTAAAAAACAAAGATCAGATTCTGACTTCTTAACACCATGATAAAAAGACGAACTTTTTAAAAGCACCTTTTAAAAACGAAGCTTACATATACAATTTCATTGTTTAAAAGCACTTTCTTTTACAAACTCATTTTATACTGCAGTATGAAATTGCATCATTTTGATATTTTAATTGTCACATTCTCCAACTGTAATTAGAAAAAAAATCAGTTGATAGTCACTCATAATGGGAAAAATACTTCTGTGAAAAGAATCATTTATGTTCTCTTAAATATATTTTTTATGTAAAATCAAAAAAGTCCTTATTTTAAATTTTTTTAAGCAAAAATAATGCCACTTGCCTACCTTTGTAAACCATATACCTTCAACTGTCTGTTGTTATAGATCCTTTTTATAACCAAGAACATGATTTTGCTTTAGGCGAAATGTATCTGTGACCATAAAGTCAAATTTTTCTTTGTAATGTTAATTGCCTCATGGGAATGAACAACGCAGAATTGAACTTCATTGACACTTTTCTTAAGCAACTGGGATGGACAGCCCAAACTTAACTAGTGGAATATGATTCTTTTAGCAGTAGTATCTGTTTTCTATGTAGTGAGTAGTAGGAGAATGTTTTTTTTCTATTATTATATTCCTAGGTCACACTTTCATTTCCTTCTACATATTTTTAATCACCTTTCCTTTAAACTTTTCTTGGATGACATTTCTCTTTTCACAGTCCATCAAATTATCAATATCCAGTTTAATGTTAAAAAAAATTCAATTCAGTAAACATTTAACAAATGTTTGCATATAGATATTATACTATTGGGTGTATGAAAACAAAAATGAAAGAGCTCCTACCAGCCAGTAGCTTACATTATGCTAGGAGGATATAACATGTGGACAATAATATACAAGGTAATTGAAGAGGGAGGAACTCTTAACAAATGGTGAAGATTAATAAAGTTTAAAGGAGTTATTTTGGGAAACATGATAGAGAATCAAATCAAGAAAAAATAAGAAAATTGCTATGTAGTATTCGATAATAAATTTAGAGTGAACCTATTTGGCACTCTATTACTAGTTCCTCCAGCATTCACCTCTGGAGTAAGATCCTAGAAAGTATTGGGTAGGTATGGACGGGTGTTGGGGATTGATGAGCAAGAACAATGGGAAAGAACAAATGGGCAGAGTTTTTCAAGAGTTGAAGGATAGCAAATTGTCATACTGCTTAATTTATAGGGCTAAAACTGGAGAGAGAAAAGTAAACCCAAAGCAGGGATAATTAACCTGTAGAAGAAGAGATTAAAGGATTATTTAAAAATAGGACTGAGACCAGTGGAAATACAGGAGATTATGATAAGGTAGGAAATTTTCACAGTTCGAGAGCATGGAAGTAAGTAATAGTGATATCTGCTATGTTTGAGGTAGAGCAAAACTTTAGGCTACCCAAGTTGAAAAGGCTGATGAACTGGGAGCCCAGAGTGTTCAGAAGCTCAGTATTTGAGATACTAAGTTTGATGAATATGAAAGCAAAGGTGAAGTAAAGAAGAAAACTAAGCCAAATACTGAACTCCTTGAGAAAGGGGAGAAATAATGACTTGGAGGCTAGTAGAAAACTAACACATATCCTGACAGTGTTATAGACAGAAAGTACACTTTGAAAGAAGAAGTTGCTGATTGATGGTGGCAGAGGGGAAAGGTTTGGAAGTGGCAATAAAGAGTATGCTAACTCCTCTTCATAGACGCAGGAGAGGCTGGCAAGGGGTAATATATCTTCAGGGGAAAAGCCAAGTTTTTCTCAGCACAGTAAGATAGAAAGTATATGATACAAACATATTTAAAAAGAAAAGAATTGTTAACAATGAGACAGGGAGGGTAAAGAATAGAGATTAGGGATTGGATAAGGGTTAGCTGAAAAAGTATAGGGAAAGATGTTTGCTTTAGCTAGCAGTAACTTCGAATTACAAGGATTAGGAAATAGGAGGGGGGAATTTGCTAGCCTTAGGATGAGTTATATAAGGTAGTCACTTGATTAGAACAGGGAGCTGGGTCAATTAATGGTGATGACATTTGGGTAGGTCCACTTTGAAGAAGGTCACAGATCCAGTGTGCTTCTTCAACTACCGTCTCACTCTTCCATCCATCTCCAGTATGCTGCTTGAGATGGACTGTTACCAGGCATGAGACAGTTAATGTGGCAGCTGGGTGTACCAGCTAATGTACCAGTTAATGTGGCAGCTGGGTGTGTGATGAAGAGGCCTCAAGTCCCAGGCAACATTTGGGCCACTTGATTTGGTTATTCTACCCCATAATTCCAGTGAATGCCTGTGGCCCAAGCCAGGGAAGTAGTGTTAGTGACAATAGTTGTAGTACCTGCTTTTTCCTCCTCAGTGATAGCTGCCACCTATCTGGACTCTTAAACATGAGGGGACTGTGGAGTTGGGGCAGTCCAAAGCAGATAGTGATTTCTAAATGGCAATGAGATCCAGGTCATGAAGGGTAAAAGTGGTTGCCATTTTGCCCCATGGCAGCTAGGAGAGCAATGAAAATTCCCAACATCTGTCGCAGAATTTTCATCTTTTGAATATTTGGCAGAAAGTAGAATAGCCTAACCACTGTATAACCAAGGAAAAAATAGAGGAAGTTGCTCTGACATCATAGAATAGTACAAAGGAAACTTAGAATTTACTTTACAGATAAGAAACTTGGTCCCACAAAAGTGAAATGACTCGTCCACAGTTTCACAGTTGGCAGGATGAGGACTCCCAGCCTGTCTTCTGACTCCAAGCACAGCGCTTTTTCCATTGTGCCACGCTGCCTCTCCTTAGTTCATATTCTATTTGGCAAGAGGCCAAAATGAATTTAGTTAGGCTAACTAAGTGAGAGAAAGTGTGGCAGTAAAATTCCCGTGAATTTTACATGGTTTAAATCAAACTAAATTTTGGTAAAGATGTTTCTTTTGCAGTGAAGGTGAAACCAACTTTTTTTTTAATGGGTTACTGGGCTTTCTTAATTGAAGGTTATGCAGTTTGTTTTGATTGGATGAAAAGAATGTCACAAAACCACATATGAAGTGAAAACCACAAGTTTCTCTCTCTAACTGAAAATGCATATACCTTGAAAATGAACAAGTAAACATTGTGATGAATGACGCAAATCTTTTTTGAACAGTTCCTCATTTGTGTGAAAAATTATTAGTAAGTGCATTTTAAGCATATCTTTAGAATGTGAATAAATAAAACATATGTACATTCAGTCAGATTCAAATGGTTATGAAAAATTATAGCATTAGTGGTATATTTCAGTTTGAAGATGGGACAACTGCAGCATAACCCTTCTTAATTAACTGTTTGACAAGCATTTGGGGATATAAGTTTAAAGTGTTGTAAATGAGCCAGTTCTTGAGTTCCTTCTAATGAGATCACAGAGAATTAAAGTCTTTCCAGTTTTGCTGCTACATCCCATTCACAAGACTGGCTCAGTTGGATTGATGGTCATACATGTGGCTAAAGCCCCAACTTGTAGACCAAGAAAATTCACTACCATTGGTCCTGACATGCTTTTTGATATGAAACTCCAAGTCATATAACTGCACTACCTGTGAGCCAGAAACATACAGAAATTCTAATCCAGATAACAATGACCTCTTTGGCCTCATATATCAACTGAACTAATTAATGTCCATTTTAGAGTAGAGACATAAGAAAGTAAAGGATAGCAAAAAGGGGAGGATTGTGTTTTTTTTTTTTTTAAGTATAATAGAGTGCCACCAACAGTTACTATAAGTGCTGTTCACAGCTCTATCATAAGTTATTTAACCTTTTTTATATGAGACCGTCTTCACTTTTTTTTATTGTGCTTTCAAATAGTTTTGTATAGTTAAACAATTTCCTTTTGACCTTGACTGTGCAAAAGCAGGGATAGCTATGCTGGTAATAAATGGAATGAGTATACTGGTGGTTTTGTTTTTAATTGAATATATGAAAATTTTTAAATGAAGGAAGAATATGCAATTTTTCTAAAGTGTTTTTATTTCTGAAAGAAAAAAAATTTTTAAGAATCCGCTTTTCCTAAGCTAGCTTTTTACTAGGTAATGCATAGGTCAGTGCTACATCCTACTTATTGAATTAGCATTTTCATCCTTTCTTTGAAATAGAAGCAGTTGTGTGCTTCTAAATTCAAGACACTGTCTACATGGAATGGGGGTTTTATTAATTGCTGAAAATTGTATTACTTTCCTGAAACCTCTTAGAGTTTGATTTGCCTGGTAATGATTTCTTTGTGCTTTAATCTTATTTTATTGATTTAACATACAAAATACCATTTATCCATTAAATTGTTTTAAAATTCATTATTTACTTCTCTTACAGACATCAACTAGTCAGGCAATCTTCCGTCTCCAATCTGGTATCTGCCACCTCTTCCGTGAAACTCTGATTCACAAAGGGTTTGTAGAAATCCAAACCCCCAAAATCATATCAGGTATTTCTCTAAATTTGCAAAATTGAAATTGCACTACCCAAAGTTGAGATTGTACAGTGGACAGAGTGCTGGGCTTAGAGTCAGGAAGACTTGAGTTCAAATCTTAGTAAGCTACAGAATCCTGGGCAAGTCATTTAACATCTATCTGCCTCTATTTCCTCATCTATAAAATGAGGATAATAATATCTCTATCTCACAGGGTTCAATTATGAGGATAAAAATGAGGTGATATTTGTGAGGTTGGCTATATAAATGCAAACTTAATATTATTATTTCATTTTTCTTAATTGATGTGTTTGAGAAGGCCTATTCTCCATAATATTTTTTATCATCAAACTACCAATGTGTTTCCACCAAATTTAACTCATTTCTCTTATTTTTAAGAGGTTTTATGTCATATAAAGTAGTTTTAAAGTGAAGCAATACTGCGTGTTCCACAACGCAGCAAGCAAATTGCATCAAGAACTATTTTCATTGCTTGGGTTTCTTTCAAAACTGGTGTTGCAGCCATCCTATTTGTTTGAGTAGATACTATTTCATAAAATTACTAAATACATCAAACAGGGAAATCTCATAAAATTCTCATGCTTTAATATTTTAATGATGCCTTTTAGATGCTTGCTTAAATGATTGCGGTATGTTTAAAAAGAAGTCCTGACTTTCACATGTATCTGTAAATTTTTCACTTACATTTCATTTTAAAGGTAAACAATTTAAGTTTAAAATTTAAGTTTAAATTGTTTTTCCTGTGAGGCTACATATGTGCTATTCTTTAGTTTGGTTATTCTTTATTATTATAATGTGAATATTGTTCTTTTTCAGCTGCCAGTGAAGGAGGAGCCAATGTATTTACCGTATCATATTTTAAAAGCAATGCATACCTGGCTCAGTCCCCACAGCTATATAAACAGATGTGTATTTGTGCTGATTTTGAAAAGGTTTTCTGTATTGGACCAGGTAAGATTTTGACCTGCTTGATTTTATTTGGCTAGTACTATATGTATGTTTATAATTTGGGGGCAGTTAGATGGCACAGTGGATAGAGTACTAGACCTCAAGTCAAGAAGACTCACATTCCAGAGTTCAAATCTGGCCTCAGACAGTTACTAGCTATGTGACCCTGGGCAAGTCCCTTACTTCTTTTTGCCTCAGTTCCTCATCTGTAAAATGAGCTGGAGAAGGAAATGTCGAACCATTCCAGTATCTTTGCCAAGAAATCCCCAAATGGGATCATGAAGAATTAGACACAATTGAAACAACTGAACCCAAAAAAAAAATTATAATTTAGGAATGTGTTTAACCAAAATAATAGTATGCTTTGAGTGTTAGAAAAATCCTTTCACTGATTAGGACTATACGTTAAACAAAAAGCCTTGTGGGCTAAAGGACAGACAGTAAAGGCAGGAAATTTAGTCCAACCTCTCCCAAATAATGAATCCTGTCTATAAATTCTCATATTATATTACAAATGGTAATCCAGACTATGATGGAAATCATATGATATGAAATGCATATCATTATGGGCAGGTACCCCAATTCAGTTTACCAGGTTCTGATACATTTTAATAGGCATTAAGTGCCTGTTTTGTGCAGCTAATATAGATACCCTCACCCTCAAGCTTACAGTCCACTGAGGAAATGTGACTGTTAAGTACTACACGCTAGGAACAGTGTTAAACTAGAGAGTGTTTTTTTAAAAAGAACCAGACTGTCCAAGGCCTCAAGATTTTGCTTGATGAGGGTCAGTTGAAAAGATCAGGGATGTTTAAACTAGAGAAGAGATGACATGAGGGGAACATAACTACTATCTTTAAGTATTTAAAGGATTCTCACATGAAAGGATGAAATTTGTGTGCTTTGGCCATAGAAAACAAAGCTACAAATAATAGGTAGTAATTACAAAGAGACAGATTTAAGCTTAATATAAGGGAAAGATTACTAATAATTAGAGCAGATATGTAAGTGAAGCGGGTACCTCAGGAAGTATAAGATTCCCCCTCGCTAGATGTCTTTAGGCAAATACTAGATGACTATTTGTTAGGTTCATTGTAGGGTAGACTCTTATTCAAGTATCAGTTGAACTATATGGTCCTTAAGGTCCCAATGATGAAATTATTGAAAGCTTGTGATTATAATTTTGATTACTTCAAAATATTTGCTTTCCTTAAAATCTAATTGGGGGGGTGGGGTTGTGTGTTTTTGTTAAAGTCTACCCCAAAAAAAGGTATTTGAGTAATATATAAATTATAGTACTATTGAAAGTTACTTAAATTTACATTCTGAATGAACCATTTAGTAAATATTAAGTGCATAAGCTATACATACCTACATTCTGCTAATTATAGTAAAATATAAAAGAATTAAGATACTGATCCATGATCACTGAGAAACTTAAACTCTGGTTGATGAGAAAGGATATAATGCCATCAGTAACCTTAAATCATCAGTTCTCAGATTTTTTTTTGGTCTCAGGACTTCTTTACATTCTTAAAAATTATCTAGGCCTTCAAGTTGCTTTTCTTTATGTGTATTATATATTGATATTTACCATATTAGAAATTAAAATATCTTAGTATCTTATATAAGTGCTTTTGACCTCAAAGACTTCCCGAAAGGTTCCTCAAACTATACTCTGAGAACTGCTTCCCTAAATAATAGCTCCAGATTGTAAGGTACAGGAATGTGCTAAAGTTAAGAGAGTTACAAAACATAGGCAGGAGTCATTTGGGAAGTAGAGATGGTGTTTGGACTAGTTGTTGAAGATTGGGTAGGATATGGAGAAAGAGGTGGGAAGAGCATTCAAGCAAATAATATGAGAAAAGGCAAGGAGACAAAATTAAGCTTGGAATCCAAGAGTAAAGAGAGAAGATACCAATCTAGTGGATTGGTAACAGGATTTTCTGTTTAGGTGTTGGGAAGGTAGAGAGACCAGGGCTCCAGTTGCTTCACCTGCTGTGAGCAGATAAGGTTAGATGTTCGTCTAGAAGCCCTATTTTTTGCTATTAGGTAAAATCGTTCCTTCAGGGTTAAGTCCCTAGGTAGATAAAAGCTTTGGTGGAAGCAATTAGACCCCTGTGCAGATAAAATATATTTACTGTTAGTCATCATGGTTATAGTTTATCACTTGTTATGGTCTATATTTGAATTAACTAGTGTGCACAAAATTAAAATATAGTTAAATATATCCAAAACCATACAAAACAAACTTTAATATATTTTTCTTGCTTTAGAAGATACTTCAAGGTCTTACCCTGTCTTTTAGTCATCGTGAACATCATTTATCTTTGTACTAATGTTCATTGATCGTAATCAGATTTCTAGCTTATGGAAGGCTAGATAAAGCCACTTTTATTGGATTAGTTTTCTTATAGAAGTTTGTAATAAACTTTTACAATCCAAAGGGAAGTCAAAGCAGATACTATGTCATAACCTCTCCCAACAGCCTCATTTGAGTGGCACAAATGGGGCAAAATATGTTTTTGAAAGTATAGTAATTTCCTCAAATTCTGGAGCACCGTTTATAGTATAATCCTTATTTAATGTTACAGTATTCAGAGCTGAAGACTCTAATACACATAGGCATCTGACAGAATTTGTTGGTTTGGACATTGAAATGGCTTTTAATTATCATTACCATGAAGTAGTAGATGAAATTGCTGACACATTGGTACAGATATTTAAAGGACTTCAGGAAAGGTAAGGAGTATTATTTTATATTTCTCTGTATCTCCTTAATTTCTCATTATAAGTCTCAGAAAAGTAAGGGTTCTTGCATAAGAGATACTTAAGCTATCACTATCAAACAGTGTAAATGAAGATTTGTTAATAGATTTAATCAGTGAAGAGGGTCATACTAAATATCATATTAATCTAAATATAGGCTTCACTTTTGCCCCCAAATCTTTCTTGTAGAAAACTCTGGATGACTTATAATCACATTCTCATAGCCATAGACAAAGCTTAAGCATAGCTGGTCTCCCCAGCATAAGTATTAGCATTGGCTTCCGCATTAGCTCACATTGTAGAGAAGGCTATGCCAGATAATCCCCGGTGTTTGTGCTTCAAGAGAAAGAAGGTACATCCCAACTCATTTACACACACTGAGGGGCTCTCCACATCCAGTATGGATTATGGATAGAGATCTCACTGTAAGGTCCTTCATCTCTAAATTAATTCTTTCTCCTTTTCTCTCATATCTAAGAGCAGGGGACTTGTAAAAATGGGAGGGGGCAGCAGAAGTGTTAATAATGAGTTTCTATGACTATTCTCAGGAGAGCCCAAGCAAGTAATTTCAAGGGCTCAGAAATGAATTATTGATTTAGGATAGCTATTCTCTTAGCATAGGCACAGATATTTTCTAGCAATCTTTATCATTGCCTTATTAGGATATGAGAATGATCTCATATCCTACCCCTACCTTCCACCCCCAACACATCCCTATCCCCCGTTGCCAAATACTTATATGTCCTGTTTTTAAGTCTTTGTTTTGGAGTTCAGTACAACTCATAATTCCCTTTTTCTAGCTATAATTAAGAGATCTTTTTATTGAATTGAATAGCCTTTTTAAAAATTTAATCTTCTTTTTCACTTTTGCAAGTCAAAAATTTGATTGTAGAATTGTTACCTTAACCATTTAAGCTGGGTTTTTGTTTTTGTTTGGGGGGGGGATGTTATGGAAGCAGTTTGCTTTGGTATCTTCCCAACTCACTGCCATTTTTTTAATAAACCCAGCTTGAATCAGTCAACAATTAAAGAACCATTTACAAATTAGAAAATAACTAGCTACCATTATCATTGCCCTCCTTTAAGTTTATCCAAAAAAAGGATACATATTTGTCTTATAATAAATTTGTAATATTTGACTTGCTTTTGTTAGGTAAATTTATCATTTGTTGACCTGAACATTTAAAATAAAAGCTTGATTTAGATAAGCCCATACAATAATTTTAAATTTCTGTGTCAGCGTTATAAATTGGAAAATGAGGTAACCTAGATTAGTCAACTGACTGACTTATTTATGATGGACAATAGCTAATATACAGACTTTTGATATAACATTCATACCTTGAATTCAGTATGAAGAATTTAATTATTGAAACTAATCATTAACTAAGCATCTGTGTTTCTTGAAAGTTTCAATGGTCTATTAAGAGACGATATAATGTTTGTCCAATTATACACCTTTTGCAGCTGCTTGTAATGAAAGAATGAGGTTTTATACTTCTCAAGAAAAAATATGCTTCATAATAGATGTATTAGAAAAATTCATGTTCTTAAATTTCTTAATTTTTTTTCCAAGCTGGTAATGTGTATTGACAGAACTTAAAATTTTTTAAATCGTTGTTTTACCATTGATATACCAGTTTTAATAGGTAGGATGCTTCCTGATCAAATCCTGTGGCAGCTGGAAGCCCACTCTCTTCCTCTGAAAAGAACTAGTGTTGAGTGTGAAGAAATCTTAATTGTAAAGTTGTTGCTATGGTCATGACAATAAATGATTAAGTGTGAGAAATTCCATGAAATATTTGACATAAAGTGTTTACATTAAGTTTTATATTAATTTAGATAACTTTGTGTCCATAGCATTCTTGGTCTATACTCTGATTCAGAATATGATTTTGTGTATTGCAACAGTGGCATCTTGTGGGGAGAAAATGTTCATATAAGCTTTTTTTTTTTTAAGAACCCCCAAAATATTTTCTCTTCATAGGTTTCAAACTGAGATTCAAACAGTAAATAAACAGTTCCCATGTGAGCCTTTCAGATTTTTGGAGCCAACCTTGAGGCTAGAATATCGTGAGGCTTTGGCTCTGCTCAGGGAAGCTGGAGTGGAAATGGGAGATGAAGAAGATTTGAGGTTTGTGCTTTGGAAAATGAGAAGGACCTTCATTAATATTTTGCAGTTTTAAAAACTATAAACTTTCAACAGTTGAGTTTGACAAAACTCTTTCTCATGAGTTTCCATAGAATATGGTTTACAGTAAATATTTTTTCTTATATACCAAGTTATTAAAGTTTAAAAGTTTGCAAGGACTTTGTGAAAACTTCTGTAGTTTGAATTTATTGACTAATTCATTACTTTTGTCCTAAGTCAGCAGCTTTTAAACTAAAGCGTATGTGCTTTGCAATATATTAAAAATTGGAGTTTGCAGAGAACCTACCTCATAACAGCCCTATGAGGTAAATAAATACAAGCCTTATTATATCCCAGTTTCACAAATGAAAAAACTGAGGCTCAGTTCTCACAGCCAGTTAATGTCAAAAACAATTCTCAAAACAAAGTCAATATTCTGACACTTCTTGATGTTCCTTTGCTCTCATTACTTTTCTTGAGTATCAGCTACGTATTAACCATTTTTATTCTGAACTTTCCAGTCTAAAGGTAATTCTTGGCAGCAAACAAAAAAACAAAAACGAGTTGATACCTCTCCATCATTCATTATCATCATCATCCTAAACACCTTGAGTAATGTTATATTTATCTTTCTTTGATCTTCTTGTAAAACTTTTTAGTTGTCCTTAGCATTCATTGCCAATATTATTAGTTCATTTTGAATGTTAGTCTTGCTCATATTATTCTTATAGGACCATGCCACCTTTTTATTTTTTTAATCATCCTTAATTGCCTTTGCTTTCATCTTCTATATTTTAAAACCATTAATGTGTTATGTGTGTATGTCTGTCTTTAGCACCTCTCCCACACTGGAATTGTTTGTGTTGACAGCTTCAGAATTTCATCTTGAGAGCTTTCTGTGTACCCCTTAGCTCATCTTTCCTTGGAGATTTTTAAGTCATGGGATCTACTTAACATTTCTCTGAAAGCTTAACCCCACCATAAGATAACTTCATATTGGTCTCTGCCCAAAATCTTGTTGTCTTTTCCCAGATCTTCTTTGCTACAGCAAACAAACAAAAAATTCTATTGACTTACATTTTCACCTTACCATTTTAGTCAGATTCATGAACAAGAGGCCAAGAGAATTTTCCTTCCTTCCCATCTTCTCTTTACTCTTCTGTGTCACACATTCTTAAGATGATTTTGGCAGGTGTCCCCAGAGTTTACCATTCTTTCTTTTTGAGCAACCAAGTTCCTCCTTCTTGGTTGGTCAGAATCATGCAGAGAAACAGTTCTCTTCATTACTACTTACTCTGCCTTTTGAATTTACCCAGGATCACACAGATAGTCAAACCAAACTCCTTTCTACCTTTCTGCCTTATGTTTTTCTGTATATTGGATATGTCATCTTATAGGTAAATAATTGTTCTAGTACCGTTTTATATAACCTTAAATTTTTTTTAACTTTAAAAAAAGTTTTATTTTGAATTATTTTTTTTTTCTTCTTCCTCCTCATCAGGAAAAAGAAAAGAAATAAACCCTTGCACAAATATGCAGCTAGGCAAAGCAAATTTATATATTGGCCACATAGAAAAATAGTATTTTTGTGTGTGGATAGATTGTGATGGCACAATCATGTATCACAACTTGTTCAGCCATTCTCCAATTGAAGGGCATCCCCTCAATTTCTAATTTTTTACTACCACAAAAGAGTTGCTATAAATATCTTTGTACATATAGGTCCTTTTCCTATTTGTTTTTTACCTCTTTGATTTACAGATCTAGTATTGGTATTTCTGGATCAAAGGGCATGCACAGTTTTATAGCCCCTTGGACATAGATCCAAATTGCTCTCCAGAATAGCTGGATCAGGTCACAACTCTACCAACAGTGCATTAATGTCTCATTTTTCCCATATCCCCTCCAACATTTGTCTTTATTCTTCAGTCATATTAACCATTCTGATAGGTGTGAGGTGGTCCTCAGAGTTGTTTTAATTTAAGTTGTATTTAATTTTTCTAATCAGTACTGATTTAGAGCATTTTTCATATGACTATAAATTACTTGGATTTCTTCTTCTGAAAACTGTGTTCATATCCTTTGACTATCAATTGAAGAATGCTTGTTTTCTTGCAAATTTGATTCAGTTCTCTATATATTTGAAAAATCAGAGAAATTTGCTGTAAAAAAAATTTTTTTTCACTGTTGTAAATCCTGTGTATTTCCTTCCCTTCTATTTTCCCCATTTATCCTCTCTCTTTCTTTTCACCCTGTCCATCATCCAAAGTATTTTGCTTCTGACTACCACCTTCTGCAATCTGCCTTCCCTTCGATCAGGTACTCTCCTCCCCCAACCCCAAGCCCTTTCTCTTGTACTGTTCCCCTCCTACTTTCCTGTAGGGTCAGATAGATTTTTCTGTCCAACTGAGTGTGTATGTTATTCCATCTCAGAAGTTGTTTTTCTTTGAAAGTTGTTATTGTATAAATTTTTCTTCTAGTTTTGCTCACTTCACTCTTCATCAGTTCATAAAGGTCTTCCTCGACTTTCTCTGAAACTATGCATTCATTTCTTTTTTCTTTTTCTTTTTTTTAGAGGGGGAGTGTAGGGCAATTGGGGTTAAGTGACTTGCCCAAGGTCACATGGGGTGTGTGTGTGTGTCTCTGTGTGTCTGTGTCTGTGTGTGTGGTGTCTGAGGCCGGATCTGAACCCAGGTCCTCCTCACTCCAGGCCTGGTGTTCTACTCACTGCAACCACCTAACTGCCCCGCATTCATTTCTTAAAACACAATAATATTCCATTACATTCATATCATAAGTTGCTTAACTAGTCCCTAACAAATGGATACCGCCTCCCCAGTTTCCAGTTCATTGCTACTACAGAGCTGCTATTAATATTTGTGTACATATGTCACCTTTTCCTTTTCCTTTGATGTCTTTGAGGTATCAGCCTTGCCATGGTACCACTGGGTCAAAGGAAATGGGCAGTTTAGTGATCTGGAGAGGGGGACGTAGTTCAGGACTCTTCAGAATGTCTAGACCAGTTCACAGCTCCACCAGCACTAGAGTGATGTTCTCATTTTACCACTCTAACAATTACCACTTTTCTTTTTTGTCATCTTTGCCAATTTGATTTGTGTAAGAAAAAACCTCAGATGTCCTTTAATTTGCATTTCTATAATTTTAGTCATACAGATTGCAAAGAATGCCTCACCAAGGTGTTTTATTTGCATACTTTTCTTAAAATGGTCACATAAGTAGCCAGTTTTACCTTTATGTGTGGAAAGGAGACCCAGTAGTGATTGGTAAGTAGCTCCAAGCTGGTAGTGAAAACCCTTAGCCCACAAGGAAGTAGAAACAAACTACAGCCATTTCCCTTAGGCACTACATTCCCCTGTTAGGTAACACAGCTTTGATAAAGGGAACTTTGATTTTAATTCCCATTGTTCCTTGGAATTCCTTCAGGAAATAAAAAATCCTGTTTTTTCTTTTCAATTTTAAGTTTATATAAAATCCCAAGACAGTTATCTTGTCATTTATCCTTTGTTGAAGGGCAAGATAAATATACTATTATTGTTGGAAATGAGCAAGGTTTTGACTTTATACTGTTCAGAAGGAAGAAAGTGTTAAATTTGGAGTCAAAGGACCCGGGTTCAAATTCTGCCTCTGATATCTGATACCTGTATGACTTTGATCTCTGTAGGCCTCAGTTTCTTCATCTGTTCTCTTCTGATTCTCCTATTTGTCTGCTCCTCGGTATCTAATGATGGATCTTCATGCTTTGCCTATAGTTATACATACAGCATAAGGCTCTGTCCCTGGTCTTCTTTTCTTTATACTGTTTCACTTGATCTCATCAGCTCCCCTGGATTCAATTATCATCTCTATGCAGATTATTCTCTGATCTATTTGTCCAACCCTAACGTCTTTCCCAACCTCTCCAGTCTTACATCTCCAGCTTCCTAATGAAAATCTCAAAACTAAGTGTCCTTTAGTCCCCAGATTCACTATGGTCCAAACTCAACTTATCTTCCCCTACTCCTTTCTCCAAGCTGTTCTTTTTTTTTTTCCAGAATTTATTTATTTTTAGTTTTCAGCATTCATTTACACAAGATTTTGAGTTCCAGATTTTCTCCCATTCTGTCCCCTACCCCCCAAGATGGCAAGCATACTGATTACCCCTTCCCCTCTTCTGCCCTCTCTTCTACCCCCTCCCATTCTCTCCCTTGTCCCCTTCCACCTTACTTTCTTTTTTTTTTTCTTTTTTATGTTTTTTTATCCCCACCTCTGATCTGCTCTCTCCCATATTTTCTCCCATACCCGTTTCAACTTTTCCAGTAGGGCATGGTGGATCTCTATATTTCCCAATTATATGTAAAACAATATTGACAATAGTATATATATATATTTAAACATTTGATTTTAAAACTTTGAATTCCAGATTCATTCCCTTCCTCCCTTATCACCCACCCTTACTGAGAAGATAAGCAGTTCAGTATAGGTTGTACATGTGTGGCTAATGCAAAACAATAACATAGCAGATATATTGTAAAAGACTGACTATATTTCCCTCTCTCCTATCCCACATGCCACTTGTTCTATTCTCTACTTTGATCCTGTCCCTTTTCAAAAGTGGGTGCTTCCAACTTCCTTCACCCCCAGCCTGCCCTCCCTTCCATCATCCCCCCCTCACATCCTCTCCCCCCCCTATTCTCCTGGAGGGTGAGATCCCCTATTTAGTGTGTATTTCCCTCCCTCCTCAAGCCAGATTCAATAGGAATAAGGTTGACCCATTCCCTTTTGCCTTCCTATTCTTCCGCTCCATTGTAACCATTTTCCCTTGCCTCTTCTGTATGAGATAGTTGCCCCACTCTGTCTCTCCCCATCTCCTCTCATTATATCCCTCTTACCTCTTAATTTCACCATTTAAGTATCATCCCTTCCTGTTAAATTGGTCCCGTGCCCTCTATCTATGTATACCTGTAAACATATATACACACATTCACGTATGTATTCATATGCCTGCATACCCTCATATAAAGACATATATATATAATATATATATATATTTCTAATCCCTTCAACTACTGAGAAAAGTTTCATAAGTTACAATTATTGTTTTTCCATGTAGGAATGTTAATAGTTCAACTTTGGCCAAGTGGCTCAGCAAGCAAGAGCACCGGCCTCAGTGCCGGGACGACCCAGATCAAATCCGAGCCCAGACACCCAGCACCACACCCAGAAACAACAACTGGCCGTGCAACCCCGAGCAAGCCACCTAACCCCAATTGCTTAAAAAAAAAAAAATAGTTCAACTTTGATAAGTTCCTTATGATTTCTTTTCCCTGTTTACCTTCTCATGCTTCTCTTGCTTCTTGTATCTGAATGTCAAATTTTCTATTCAGCTCTGGTTTTTTCAGCAAGAATGCTTGAAAGTCCTGTATTCCACTGAATGACCATATTTTCCCCTGAAACAGGATACTCAGTTTTGCTGGGTAGGTGACTCTTGGTTTTAATCCCAGCTCCCTTGACCTCCGGAATATCACATTCCAGGCCCTTCAATCCCTCAGTGTAGAAGCTGCGAGATCCTGGGTTATCCTGACTGTGTTTCCACAATATTCAAATTGTTTCTTCCTGGCTGTTTGTAATATTCTCTCCTTAATCTGGGAATTCTGGAACCTGGCTATAATATTCCTAGGAGTTTTCTTTTTGGGATCTTTTTCAGGAGGTGATCAGTGGATTCTTTCAACCTCTATTTTGCCCTCTGGTTCTAAAACATCAGGGCAGTTTTCTTTGAGAACTTCCTGGAGGATGCTTTCCAGGCTCTTACTTTGGTCATGGCTCTCAGGCAGTCCAATAATTTTTAAATTATCTCTCCTGGATCTATTTTCCAGGTCAGTGGTTTTTCCCAGGAGGTATTTCACATTGCCTTCTATTCTTTCATTTGTTTGGATCTGTTTAACAGCATCTTGATTTCTCATAAAGTCATTAGCTTCCATTTGCTCCAATCTAATTCTGAAGCAATGATTCTCCTCAGTGAGCTTTTGAGATTCTTTTTCCATCTGGCAAATTCGACTTTTTAAGGCATTGTTCTCCTCATTGCCTTTCTGAGCCTCCTTTGCCATTTGAGTCAGTCTGTTTTTTAAGGTATTATTTTCTTCAGTCAGGCTGTTGACTCTTATTTCATAATTTTCTTGCATTGTTCTCATTTCTCTTCCCAATTTTTCCTCCACTTCTCTTATCTGCTTCTTAAGGTCCTCTATGGCCTGTAACCAGCTTGTATTTTCCTTTGAAGCTTTTGGTGCAGGAGTTCTGACTTCACTGTTTTCCTCCTGTTCCATGCCTTGCTCCTTCTTATCCCCAAAATAGGGGTGTAATGTTGGAATCTTCTGTCTGCTTTGTTTCCTTTACCTGCTCATTTTGCCACTCAATGATTTGACTTTTGGGCTTTTTGCCACAGTAGGACTCTGCCACCAGACAGGGGAGTTTTCGTCCCAAACGCTGGGGTTTTCTCAGCTGCCGGAGGTATTAGATGGGTGCCCTCTCTGAGGTCTCCACACGCTCTGGCAAGCTGGACACACACCCCAGGACCTCCACCCTAGACTGCAATCCAGATCCAAGCAGGTTAAAGCAAGAGCGATGACCCCTCAGACTGGTGCTTGGTCCCCCTACACTCTGCAGGCCAGGAGCTGAAGCCGCCACGTGGCGCTGGCAGGCTGTGCCGGCGTCTCAGCGGTTTCTCGCCCCGGGGGTAAAAGCCACACACTCCCATTTACTGGGTCCCAAAGTCCAGAATGCACTGGCCTCTCACCTTGTCCTTCGCATCTATGTGTTGATAAATCTGGAAACGGCCACAGCTGCTGCTGATCTGGAGTCCCTCTGGCTGGCGGCTGGTCAGGCCTGCCCTGGGGCTAAAGCCTCGGCATGGGGCTGGGCTCGGCTCCCAGAGCTTTGCGCTGGCTGATTCCTGCCGGCCTGCCAGGCTGTTCTCAGCAGGAGGTTAGCTTCTCTGTGTCATTTTGTGGGTTCTGCAGCTCCAAAGTTTGTTTAGAGTCCCCTTTTTACATGGATTGGGGAGGGTGGAAGCCGGAGCTGCGGGAGGGTCGTGCTTCTACTCCGCCTTCTTGGCTCCGCCCCCCCACCTTACTTTCTCATAGGACAAGATAGATTTCTATACCCCATTGCCTGTATATCTTATTTCCCAGTTGCATGTAAAAACAATTTTTTAACATTTGTTTTTAAAACCTTGAGTTCTAGATTCTCTCCCTTCTTCAAGCTATTCCTTCTTCCTAACTTCCCTGTGTCATATCTTGGAACCTAGGTGTCATCCTTGACTCCTCATTCCCTCCTACCTTGCCATATCTAGTCAGTTGCTTTTGCTGTTGTTGTTTGGTCATTTCAGTAGTTCCCAACTCTTTGGGACCCCATTTTGGGGTTTTCTTGCAAAGATACTAGAGTGATTTGCCATTTCCTATGAGGTACTGAGGCAAACATGACTTGCCCAGGATCACACAACTAATGAGTGTCAGAGCAGATTTGAACTCATGAAGATGAGTAATTCCTGATTCTAAGCCAAAAGCTCACCAACTAACTGTTCCAAATCATTTGCTAAATCATGTCATTGCTAACTTTGTAAAATCTCTAGTTTGTGATTTTTTTTTTTTGCAGGGCAGTTGGGGTTAAATAACTTGCCCAAGGTCACACGGCTAGTTTTTTGTTTGTTTGTTTTATGTGATAAGTATCTGAGGTTGGATGGGAACTCGGGTCCTCCTGACTCTGGGTCTGGTGCTCTATTTACTGCGCCACCTAGCCGCCCCGTCTGATTTTTTTTCTCTGCCACTTTCCAGCACCCTAGTATAGTCTGTCATTACCTCTTACCATTGATTGGTCTCTCTGCTATTCCAATCCAGTCAGCCATCAAATTGATCTTCCTAAAGCAAAGGTATGACCATATTATACACACCACCACTTTAGTCTACTCCAGTAGCTCCCTATTATCCCCAGTATCAAATACAGAGTTCTCTGCTTGACTTTTAAAATTCTTCATAACCTGGTCCCTTCTTGCCTTTCCAGTCTTCTTCTACCTTACCCCTTTCCAAATACACTGTGATCCAGTGACACTGGTCTCCTTGCTGTTACACAAGATACTTCATCTCCTGTCACCATGCATTTTCATAAATGTCCCCCTGTCTGTCTACCTGGCCTTCACTTCTCAGTTAAAGTCCTACCTTATGCAAGAAACCCTTGCTGAAGAAGTGGGTTTCCAAAGAGAATATCTTTCCTTGGTTCTTGGACAATTTTCTTCATTGTGGATAATATCTGTCCCAAGTAATGCTGAAGATACAGGACATTAAGTAATTTGGATGTGACAATTAGACAGACAGCCACCTTGAACTCTTAAAAAACAGACTCACAATCAGATGGGCTGTCTGGAAATTACTTTTTTCTGTAGGTGAAGTGGGCTTTCTGTTCTGTAGACCATCCAGGATGAAGTATTGCTATTCATATTTATGGAACACTAATATGAATCCATTGCATTTGCTAAGCCCTGTTATGTTACAAATAGCCAAAAAGTGCTAGAATACCAATCTCATGATGGAGAAAGTGTTCAAAAGGATGCCTTGTTGCAACATTTTTTTTTTTAAGCAGTTGGGGTTAAGTAACTTGCTCAAGGTTACACAGCCAGTTATATTGTGTGGATGCCAACTATCTGAGGCCAGAACCGATCCCGGGTCTCCTGACGCCGGGGCTGGTGCTCTTACTGTGCCACCTGGCTGCCCCCTGCAACATTTTTAAAAGAAATAAGTACCCTAAAAAAAAAAATAAAAAGAAGCCCTTCTTGGTCCTTCTAGTACCTTCCCTTTGAGATTATCTCCAATTTATCCTGTGTATATTTTGTTTGTTCATTAACTGTTTGTGTTTTGTCTCCCTCATTAGACAATGTGAGATTCTTGAGAGCAGAGACCTTTTTTTTTTGCCCCTTGCTGTATCCCTTTCTTTGTACTTCACACATAACTAGGCCCTTAATAAACATTGTTGAAGCAAAATTTATCTGATAAAGGGGTCATTTCTCAAATACATAGGGAACTGAGTCAAATTTAGAAAAAGAAGAGCCATTCCACAGTTGATAAATGGCCAAGGAGTGTTAACAGGCAATTTTCAGAAGAAATCCAAGCTATCTATAGTCATGAAAAAATCCTCTAAATCACTATTGATTAGAGAAATACAAGTTAAAACAACTATGAGGAACCACCTCACATCCACCTATCAGAAGTGACAAATGCTGGAGGGAATGTGGAAAAGTGGGTACACTGATGCATTGTTGGTGGAGTTGTAAAGTGATCTAACCATTCTGGAGACTAATTTGGAACTATGCCTAAAGGGCTATAAAACTATGCATACATCTTGACCCATCAATACCACTTCTAGGTCTATATTCCAAAGAGATTGAAGAAAAGGGAAAGGGACATATATTTACAAAAATATTTGTAGCAGCTTTTTGTGGTGGCAAAGAATTGAAAATTGAGGGGGATGTTCATCAATTAGAGAATAACTGGACAAGTTGTAGTATATGATGTGATAGAAAACTGTTGTGCTATTAAATCCTGAGAAGACTTTTATGAACTGATACAAAATGAAGTGAGCAGAAACAGATCATTGTATACACAATAACAGCTGTATTGTAATGATCAACTGTGAAAAGACTGCTCTGAGCAATACAATGATCCAAGACATTTCAAAAGGACTAATGATGACAATTGCTCTCCACCTCCAGCGAAATAATGAGCTCAGAGTAAAAATTGAAGTACAGTTTTCTCACTTTATTTTTCTTGACTCTTTTTTTGCTAATATGGAAATATATTTTGCCTAATTCCATGCTTATAATGGATGTTATTGCTCACCATCCCAATGGGAGGGGGAAGGACTTGGAGGGAGGGAGAGAATTTGAAGCACAAAATTTAAAAATAAATTTTGAAAATAAAAACAGAAAATGCTTGTTGATTTATAAAATGAGGGAGTTGGACTAGAATAATGTCTGAGGTTCCTTACTGCTCTAAATTTGAAGCGAGGTATGAAAGTTCCAACATAGTAATTTTTAAAATTACTCAGTGAAACTTAAAAGGGCCTTTTCTTTAAATGTTCCAGCCTTGACTAACTCATTTCAAATTTCAATTTCAGTACACCAAATGAGAAGCTTTTGGGTCGTCTGGTAAAAGAAAAGGTAGTATTTATTATTTCTTTCTTGGAATTTCCAAAAGACTGAAATGTTTCTGTATTCCAGTGTTAAATCATTAATACAGCTTGCTCCAAATGTATCTAATAACAAGATAAGAATAATAGAACAAATTTCTAAGAAAATTTATGTTGTTTAGTAGAATCTGGTAGTATTAACTTTGAGAGTTGACTAGTATATTCAAAGGTATACAAAATGATTTTCCGAAGATAATACCCCTGCAAATATTAGCTCCTTTAATATTGCTTAAAATAATTAGAGTTAAAGATTTTTAAGCATATAAAAAGGATCTTAAAATTCCTTGGCATTCTTTTGAAATGTTTATTCTTTAGCAGTCTTGAGACTTCTGTGTGTCTTTGAGAGGAAAGAGCCCTCTCTGAAATAACAGTTCATTTTTAGCCTTCTGCCCAATTCTTTGATGTTTTGAGAAAGGAAATTTAAAGCTAGAACTTAAAGTTTTAATTTTGTCCTAATGTAAATACAAACTTGGGGAGGGAGATTCTAATAAAATTAAAAGCAGTTCATGAGCTCCTCCTGCTGGCTGTTAACAAGTACAAAACAGACTTAGAAGCAAGACATTTCTGGAAATAAAAAATTAAGTAAACAAAGTTGAGTAATTTTGTTTCTGCTACATAAAAAACTTTTACAATGCCACTTCAAGGGAAAAATCAGAAATGTAAATTTTCATTGCATTTTCAGTTTAAGTAAAAAATATATATATAATTGTTTCTCTGCCCATTTAAATGGAAATGCTACAGTCTCGAGTAAACTATATTTTATTGAATTTTCTTTTATTCCAAAAGGAAAATTGTGGTCTCAATTTATTTTATTGCCATTAAATATATTTCTTATTAACGCTGTCAAAAATATTTCTTCTCTTTAAAGTATGATACTGATTTTTATATTCTTGACAAATATCCTTTGGCTGTAAGACCTTTCTATACTATGCCTGACCCAAAAAATCCTGTAAGTACTTTAGTTTTAATTAGTGTTGGTGTGGGGGGTAGAGTTTATGTTCATTTTGGGAAAATTACTTTCATTATTTTATTTCATTTAAATTACAGCAGTTATATAGATTTTTACTATTGTTTCTGCCTGTAAAAGCAGGTCTAATAATACTTGAAATCTGAATGTTATTCCCTCAGTTTTCTGTTATATAACCTGAGACTAATATCATTAACATGGTAGGCTATGTTTTTTCATAATGCTTTTGAGGGGAAATGATCACATAATTATAAAATTATTATTATATTGTATAAATTATCTTAGAAGTTTACAAGTTATCCCATTATTGTCAACTAACCTGATAATGAATAAATTGACATAATATAAAATCCAAAATTATTTTGCTTATTTTTTTTAAAGTCTTTGAATCAGATTGATAATTTGCTCAAGTATAATAGCCTAAAAGTATTCTGTTGAGATCAGGGTAGTATAATCAAACGAGGAGGAAAATGTCTGATGATAAAATAAATTAAGGTAAGTATCACATATTTAACTACTCCCTGAAATCTACTGTAGTGTCATGCTTAGTGAATGGTTGAGGGGGTAATGTTGACAGTAATATGATTAAGGTTCATTCTCTTGAGCAGTATAATCTAGTTTTTTGAAAAAGTTAGTATATTGTTTGGAACCATTGATAGTATTAGTTTGTTAAGGAAGTAGAGATGTTCCTCACTTTGGAACTATAGTATTCGCCAGCCACAATTTTTTTATCCCCATATTTAAATAGAGATGTAGGACTTTTTTTTTCTTTCTCCTTTTTTAAGATTAGATTTAAGCACAGTGTAATGGATAGAGATCTTCCTTGGTGCAAAAAAGACCTGAATTGAAGTTCTGTCTCTGGCACTCAGGTTTTGTGATAATGGGCAAATCATTTCATTCTCAGTACCTTAGACAACTCACCAAGATCATAGGTTACAGAACATTCCCATTTTGGGGTGGTAAAAGTTTCCTTCTCGGGAGTTACCTTCACCATTCAAAGCACAAGTCCAAACTGTGTTTGTGTTAATAGGTCACATGGCTATGAATAGGAATGGGGATTGCACCTAGGATGTGATTGGTGTAGGGAACCCCTCCTAGGTGAGGAGATTCAGTCAACCAGTGCAGGCTGGCACCTTCTCTACATCTGTAAATACTAATAAAAAATCCATGTAATAGGTATTATAATAGATAAATAATTCATGATGGAATAAAGCCACTTTTGCTTTTTCTAGAAACAGTCCAACTCTTATGATATGTTCATGAGAGGGGAAGAAATCCTGTCTGGAGCACAGAGAATTCATGATCCTCAGCTGCTAACAGAGAGGGCTTTGCATCATGGAATTGGTAACTTCCTTAAATGTATCTGGGGAAGAAGGAAGGCAAAGTTCATTTTAAATAAACAGATTTGCCCATTTCTATGATGAGTTAATGACATGAAAAAAACTTTCAGTTGAATAAGTTGAAAATTATGCCTGTTTTTGTTCTTGTTTTTTTTTTCCCCTCCTTTTGTAGACCTGGACAAAATAAAGGCTTATATCGATTCCTTCCGTTTTGGAGCTCCTCCTCATGCAGGCGGTGGCATTGGTAATATTTTTTTAGTATTACTGTGTCATATCTGGTTACAGTTAGAATTTTATTTGAGAAAATGATAAGTCCTAACTAAATTTCATTGTAACTGAATTTCAAAAGTGTTTTGCTAAGGCTTAAACAAGAAATGTCAGATAATGCTCAATTTTAAATATTTGTAAATCCCACAAATTGAATTGGAAGATCTCTTTTAAGTGAATAGAATGAAACAAAAGATTGACGAGACAAAATTCATTTACTGTAGTTTTTTGGAATTTTGTGTTCTGAAATTCTTGTTTTCAGTGCTCTAAAATGAGGAATGTCAGGCAGTGATTTTATTTTATTCATAATGAAGTTCAAAATACTGGATGTACTTAATAAATTGAATGTCCAATTTTCCATCTCAGTCCTTGAAGATTCTCCTTTTGTGTCAATTTTTTAAAAAGTGAACTCTATGATATTAATCAATAGGGTTTAGTTGAGATTTAGAATTTCATTGAAATAAAGAACAGTTTTCAGAATGTGGAAAAGTGTTTAATGTAATTTATTATTCTATAGCTATAATTGAGTTTTCTGATTTTATTTTAGCTAAGAATTGTTTAAAGTAAGATTTTCCTTTTTTTCCCCCCATTAGCATTTGGAAGAAAGTTGGGGAAAGTTGGGTTAGCTGCTTTTCCCCACCCTGACCACTTGTTCATAGTTATCTCTGTCTTGTCTATTTTGTATAGGGAAGGATAAACTAATTTTAAATATCATAGTATCATGGATAGAGCTGGAAGGGACCTTTGTCTAATAAGATGAAATTTAATAAAAATAAACCTAAAGTCCTACATCATGGACACACACAAAAAAATCAGCTGCAGACATGTTTGTTTGAAACAAACATGTTTGTAATGTACGAGATCTGACCATTTTCTATAGGCTCCAAATGAATCAACTCTGACATGTCACCAAAGAAAAGAAAAGTGCAAGTCTTCTAAGGTGATAGCCTGTGTTGTACTCAGTTGTTGACTTTTAATGAGGACATTGGCAGCCCTAGAACATCTCCAGGGTTAAAGAGCCAGGATAAGGAACCATGGACCATGTGGGCCACATAGTGATCAATTGAAAGAAGTAGAGATTGAACAAAAGATTTAGAAGGGATAGGAGAAGTCTTCTAATTCTTAAACATGGAAGCATTGGTTAGAGCTTACAGGAGCAGATTTGGGGCTAGATCTGAGGAATTTTTTAAAAAAAACAAAAATACAATGAGAACAATCCAACAATGGAGTGGGCTCCTTGGGGTGTAATAGTGGTTTGAAAACCTCAGTGGAAATTTCTTAGGTGAGGTCAAATAGCCATGTATAAGGAATGTTGTCAGGGATGGATTGGAATAATAGCTGAGGACCCCTTACTACTCTTCTATAAAATGTAAGATTAGGGAAATTGAAGTATACTTCTTAAATGTAAGCTCATATTATTATAAGGTTCACTTATGACAAATAATCAATAGTCTTTTCATTAAATTGACATAAAAAGAATAATTAAGCAGTTTAATTTTTTTCAACCAGCTTTGCTATTTGGTCATTTATCCTAACAAATATTCCCAGTGGATAAAAAGATATGAAACTACTTTCTTAAGTTGCCCCAAAAAATAAATTTTATTTTATAGTCATACTTCATACATTCATTTAATTAAATATTTATTAAACATCTTTAATATGTAGAACACTGCTAGTTACTAGAGGAAATGCAAAATTTCAGTGTTGAATCCTTGATCGATAAATGATTAATCCATGATTCAATCCATGAATCTTAGACAATGTAGTTAGGAGAATGTGGCTTATACACAATAACTATGTATTACAAAAGAAAGTAAATTCATAAAGAGGGTATTGTGCATTTGAGACCCAAGAAAGAACATCATTGGGAAGAAAAGACTAAAGAATGCTTTGTGAAGGGTATTCTATTTAATTTGGCCATATTGGGAAAAGACAGATGTTACTTGAAGTATTCTTTTAATCCAAGACCATCCTGCAGTTGAATGTTATAAAAAAAACCTCATAAGGTGTTAGTGACATGATTTTTATTGAATTCTGTACTGTAATGAATTAGTTTCAAGTGTGACTTGAAATATTATAAAATTCTATACACCAAAATAGAATTCATTCATATACTGTTAGCATTTTTTTTTTCTAATGGTCACATTGGTTGAGGTAATTTATCTTTGGGCAGTAGTGGTGAGCTTATTACAGAATACCTTCTGGAGAAGATTTTTAAATCATCTGATCCAGCACCTTAAGTGTAATCTAGATTTCTGAATTGACAATTAACATGTGCCAGTAGCTCAAAATAATTTTGTTTTTCTTACTGAGAGCAACTGTAAGATCTATTTCTATTCCATTAATATTGATCATTTTGAGTGAGTCAGATCCTAAGAAGATTTTTGGAAAAAGAAAAGATTGCTAAAATCTCTTATTTTTACAGGGTTGGAGCGAGTTACCATGCTGTACCTCGGGTTACACAATGTTCGTCAGACATCCATGTTCCCCCGTGATCCCAAAAGATTAACACCTTAGGAAAAATTACTTTTTTATTCTGTCCAGTAACCTGCTGTTGATCAGGCTGTTTGAGTGCTCAAAATATGCAATAGAATAAATATCTTATCTTCTGAAGTGCCACAATTTTTTTTGACTCACTAACTGCAGTTTAGAGAAGATTTTAAGTGTCTTGGACATTCTCTGATAGGAAGTGCTTAAATATTTTGTATGAGGATTTCATATTTATGTTCATTCATATTCCGTTATCAAATTTTAACAAATTTCTAGTTAACATTTTAAAACTTTACAGTTGTGCAATAAACTTTTTTTCTATCCTATCTTACAAGGGCCATAAAATTGTATCTTAAAATTCAGTATTTCAGCCAGTTTTTAACAATTGTGAGTGACAGTGTTCAAACACAGCCTAGAAAAATATTGTGGAACATGAGCACCTTTCTGACTGGGATATCATGGGAAAAAGTAGGAAATAATAATGTTTTAATTTTTTTTAAATTATGATTAGACATCATGTTAAAGCAGGTGGAAATGCTGGTAGGAAAACAAAATTTTAATGAAATATTGTACTGAGTTGTCAATTTTAAGATTGAGTTGCAATAAAATTCTAAAATTGGTCTTTGTCTTTTTTATTGGGGAGGGGATTTCAGGGGGATTTGAGTTTAACAATTCTAATGTCAATTTATGTTTTCACAGGGAAGATCCTAATATAATTGATTTATGTGATAACCATCTTTTTTCTAGTTTTTAAAAACAGAAACAGATACTTGTCAGAGTTCAATATAATAAATATAAAGAGTGTACTCTGTATTTGGCAGCAGAGGAAGTTAAGGAGCCTTCTGTTTGGTTCTGTCGCAGTGCTGAATAATTCATAGACTGAAAGAACTGGAAGATTCATGGGATCATTTCGTCCCGCCCATTCATTTTTTTTTTTAAAGCAATTGGGGTTAAGTAACTTGCTCAAGGTTACACAGCCAGTTATTTCTGGGTGTGGTGCTAAGTGTCTGAGCCCAGGATTTGATCCCCAGGTCATCCCGACACTGGAGCTGGTGCTCTTACTAGCTGTGCTACCTGGCCACCCCAGCCCATTCATTTTTAAACTTGGGGTCCAAAAGTATTGGTACTTTGATTAAGGTCACACAGGTGTCGGCATGGCGTAGACTTGGATTCCAAGTTTCTTTATTAGCTATCCAATTCTTTTTTAAAAATGTTACTTTTTATTATCAATCAGTAAACATTAAGCACCTGCACGTGTGACTGGCATTGTACTGAACACTGGGGATACAAAAAAGAGCCAAAATGCAAACAACTAGACAGTTATATATAAAGGGAGGATACTAGAATTAAGAGGGATTGGGGAAAGCTTTCTATATAAAATGGGATTTTACTTTGTACTTAAAAGGCAGCCAGGTTCCTTCAAATCCTAACTAAATCCCACCTTCTATACCCCCCTCTTCATTCCAGTACCTCCTTTCTTTTAATTATTTCCTAGAGAGAGAGAGAGCTCACTTTGTATGTAGTTGTTTGCATGTTGTCTCCCTCATTAGGGGGGAAAAGAAGCCAGGGAGTATGCTGTAGACAGAATTAAAGGCATAAGGGACAACCAGAGAAAATAGAGGGAACGAGTATTTTGGAGGCCAGTGTCACTAGATCAGAGTTGGTGTTGGGGGACTAGGTTATGAAGACTTTGAATGTATTTTGGGTTTATTCCTGCTATTAAATAATCAGGATGTGAGGTGGTAAGGGCCTACACCAGTGTCAGGAGAGGAGGTGTACTTGAGGTATTACAAAAGTAAAATTTATGAGCTTAAGTATCAAATAGAAACATTTCAATATATAAAGAACAAAAAGGGATTGTAAATGACACCACTTCGTCTGATTTCTTAACATATATTAAATTCAACATGGTAGAAACAAAACTGCTTTGGGTCTTCATTTTAAACTCTTGCATTTTTTCAAATATTTCATTGATAGTTTGGGATTTGTATTTTTTTACATCACTCTCTACCTACCAATTCAAACCCTTCCCCTACTCTTCCTTGTAATAAATAAGCATAGGCAATCAAAACATTGACCATGACTAAAAACCTGTGTTATATTATACCCGGGGTATTTACTTATCTGTCAAAAGGTAGTAGAAATTCTTTATCAGTCTGATGGAGTCCTGATTGGTCACTACACTGATCAGTTATTTCTGGGTGTGGTGCTAAGTATCTGAGCCTGGATTCGATCCCCAGGTCATCCCGACATGGACCGGTGCTCTTATTCGCTGTGCTACCTGGTCACCCCTATTTGTTTTTTAAAGTCAGGTTGTATAGTGTATATACACTTTTAACAATTAAAGGACCACCTTTAATGACATCACCTCACAGGTCTTTCCATATGTCCTTGTATATTTTTTAAAAATTTTAATATTTCATTCAGAGACAGTATTGAGTAGTGGATAAAGCAAGAATTCTTAACCTTAAGTCCATGAATTTGGTTGGATTTCAGGGGGTCCATGAACTTAGATGGCGGGGCGGGGGAAATGCATCTTATATTTTCAGTAACCCCTAAATTTAATATTTTTTTCAAATACTTTCTAAGAGACATCCATATGCATCAAATTGCCAAAGAGGTCTGTGACATTAAAAAAAAAAAAAAACTAAGAGCCCCTGCCCTAGAGGAAGCATTTTTGTTGTTGTAGAAGTGAAAGTGTTGAAAATCTAGGCATGAGAGAAAGCATATAAGACAAGGAAGTGGGAAGATAAGGGCAAGACTAAAGAATGGCCAGGAATCCAGAAGGTTAAAACATTGTGGGGTGGCTAGGTGGTGCAGTGAATAGAGCACCAGCCCTGGAGTCGGGAGGACCTGAGTACAAATCCAGCCTCAGCCACTTAACACTTACTAGCTGTGTGACCTTGGGCAAGTCATTTAGCCCCAATTGCCCTACTTTCCCCCCTCTAAAAAGCAAAAAAAAAAAAAAATTAAAAGTTTGGGGTGGCCAGGTAGCACATCGAGTAAGAGCACCGGCTCCAGTGTTGAGAAGACCTGGAGATCCAATCCTGGGCTCAGACACTTAGCACCCACCCAGAAACACCTGGCTGTGTAATCTTGAGCAAGTTACTTAACCCCAATTGCTTAGGGGCGGCCAGGTGGCTCAGCGAGTAAGAGCACCAGCTCCAGTGTCGGGATGACCTGGATCGAATCCAGGCTCAGATACTCAGCACCACACCCAGAAATAACTGGCCGTGTAACCTTGAGCAAGTTACTTAACCCGGATTGCTTTAAAAAAAAAAAAAAAAAAAACATTGTGTGTATGAAATAATGCTGGCAAAAGTAAGGTTAGAACTAGAATGTGGAAAGGTTTTCCAATATCCAGAATTTGTCATCCTATAGATTAATGAAGCCATTTTTATAGCATTTTATAATGTGCTTTTACCACAACCCTGTGATATAGGTAGTATAAATATAACTATCCCTCATTTTACAGATGAGGAAACAAGCTCAGAGAGGACACTACTGTAGAGAATATTTACATTTAGATAGCCATTCATTTAAGGTTTACAGGCCACTTATGATAAGGATATTGGCACCAAAATGTCCTCTCCCCTAACCAGAAACTTTGTCCCTGGGGGAAAACAATGAAAGCCAATATAGTGTTATGAGAGAAATAGCTCCTCTCTGAGTTCATGGATGAATAACTGCAGCTGAAACTTTTACCATAGTGTAGAAATCATAGAGGTAAAAGCTTACATTTTATTAAGTGCAACCATAGATTCAGACTACAGAGAAAGCAATAAGTCTGATAGGATTCTAACATGGCCTCTTAATAGGAAAATTATGTCCAAGTGATAGAAAAATAATTCATTTCCATATTATAATCTTGTCCATTCTTCTTAGGACATAAAAGGACAACTCCATAATCCTATAATCCTATTCTTCAATGTCATAAAAATTGAACAATATTAAATGGTCATAATCTCATCCATAAATAAACCTAAACAGACATTACAAGTAAATTAAGTCAGGTTACAGATTAAACTACATTCATAGGGTTCATAAAGAGGCTAATTGAGAGGGAAGATTTACATGTCAAGAAATCAGGGAAAGGAAAATTGTATGAATTAATATCATGATTTTCAGAGGCTCAAGAAAGCCTTTGATAATGAAATAGGAAAAAAAATTTACATTCATAAACTTACCATCAGAAGACAATGTCTCATAGTAGAGAGCTTTGAAGTCAAAAAGACCTAGGGTTCAAGTTCTGACTCTGGGACTATTAGTTGTATGACTGTGGGCAAGTCAAAACTCAGTGATCTCAGATAACTAAAACTTTTAAGTTTTAGACAAACTGCCAAAATGCAGTGGTAGAATGTGTTTCTACACTGGAAACTCCCCACACCATTGAAATCCAGACCACCTCACCCCACAAAAATCCAACACACACAATGTAAAAAGAAAAAACAGGCAAAAAAAATTATGTATATATTTCATTTATTCTATCATAATATAATAAGTATTGCATTTACCTTTGTAAACTTTTGACTAAAAGACCATTGCATGACCTTTCTTCTATAAACATACTCCACATAAGGTTGCCCTAACCAACATTTTGCAATAACATTGGATCATAAAGCTAGAACTGGAAGGGAGCATAGAGGTCCCTTCTAATGCTCTCATTTTACAGATAAAAAAATGGAGACCCAGACTGGTAGAGTACCACGTGTAGCTGAGAAACATACATTCTCCTTTCTATTTCTATTCAGTAATCACCAAAGAGAAACTTATATCTAATTTTTCTAAAATTCTACTCAGGTCTTTAATTTCAATCTTTTTTGTTGTTTTTTGTTAAACTGATCTCAGGCTGATGGGGTAAATTGAGGTTCGCTATTATAATTTTGTGGTCTATTCTTTCTTCTAATTGATTTATTCTTCAAGTATTTAGAAGCTGTTATCTTATACATATATGTTAATTCGTTGTCTTTGTTACCTTTCAGCAAACTGTAACTTCCTTCTTATATCTGTTTTAAGTCTATTTTTGTTGTTGTCTGGTCTGAAATCATAAAATTGCTATGCCTTTTTTGTGTTTACCTGAGGCATAATAGATTTTGCTGACCCCTTATTTTAACTTTTTATGAGTCTATATTTCAAGTGTGTTTCTTGTAAAAACATTGTTGGATTTTATTTTCTACTCACCTCTTCCATTTTATGGGTAAATTCATTCTATTCCCAACAACAGTTATATTAGCTAATCATTTATTCCCTTCCATTCTATTCTCATACTTTTTCTTTTTTTATTCTTTTTCCTTTATTTTCCTTTAACCTTCTCTTCACTATCCTTTGTCCAAGTTTAAGGTTTGTTTTGCTTATGACTAATCCCTCCCCCTTATGTTCTCCCTTTTCTTACTTCCTTATCTATATAGTACTGACTTGAATATATTTCTATGCCAAACTCTGTATGTGTGTGTTCTGTGCTCTTTTGACCAGTTTAGAAGAATATGAAGTTCAAGTGACACCAACTTTCCCCACTCCTGGGTTTGGTTATGGTTCTACTTATACAACCTGATTATGTATCTTTAAAAGTTTTCCTAACTTTTCTCCAATTTTCTCCTCCCCCCTCCTTTTTTTTCTTACATCTTCAAAACATAACAAAACTATGTATAGGCCTTCTGTCTCACTCTATCTAACTATGATGCCATGTGATATTAGGACTCTAAAAGAACCCTTTTGCCATTCCCCCTATCCATTAGAATGTAAATATGTTTTTTAACATAAAAACTGCACAAATAGATGCAAAAAGACAAATGTATATATCCTTTATTGCTCACAATGCAACAAAATTATATTAAAGGGCCACTGAAAAAGTATTAAAAATCAACTGAAACTAGATAACAACCCTAAAGGAAGTATTGATTCAAAGAACAAATAGAAACAATAGGTAATTTAATTAAACGTAATTATAACAGTGAGTCAACACTCTCAAATGTTGAGGTGCAACCAAAGAAGTCATTAGAGGAAAATGTATATCTCTAAACATTTCTTAAAAAAAAAAAAGAAAAGAATTGGAAATGCAACTAAAAATATTAGGAATCCAACACATTAAAATACTCCAATTAAACACCAAAATAGAAACCTTGAAAATTAAAGAAAAAATAAGCAATGTTGAGAACAAAAGAAAAGCATTAAATTAAATTATGAGCTAGGTTTTAAAAAAAAAAACTAATAAGTTGTTAAATAATTTGATTTTTCAAAAGAGGAAAATCAGATTACCAGTATCAAAAATCAAATGAGAATTCACAACAAATTAAGGATCAAGATTATTAAAAACCATTTTGCCCAATTATATGCGAACAAGATCAATTCCTATAAAATAAATTAATATTTACAAAAATATAAAATCAAATGAACAGAACAGAAAACGGAGTTAATTCAATTTCAGAGGAAGAAACTGAACAGGCCATAAATGAACTTCCCAAGAAAAAAAATCAATATTTATTGAACACCTACTATATGCCAGGCACTGTGCTAAGTGCTGAGGATACCAAAAAAAAAAAAAAAGATAAAAGACAGTCCCTGCCCTCAAAGAGCTTACAATCTAATTAGGGAGATAACATGAAGATAAATATCTTTGGAATGAACAGAATACCTACAGTATAAGTAGGAAATAATTAAAAGAAGGAAAACACTAGAATTAAGAGGGGTTGTTCCTGTAGAAGATATGATTTTATTTGGGATTTAAAGGAAGTCAGAGAGGTCAGGAGACAGAGCTGAGGAGGAGGCATGGAAGACAGCTGGAACAGATGCCCAGAACTGAGAGATGGGGTCAAGGAGGCCAGTGTGATGGGATGGAAGAGCATGTCAGGGAGTAAGGTACAAGAAGACTGGAAAGGTAGGAGGGGCCTAGGTTATGGAGGGCTTCGAATGCCAAACAAGACAGTCTGTATTTGATTCTGGAGGCAATAGGAAGCCACTGGAGTTTACTGAATGGGGGGAGGGGGAGGGATGATATGATTGTATTTGGGTTTTAGGAAAATCACTTTAGTGGCTGAATGGAGGATGGGAAGAGGCTTGGGTGAGGAAGACCCACCACGAGGCTATTGAATTATCCAAGCCCAGTGATGGGGGCCTGCACCAGAGTAGTGTCAGGGTCAAAGGAGAGGGGGCATATTTAAGAAATGTTGCAAAGGTAATTGACAGGCCGTGGCAACAGCTTGGATGTGGGCCGGGCAAGAGATAATGAGGAATCCAGGATGGCTAGGTGGTGAATCTGAGGGACTGGGAGGATGGTGCTAGTTTTACAGAAGTTTGGGAATCAGGGTGAAAGATAATGAGTTCTGTTTTGGACACATTGAATTTAAGATGTGTGAACATTCAGTTCAAGAAGATTGAAAGGCAGTTGGAGGTGGGAGATTGGAGGTCCTCAGAGAGGTTGAATCATCAGCATAGAGATGTTAATTAAATGCATGGGAGCTGATGAGACCACCAAGTAGTAGAGAGGAGAAAGGGAAGAGAATCCAGGACAGAACCCTGAGAACATGATCTGGAAAGGATCCAGAAAAAGAGGTAGCGAAGAAGTCAGGTAGGTAGGGAGAGAACCAGGAGAAAGGTGTCCTGAAAAGTTAGAGAGAAGAGAGGATGGAGGAGAGAGAGCGATCAGCAGCATCAGTGGCCACAGAGGAGGAGGATTGAGAAGAGGCCACTGGATTTCACAGCTAAGAGACTAGTGGTACTTGTAAAGAGAGCAATTTGGGTGAAAAGATTAGGTTGGAAGCCAGACTGTAAGGGGTTAAGAAGAGAGTGGCAGGAGAGAAAGTGGAGCTACCTATTGTATTTCAAGGAGTTTACTTACAACAGGCAAAAGGGATAATAGTTAGCAGGGGTGGAAAGATCAAGTGAAGGGTTTTTCAGAATAGGAGAGACATGGGCATGTTTATAGACAGTAGGAAACTAGAGTAGAGAGAAAGATTTAAAATAAGTGAGAGAGCAGGCAATCTGAGAGGAGATGGGATGGGATGAAATGCCTTGAACATTTAATGGGGTTAGCCTTGGTAAGGAGTAAGGCCACTTCATCATGTGAAACGGGGTGAAGGAGGAGAAAATGGCAGAAGGCAGAATGACAGGAGATGAGGAAAAAGAAAGAAAAGGGAGTTCATGACAAATGACCTCAACTTATTTTTTTTATAGTATGAAGCAAGGTTTTCAGCTGAGTGAGTGGGGGGCAGAGGGCAGAAGAACCAGGAGAGGCTTGAGGGAAGATGGAAATGTTTGGAAGAGCTACTGTGGAGAGTGGGTTAGCAAGTTGATAAAATAGTATTGCCCAGTGGCTGTGAGAGCTCATTTGAGGTTATGTAACATAAATTTGTAATAAATTCAGTTGGAATGGTTACACAACTTTTTCTACTTTCATTCAGAAACATGTGTAGGACCAAAGGCAAAGAAAAAAAAATGGAGTGATCCAAGGCTGAGGCTTGGCTAGTTCTAGTCAGTGATATGATAAGGGGGTTAGGGATTCAAGAGAGGACAACAGCATAGAGTTAGATCATCAAGGAGTCAATATAGGCAAAAGAGGAGGGAGTAGCCAGTGCCGGGGAGATGGCCTGGGAGAGAATTGAGGGGTCAAGGGAGTAGAGTATGAAGAGAAGGGTTATATAAGGAAAGGCAGAGAAAGAGGGAAAAAAACTAATAGATTATGATCAGGTAAGGGGATTTCAGAATTCTTGTACATGTAGGTAGTATATTTGTGGATGAAGGAAAGATAAAGTGTATGACCACCCAGAACCAGATGGATTCACAAGTTAATTTTGTCAAACATCCAAAGAACAATTAATTTCAGAGGTAAAGTAATTTGCCTACAGTGGCAGAGGTAGGATCTGAACTCCTTTACTGTGTCTCCAAATTCAGCTCTCTTGGCACTGTACCGTTCTTTGCTCCCAAAATTTTCTTATGAGGGGGTTGGAGTAGATGGCATCTGAGGAAAGGAAGCACTAGATCATTGATCCTATGAACATTAATGTCTTGGAACCAAACCTCATAAAATCTTAGAACCTCACCACACCATTTGTTCAATCACCCATTTATAACATTATTCCTATATAAATAACAGCTTCTTTCATAATCCCTCAACATCGTTTCTCCTAATATCTTGTGAAATCAATGAACAGTTCTAAGTGAGATATGACAGTAATCTCTGGTTAAAAGTGGCAACCAAAAGCATACCAAGTCAAATTCATTGATGTCTCTCCTCTCTATTGCTACATATACACTTTTGCTTATTAAACTAAGCCACCTAACAAAAGAACTAAAAACAATGTATTGGGGAATGTCTAAACAAATTGTGGTATCTGAAAAATAATAGAATATTCTTACATTATAAGAAACTGAATATGAGGAATTCAGAGAAACCTAGGAAAATTTATAGGAACTAATGAAAATAAGGTAAAGAGAATGAGAAAAACAATCTATACGATGACTACAACAATATAAACTATAAAAGTAAACATTAAACTTACCATTCTATAATTACAACACCCAATTCTAACCACAGAAAAAAAGAAATGAAAGAAATGTACCACTTTCCTTTCATGGGAAGGAGATCTGTATGGGGGGGAGCAGAATTACAGGTGTGGAATAATGTTGCATATTCTGTCAATCATAATGTGGAATAATGTTGTATATTCTGTCAAACATAATACTTCAGTGATTTTACTTAACTTTTTCAAGGGAAGTCTCATTGCATGGGAGAGAAGGCAGGAGAAGGGCTTATCCAAAAGTGACCATGATATAAAAACAAAAGCTATTAATAAAACTTTATATAAACAAATAAAATAAAGTGAGCTACCTCATCTATAACGACTACTCACAAAGCTGATCTCTTTGCTGCCACTGTTTCTCTGGAGTTTGTATCTATACTATATTGCTGAAACCCAGGCGCATTATTCATGTCCTTATGAGGTTGATTATTGTTTTAGAGAACTCTGCCTGTAAATAATAAGCTATTGAAGTGATCGCTCACCACTTGCCATTAAGAACAAATAGATTATAAACATTGCTAATTATCCAAGTTTCAAAATAATCACTTATTCTCCTAATTCAGTTTAATTTGACATGGAATAATTAATCAAATTCAGTGACTACCCTTTCTTCAGCATTTAAGACAGTAACGTCTCTGTATGAGTCTTTCTTGGAAACCTATTTCAACAAATGGGAGTCAAGGTCCATACAGTATTTCAAGCTCAGAGTTTCCTGGAAGAACAGATTTTCTATTAGTCAGTGAGATGAGGCGTGGTCTGACTTAGTAAGCAGAGTGATGCCGCACTTCCTTTATACACTAATTAACCCAGGCAGTAGTTGATTGCCTTTTTAGTCCTTCTCACTAACATTTCAATTGGCAGGAAAACCTTTGACACAAAACGATGCTGCTTCTTCTCTAAAGGCATATTTGTCATTGCCTCCACATCTGCAGCCATTTACTTCTTCTAGCTCCAGACAATTGAATTTTCCAGTTGTGGGAAGCATAAAAATGCTAATGCCCAAGTTCTTTGGTTGTCTTATTACCGTAACCAGCATATGTATGTAACCAAGTAAGCAAACACAGGGCAGGGCTACGCTTGCACATTGGGACTTCACCATTAAAAGCGCTGAGGGCTTTGATCCCTGTGGAGCACATTTCTTATTTAGGTGGTGTCAAGTTGAAGTATTTCTTGAGAATTTCAAAGAGCCTATGTAGTATTAGGGGATCATAAAAGGAGATCTGTTCAATGGATTTTGCCTTTGCCTTAACAGATGTTGAGGTAATAATTCAATTCATTTGAACATTTCATTTGGCCAGTAATCCCTCCTCACGGTTCCCACTCAGAATCCTCATATTCCTTCAAGGTTTGGCTCCTCAGCTTTTCCTGATTCTCTTGGTGGGAAGTGTTGTCTTCCACCTGGACTTTATTTACTAGTATATGTTTTATTACTACCCTAAAGCATATAAACGCCAAGGGGGGAGGGACTGTTTTCATTTTCTTCTTTGTAGCACCAGTTCCTTGCAGTGTCTTGGAAGCTCTTAATTAATGTTTGTTAGGGGCAGCTAGGTGGTGCAGTGAATAGAGCACCAGCCCTGGAGTCAGGAGGACCTGAGTTCAAATGTGGCCTCAGACACTTAACACTTACTAGCTGTGTGAGCTTGGGCAAGTCACTTAATCCCAATTGCCCTGCCTTCCCTTCTTCAAAAAGACCAAAAAATTAAATGCTTGTTCAGTTGAATGATTAAATGTCTATTATATGTAAGAGAATTGTGCAAGACCTGGGGATGTTGACTAATTTTGGTAGTGCCTTATCTGTCACTGCTACCTTTATGGAGCTATTAGGAGGACAAGATAAAAACACAAATAAGTGTCATGCAAAATAATACTTAAGTGGATATGAGTGGTGCAGAGGGTTGTGGGATGTATGGAAGTAGGTGAGGGTAAGGTTGTGTTACAGTTGGGCGTTAAAGGCTGGGTAGGTTGCCCTTGTAGTGGCAGAGATCTATTGAAATGCCCCATGTAGAAGGGACAGCTGGGTACTTGGTTCAGACCACCAGTCAAATTCCCATTATGATTCAAGGATCCCTAGAAAGAAATTTGAGGTCCCAGCACTAAATATACATATAAGTATGGGTTCAAAACAAAGGGGCCCTGGATATGGGAGAGACTAGAAACAGGAAGACTATAATTAGGAGGATATTGAAATAGTCCAGGTAAGAGCTGATGATGGCTTGAAGAGTGATACTGGCTATGTGAGGGGAGGAGAGAGATATGATGCATGTCCAGCATGTAAGATTAACAGCTCAACTAAATTTACAAAAATTACTTAATATGTATAACTCACAAGACTTCCACAATCTGTTGAGTTTTCTTATTCAATATTTCCTTTAATTCCTGATTTGGGTTTTCTTTTGGAGGGTGGCAGAGGGCTAGATAAGGAGAATGAACAGTGAAAAATGACTTAAGCTGGTAAAACTGGGTGACAAAGAATTGAAGTTTGGAAGGAGGAAAAGTTTAGAAGGAAAGATGCTTAATTCCGTGAATGAATGAAAAAAATATTTACCAAGTACTTATTATGTACAAAATGCTGTTCTAAGTTATAATGATACAAATAGAAAAGATCTTGAGGAGTTCACATTCTAATGGGGGAGACAACTCATATGGAAGCTTTCAGCTACAAATAACATGGAAAGGTCCCACAGTCTTTGGGGTATGGTGGCAAAGCAGATAGCAATGCCTCTTTCCCAAATGTCATTTCCATTGATTAAAATATATCAATTTCTGATGCTGAACCACTTGATAGTTCCAAGGACTTTGGTGGCAAGAACTTTCTATTCTGGGTCTTCAGTAGATGTAACTATAACACCTTACAAGGTACAAGGCTACATTTCCACAGGGGTTGCTTTCCAGGTTGATAGCTATGGGGATTGTGTTGGACTTTTTGCTATTTCAAAGTCTTATAGATTTAGGGGTTCTAGTCTGTTTCCATGGGGTCAGAAGGGAGATGATGGTCAATATGATGATGGAGCATATGGGTAACATGGTGGATAGAGCATTGGGTCTCTATAGAATCAGGAAGATCTAAATTCAAACCCAGCTTCAGACACTCATTAGCTACGTGACCTTGGGTTTAGCTCCGTTTCCTCAACTGTAAAATGGGGATAATAATAGCACCTACCTCCCTGGATTGAAAGATCAAATAATATTTGTAAAGCACTTAGCACAGTGCCTGGCACATAGTAGGCAAAATATAAATGCTACCTATTATTATTACCTAACACATGTTGCTTCCTATCTTTCCCTTAGGGTGCCTCGCTGGAGGGTACCAAGCTGACTTGCCTATGGCTGTGTGTGACAGTTAGTTAACAGTTGGTGGAGACTTCCTCCTCCATGGTAGCTGCTTCCCCAGATGGTGGCTGTGAAGGCTGTGATGGAAGTAAGACTGGTGGTTGGGGTAGGACTGGGGGATATGACCACTCCCAAATCTTTTGTGTTTATCTGCCTATTGGTTGTAGTTGACTGACAATTTTTGCTGGTGGAGATGAAGAAGGTGGACCCTTTCACAACAGTGATTTGTCTTTTAAGGCTGGGTTGGAAGCAGGTCTGGTGGTTTGGGGGACATTGCTATTTCCAAGATTCTTGGGTTCATTTTGGGCATATTGAGTTTTAGATACTGACAGGACATCCAGGTGAAAATGCCCTTCAGGAAGTTGATGATAAGGAACTGGAGCTCAAAAGATATATTAAGGCTAGATATGCAGATTTGGGAGTCATCTACATAAAGATTACTGAACCCATAGGAACTGAATAGATCATCAAGGGAAAATGTATGAAGAAAAAAAGAGTACCCTGGACAGAGCCATCAGGAACACGTTTAGAGGAAGGAAAATAAATGATGACCTAGCAACAAGGACTGAGGCTAGGGGGAAAACTAGGAAAGAGTAATATCTTGAGAACCAAAGAAGAAGAGAATATTCAGTAGGAATATATATATATTTTTTTTATTTAAAGGACTGATAATGGACAAATGTATTTTTTTTTTAATATTTTTTGGTTTTTGGAGGGCAATTGGGGTTAAGTGGCTTGCCCAAGGTCACACAGCTAGTTTTTGTGTTAAGTGTCTGAGGCTGGACTTGAACCCAGGTTCCCCTGACTCCAGGGCTGGTGCTTTATTCACTGTGCCACCTAGCCGCACCCAGTAGGAATATTTCAGCGACAAAAATTGCAGAAAGGTCAAGAAGGATGAGATCTGAAATTAGATATAGCGATTGAGAGATCATTTATTATCTTAGAGAAGCAAATTTTAGTCAAGTGGTAAAATCAATCCATATTTCAAGGGAATGAGGTCAAAAGAATATGATGGGAAAAGATGTAGGTCAAAAGAAAAATTGTTGATGTAGCAGGAACAGTGGTTTAGTGCCTGCAGTTTTAGTTTTAGTGCCTGCAGGAGGGTAAGACAGATCATCTGCTCTACTAAGTACTTTAGATTTAAATGAAGATCCTGTGATCATTTCCATGAACCCAGGCAGGTGACTGGAGATGTGATAGGTATCGAAAGGACTGCACTCACCCCCATTTCAAATAGATTCCGGCTGCTGCTGCCCGGGCTGGTGGAGAGAAGGGGAAAGATGCACCACCGGCTTCTGCGTCATCGGCACTGGGGATTCTTTGGGAGCACAGTGTGTTGTGCCATGGCCCAAGTGAGCTGTGCCCCAGCTACCTCCCGTCTCCGGGAAGGCTCTGTGCCAGGTGCCGTCGGTCACTTCCCACGCTAGGCTGCCACTGGGGACTCCTGCCCTGCCTGCCTGCCAGCCCCGGGAGTAGACAAGAAGAGCTACAACGAAGAGCTTCGAACTGCGGAAGGAAAGTAAGTCATAACCACTGAAAATGCCTCTAAGGGACAAGTGGCGTCAGACTGATCACCATCAGAGTGGATGTTGTGAACCAGTGTATATTCTGGAACACAAACACTCCAGACTTCCAGATCTGGCTTTCAACAAATTATTGAATGTTTTTCATCAGCCCAGGTTTGCAGATTCAACTTTCAAGAGATTTTTACTGGGCGGCCAGGTAGCACAGCGAGTAAGAGCATGGGCTCAGATACTCAGCACCACACCCAGAAATAACTTGAGCAAGTTACTTAACCCCGATTGCTTTAAAAAAAAAAAAACAAAAGAGAGAGAGAGATTTTTACCACTTTAAAGAACAGAACCTACTATTAGGGAACTAAACAATTAATACATTTTATTAAAAGATGTGGACACAATTGAGTGTAAATCATGTCGCAGTCTCTTCAGAGGATTATCAAATTTGATAACTCATAAAAAATTCTTCTGCCCTCCAAGTCTCCAGATAGAGGACAACTTTTCTGATGTAAATGATAAAGCCAAGCCACAAATGATGTCCTAGAAGCCATTTATCTAAGCATGGACAAGCAAGAATATATTATTAGGCTAGAACCCATAGAAACTAAGCGAAATGCAGTGTTTCAGTATGTTTCAAGGACTAATAATCCAGCTGAGGTCACTGAGTCAAGTAATTCTCCTGATCAAACTCAAGTTCAGATGCAAGAACCTAATATTGAACAGTCCCAAACAACTCCAGTTCCAGATACAGGAGTAGAGAGTAGATCCATGTCCTGCAGAAACAGTTGGGAATGAAACAACACCAACTTCTGATAAACAGCCTCAGGAATCACACACTGACTTGGAACCTTCTGAGAATTCTGAGTTTGGTCACCAGTTGATTTGTTGTCTTTGTAGAAAAGAATTCAACTCCAGACGCTGTGTTCATAGTCACTTTAGATAAGTACACACAGACACCCCCGCTCCCCAAAAAGATGGAAGAACTAAAGAAGTATATTGAAACACAAAAGAAATCCAAAATAGTCCTCTACTAAAGGGCGCGATAAGAATGTTCTAGTAACACTGAGTAGGAGTTGTCCAGTATCTTATAAATCATTTGCTACAAAAGCAAATGTAAGGACAAATTTTGATGAAGTTCATAGAGGACTGAGGAGGGATTCAATTGCTCCTGATACAGCTATCATAATCTGGGCAGCCTTTGCTCTTGTATACTGTTTCTCCTAAAAAATCTAAGACTTGGAAACAAAAGTCTTATTCAAAGGCTGAATACAATTTAACTATAGTTCGCAAATAATGCTTGAAAGACAATATGCATATTGTCCATAAGATAGCTCTTTCTAAAACAAACTCTAAAAGAGGAAAAGGCCCTAATAATACTGTAAATAGCACAGAAATAAAAGTAAAAGTTGAACCATCAGAATATAGAATCTTCACCCCCTTCTATTACCTTCTATTTCTCCACAAAAGGAATTAAAGGGAACAATCATTATGAGAAAAAACACACAGCCATCACAGAAAAATAAAGTTAAGCAAGACTCAGACAGCCCTAAATCAAGGAGTCCTGCTGGAGGTTGCCAGCAAAAAAACCAGGAAACCAAAACTTTCAACTGGCTTTGACTTCAAGTATCTTTACTGTAAACTTTGTAAATGCCAATTTACTTCCAAACAGAACTTGACTAAACACATTGAGCTGCATACAGATGGAAATAACATTTATGTTAAATTTTATGTGTCCATTGGTAGCACTTAAGAAACACATTGGTAACATGATATGCGGAGGTACATAACTGTGGTTCACAAAAAATCATCAGGCTATCTTGGGAAAATCACAGCTAGTTTAGAGATTATAGTAATAAAAACAAACAAACAAAAATCTTTGATTTTGTTCTAAATTAAGTGACAAAAAGAGGTCCTCCAAGGGATGAAGCAAAGCAAAATGATTCAAAACATGATGGAACTTTTAATTCTCCCCACAAAAAGTATGAAGTAGCTGATGTTGGCAGTGAAGCAAAAGTCATAAAAAATTTTTTTCTCTTCACAGATGCAAAGAGTGTGGAAAGGCATTTGCAGAAAAGACTTACCTTGATCATAAGAAAACTCATAAGGCAAATGCTTTAATTCACTTGAAAAAAATAAAACCAAAGGCCAAAGTACAAGATTTAAGGTTTTTGTCTGATAACTTCAAGTGACATATGGAAAGGTTTGGAGCTCGTTTGTGTGGAAAGACTTTTAATTGGTGTTAGAACCACTTATGTCTTTAAATGGTACTATAAAGAAAAAAAGACTTGGTACTGGCTAAGGAACAGAGTAGTGAATCTATGGAATAGATTGGGTACACAAGACTCAGCAGTCAATGATAAACCCAAAGACCCCAGTTTTGGGGATAAGAACTCACTATTTGACAAAAACTGCTGGGAAAACTGGACTATAGTGTGGCAGAAATTGGGCATAGACCAATATCTAACACCATACACCAAAATAAAGTCTAAATGGATGCACGATCTAGGTACAAAGGCTGATAAGCAATCTGGGAAAGCAAGGAATAGTTTACCTGTCAGATTGATGGAGAAGGGAAGATTATATGACCAAACAAGAGTTAGAGAGCATTATAAAATGCAAAATGGATAATTTTGATTACATTAAATTGAAAAGTTTCTGTACAAACAAAGCCAATGTAACCAAGATTAAGAGGGAAGTGGAAAATTGGGAAAGAATTTTTACAACCAGTGTCTCTGATAAAGGCCTCATTTCTAAAATACACAGAGAATTGAGTCAAATCTATAAGAATACAAATCACTTCCCAACTGATACATGGTCAAAGGATATGAATAGGCAGTTTTCAGAGAAAGAAATTTAAAATACCTATAAGCATATGAAAAAATGCTCTAAATCAATATTGATTAGAGAAATGCAAATCAAAACAACTCTGAGGTACCACATCTCACCGGTCAGATTGGATAAGATGACAAAACAGGAAAATGATAAATGCTGGAGAGGATGTGGAAAAATCTGAACACTAATACATTGTTGGTGGAGTTGTGAACTGATTCAACCATTCTGGAGAGCAATCTGGAACCATGCCCAAAGGGCTATAAAAAAAAGTGCATACCCTTTGACCAAGCAATACCACTTCTAGGGTTGTATCCCAAAGAGATCATAGAAGTGGGAAGAAGCCCTGTATGTACAAAAATGTTTATAGTAGCTCTTTTTGTGGTGGCAAAGAATTGGAAATCAAGGGGATGTCCATCAATTGGGGAATGACTAATATGAATGTAATGGAATACTATTGGACTATAAGAAATGAGGAGCAGACGGACTTCATAATAACCTGGAGACTTATACAAACTAACGTTGGGTGAGAAGAGCAGAACCAGGAGAAATTTGTACACAATTACAGACACAATGTATGTGTGATGACCAGCTTTGATAGACTGGGCTCTTGTCAGCAATGCAACATTATAAGACAACTCCAAAAGACTCATGCTAGAAAGAGATGTCCACATCCAGAGAAAGAATTACAGAGTTTGAATGCAGATTGAAGCAAACTACCTGCTTTCTTTCTTTTTCTTGTTCTGTTTTGTTTCCTCTTTCCCATTGTTCATTCCATCAGTTATAATCCTTCTCTACAACCTGAAAAAAAAAGAAAAGAAAAATATTTTCATAAATATTCAATTGTTACTGCTGTTTTCTAACTAAATTAATAACCATCTGACTACATGTTTCTAAGCCTCTTCCAACACTTTCAAGTAGCTATAAAGTTAACCTTATTCTACATCATAGTTTGTCTTACCTTGTACATTTGGTCTATAGTGGAAATGGGGAACCTACAACCTCAAGGCCACATATGGCCCTCTAGGCCCTCAAGCTCGGCCCTTTGACGAAATTCAAATTTCAGAGAACAAATACCCTTAATAAAATAATTTGCCCTGTAAAACTTGGACTCAGTCAAAAGGCTGCACCCAAGGACCTACAAGGCCACTTGTGGCCTCCAGGACATAGGTTCCCCATCCCTGGTGGGCTCATTCTACTGTATTTAAAAACAAAATAATTCAAAATTAGTTTTCCCTTAAAAACCAGAAGCTTTAGGCAGTCAGCAACCTGAGGTGCTGACCCAGATAGTGGTATTATTTGACAAAGAAGTTCTATCACAGTTTCACTTTAATTGGCAAGATTTTCATTCAGGTTCAGTGTATGATTTCAAAATTTTCTCCAGTAATTGTATGCTAAGAACAACCTATTAAAATACAAGAACTTAAGTCTGCTGAATATTTGTATTTGTCCTCAACTGATCTTCTAGTGTAATGAAAGTTTCCTTGTACTAAAAATAGTATAAAGTTCCAGTTCATTTTCATGGATGCTTCATAGTAACACTTTTAATTTATAAATACCTTCTTTTTTTTTTGAGGGGGGAAGGCAGGGCAATTGGGGTTAAGTGACTTGCCCAAGGTCATATGGTTATTATGTCAAGTGTCTGAGGCCAAATTTGAACTCAGGTCCTTCTGATTCCAGTCTAGACTCTAGTCACTGCACCACCTAGCCACTCCAATTTGTAAACATCTTATATTTACAAACATTCCCCTATTTTTTCTTTACATTTTTTTGTACAAGCATAATAGATAAAATGAAACTTAATTTTTCAGTTTCTATTATTTAAGTGGGTAACATGTTTATTAATGTTAATATGAAGGTAGTAAATCTCTTACTGATATTTTATATTCACAGACAATCCATGTACAACCACTTCTTATGATGTTGGTTTTATTTCTTTAAATAATGCTATATAGGAAAAAAAGAGAAACCAAGAAAATTTTTTTTCTCTCAAGAAAATTTCAAGTGATCACTTTAGATAACATTTGATTTTTGGTATAGCATTTGCAAAATAATTAATTCTTTTCCAATTTTTAAGAAATCAAGATTTTTAGGGGGGAAAGGCAAACCTGTCATTACAAATTTCTTGGTAGGTTTCTATGTACCAGTACTATGCTTTTCAGGAAAAACCATTTTATTTTTTAGAAATTTGTATCAAATTATCCTAATTTCAAAAAGGTCAAGAGAAAATATACCATGTTCTTATGATAGGTTCATAACTGTAATTAAGGAGGGACCCTGTTTCCATTTACTTTTTTTATAAAATCTAAATATGTTGAAGATCATAAGAATAAAATGCTTTTTTAGATAGGAAAACATTTAACCTTCCTAGTGCTTTGCACTAAAATATACTGTGAAAGGAAACTAGAAAGACTGTAACTGTTGCTAGAAATGTTCTATATTAGGTGTACATTCTTTTGTTTGGACAAATGTACTGTATGGGATGGAAATAAACCTGACTCAAAGTCAAATAGCAGATTCCATTCATGGAATGACTCCTGAGGCAGAGGCATAGAAATTCAAAAAGCAAACTTAAACTAAGCCTAGGGCTTTCACTGGATGAATGGCTGTAGCTGTGGGTCTGATTCACAAAAGAAATGAAATAGCTATTGAAGCTAAAGGATAAAGCTCAGTGAGCGTCCTCCTCAGTGAAGAAAGAGCTCTGTGTGTGTGTGTGTGTGTGTGTGTGTGTGTGTGTGTGTGAGTGTGTGTATATATATATATATAAAAGCTGCACTTCACTATAAAACCAGCAGATGGCAACAGAGAAGAGAAAAAAATTTCTTCAGAGGATTTCTCCAAAGCATGTAGCACAGTGAAGAAAAACAAGATTCTAGTTGGGATATATCCCTAGGAGCAATAGTTACTCTAGCCACGAGCCCACTTTTACACCGGAGTCCTATTCATGGTCGCTCCCCAACTAGTGGTATATGACTGGGGGGGGGGGGGAGGGGGACGGGAGAAAGACAGAGAGAAACAGATTGAGAGACAGAGTGTGAGTGTGTGTGTGTCCCTGGGCAAGTCACTTAATCCAGTTTGTCTCAGTTTCTCATCCGTAAAATGAAGAAGGAAATGGCAAACCATTCCATCTTTGTCAAGAAAACCCCAAAGAGGGTCACAAAGAGTTGGACATGACCGAAATGACTGAACAACAACAAATATATGTGTGTACATGTGTATTTATGTATTGCATATGTATATAAGTACTCTTATACAAGTATATGTTTATTTCGTGGCGGCAAAAAACTAAAAACTCAAGAAAATGCCACCAATTGAGGAATAGTTGACCAAGTCATGGTATAAAATGTGACAAAATACTACCACACTGTAAGAAACGAAAAATTGGTGATTTCAAAGAGATGTGGAAAAACACATGAAATGATGCTTAATAAAGTAAACAGAACTAGATGAACTAATTTATATTATAACACTAATATTATCAAAATAAACAGTTTTGAAGACTTGAAGGATACAATGAGCATAACCAGGAAAACATCTTAAACAATAATGCCATAAAGACAACTTTGAAAGTTGTAAGAACAATGAGCAATACAATGACAAGTCCATGGTTCCAGAGAAGCAACGATGAAAGCTGGCATCTACCTCCTGAAAAAGATCAGAGATTTAGATTGCAGAATACAACATATTTTTGCATATAGCCAATAAAGAAATGTGTTTGCTCTACTTTACATATTTGTGAAAAGAAATCTCTTTTCTTTTTTAAGGGATAGAGGATTGGACAGAAATAAAATTTCTATTAATTTAAAAAAAAACACTAAAACAGAGAGGTTGGGGGTGCTAGAGGAGGAACATTACATGCACTTTCAAATGAGGTCATTGTATTTTTAGTTTTGCTTAATTATGTTATTTTATCACAAGAGAGTTCTCACAGCCTAGAAATAATTTAGAAATATTTGTAATGAAAAAACAAAACATGTCAAGAAATTTTTAAAAAGAAAATATGTGTACCCTGGTGTGTGTGAGAGGATGTTTCTTGTTTTTATCTTATGTTTAGAAGAGAGTAGAATGATGGAATGACCAAAAAACACCACCATGTCTGTAGCAAGACTAACAAGAGCCACAAGTAAGCAAGGTGCTTACTATGTATATACAAATAGAAAATTATGACAACATATTCTCAATGAGCTCACATTCTAATGTTTGTCCTTCATTTTCGAAGAGGACCATGACATCAGGGAGATGATGACAAGCCTTGCAGTTGGCTTTGATGTGAGTGAGGGAGGGTAGTGCAAGGTCACCAGCCTCACTTTCTCCTCCACAGCCATCTGGGTCCACTCAAAGTAAATGTCAATAGTAACTGCTTCTCTTTTGACCAGCAACCCTGAGGGTCTTCCCCTCCCAGTTTGATTTTTTTTTTTAATTAAAGGGGCTATCCCTTGACTCACTTCTTCCAGAGGCCTATTCCCAGAATGGACATTACCTCACTCAAAATGAGAATTGTAAAAGACCTTAGCCTAAAAGGTCCAGGTTCTCCCATTGCATCCTGGGTCATCTCCAGTCACCTGGTGAATGGACTGGAGCCAGTCACTGGACCAGATGGCTCTGGAGGAGAAAGTGAGGCTGGTAACCTGGCACAGCCCTCCCTCACTCAAATCAAAGCCAACTGCAAGTCTTGTCATCATCTCCCTGATGTCATGGTTCTCTTCAAGAATTAAGAACAAACACAACATTCTAATGAGCAAGATAACACATGTGGAAGATTTCAGCTGTAATTCAGATGGAAAAACCCCATGATCCCTTAGGTAAGGGCAAAGCCGACAGGAATTTCTCTTATGGTAGTTGGTGGGGGTTGCTGGCCCCTGCTAGATAGGAGTTGATTCCCCAGATGATGCCTGTGAGGGATGGGCTAGACCAGAGATTCCCAAACTTATTTGGCTTACTGCCCCCTCCTAAGAAAAATTACTCAGCACACCCCTGGAAATCTACTTTCTTTAAATGATTTTTTTTTTAATTGCATCATTTCAAAAAAATGTTTTTTTAAATTGGGTTTATCAAATTAAATAAGTTATTATAAATTTGGGGGGGGTCCTGCATTGAAATTTTAATGATGCAATATTGTATCATGTAACCATATAGTATCATATTGTAAACAAGTCACTACATGCACATATTCTTGCTTATATATGCTGGACTTTCCAATAATGTATTACAAATATTATTAATGTTGGCTTGTCTGCCAACACTTGCTTGTTAAGACTTGTCAGTGGACTTGACCACTGATCAGTTATTACTTGCATTTTGTGTGTTTATTTGGAAAATAATACAATTACTATGACTAACTCTGTTACGCAACAGATGAAACATGTATGAATGGTTTTTCAAAATCTTCTTATCTTCTTTCCTTATGCTTCCACTGTCCCCTTATTTTTATTCAACACCCCCCAACTACACCTGAGGGTACTGTCACCACCTCCACCCCAATTGTTCCAGCGCTAGTATCACTCACATTGGGAACCTATGGTAGACTCAAGACTGATGATTAGGGGGTGCTGCCACTCAGTTGCATTTATTGAGCACCTACTATGTGCCAGGCACCAGGCTAAGCACTTGACAAATATCTTATTTGAATGTAATGGTAATGTAATTTGAATTTGAAGATCCCTCTGTGTTGGCAAAAGTAGCAGGTACTTAGCACTTAGTAACTGATCAAGCCTCTGTTGGGGAAACAAAAGGTGTGAATTCCTGTCTCCTGTTACTGATGTAACAGGAAGGGTTTGGCTGAAACAGGAAGCTAATGCTATGTGTATATAAGAAAAGCCCCAGAGGCACAGTCAGAATTTCCTTGAGACCGAGATCTGGTGGCAGAGCAGCTACCGAAGAATGGAGAACTGAGTCCTGAGAACTTGTGGTGGTAGAGCTTCTTCTGAACAGGAACCCAGGGCCTGGAGCCAGGAGCCCAGGAGCCAGGAGCCCAGGTGACTGAAGCATGACTGGGAAACTGAGACTTTGTTTGCAGCTTGGTTGAGCCTCAAACTCCCTGGAGTAGAAATGGTGAAGGATCTGACATGGACCAGACCCTGTGAACTTCAGTGTGGAACAGGACCTCCCCAGAGAGCTGGACAAGGAACTGGGAGCTGTCAGCCATTGAACCCAGGTGACAGTCTAGTGAATCCAGGTAGAATCTGGGACCATGAAAGGGGATCCAGGGAATCTTAGAACAGGTCCCAAGTCAAGATGAAAAGACCTTTCCTTGGGTTCTGAGTAATTATGGAATTATAGTTTACTAGTGACCTAAGGGGTGGAGGGTTTGTGTATGATACTTAGTAAGACTTTGCTGAATAAGTGACTGATTGTACTTTGAGTACTTTGAGATATTGTTACTGATAAGTGACTGATTGAGTTAACTAAGAGTGACTATTTTACTTTGAGACTATGTTGTGAATATTATATTGTGATTTTCTATGATAAGTTGTAATATTGTGAATGCTGTACCTTGATTTTCCATGGATATTTTACTTTTGTTATGGAATAAATAGAGCGAGGGGTTGCCAGGTGGGGCAGTGAGTAAGTGTGCCGGCCCCAGTGTTGGGTGACCCGGGATCAGTTCCGGCCTCAGATACTTGGCTCCCACACAAAAAATAACTGGCTGTGTAACCTTGAGCAAGTTACTTAACCCCAATTGCTTAAAAAAAAAAAAAGGAATAAATAGAGTGATCACTATACTGAGTAATCAGAACCTTAAAAGCTGTTCACAGTAGCAGTTCTTCTGGAAAGCTTCTGTGCATGGCATTACAGGTAGACCCTGCCACAGTGATTTCTTCCCTCATTAATGGGAGTTTGAGCTAAGCTGGAGACAAGTCTGGTGACTTGGGGAGCACTATTCCCAAGGCTCTTGGGTTCCAGGTCCTAGGCTGTCTCCATCAGGGTCTTAAGGAAGATGGTGGCCCAGACAGTGCTGGTGATAATTCAGCTTCCTAGCACAGCTTACTTGCTTCCCTTCTCTATAGGAGTTGCTTCCCTGGGTAAGAGCTGTGAGGGCTGGATTTGAAACAAGCTGGGTGGTCTAGGGGGCAGGGGATGATGCTACCACACCATGCCCTCCTGGGATAACTTTGAGGTGCTTAACATATGTGGCTTGACCACATTGTGTGCATCATATATGATCCCTAAATGTGTATACTCCATCCTGAGTGTGTGCTTGTGAGAGGGTACTCCAAATTTGTAGGAGAAAGTTATGTTATTTTTATTGCTATTTTGTTAAATGCCTTTCCTTTTTAACTAAAACTGACTAGCAAATTTATCAGTGGGGGGAGCAAGTTCTTGTTTGGAGAGGATTTTGACCCACAAAATACCTATAACTATGTACCCAGGACCCAAAAAATTGTGTTGTCAACTGATTTAATTCATCTACATACTAAGAATTATTAGGTCATGAGTCAAAAATCAGAGTGGAACACTGTAATCTTTTATTTCTGTGGGGTTTTTTTTAATCCTTTGGCCAAAGATCCAATATGAGGCTAAAAGGTGGAATCACACTATCCTTGGCTCCTATGCCATGTTATACTGTACAATGAACTGCTTACTAAAGTCTGCTCAATGTCACCCAGACAATCCTCCCATAACTGCTGAGAAAAGCAAAGTTAGTGGTCTTGCATCCAAATCAGAAATAAAGGTATCTCTGTTCCACCTGAGTTGCTTATAAATGCATCTCTTTCTGAGATGACTGTAAACATGCCAATCTGCTAAGCCTGTAATGAGGCCCTTGGGACTGATAAAAGATACGATGGTCAACCTGTGATGTCTGAGCAACCTGATGCAACTGCACATGAAGAATAAGTATCTCTTTTATGTCTTGGAAAATGGAGTGTGAAATATTCTTTTTCAATCTCAAGTCAAGGAGATGGGTTTTATCTCTCTGTGAAACACTGGGTAATTATTGGACTCTAAACTACAGTGGAAACAGTTTACCTGGTTGATATTTACTATTAAGAGGTAATGAATTATGTGAAACTCTTCAGTCAAACTATGTCTCCACAAAAGACTAGGGACACTAGGCTGAACCACCACCTAGCAGCAATACCAAGGGCCCCAAGGACAGCTGCACTGCCCAGAATCACCCTGCCCACCTGCTAGATAAAAAGCAAAAATTCTAGAAGTCAGCAGAATGGCATAATGTCTAGAGTCTTAGACTTAGAGTCAGTAAGACATGAGTTTAAAACCTGCCTCTGACACATTCTGCTTGACCATGAGCAAATCAATTCATCTCTCAGCCTCAATTTTCTCATATGTAAAATAAAGATAACCTTCATTACCTACCTAACAGGGCTATTGTGAACTTAAAGAAGGCAAAGTGATTTGCAAATTTTAAAGATATGTGTGTGTGTGTGTGGGTATACACGCACATAGAATTTGTAAATATATATATACACATGTGTGTTCGTGTGTATATATGTGTATGTACATATATAGGGGATATATATAGGTTTAAGGCAGGGTTTTGTCTAGGCAGGATTTCCAGACTAAAAGAGAGCCTACAATTCTGTCCCTCTGAACCAGCAGAACTTCCCAGTTGGCTGATACTGGATGAGTCCAGAAGCAGTTTATCGGTGTTCAGACCTAAACCCAAGTAAGGAACTTGCATAACTTGGGGAGGCAGCAATCAGACTTTGCCCTGTATCAGACCATTTGGGGAATGATAAAAGCTAGCAGGTCCCCAGCCTGAACTGACTCCCCAAGATCCTGGAACAAGTTAATACTCAATATTCCTAAGAATGCAACACAGGACCAGCCCAGGAGCACACAAAACCCAGCCCTTTAAATCAGAAGCTAGGAAATAGGATGAGATAAGAGGAAGAAGAGGAAAAAGAGGAGGAGAAAGTGGGGGAGAAGGAGGAAAATAAAGAGGGGGGAAGGAGGGAAAGGGGAGAAGGAAAGGGAAGGGAAAAAAGATGGGTGAGAAAGAAGAAGAAAAAAAGAGGAGGGGGAGGAATAAAAAGAAGAGAGATAATGAAGAAGAATCTCACCATAAAAAGCTATATGTGGAGGCAGCTAGGTGGTTCAGTGAATAGAGCACCAGTCCTAGAGTGAGAAGGACCTGAGTTCAAATCCAGACTCAGACACTTAACACTTACTAGCTGTGTGACCTTGGGCAAATCACTTAATCCCAATTGCCCTGCCTTCCCCCCTCCAAAAAAACAAAACAAAACAAAACAAAAAAAAATATGTGACAGAGATGCTCAGTATACCAGCCCAGAAGAGAATGACTCCAAAATTTCTACATGCAAAAAACTTAAGAAAAAAACATAGCTTAGTCACAGACTCGTCTAGCATTCAAGCTTAGTCACAGATTAAACTTGCATTCATTGAAGAGATGAAGTGTTAAAAAAAAAAAGTGAAGAAATATTTTTGAATGGCAAAAAAAAAAGAGAATTTGAGGGGGTTCCTGTCAACTAGGGAATGACCGAAAAAGCTTCTATGTATATAAATGTGATGGAATACTATTGTGCTAGAAAAAGTAATGAAAGGTCTTAGTATCAAATTGAAATATAAATGGATCCTTGCAGAATGCATACTTAGAAAACCATAAATTAATATCGTCTATGTTGTATTATATTTTTGTTAAACGTTTCTCAATAGCATTTTAATCTGGTTTACACTGCCCTCTGCCCCCTAGTGAGAGTTTGATGCCTCTGATGAAAAGGAGTTCAGAGCAACTTGGGAAGGCTCAAATAAATAGGTAAAGGATACAAAGTACAGAATGTGATGTCTTTTTTGGACATAGTCAATGCAGAAATTTGCTTTGCTTGACTATACATACTAAGAGTTTTATTTTTTCTTTCATTTTCAATTGGAAAGGTGGGGGAAGGGAAATTTAGGTTATAAAATAAGATTTTAAAAGATAATGACGATGACTAGAAACTACATTGAATTCAGTAATGCTAATAATTTTGTATTTTTAGTCATAATAGTAATTCCACATATTTGGAAAAATAGCTATATATATAGGCAATAATTATTTATTTATTGTCTATAAAAGATAAATTTTCTTTATCATTCACTGTAACTCTGCATTTTAAAGAGCATAATAATAATGCTTAGTGCACATACAGATTCGTGGACTCCTTGCACAATTCTGGCAAAATCCAGTCAAAAAATGTGCAAGACCTAGAAAAGAACAAGGTGCTTACAATCTAGCAGGGCAGGTAAGATACATGTACTTATGGCAGAGGGCTGAAAAAATGCCTCTAACCCCTGAGGAGTACCCTTTTAGAGCCCCGAAGGAATGATGAGCTAATCTTGCTCTGGGAAAATGAGTCTGTCACATTGCTACACACCAATAGCCACAATGCAAAATCAAAAAATGGTAAAATGAAAAGCGTTAAGTGCATAATTAAGGGGGAAGGATGAAGAGAATATGGTGGTCGAAAGGGATAATTGTGGCATTAAACATAAAAGGCATCAATAATTTTTAATCAAGAGAAGGCAACAAAGGACAGAAGTTTGGGGAACACCCACATTTACAAAGTGGGAGAAGAGCCTACAGAGGAGTCAAAGAAAGAGAGATGATTTTTAAAAATTAAAGAACAAAAATGCACTGAAGTTCCTTTGTGCACTTAAATGAAAATGAACTTAAGGAAAGAAAATGTCAAAAGAAAAAAAAAAGATAATGTTGCAGAAGCCACTTAAACCTTGCTCCCCCTTAACCTAACCAACATACTTGTCAATATTTTTCTCATAACTAAAAAATTTACAGCACAAAGAACTAACCTCCTCTAGAGCTGCTTTGCAGGTGTTTAAAGCACTTATGAGGGGCGGCCAGGTGGCTCAGCGAGTAAGAGTACCGGCTCCAGTGTTGGGACGACCTGGAGATCGAATCCCGGGCTCAGACACTCAGCACCACACCCAGAAATAACTGGCCATGTAACCTTGAGCAAGTTACTTAACCCCAATTGCTTAAAAAAAATAAAAATAAATAAATAAATAAATAAATTGGGGCGGCCAGGTAGCACAGCGAGTAAGAGTACCGGCTCCAGTGTCGGGATGACCTGGATCAAATCCGGGCTCAGATACTCAGCACCACACCCAGAAATAACTGGCCATGTAACCTTGAGCAAGTTACTTAACCCCGATTGCTTTAAAAAAAAAAAAAAGCACCATATGAGCCCCTGGTGGCAGCATTCAGACAATGGAGCATGCTACTTTAAATTCCAGTTCATTTATTTGTTTCTGAACTTAAATACAGCTGGGTGGTACAATGGATAGAGAAGAGCACTGGGTTTGGATTCAGAAAGACTCATCTTCATGAATTCTGGTCTCAGACCACTTACCAGCTATATGACATTGGGCAAGACACTTAACCTTGTCTGTCTCATTTTCTTCTTCTGCCAAATGAGCTGGAGAAGGAAATGGCAAACTACTCTGGTAACTTTGACAAGAAAACCCCAAATGGGGTCACAAAGAGTCAGATACAACTAAAATGATTCAACTACAAACTGAAATGCGATTTTGATTCCACACTGAAATACTGGGAATAATTCCCCCTAAAGGAGGAGTAATGAAAAGAATATGCAGATTTCACCAATTTATACATTCAATTTCTGTGATGTTAGAAACACAGTGTTTTCCACCCTTCTTAACCTTTCTGAAGCATATGACACTATTCCCCCCACACACACACAAACACACTTTCCTTTTGGATATAAATACCTCTGCATTGTTTTCTCCTAGGTACTGTCTCTTTCACTGCTCTCACCTCTCCTACCTATCCAGATCACTCCTTCTCAGTCTTCTTTACTGGATGATCACCTATATCAGGGATGGGAAACAAATCCTTTTATTAAGGGATTGGTTCCATGAAGTTTAGATTCAGTCAAAGGGCCACACTTGAGGACCCAGAGGGCCACAGGTAGCCTCAAGGCTACAGGTTCTCCATTCGAGTCCTATATCATGCCTCCTAACTATGGGTGTTGTCCAGCCTCTATCCCAGGCCCTCAAATATTTCCTCTCTGCAGTCTTTTACTTGGCAACCTCATCAGCTTCCACTGAATTACTTATTTACTTTTTACTGATTTATTATTATTTACTGATTTACTTGTGTGTGTATAGATCTATTCCCAGATCTATGTAATTAGTCTTAGTTTCTCTCATGAACTCCAAGTGCCTATCTGACAGTAGATGTCCCAGAGGCATCTCAAAACAGAACACATTATGTTTGCCCTCAAATTACTCTTTGGGTGCAGTGAATAGAGCACTGATCCTGGAGTCAGGAGGACCTGAGTTCAAATCTGGCCTCAGACACAACACTTATCGTGTTTCCCCGATAATAAGACACTGTCTTATTTTTTTTTGAAAGAAAAACACCAGAGGGCTTATTTTCAGGGGAGGGCTTATGTTGTCCTGCCTCAGCTCTCCTCCGCGGCACTGCTCTCAATGGCTCCAGCAAGCAAATCACTGAGGAAGAACAGGATGACGCGCTCACTGCTGCAGCTCTGATTGGATGCAGCTCGGAGTGCAGCATGCGTTTCACCGGGGCGGGGGGGGGGGACAGTGCATACAGAGGGTACCGTAATGTAGCGTGTAGCGCAGGGTATCACCTTCACTACAGTAGCAATCTCAATAGGGCTTATTTTCGGGGGAGGGCTTATTTTAGAGGAATCTTACACAGTAAGGGGAGGGCTTATTTTCAGGATAGGTCTTATTATCGGGGAAACACGGTACTAGCCATGTGACCTTGGGCAAGTCACTTAATCCCAATTGCCCTGCCTTTCCCCTCCAAAAAGCAAAAAAACAAAATTACTCTTTGGAAGTTTTCATCTGTCATGATTACTCTGTTCTCATTCTCCCTCCTCATATACTTAATCATTGACCAACTCTTGAATTCATACCCTTCTCTCTACTCACACAGCCACCATCCTAGTTAAGCCCTCATCACCTTTGACTTGGAATACTGCAATAGACTCCTAATTGTTCTTTTTGCCTCAAGTCTCTCTCCATTCCAATTAATCCTCCACTCAGAACAGCTTTCTTTCTGTTATTAACATATGACATTTCATCTTCTGCTCCTATGCCTGGATGGAATCCCTCTTTACCACCATTGATTAAAATCCCTAGTTTCCTGGAGGACTCAACTCAAGTACCACTTTCTTTATGAAGGTTTTCCTTACCTACCCAGCTACAAGTACCTTCCCTCCAAAATTATCTAATGTCTATCTTCCATGTATTTTGTATGTGCCTGTATACTAATGAATAAGTCTATAAAGGATACCCCCAAGGAATATGTGCCCAGAGCTCCCCTAGAATTTCCTTGTGCCTTTGGGGATGAACTTCCTGGTTGCTGCTGGCCAGGTAATGGCCCAGTACTGAAAGGACTTTTTGGTGCTTAGGAATGATATGATAGACCCTGAGAGGTACCCCAGTCATTCCCCCACTCTGTGACACAGAAAGCAGGAAGACCACAAAACTATGCTAAACTGAGAGGTTTCCGGCTGACAACCCTCTTTGGCTGCAATTTCCCAAATGACAAGATGTAATATCAATGAGAGATGGGATGAGGAGGGGTCCTCTCTCTATCCCTGCTCATGGCTGTTTAGGGTTGGGGGAACTGGTTGCATTTGTCTCAGTGGTAACAGAGACAACAGTGGGCTGGTACCAAGGACAGCAACCATAAAGAAGTTGCAATGACAACAGTAGTAGAAGTAGACTGGCCACAAAGAAAGAGTCATCAGAGAGAAGATTCTGCTTGTAGGTGAAATGAAAAGTGGCTAATTGGCAGCCTTGTCAAATTTTTGTCACAATGAGCCTCCCAATGGACTATACTAGGAGTAATGATTTAATTATTCTTTAAAATTCTGTGATAATTCTATGCTTGGCAATCCCTTTCATAGGGAAATAAATTTGATTCATATTTGTACATTGATTATCTTTTTATTTTATCCACCTCTTTAGGAAAACCATAAGACTAGACCCTAAAGTAACGTTATTGAAGTAATTAACATCTTTGCTCAGAAAACCAAAGTCAAGGTGATGAACCAATGAGTGTGAGAACTGTGGACTCTACTTTCTCTGACTAGAGGTTAGGCTCCCCCACACCCAACTCTGGACAAACTGTAATGTCAGGTAAAGGCCAGGGACTGGCACAGGTCACCAGCCCTGTTGCCTCAGGTACCTCAGTAGTCACTCTGTTAGACTTCTATCTCTATGGGTTTGTCTCCAAAGAGATTATAAAGCTCCTTAAGGATAAGAAATGTTTGTGATGTATAAAAAGTTCGAGAGACATAATTTCTGGGTAATCATCTTATTAATTATGCTAGTATATAATTAATAAAAGGTGTCAGTGACACTCTCAAATGCCAAAGACCCCTCATGGAACCCACTCAAGGCTTACACACCCTTGCAAGAGTGGTTGTTCCTGAGGGTGGCAATCAATTCTGGTTAGTTAACAATTAATAAGAAGAATGAATATTATAATAAGGTGAACCTATTCTAAGGAGGGGCTGGGGGACTGACTCTATTCACTCTCACTCCCAGACCACCCCCAACCTGGGGGCAATCTAGACAAAGAATCTACAAAGCACTGCCACAGCTGCTGCCAAACAGCCCTGCCCAGCCCTCTCCTCCCCCAACAACCCCCAAGCCTGAGTAAAACACTGAACAAAGACTGAGGAAAAAGCTAATCCAATCTCATTATCAGCAATGTCCTTCAGATGCTGACTTGATCCAGTAGAGAATGAGGAGACAGGAAGGGAAAAAACCCTGGATCTTCCCAATAACTGGTTATTTAATAATTATTTCTCTCACTTTCAGTTTTGTCCATCTCTAGCACTTAGCACCATGACTGGTCCATAGCAGGCACTTAATAAATGCTTGATTGATGGTTGGACAGTATGAGGCAGCATAGTATAGTGATTAGAGTCCTGGACCCAGACTTAGAAAGATTTGTGTTCAGATACTACCTTCAATACTTTTTAGTTATGGAACCATAGGCAAATCTCTGAACTTTTGACTTCTTAATCTGGGAAATGTGAACAACAATAGCCATAAAACCTCCTCAAGGGGTTGTTGTAAGGCTTAAGTAAGGTAATAAATGTAAAGTGTTATATTAATTCCAGTCATTTTCAAGTGTAGGGAGGCAGAGTCAGAACACTGTGGTTGGAGCAGATGGTTCCAGGAAATAAATAAGGGGAGATAGAAGTTTTTAATTTCCCTGAGAAAGTAACACTTTAATGATTCTGTTTGTCAAATCACTTTCTAATCCTAATAGTTACCTGAAGAAAAACCCTTCAAGAATTCAAAAAGGCAAATAGGTAATGAGTCCCAAGTTTTGAATCATAAAGATCCAAGTTCCAATTCTGCCCTACTGTCTGACCCTGGATAAATCACTTTACCCTTCAGCCTCAGTTTCCTCATCTCTAAAATTGAGATAATAGCTTTATCACATAGGATTGTTGTAAGAATCAAATGAGGCAATATTTGTAAAATACTCTGTAAACCTCAAAGTACCACATAAGTGTTAGCTTTTATTACTTAGAAGAGGGACAATTGAGAACACATGTTGGTTGGCACCAAGAAAGGAGGGCAACGTTGAAGACAGTGAGAAAACAAATATAAATTTGCTGTACTTTGCAGTTTTGCCCTAGGGTGGTCCTGAATGGATGAAGTATTTCATTCAGTGGAAATTTTGTAGAAATGAGTTAAATTATTTTTCTATCATGCTTTCCAGGATATAGTGCCTAACTTCAGGGCTATGCAAAGTTGACTATAAGGATGAATAGGGTGAGATTAGTCTAGGATCAACTAAATTTCCCTTAGAGGGTATAGGAGAATAATAACTAAGTTCCAAAACAGTAATGTTTTACATGGAGCCAGGGACTATTGAGTAGGTATAGGAGGTATGCCAGTTTGATGATGCTTAGCTCAGGGAAGATTCAGCTTTATTTGATCAACAGTTGAACATCCACTTTTAATAAATACACAGGGGTGGGAAGAGGATAGAGTACGAGGGGTGTCATAGATTCTAATCAGTTATAACTAACATAGGACAATCAGTGCCTTACTTCTGGGTATCTGATATGGTGGACATTTTCTCCCCCACCTCTTGTGGTCTTTTGCTAGCACTGCACTGAATGATCTTACTTTATTCTAGTCTAATTTTCTCAGAAGAGGATTGCTGATTATGGCAGGACAAACTCCTACAGCATTCCCTAATCATCCTTCTTGAAGGGGACAGTGGGGGTGGGGGGGTGCAACTACTCCTACATCTCAATGGGGTCAGTCCAGATGATGGGGTGCTTGGGATCTATATCTGTAGCAGCAATTTGTAAAACCAGTTTGTACAACTGTAACTGCAATTTGTATTGTAAAATTGTAATAGCAATTTCTAAAACCAGTCTGTAAAATCCCTTTCCCAGCCTCAAACTCTGCCTCTTCCCCCTATCCCCACTCTGCCTAGGCAACAACTTGTGACTCCTTTGTCCTTACTCAACATCCTCATGTCTCCTCCTGTCTGGCCCAAATCTCATCTCCAAGTTAAACTCCTCAAACTTTTATCTATGCACTGAAGTCACAAGTTCCTCTCAGTCAGCCCTAACTTTTATCTATGCACTGAAGTCCCTTACATCCATTCGGTCAGCCCTGACAATGGCAGCCCTACCCTTTAAAAGTAAAAGCCTGTGTCCCCTTTCACTTGCAGATCCCCTAATGATCCTTGCCCTCTGTAAAGCGTATAATAAACTTTTTCAACTCTGACTCCAAGCAAGGCTGAGCTGAATTCTTTCCAGACTGAATCGCAGGTTCTAGTCTTAGATAAGATCTGAGTTCCTGCTGAACCTATTGGGAGCCATCCCTCATTACAGACAGGCACAATTTGTGCATTCCCTAAATCCCCTCAAGCCTCAGTGTGGGCCAGTTGAGGCAAACATAGATTCCCCCTGAGCCTTGATGGGAGCTGATCAAGATACATAGCATTCCAGCTTGTGCATTCAACCCTAAGGTTCCCTCTAAGCCTCAATGCGGACCAGTTAAAGCACACACAGCATTTGTGCATTCAACCCTAATGTTCCCCATTCACTGACCAATGACCACTTGTTTTATAGGGGCAACAGACAAAGAAGGCATATTGCCAGAAATAACCTCACACATTTATATCACTCTATCCCTGTATCTCACTGCACAGTCCCAGTGGATGTTTAAATTATTTATCATTATATAATGCTGCGCACGCTTGGTAGAGATGTTTTGAACTATAGTTATAGGAACTCATATCTAATACCAGGGAACAAAAGATTGTTATAGCTATGGATCCTGGGAAACTGAACTTTAAGAAATAATAACAAAAATCTACTTTATATAAACTAAAATCCACCTTACAGCATTACACAAAGATTGGAAAAGATCTTTGATGTAAATGAGCCAACTATTCACATGGAGACAAGGTGTCAGGCTGAAGAAAGCATTCTAGAAATATGATTTTATTTGGAAGAAATATTTAAATTAAATATTTATTATTTAATTTATTCATAAATTAAATATTTATTATTTAATTTATTCATAAATTAAATATTTATTATTTAATTTATTCATAAATTAAATAAGTGATCATAAATACTTATTTAATTGCTAATATAATTATTAATTAAAATATTTAAATTTAAGTATTTAAATTAAAAGAGCAGACATGCTCTCCAACCCCTTCATTTAAATCTCTCTTGGTTATATAACTTAGCTAGTCTAGCTCTACTCTGTAGATAACTAGTTCCTTTTATCTGGCACCCATTTTTACAGATATCCCTGTCGTGAAAATAGTGTAAAATTTTAAGAGACTTTATAACCTGGTTTGATGTTTGCTAAAATAATTGACTGCTATTATGAAAATTTCTCAATCCATAGATAGAAGAGTCATTTGTTCATTCAACATATATTTGATTGCTTCCTCCGTGCTATATGCTAAAGACGGGAAAGGAAATATGGAGAAAAATAAAAATATAGTTCCTTCCCTCCAGAAATTTATAAACAAGTGGGGGTAATAACTATGTTAATTATGACACAATTAGCATAATGAACTATAACATATGATACATTTAAAGTGCTATAGGCATGGTATAGGTGGTAAGTGCTGGAGAAGAAGAATAGAGAGACCACACCTCTCTGGGGTAGTTAGTGGAGGAGGTAGGATTTGAACTAGACCTTGACATGAGGAGTGGGGTGGAGTACCTTAAAGATCACTGTAAGAAGGGAATATTAACCCATAGACAATAGGAATCCGGAGGATTTTGAGCAGAGGAGTGATATGGTCAGACCTGCTCTTTAGGAAAATCACTTTAGCAACTGTGTGGAGGGCAGAGGAAAATCAAAGCTGGGAGACCAGAAAAGGAGGCAATTGTAGTGGTCCAGGTGAGAGAGGAAATGAAGTCCTAAACTGTATGAACAGAGAAAGGGGGCTTGTGGAGGTAGAGCTGACAAGTTTTAGCAACTGGTTGTTTATGTGGGTTGAGGGAGAGTGAAGAGTCTAAAGAAAATATGATGTTTGTAATAATATGAATGCCTAGAGGGATGATGGTGTCCCTGACAGTGGGTTTGGTAGAAAAAGTAATGTAATGAAATTAGCAATGTGATGTTCCAGCACTTAGCACAACTCCTGGAACGTAGTAGGTGCTTAATAAATGTTGACTTGATGCAGCTATAACTCATTCATGCCTGCTCATCCTGTGCAGTGAACTGTATTCTCCCCAAGATGAAAAAGAGGTTTCACTGGTTTCTGCCCCCTCTTCTCACCTCACCCCCAATCCAATGCCTACTCTACAAGGACACCTGCTGCAGTCATGAGATGATCTAGCCTAAAGGGGTGGGGAACCTGAGGCTTTGAGGATGTGGCCTTCTAGTCCTTGGGTGCGGTCTTTTGACTGAGTCCAAGTTTTACAGAACAAATCCTTTTATTAAGGGGATTTGTTTTGTGAAGTTTGGATTCAGTCAAAGGGATGCACTTGAGGACCTAGAGAGCCACATGTAGCCTTGAGACCAAAGGCTCCCCACACCTGATTCTAGGGGCTGAGATGGGAGCAGAATTTTTTAAATTGCACTTTTGCAGATGATTGAGATCCTTGAAGAGTTGATGGTCTAATGACTGGCATAAAAGTGGGGGAAATTAGGATTTGTACAGCCAACAGAGGAGCTAAAGTCTGAGAAAACTGGGTAAGGGTGGTAGGTGTGTTGGAGACAAAATCAATGGCTAGCTATCAAATTGAGGGTGGGATACAATTTGTCTTTTTGTCCTCTAACTGATTGCTTACACACTTCTTGGAGGGGAAGGAGAGTCGGTACACTTTTCTTTCCTCTCCCTCAAGGTCCTTCCTTGGAGACCACTGCCCTAAACAATTTTCTAAGACTTTATAAATGGCAGAACAATGGCAAATTTGCATGGCTAAGAGGAATTTCCTCACTTGACTTCCTATAGGGAAGAAATTACAAGCTCTCCCCATCCCTCCCAAAAAAAGTTAAATTATAATGACCTTGCAATTTGTAAGTAAGAACTCCAAGGAGTTCTTTAATCAGTTTGGGGAAAGTCCTTCACTAAAGCTTACTTACTAGGAGTTTTTGGAGGCACAGAGGTGAAGAGACTTGCCTAGGGTCACTCAGCTAGTAAATCTAAGAACCAGAGGTGAGATTTTAATTCACATCTGTCTCTGGACATGATCAACACTCTATCCACCATGCAAAATTACCTTTACAGTATTGTATTGATGAAGCATATGGAGCAAACAGGATGAAGGTGCTCAAGTCAGAAAGTGCTCAAGAAGACTATGCATTGAAGCCCCCCACTGGGGGCTTACCTGTGTGCTTTCCCAAAGCACCCCCCCCCCAACTACCTGACATTCTAGAACAGCTCTTCCCAGAGCTGATCCCTCTGGGTGCTCTGGTCTCCCATAAGGAACAGAGTCCACAGGACATGACATCCCAATAAATGCCTTTATTAATTTGGAGACAGTCTGAGTGATTTCTTTCAAGATAGATACCATGACTCCCATGTGCCAATTCTTCATCAATATTAGATAAAATTATTCTTTTTTTTTTTTTTGGAGGGAGGAGAGCAGGGCAATTGGGGTTGAGTGACTTGCCCAAGGTCACACAGTTAGTAAGTGTTAAATGTCTGAGGTCACATTTGAACTCAGGTCCTCCTGACTCCAGGGCTGGTGCTCTATTCACTGCACCACCTAGCTGCCCCAAGATAAAATTATTCTTGCCCCTCCTAGGGCAACTGACAGAACTAAATGAGAACATTTAAAATACTCACATGTATCTTGGCGGAAGAAGTTACTTACTGAATTGTTATTGTTATCCATCATGTGATGTGGTGAACCCAGACACCTATTGTAGTGGGGGAGGAGAATAGAGGGGACTAAGTTTACATTGTGAAGAATTTAAACTGTAAGCTCCACAATAGCAGGAATTTTTTCATTTTTGTTTCTGTATCCTCAACACCTAGCAGAGTGCTTGGCATGTAGTGAGAGCTTAATAAATGCTTGTTAATTGGTCTATTAACTTTGGGGTAAGAATATTGAGAGTATGAGGGATTCAAGAGTGATAAATGGCAGCTGTGTGGTTTACCCTTTGAGAAATTCAATGAATAAATATTTGCTGACTATAGATAATATACATGACATTGTGCTGAGGTAATGAAGACACAGTCCCTGCCCTGCACTTCAGGGCCTTATTTTCTTTAAAATATCAGTGTAAAGAGTGACATACTGGAGCAATAATTTAGGGGAAAGACTTCCTGACTTCTACTCAAGGTAGAATAGGACATGATAGTTGTTTCACTTGTCTATGCACATTTATTACAAGGATTTTGTTTTTGTTTTCAGTGGAGCTAGGGGAGGTGAAAGGGAGAGAAATAAAATTTTTTGACTGAGAAAAATAAAATTTAAATAAAAAAAATTCAGGGTTAGCCTTATAATATCAGAGACAATCATTGGATAAAAGAAATCTCCCAGATTCCCCCCAGGTCAGAAATTCTTAATCTTTATGTTATATGAACCTCTTTGGCAACTTATGAAACCTATGAACCCCTCCTTAGAATAATGTTTCTTATTGCTTAAAATAAAGACATTAGATTACATATTGAAGTACAGTTATCTGTGGAGAGTGAAAACTTCTCAGGATGGTTGACTTCCCTCTTCTCCCCCTTCACTTCTGCTGTCAATCAGCAGCAAGCCCTTTCAGAAGTCTTTTGACCGACACCCTTGTTGGCCACACCCTTATCAGCATTAGGCCTGTTAGGGTTTTTTGACCTCCAACCTTGCTGGCCACTTTAGTCCCTCCGTTCTTCACTTTGGCATTTGCCAAATAAGGATAGGTACATCTGAACTGGCTATCCCCCATTTCCCTGTTCTTTGTAAGCCTGCCTCTCAGCCACAGGGGGGCTTCCTTGTTATTCACCATTGGGGAAGATTTTCTCACCAAGACTTGAGCCCGCCTCTTAGCCAATGGGAGAAGGGACAGCTGGTGGGAGGGCGGGAGTTTGACTGAGTTAGGGTATAAATTCTTGTTCTATCTTTTATAACACACCTCTTCCTCATGACTGGTCATGGGGAAGAGAATAAAATTTCCTGTTCTTATCCTAAGAAATCTCCGTGTTCTTGATTAAATTTGAATCAGGTTTTTCAAACCAAACAGTTATAAAAAAAAAATTTTAAGAACCCCCTGGCCTTGTGGTGGGAATTACCCAAGCATGTAATGGTGAGAATTGGCCAGGAAGGCTTCTGTGTGGGAGGCAACTCAAAAGTTTGCTTCATCATCCACTCAATACCTATTCTACTATATAAGTTAAATAGCCATCATCATAAGCTCCATAGAATAAAAAAGCCAAGTTTTAGAACAAGCTTAGAGGTTCCTGAATATGGGGCTTGCTTTAGCAAGGCAATTTACTTGTCAGCTACAATTGGGTCTGTAGGAAGTTCCTGTCATCAGTTTACCAAGATAAAGGTCCAAAGGGAGTTGAAGTGGGAAGAAAGGGTCCTCTTCCATGAGAGAGTACTCAGAAGTTGTCCTTAATCCCTTTAAAGAAATTGTCTAGATCTAAAAATATAATAAATGTTGCCTTTAAAGGACACCTGTGAAGGTTTATGTGCTTGAGTAGTAACTTCAGCTAGGTCTGCTGAAATGGTGGTTAACTATGTGAACCTTAGTAACTATATCTCTCTTTTAAGTAATTACAGAACTGCTGTGGTCTGCAGAGTAATCACAATGCCTAACACCATGTACTCAAAAAACACCATTTATTCTTTTCCAACAAATATATCTTTTCTGCAGTTAATTTCCCTATACAAGATACCGCCTATATCCTGTTTGTGCAGATGTCTCATTAGGTGAAGTTGATAATCCCTATCACATGCAATTTTTATCTTTTTTAAAGCAGGTCTTAGACTCATATATATTACTGCACTTTTGTTAGTGCAGCCAATCAGAATAGAGTAAGCATTTTCTATGATCTTATTGCTATTCATGATTTTTTAAAGCGCAAAATCTAATTGCGCTATATTCACATATATTTGACTATCTTCATTGCTTTGGAAGTAAAAATATCTGTTGACTAGCAACTATGTCTAAGAGTCTTTCTTTCTTGTACTACAACATATAGGGGAACATAGCTGGACACTGAGAATGAGAGATTTGAGAGATTTCCCTCCCACATAGATGGTGAGGTTGATGGACTGAGGTTGGGAAGTCTCATACATCAATAGCAATCTTAGACCCTGAGAGGACAGAAAAGTAGAGTGGACTAAAAGGACATCACCTTCAATGAAAGATCCCTAAAAAGTAATAGCCTTCCAGAATTAGCAGTTATGGATTCAAAATAGGGAGGAGAAATGGAATGGGAAACCAAAATTAGAGGGAAAGCACTTCTTGACACCTAAAAAAGGTTTATTACAAACTTTAATCTCAACGGTTCCAAACAAGATAAAGAATAAGATCCCATATAAGACCATTTAAGCTGAACTATTTTTTAAAAAACTCAAAATTTCTCTACAAATGTTGGATGTGGAAACACATAAAATAAAAATAGAAGTGGAAATTAAAAAGCCATTTAAAATATAGAATAGTTCTGTGTGCCTGCGTCCGCCAGCCCTCTCGCCCACAGTTGCTCATCTCTTCGTCTCTCTGCTCGCAATGGCGCTGCTGCATTCCTGCCGCCTGCTTTCCGGAGCCTCCTCCTTGTACCCAGGCCTCAGCACGGCCGCCGCAACCAGAGCAAGCTCTTGGTGGACCCATGTAGAGATGGGCCCCCCAGACCCTATCTTGGGGGTTACAGAAGCATTTAAGAGGGACCCCAACAACAAGAAAATGAATCTGGGAGTTGCTTGGGGCCTACCGAGACGACAACGGGAAGCCTTATGTTCTTCCAAGTGTCCGTAAGGCAGAGGCTCAGATTGCAGGGAAGAACATGGACAAAGAGTACCTGCCCATCGCAGGGCTGGCTGGATTCTGCCAGGCCTCAGCAGAGCTGGCCTAGGTGAAAATAACGAAGTTCTGAAAAGCAAACGATATGTCACCGTACAGACCATCTCTGGAACTGGAGCATTGAGAGTGGGAGCCAGTTTTCTGCAACGGTTCTTCAAATTCAGCCGGGATGTCTATCTTCCAAAACCATCCTGAGGAAATCACACCCCCATCTTCAGGGACGCTGGCATGCAGCTGAACAGCTATCGCTACTACGACCCCAAGACTTGTGGCTTTGACTTCACTGGAGCCTTGGAAGACATTTCAAAAATCCCAGAGCAAAGTGTTATCCTTCTGCATGCCTGTGCTCACAACCCCACTGGAGTTGATCCCCGTCCTGAACAGTGGCAAGAAATTGCATCCTTGGTAAAGCAAAGGAAACTCTTTGCCTTTTTTGACATGGCATACCAGGGCTTTGCCAGTGGAGATGGCAACAAGGATGCCTGGGCTGTTCGCCACTTCATTGAACAGGGCATTAACGTCTCTCTCTGTCAGTCATATGCCAAGAACATGGGCTTGTATAGTGAACGTGTGGGAGCCTTTACCATGATTTGTAAAGATGCATGATTTGTAAAGATGCTGATGAAGCCAAAAGGGTAGAATCCCAGTTGAAATTCCTGATTCGTCCCATGTATTCCAACCCCCCTCTCAATGGGGCCCGGATTTCTGCCACGATCCTGAATAGTCCTGATCTGAGGAGCCAGTGGTTGCAAAAGGTCAAAGGCATGGCAGATCGAATCATTAGCATGCGGACCCAACTGGTTTCCAACCTCAAAAAAGAGGGCTCCTCCCAAAATTGGCAGCACATCACTGACCAGATTGGCATGTTTTGTTTCACAGGCCTGAAACCTGAGCAGGTGGAACGGCTGACCAAGGAGTTCTCCATCTATATGACAAAAGATGGCCGCATTTCCGTAGCAGGGGTCACGTCGGGCAATGTAGGATACCTTGCCCATGCCATTCACCAAGTCAGCAAATAACTCCCTGATGAGGTGGAGCAGAGATGACCTTCCCACCATCAGACTCTGCTATTTATTTGAGATTCAGGAGATGATTGAGCTGGTGAAGATAAGAGTGGTGTGAAAATTCCTTTCAACCACAGTGCTTAATGCTCAGCCTTTGAAAGTATCTCAGAACAAGACCTGTGAGTAGGCTAACAGCATCTGAAAGTAGTGTTTGGAGCTTTGTGGGTCTAACCCAAACTCCCCATTCCATCCTCCACAACTTTTCCAAAAGATTTTATGTTTACAGAAACTCTACCAAAAAACCAGAATTCCTCTCCCTTTCCTCTTCCCCCAGTCTTAGATCTCCTGGCATTACAATGTTGTTCAAGAGCTTTAATCTAGGTAATAAATATCACTTAGCGCATGTAACCAAAATCTCTGTGGTGCTAAAAGCTTCCAAAGAAGACTCACCCCAGTTCTGACTCCCACCTCTTCCTGGCCTCCCATGACTGATGGAAGCCACTGTTGTGCAGCCTCTTGGCTTTAAGAAATAACAGGAAATGGGAGGTGGCTCTCACCCGTGGGACAGCTAAGACTTTGACTTTTCCCTCGACCCCTATTCTTATTGCTGTCTTTTCCCTTTGACCCAAAGATACAAATCTGCTCTAGTTTCTCTCCTCCTGCTTGATTTGACCTTCAAACCCTTCCTATCAGGATGCATATACTTGGAGTATTAAGTAAAATGTAATTTAAGAAGTGAGCATTTCTTCCTCCCCTTTCTCAGCAATGGACGGAGGAGGAGCATGTGGCAAAATCAGCATCATTGTGAAATTCTTAATCGCCACCTCCCCCCAGACCTCAGCAACATGGCTGTGCAATAAATAGCCTGTTTACAACAAGTCTGTATGGGGCAGTCAGTCTTGGGAGATGAGTATTTTGAGCTGTGGTTGTAAGCTTCTCTGTGTTGTAGCCAAGTTCAGACTTCAGCCTGGAAAAGACCACCCTCCATTGTAATCATGTAGGCCTTTATGCAGCCTGCTTATTCTGTTACAATAAAATTATTGTAGATCGGGAAAATAAAATAAAATAAAATATAGAATATACAGAAATATAATGAAGAATGATATAAACATACCAAATTCAAAATTTTAAAAATTAACATCAGTAGGATTATTATTGTTAGGATTGTAGCTGTTTTTAATAGAGATGACAGACCCACTAGAAAAGAAGGAACTTTTGTGACCAATTCTAATTTTCTTTTTGTTTTTTTTTTCTTTTCATAGGGTCATTTGGGGTTAAGTGACTTGCCCAAGGTCATATGACTAGTTTTTTTGTGTGTGTGTTAAGTGTCTGAGGCTAATTTTCTTTTTTTTTTCCTGCCTTTTGAAGGGCAATTGGGGTTAAGTAACTTGCCTAAGGTTACACGGTTAGTTTTTTTGTGTTAAGTGTCTGAGGTCAGAACTGAACTCAGGTCCTCCAGGCTCCGTGGCCAGCACTTTACTCACTGCACCACCTAGCCGCCCCCAAGTCTAATTTTCAATGAGATATGAGAGAGGTGAGTTCCCCACATGACTTTTCAGGGTAATTTTTTTAAAGTTACTTAAGAAAAAAATGTTATTCAATTAATGTTTCAATTGTTCTTTGTTCTGAAAGAGCTCAGTGTCACAATGACTTCTGAATCATAAAATTGGATCAGTGTCCTGCTTGTGAAGCAGAATCTGGACCTTTTGGGGCCAAACCATAACAAAGTATAAGCCTAAACAGCATCTTGGTTTTTTTTTAAATTTGTTTTTTTTTTTTTTTGCTTGTTGGAGGACAATTGGGGTTAAGTAACTTGCCCAAAGTCACTAAAGACTCTAAAGTTCTTTCTCTGGACATGGATAGCATTTTCCATCTTGGGTCTTTTGAAGTGTCTTAGATCCTTGCATTGCCAAGGAGAGTTAAGTCTGTCAAAGTTAGTCATCACACAACGTTGCTGTTACTGGGAAAATGACTTTTTTTTTTTGCTTGTTGGAGGACAATTGGGGTTAAGTAACTTGCCCAAAGTCACACAGCTAATAAGTGTGTCAAGTGTCTGAGGCTAGATTTGAACTCAGGTCCTCCTTCTCCTGACTCCAGGGCTGGTGCTCTATTCACTGTGCCACCTAACCACCCCCCACCCCACCCCCCTACACAGCATCTTGGAGGAATCTGAGGATCCTGTTGGGACTACAAGCTTTCCTCCAACATTGCTTCTCTAACAGTAATGATCCTCCTGGCTGCTAATAAAAAATAAACATCTAACAGTGAAATATGTAAATAGAAAACTATATTGTCTTGCTCATCAAAGAGCACTTATTCAAGCACCTGGCTACCCAGAGTATGTGTTAGATTCTATGAAGAAAATTATATACACCTGATCTCTGATCTACAGAAGTTGACACATATATAAATGTATGAATGTATATATAGATAGATAGATAGATAGATAGATAGATAGATAGATAGATAGATATAGCAGCATTATGTAATGGGAAGAGCCAATAGACCTGAGTTTCAGTGCTAGGGCCTTCCACTTAATAATTGGGTGACTTAATTTCTTGGAGGTTATTTACATTTGTATTTGTTAATTTTATACTAATGCTGTATATATTTAATAGGTAATTGTCTCCCCCATTAGAATATAGAGGCAGCTAAGGTGTTGCAGAGGCTAGAACGCTGGGCTTGGATTCAAGAAGACCTGAGTCCAAATCCTGCTTCAGATGCTTACTAGCTGTGTGACTCTTGAGTAAGTCACTTAACCTCTGTTTGCCTCAGTTCCCTCAACTCATCTGTCAAATGGGGATAATAATATTACCTGCCTCCTAAGGTTGTTGTGAGAATAAAATGAGATAATACTTATAAAGTGCTTTGCAAACCTTAAAGGGCTATATAAATTATATTTGTTGTTATTAAAATAATCTCATTTCAAATGGGCTTTGTCTTTCTAGCCCTAGGTAGTAGGTGTTTGACAAATTAGTATTGATTGATTATTGGTTGATTGGTATGATTGGTAGAAGTGATAAGGGTCTGGATTAGGATGATGAGAGATGTGAATGTGGAAATTATAAAATCTGACAATAGATTAATTGGATACGTGGGGTTGGTAAGTGTATTGATATGCAAGAAGGAGAAAAAGGTTATAAGCAGAAATCTGGCAGAAGTTTTCTGATAAAAAAAAATGTGTTTGCAGATTCATGTAATGACCAGTCATGACTTTAAAAGACTTCTTGGAAGAGAGGTGATGGACTATAGGTGTGAAATAAGACATAAATTTCCAGACCTGGCCACTGTTTTGATGCATTTCAAGGGAGGGTTTCTATTTGAAGAAAGTTGGTCAGCTGTTGGGTAGTGACAGTGATTTGGGTGGGGAGAAAGTACAAAGATGCCATCAATGAGACCCTACCAAATACACAGAGGATACAAAGTTAAACTTAACAAAGTAGATGGTCATAAGGGGCAAAGATAGAAACAAAGAAACTTAAGGATCAGGCCCTTTCAGATGCCAATGAAAGAATTCCGCACCTTGGAAGGGATTTGTTCTTGTCTTTCAGTAGCTAAACAGCATAGAAAAGGCCCATAGAATCAGCTCCTAAGGAAAAACTGCCTCAGTACCTTGGACACCAGAAACTAATTCTGCATAGGATCTAACAGCAATCTGGGAAATGTAACTGGATGGGCTCTACAAATTACCTTGGATCAAAACCCGGTAGAATTGTCTGAATAGAGGAAGTTGCAACTCAACCAGCTCCTACCTGGGAAGCAACAAAGAGTCAGAGCCTGTAAACATTTATTGAACACTTACTACAAGCCAGACGTTGTGTTAAGGGGCATAGGATGAAAGTCCCAGAACCTCAAGGACCTCACTATGTAAAGAAGAAAGAAAACATATGAAAAGTAGCTGTAGGGTGGAAATGTGGGGCAAGTGAAAATTTGAGGGGAGGAGGGATGCAAAGTCCTGTAGAGTGTACAAAAATGAAGAGATGACCGTCCTGGGCATCCTTGTTAATGGAGGATCTGGGAGGAGTTCACCACTACCCACCCTCTTCAGTCAGAGGGAAGGTGGGGTCCAGAGGCAGGAGGATTGAGGCGGTTTGAGGAATAAACCTCCCATCAGAGGCCCAGAGGAAGCAGAAAAAGAGACTTGACTTTGCTATAGCATGCAATAATGTGGATCCACAATGCTGGGCCTTGGTTATAATGATGGGCCAAGTCCAGACCAAGTTTCTCTGCCCTTTCTGAAAGAGCTCTGCAACACTCCAGTTGAAAAGCACACAATAATACCCAGCCAAACTCGAGACTGAAAGTGGTGGATTGTAGCTGCCCATCTGACAGGAGGCACAGGGAGTGGAGAAGCCTGGCTTTACCCAGTAGCATATTAACCCTTCTGGGTAAGACTATACTCTTAAAGGACCAAGCTGAGATAGCATGTTCTGTGAGGAAGTAGTCAGGCCTAGCAGCAGAGTGACCGTCTATGTTACCTTGTACCAGTTCCTCATCCCACACTGAACATCATGTTCCAGTCATGAGATGCCTGGACTTCATGCATCTCACTACCATTATATTCCAAGTTTGTTCCCACTTCTTTCCACCACCGCTCCTGGATTCTGTGTATACTTATTGAAAAGTATGTCCCAGTGAAGGGGAAAATGTATCTTTTCTAAGATCTAAATGAGATACTAGCCAATTGTTCATGAAAAGCACACTGGTTGGGGGATCATGGACTGCAGTGTTAGTTACCCCCAGGGTTACTCCTAGAACTCCAGGTAGAATTCGCCACCCTGGGGCCTCCACCTGCCAGTGCAAGTGCAAGTTATGAAAGTGATCTCAGAACCTACCTCCTCCTGAATTAGGGAATAGCTTAGTACAGGAGTGGGGAACCTGCGACCCTGAGGTCACGTGTGGCCCTCTAGGTGCTCAAGTGCAGCCTTTTGATTGAGTCCATGTTTTACAGAACAAATCCTTTTATTAAGGGGATTTGTCCAGTGAAGTTTGGATTTAGTAGGTTCCCCTCCTCTGGCTTGGTAGGTGGTCTTCAGGAGCAGGTGAAAATAATTCAATTCAATTAAACAAAACATTACTAAGGACCTACTGCATATAAGTCCTTATGCTAAGCACTATGGATACAAAGACAAAAAAGGGAAAAAGAAATAATCCCTGACTATTGAACTGATAGGGGAGAAAGAAACTGCTTTGGTCATGTGTTTTGGGGTTCTAAGCTATATGTGGAAATGTTAAATTAGGGGAACTCAAAGCAGTCTGGAATGAATCAAATTTCTACACCAGTTACATTCCTTTTTTATCATAATAAATATTACTGAAGATCTCCACACCAAAAAAAAAAGAATCTGAGGCTCAGGGAAATGAAGTCACTTGCCCAAGGTCACAAAGTCAGAAAGGGTTAGAGGTCAGGTTCTCTGATCCCAGAGAGGTCACATTCTTTCCCTAAGAGTCACAATGATAAGATTTATTTATTTTTAAATTTTCATTTAATTTTACTTTCTTTTCTGTTCCAAATTCACAATCACAGGATTTAGAGCTAGAAGTGACTTTAGTGACCATCTAATCCAAGTCCCTCATTTTACAGTTGAGTAAATGGGGGATCCTAAAAAGTCAAGTGACTTGTCCCAGGTCACACAGATATTTGGCATCAGGACAAGAATTGGCACCTGGGTCTGTAGACTCAAAATACAGTGCTGTTCCTGTTATATCTCACTGAACCCTTGAGGCATCCTGGCAGGATCACTGAACTGGAAAGAAGGAGAGCTTGGAGTCAGTGGTTCAAGTAAAACTTATTTAGACCTCCCTCTACTTCATTCATTCATGCATTCATTCAGCATACACTTATTAAATACCTATCTTATGCATGCAGAATTTTACAAGGGGGCCTCCCTTCCAGATCCCTGAATTTGTTCACCATATTTGGGAGCATCTCCCAACTCCATAAGAGCTATTTGACTGTAACTATGACCATCTCTTAGTTTTTCTGCTAAACAAGGTCAAGATGTCTCCACAGTGCTTTGTGATCAGAGAGACACATTGGAGAAATCGTCTAGAACTTCTCATGCTGTTAGCTGCTCCTTCAGAAAGATGCAATCTCCATTCCTCCCTAACCCCTACCTACCTCCTGGTCTTTTCAGACTATACTTTCTGAACGTCTTACCTAAGAGATGTCCCCACTCTACATGCCCACAAAAAGCACCTGGGACATAATCATTCTGGACTCTTTCCCCAGAGAGTCCCAGGGAATCTCTGGTCCTGAAGCATTGTGGGAACATGGCAATCCTGCAGAGAAAGACCCCTTTTCAATGAGCTTCTGGCTTTGAAGAAAGTAGACAGACAAGAGAAGATGGCTGAGACTGAAGATGTCTTGAAAAATCGTCAGAACTGATGTCCTTGAGCAGTCTCCCTGGGAGCTCTGCCTTTGTTGCTAGAGGCCAAATTTATTTTATAAGGCTCATATTTTATTGTCTTTATTTCAAACGCAGTAAGGCAGCTCTGTTAAACCATTTGCAGCAAACCAATAGCCAGTTGAATGTACTGCAGTAAATATATTTTCAGTCGAAAAAAAAAAAAAGAAAGTGATCTCAGAGTGGAGAGAACAAAGATATTGAGGTTCTGGGACCGTCCTATGCACTTACCACAATGTCTGGCTTGTAATAAGTGTTCAATAAATGTTTATTGACTTTGACTCTTTGTTGCTTCTCAGGTAGGAGTTAGTTGAGTTGCAACTTCCTCTATTCAGACAATTCTAACTGGTTTTGATCCAAGATGAATTTATAGAGCCCGTCCAGTTACATTTCCCAGATTGCTGTTAGATCTTATGCACAAAGATCTCAGAGGAGAGAAGGACATCCAGAAGGACACAGGGCTGTTTTGTTACTATGATGTTAAATTTAATGTACACTTTTTAAAAAGGCATGAGAGAAAAGGACAAGAAGGGAAGGCTACAACTAGCAAGGGCATTCAGACACAATGAACTTTAGGCCATGGGCAGGAAGAAATATGAGGGTCAATGGTGTTCAGCTGAAGAGGTCAGTCTTGGACTTGACATAACCTGGTTTTGCCAAACTTCCTGCTTCTCCCCCTAGTCAAATATGTTGGATCCTACATACTAGGGTAAGCAAGAGCCAAGGGTTTTATAGGGAACAGATAGGTTCTTGTTCAAACATGTCTTATTGGTTTCCTATCTTTGAAGTCACAGAATGGAAATGCTAGGCCTGGGCTACCTATGCTGTGAGAGGCCCCAGTTATACAAGTATGAGACATGGACCCTTCCAGAAAAGAACAGGAAGGAGCAGAGGCAGGTTATTGCCAGTAAGCCTTTACATCTGAGATAAGCCACCAAAACCACAGAAGACTACCCCCACCCCAAGCTGAAAAAAAAAGTCTGTGACAAATATAGTTAATCAAAACAAAACACCACATTGGCCAGTTCCAAAAACATATGTCTCATTTTGCATTTTGGAACTATCACTGTATTCAGGCAGATAGCACTATTGGTATTGGAATTCTGGAGTTATGGTTGGTCGCTTTATTGATCACAATTCTTAGTCTTTCAAAAAATAATTTTCTATCTCTTCCCAGAACCTCCATTTAAGGAGGGCACCCAGGCCAACCCTCTCTTCATTTTTCTCCAAGCTGCAGTCTAGACTCCTCCATGATGTTCCCACACCTGGCACCTTCGCTTCCCTTTCCCCTTCTCAATTTCCTTTAATGTGTTGTCTTCCCACATTAGAAAGTAATCACTTTGAGGGCAAGGGTCTGTCTTTCTCTTTGCTTGTATTTGTATGCCTGGCACTTAATAAATGTACATTGACAGTCTGACTACAAATTGTTCTGGTTAAATTAACTCAACACAACTCTATCAATTCATACAAATCTTCCTGGGTTTCTCTGAAACCATCTCTTTCATTATTTAAAGTACAATTTATAGGTCATAATTTGCACGTACCTCCTTAGTTTCTAGTTCTTTGTTAGTAGAGGAAAGACTACTGTAAATATTTTTTGTACACATGGGTCCTTTTCTTCTTTCTTTGTTCTTTTTGGGACATAGGCCTAGTAGTGGTATCTCTAGGTTAAAGAATCCCCACAGTTTAGCAACTTTGGGCGATAGTTCCAAATTGTTTTCCAGAATGGCTGGACCAGCTCAACTCTACTAACAATGCAATACTTACCCACAACGGCATTTATTGCTTAGTATTGACATGCACTGTTTATTCCAGGGATATACAATGTAAGAAAAAATCCCTACTTGCAAGAAGCTTAGTTCTAACAGGGGAGACAAGTATAAAAATCACTATGTACAAAAGAAATATAAATAAGTACAAAATAGTTAAGTAAAAGGTAGTTTGGGAAGGATAACAGTAAACAGGATCTGGACAGGATGGAATCAGCTTTAGAGAAGGAGAGATAGTTGCTGAGTGATGGGGGCAGAGGAAGGGTATAAAAGGGGCAGGGAAGAGTAATGGGAACACCAGCTTATCTATGAAATCTTATGTTTTAGGAGTTATGGGAGGAAAAAGGCACTGGGTTTGGAGAAGATGCCAGGAGATGCAGCATCTTTAGGAGACATCTAGGGTTCTTAGCAAGCCCCAGGAAAGGCAAGGGATATGAAAAGAGATTTAGGATCATGGATTCAGAGCTGGACTGGGATGTAACAGGTCATCTAGTTCAACCCTCTCATTTTACATGGGAGAAGGCTGGGGCCAAGAAAGGGGGTACGAGCTACTCAGAGTTATAGGTAGCAAGTGAAAGGGAACAGGATGTGAATCCAAAGTCCCTGGCTCCAAAGCCAGCGATTTTTCTACATCTGTAATCACAATGTAAGAAAGTAGCTCTTGTTTGCTTAAGTTTAATATACACTTTCAAAAAGAACTATATAACCAAACTCAGAGTTTCCTATATGCTTGTGATGACAAGGCTGATATCTGAAGAGCCATAAAGTACTCTAAAAACATCCTTCACTATGACAGGCTTCATTTTATGCCTTTATCTGTAAACATTTTACACATACACACTCCCATTAGATTATAGGTTCTTTAAGAGCAGGGGAATTTTTAAAATTCATTTTTTACACCCAGTGCCTACTACAGTGTTTTACAAACATATGTGGAATATTGTTCAGTGACAGAATACTAATGTGGGTCCTGTTAAATACATTTCAGGGCAGTAGCTCCCGATAGCGTAAAGAGCTATGGCCTGAGAATCCGAGAGCCTGTGTTCAAATCCAACCCAAGACTGCAATCTAGGGCAAGTTTCTTAAGCTTCCTGGGCCTCAGTTTCCTTATCTGTAAAATTATGGGGCTGACCTAGATAGTCTTGGAGGTTCCTTCCCGGTTCAGATCTATGAAGAATAAGTAAACATATGCAAATATTCCACGCACAAAGTCCGCCACTCCATTAAAGAATATATCTCGAAGCACCTAGTTAATTCAGAGAAAGTTTAGAGCCCTGGAGACCTAGGAGAGAGGAGTCCCCGCCCAAGCATTTGGCGCGAAAAGCCTCACTCGATGGGCGGGGCTCCAGAAGAGGCAACTTCTCATTGGCTAGCTTTGGCGCGAAAACCCTAGACCGAGGGTCCGCGATTGGCTCAGACAGTTCCGTCGGGAGAGGCGGGGAGGGGGGGGGAGACGCCTTTTCTCTCCCGGCTCGTGGAGGTTGCGCGTGGCTGACTTGGGGAGGCTCCAGCACCAGCGACCCAGGCTTCCCGGGGCCGGACGCTAGTGGCCATGGATCTAGTGGCGGCGGCGGAGACGGGGGCGGGGGCCCCGCACGTGGAGGTCCGCGATGAGGTGGCGGAGAAGTGCCAGAAGCTGTTCCTGGATTTCCTGGAAGAGTGAGTGGGGGGGGGGGGGGGGGGGGAGGGGGGGGGGGGGGGTGGCGGGGCCGGGTGGCCCCCCCCCCCCCCCCCAGGTCGCGCGTGTCACTCGCCCCC
>NW_027187336.1:11773111-11777474 GCF_028583685.1 Petaurus breviceps papuanus | reverse complement strand
GGGGAGGGGGCTTGCCCTGTCCTGCTGCCGCCTTTCTTCCCCGCCCCTCTGGTCCCGGCCATCCTCCACCCCGCGGCTCGTGCGTTCTGGGGGGCTGCAGCTCCGCTTCCTCTCACCCCGCTGCCCCGGGGTCGGCCTGCTGGCCCACTCCCCTTCCCTGCTTTGCGCCGTTACACTTCCTCTCGAACCCCGAGCCCCTTCTCCGGGAGTGGTTAGGAAGAAAGCGCTTGGTCCCCGGGATCTGTCGCATGCTTGATGCCCCGTTTCTCTGACCCCCCCGCCCGCTTCCCGCGCACTTTGCTGCCTTCTCTAGGGTCGGCTCCGAGCCATGGCCGGACCCGGAGCCGCGGCTTTGCCTGTTGCAGACTTGCTTCAGGGCCGGATGTCGGCCAGGGATGGGGAAGACCCATTCTAGGAGAGGTTTCCAGGTGTTTTGTGTTTTTTTTTTGTTGTCTTCAGTACTAGACTGCGGCAGCTAGGTGGTGCCATGGTACCTGGAGTCTTGCCCAAGACACTGCCCAGCGCACTGACCCTAAGCAAGTCATTGCCGGCCTAAGAATCCTCAATTGTCAAGTGGGGATGAGCATAGCACCCCCTCCCCTGCTTATTGTAAGGAGGTGCCACATACAGGCTGTTATCCTTGAGGCCAGGCCCCCAATTTGCTGCCTTTCTTTGTATCCCACTCTTGACAGTACCTGGTCACATAGATTGTAAACTGCAGGCTGGGATTTAGAACCAGGACTTTTAAATACAAATCAGGCCCGCTTTCCACCGGACCATTTCCCTCAGACTCAACCCGGTGGTCCACCTAGCTCAGGAATCAAGCCTTTGGCCGGCTCTTCCATGCTGCGTGGCTCCTGATGGACTTGCTAGCTTCTGATCTGCATGTATCGTGGGTTTGTGCTTGAAAGTTTTGCCTTAGTGTGATGATTTTTTCTGAAAGCTAGATTAACAGATGGATATTTTTTGTTCCTGATGCTCTTTCACCTTAGGCTTACAGATTGTACATCTATTTTCTTTCATGGGAGCAGTCTCTTATAATCTCTTATAAAGATTCTGTGCAGAAAAGAGCTCTGGGCTTGAAGTTGGAAGACTTGGGCTTGAGTCCCACTTCTGCCATTTACTATCTGTATGGCAGGTGTTTCTCTTAACTAACCTCTTTGGAGTTATATGTAAAATGGAAGTGATACATTTAAACCTATGAAAGCCATTTGTGGACTATGAAGCACCCATAAATGTGTGTTGTTGTTGGGTCAATGGAACCCATATGTTAAGTCCAAATGATTGCTCCTTCAATTATTCAAATATATTTTGTTTTTTAGAACAGAACAAAAATACATACATTAAAAAAAAAACTTAAATTCTTATAACCTTTCTGCTTTGTCTTAAAAAACTGGCAATTTTTATTCATCTTTGTGTAGATATATTGTGAATCTCCCATTTCCCTTCTCTACTAAAAGTTGTCAAGGATGCTTTTGTTAGTATGTTTATTTTTACCTCTGTCCTAGGACCAGCATTTAAAATAGCCTTTATATCTGTGTAAATCAGCATAAAAACGCCCCACTGGAAAATTTGGGCTTGTGGGTTTTTTTCCTGACCTTAAGAAGTCTTCTGTCTTTGTATTGTAGGGTACCCCAATTTTTTTTTCTCTCTGCTAGCCTTTTGTCATTTGGCTTCTGAGCTTCTACTTCTCCATCCTTAAAATTGGAATAATAATGCTCATACTGCTTAATTTCCAGGAATGTGAAGAAGGCATTTTTTAGGCTTTAGGACACTGCATGCACAAACATTGTGTATGTATTTATGTTACTATCAATAGTGTTCATGCCCACTTGTTTAATTTGATCTGGTCTTGATGTTTCTTACAGATTCCAAAGCAGTGATGGAGAAGTAAAATACTTGCAGCTGGCAGAAGAGCTGATTCGTCCTGAGAGAAATACATTGGTTGTGAGTTTTTTGGACCTGGAGGAATTTAATCAGCAGCTTTCCACCACTATTCAAGAGGAGTTCTACAGGTATGATGTCTTATTAAAAAACTGTTGAGTTTGATTGAAGACAGAAGCCAGAACACCAGATAGTCTCTTAGACTCATAGACGTATAGAACATCAGAGCCAGGTGGAACCTTTGAAGTCAGTCCAAATTCTCCATTTTACAGGTAGGTCTTGGTCAGAAGGTATTCTGTTAGCAAGGCGCTTGTCACTGGAGACATATTACTTCTCATAATCTAGTAAAAAAAAGTAAGGATCCCCTAAGAGTGAGTACTACACTGAAACAAACATCTCTCATCTGTATGCCCATGGGTTTTCTCATACTTGTGAATTACTCTGGTCTACCAAAGGGCCTGTCTTATTTACAGCTATTCAGATTTTGTATGAGAATTTGTTTCATTTTAGGTGTTGAATACTAATGTAATATTTACTTTGTCCTCAGAGGACAACCACTGTATATGGGATAGTATATATGTGTTCTAAGTAGTCCTCAGGATATATTAGGATATTTAAAGAGAAAAATCAGTTTAAAATTAACATCCCCAGCCATCTTGAAAGAGAAAAGAAGTCACAAAAGGGAAGGGATGACCTGAATACCTAGGAGGGATAATGTTGAACTTGGAGTTAAGAAGACCTTAGTTCAGATCCTGCCTCAGAGCCTTGCCAGATATGTAGCCCTGGGCCATTCATTTAACCTCTAAGCCTCAGTTACTGTATCTGTAAAATGGGGATAATAATAGGGCCTACCTATGAGGAATCCTGGAGGCTGAGATGAGGAAGGAGACGCCACTGCAAGCACAGACTGTTAATAGCTAACCTATACATAGCATCTGCCATGTGCCAGGTACTCTACCAAGTGCCTCACAATTATTATCTCATCATTTGCAAAACTTGAAAGTATTATAAAAGTGCTAGCTAAATAGTCTGACCTGGGGTCCATGAACTTTTTTCCTTAATATTTTGATAACTACATATTTTTCATAAAACTATATTTCATTATAATTGGTTTCATTTGTAATTTTGTATATTTTATTTTATGCATTTAAAAACATGGAGAAGTGGTCCATAGCTTCACTGGAGTACTAGAATGGTCCAGGTTTGACACACAATGGTGAAAAAGCCCTGCCTATGACATCTTAGCATCACCTGACTGAATTACTTTCCCAGCCAGATTCTTAAGCCCTTACCCCACACCCACATGAGTTGCTTTAATTGAGGCTGCCAGTTGTACTATTGGGAATATCAGTGCAAAATGTACATTTTAAAACAATATAAGAGGATTAAAGGCAAATGGGCTATAACTGTTAGAATATTGAACTTGGAGTCAGGAGGAACTGAGTTCAAATCCCATTTCTGACAGCAGTGACCATGTGCAAGTCATTTAACCTTATCTATAAAATGGGAATCCTATCTCTAGTATGTATCTTATGGGGCTGTTGTGAGGTTCAAATGAAATGGAAGAGTTTCACATTTGGAAAGAATTTCATCATTTAGTCTAACCATACCTGAAATAAGACACAGCATACCTGGTACGAGGTCATTTAGCTTTTATTTAAAAGATAGTGTGAGGGAAAACTAACAGCCCCCCAAAGTAGTCATTCCATTTGTAGAGAGCTGTAGGTTTTTCTTGATAACCAGCCCAAATTTGCCTTTTTACTGCTTTACCCATTGCTTTTAATTCTTCCATCCAGGGACAAGCAGCCTGATTCTTTCTTTCATATGACAACCCATCAAAGATTCGAGGACCCCTTTCTTATTCTTACTAGTCTTCTCTGAAGAGAAAAATGTTTCTAGACTGAACATAAAGTCAAGTATAAGACTGCAGATATATCCTTACTAAATTTTACCTACCAGTTTTATCCCAGCATTTAGTGTATTAATAATCCTTTTGACAGTGATGGTGACCCAGTGTTATCCATCACTCCCCACCTTGTGTCATGTAAATATGATAATGTTGCTTTATCCACAGTCACTGAGAAGGGAAAAAGCTCAGCACTGGACTAAGCAGAGGTCCTTGGGGTGTTCCACTGAAGACCTTCCAACTTGACATTTGATCCATTCATTTCTACTCTGGGTCTGAATCCCCCTAAATGTACTACCACGTGTCTAACCTGCATTGAGACAAATCTTTATATCATGAAATATCTCTGGTAAAGGTCTGGTATTCAAAATATGTAGGCAACTAACATATATATCATGTTTCCCCGATAATAAGACCTATCCCGAAAATAAGCCCTCCCCTTACTGTGTAAGATTCCTCTAAAATAAGCCCTCCCCCGAAAATAAGCCCTATTGAGATTGGTACTGTAGTGAAGGTGATCTCCTGCGCTACACACTACATTACGGTACCCTCTGTATGCACCCCCCCCCCCCC
>NW_027187336.1:11734040-11773011 GCF_028583685.1 Petaurus breviceps papuanus | reverse complement strand
AAAAAATGTACCTTTATTCAATAATGAATTCAATAAAGAACAGGATGACGCGCTCACTGCTGCAGCTCTGATTGGATGCAGCTCGGAGCGCGGCATCCTGTTCTTTATTGAATTCATTATTGAATAAAGGTACATTTTTTTGTTCACATTTACCTGTTTATTAAAATTGCTGTCAATGTTCATTAAAATAAGCCCTCCCCTGAAAATAAGCCCTCTGGTGTTGTTTTTTTTTGGTCCAAAAAAAAAAAAAATAAGACAGTGTCTTATTATCGGGGAAATACGGTAAAACCAAAAGCCATTCCCCAACAGGAGCAGCCAAGTGGCTCAGCAAGTAAGAGCAAGTGTCAGGATGACCTGGGGATCGAATCCGGGCTCAGACACTTAGCACCACACTCAGAAATAATTGGCAGTGTAACCTTGAGCAAGTTACTTAACCCCAATTGCTTAAAAAAAAAATCATTCCCCAATAGTTCAGTGGCCAAAGGACAGAAACAAGTCTTCAAAGAAGAGTTATGAACTTAACCATTTAAAAGAATGCTGCAAATTGTTAATAAGAGAATAAAAATAAAAACAGCTCAAGCCCAGCAAATGGACAAAGGTGACAAAAAGAAGGGGAAAATGAATTTGAAACACTTGATCAATGTTCTGCTAAAACCTAGGCATGTTATATCTTGAGAATTCCTCTGACTTACCAGCTTAGTAATCCTTTCCGAAAAACATAGGATGTTAGTCAAGTATAGCCTGTTCTTAGTGAAGCCAACTTAGATCTTTTGTGATAATGCCTGTGAAGTGTTTTTCATACTTTCAAGTGCCATATAAATGTAATTGGGGTTTTTTGTTTTTTTTTTCATTTTTCAAATGCTTTGTTAACATCTGATTTACATCATTCATTTCCACCAGATTTTGAGTATCAAAGTTTCTCCCCGTTTTTCCCCTACCCACCACCCCAAAAGAGCAGTCCCACAGGATATCCCCTCCTCCAATCTGCTCTCTCCCATATGTTCTCCCATACCCCTTTCGACTTTTCCAGTAGGGCATGGTGGATCTCTATGCCCCAGTGCCTGTATATCTTATTTCCAATTACATGTAAAATAGTGTTAATAATAGTATATATATATATATATTTTTTTTTTCAACATTTGATTTTAAAACTGAATCCCAGACTCATTCCCTTCCTCCCTTATCACCCACCCTTACTGGGAAGATAAGCAGTTCAGTATAGGTTGTACATGTGTAGCTAATGCAAAACATTAACATAGTAGATATATTGTAAAAAACTGACTATATTTCCCTCCCTCCTATCCCACCTCCCACTTGTTCTGTTCTCCTTCCCTCCCCCCCCAGACTGTCCTCCCTTCCATCATCCCCCCTCATCCCCTTCCCCCCTACTCTCCTGTAGGGTGAGATACCCTATTTAGTGTGTATTTCATTCCCTCCCTGAGCCAAATTCAATGGAGAATAAGATTGACCCATTCCCTTTTGCCTTCCTATTCTTCCCCTCCATTGTAACCATTTTCCCTTGCCCCTTCTATATCAGATAGTTTACCCCATTCTGTCTCTCCCCATTCCTCTCTCACCTCTTAATTTCACCTTTTAAGTATCATCCCTTCCTATTAAATTGGTCCTGTGCCCTTTGCCTGTAAACATGTGTTCATATGCCCATATACACTATTTCTATTCAACTATTTTCATACTGAGAAAAGTTTCATCATTTACAATTATTGTTTTTCCATGTAGGAATGTTCATAGTTCAGGGGTGGCCAGGTGGCGCAGTGAGTAAGAGCGCCGGCCCCAGCATCTGGAGGCCTGGGATTGGTTCCGGCCTCAGATACTCGGCACCCACACAAAAATAACTGACTGTGTAACCTTGAGCAAGTTACTAAACCCGATTGCTTTAAAAAAAAAAAAAGACTGTTAATAGTTCAACTTTGATAAGTTCCTTATTATTTCTTTTCCCTGTTTACCTTCTCATGCTTCTCTTGCTTCTTGTATCTGAATGTCAAATTTTCTATTCAACTCTGGTTTTTTTTTTCACCAAGAATGCTTGAAAGTCCTCTATTCTACTGAATGACCATATTTTCCCCTGAAACATGATACTCAGTTTTGCTGGGTAGGTGATTCTTGATTTTAATCTCAGCTCCTCTGCCCTCTGGAATATCCTATTCCAGGCCCTTTGATCACCTCCGTGTAGCAGCTGCCAGATCCTGGGTTATCCTGATTGTGTTTCCACAATATTCAAATTGTTTCTTCTTGGCTGCTTGTAATATTCTCTCCTTGATCTGGGAATTCCAGAACCTGGCTATAATATTCCTAGGAGTTTTCTTTTTGGGATCTTTTTCAGGAGGCGATCGGTGGATTCTTTCAACCTCTATTTTGCCCTCTGGTACTAAAACATCAGGGCAGTTTTCTTTGAGAACTTCCTGGAGGATGATTTCTAGGTTCTTACTTTGATCATGGCTTTCAGGCAGTCCAATAATTTTTAAATGATTTCTCCTGGACCTATTTTCCAGGTCAGTGGTTTTTCCCATGAGATATTTCACATTGCCTTCTATTCTTTCATTTGTTTGGATCTGTTTAACAGCATCTTGATTTCTCATAAAGTCATTAGCTTCCATTTGCTCCAATCTAATTCTGAAAGAATGATTCTCAGTGAGCTTTTGAGCTTCTTTTTCCATCTGGCAAATTTGGCTTTTTAAGACATTCTTCTCCTCATTGCCTTTTTGAGCCTCTTTTGGCATTTGTGTTAGTCCATTTTCTTTTTCTTTTTTTTGGGGGGTTAAGTAACTTGCTCAAGGTTACACGGCCAGTTATTTCTGGGTGTGGTGCTGAGTATCTGAGCCCGGATTTGATGCAGGTCATCCTGACACTGGAGCCGGTGCTCTTATTCGCTGAGCCACCTGGCCGCCCCTACTGTAACGCTTGTATTGGACAAATGGGCCAGAATAATCTGACACAGAGCCAGGTTGAGCTAGAAAATTCTCCCTAGTCAATTTTCTAAGGTATTATTTTCTTCAGTCAGGCTGTTGACTCTCATTTTGTAATTTTCTTGCATTGTTCTCATTTCTCTTCCCAATTTTTCCTCCACTTCTCTTATCTGCTTCTTAAGGTCCTCTGTGGCCTGTAACCAGCTCATGTTTAACTTTGAAGCTTTCGGTGCAGTTCTGACTTCACTGTCTTCCTCCTGTTCCATGCTTTGCTCCTTTTTGTCCCTAAAATAGGAGTCTAATGTTGGATTCTTCTGTTTGCTTTGTTTCCTTTGCCTGGTCATGTTGCCACTCAATTACTTGACTTTTGGGCTTTTTGCCACAGTAGGACTCTGCCACCAGACAGGGGAGCTTCATACCAAACGCTGGGGTTTTCTCAGCTGCCAGAGGTATTAGTTGGGTGCCATTTCTGAAGCCTCCACATGCTCTGGCAAGCTGGACACACCCCAGGACCTCTACCCTGGACTGCAATCCAGATCCAAGCAGGTTAAAAGCAAGAGCAATTACCCCTCAGACTGGTCGCTTGGTCCCCCTACACTCTGCAGTCCAGGAGCTGAAGCTGCCACATGGGGGCAGCTGCACAGCCATGGCAGCAGCTTGTTGCCCAGGGGGCAAAAGCTGAGGCACTCCCAACTACTGGGTCCCAGTGTCTGCACTGCATTGACCTCTCACTTTGTCCTTTGCATCTATGTGTTGATAATTCTGGAGACAGCCACAACTGCTGATGATCTGGAGTCCCTCCAGCCTATGGCTGGTCAGGCCTGCCCTGGAGCTAAACCTCTATGTGAACCTGTGCTCCACAGCACTGCTCTACCGGGCTGTCTTCAGCGGGTTATTAGCTTCTTTGTGTCATTTTGTGGGTTCTGTAGCTCCAAAGTTTCTTCAGAGTCCCCTTTTACATGATTTGGGGAAGGTGGAAGCCGGAACCCATGGAGGCCCTGCTTCTACTCAGCCCCCATAAATGTAATTGTTAATGGCTTTGTAGTGAGAATGATGGTAATAGCAGAGGTATCATGAAAGCCAAGCTATGACTGGAGGGTATGGTTCACTGATATTTGTCTAGACTAGTGGTTCTTAACCTAGTGTCTGAACTTGTCTCCTCTAATATTTTGATTGCTGTATTTTAATAGAATTGGTTTCTTTTGGAATCCTATTTATTTTATTCACTTAAAATCTTTGTTCTCAAAACTGGTCTTTAGGCTTGACTGGGAGCTTCCCCAGGGTTCCTGACCTAATAAGGACTAAGGATCCCTGGTCTGGAGAGATGTTCTGATTCGTTGCTAAGTTGCCTAAGATTGTTCACAGGCTGATAATTCTAAGTTGGTTCTTCCGACAAGTATGAAGAGAAATCATAACACCATACATAGGTTATGCACTGGTTTTCTGTGTTTCAGAGTTTATCCCTACTTGTGCCGGGCATTGAAAAACTTCGTCAAGGATCGTAAAGAAATTCCTCTTGCCAAAGATTTTTATGTTGCATTCCAAGACCTCCCTACCAGACACAAGTAAGAAGCCAGCACACATTTTCCTTTGTTTTTTCTTTTTTCTAGATCTCAACATTATTGTCATAATTGTCATTGTTATTATTGTATTTTATTTTGGCTTTTAAAAGCTCACCCAGAAGCAAAGTCAATTAAAATTACAACTGAGACTATAAAATAAATTCAATTAACTCATTTTAGTTTTAATAGTCATTTCAGACGCATTAAATTCTTAACGCTAAAGGAAGCAAGCAGCTCTTCTTACATAGCCTTCAGAATGGGGTCTGCCACATAACTAGAATACATAGTACTCCAAATAATAATTACAAAATGAAGAAGGTAAGCCTGTAATTTTTTTGGGAAAAAAGGTACTCTTGCAAATAGGAAAGATGAGGAAATGCAAGCTAGAGCAATTTGCAAAGTATATGTTATATTACATATATAAAAAGTTACTTAAATTGCTGATAAAAGGACATCTTCAGTTCATATTTTGTGTAATACTTTTAGTATCTACACAGACAGATGTTTTTAAAAATTGGATAACATTACCTAAATATTTAAGCAATAATGGTGCATTAAGTATTTTTTCTACATAGTATCATTAGTATGTATAGCCTTATGTATAATACATAAAAATCTTACAACAATTATTTTTGCTCAATATTTGTGGATCATTCCTGAAGCTTATAAAGGAAATCTAAGCTTTTATGTTTTATATAAAGCATTACATGTATATGAGTATCTCAGGGATCTTTTCTGAATGCTATTTCTAAACTCTCACCCTTCAAGAAGATAGATAGTATCCCAGGTACAGTGCAGGCAGGATTTGCAGTTTTCATAAAATTCTTCCTTCCTTGTATAGTTTTTGATATATTTACTCAAAGTAAACAGTGACTAATTTGCTTCCTCTTCCTTCCTCCTTTCTCTCCTTCCCATCCTCTTTCTAACAGAATCACATCATAGAGAGATGGCCAGTGATCTGTTGTTTTAGTAAAGGAACTGGGCTATAAACAAATAAGCTTATATCATTTATTCTGCTTAACTTTAAAGTGTAAAATGCTTTTGTGAAGTCAAAGAGAGGTTATATAGAAGACCAAAACTCTTAAATATATTGTCTTTTTTTTTTTAAGTTACACAGATACAAAATTATACTTACTCCTAGTACTTGGTTTTTGCAAGTTGCTGCATTATATCTTTCTACAAAGGTAATTCCAACCTGTCAACCCTGACATGAGTATTACCTAGCCTTTACTCATATACTTTAGTATTCTGGAATATTTTTCTTCTGGATATACATATATCTCATTGTAAAACCAAAGAGAAAGCTGTTCTAAGATGATTTATGATTTGTTTACTTTTTCTTTGGAGTAAACGAAATCTGTCAAATATCAACTTACTAGTTATTAAATGGTATGTGTGTTGCTCATTTAAGACAGTCCATCCTAGAGCATTTTGAACAGTCACTGTCCTTGTTATGGTAGAATACATAAATGCACATAATGGGATTAGTGTTGGATAGTAGCAGAAAGATAGCTTCTGCACATGTGTTATGTGTGAGGGGTGGCTAGGTGGTGCAGTAAGTAAAGCACAGGCCCTGGAGTCTGGAGGACCCAAGTTCGGTTCCAGACTCACACACTTAACACTCCACACAAATACTAGCGACGCAACCTTGGGCAAGTTACTTAACCCCAATTGCCCTCCAAAAAGCAAAAAAACTAACATATGTATGTGTGCTTGCATTTTGTTATATAAGTTGAGTTTTAAAATTGCTCTTCTAAAAAAATTTTTAAAAGGGGGGCGGGGCAGCTAGGTGGCGCAGTGAATAGAGCACCGCCCCTGGAGTCAGGAATACCTGAGTTCAAAGAATACCTGAGTTCAAATCCAGCCTCAGACATTTAACACACACACAAAAACTAGCCATGTGACCTTGGGCAAGTCATTTAACCCGAATTGCCCTCCAAAAAGCAGGGAAAAAAATTTAAATTGCTCTTCTAGAGTTGTGGAGAAAAGCTTTTATTTTTTTTTTTAAGGGCAAAATGTCAATTCAAGAGAAAGCAAATTTTTCATTTTTCATGCAGGAGGAAGCAAGTACTAGGCAAGCCTATTGTCCTGGAATTTGAAAAAGACGTTAATACTAATAAGTCAAGTGAGAGGAGGTGAAAAGAATGATGATAACATCAGAAATCAGTGACAGGATTTATTTGAGTTAATAGAGCTGATAATGGGTGAGACTTTGAAATAATTTCATTTTGCAAAGGAATTTGAGGGCTGTGTTGAATGGGTAGAAATTGAGATGTACCTATAAAATCAGTCAACCATCAGGCATTTATTAAGAGCCTACTATGTACCAGGAACACTGCTAGGTGCTAGGGTGCTAGAGGAGTGAACAAATGTGAAGAATGACACAATCCCTTCTCTCAGCTGGATGTTGTTATTTCCAAACTTGTAAAGTTTCCAAATTAATTTATTTTCTATTACAGATATAAAATCTAATTTGTTTCACTTTTACATTGAAGTAAAGGATGATTCACAGTAGTTTGTGACTTAGGTGATGGAGGTAGAGGGAGGAATGAACTAGAGAAAGTTGCATTAATGAGGAAGAACTTGGGTTTTTGTGAGCTTAGTTGGGAAATTCTATTTGGGCAGTGAGTGACTGCTGGTAAAACATTTCTCCTTTTGCAGGATTCGTGAACTGACTTCATCCAGAATTGGCTCACTCACGCGTATCAGTGGGCAGGTAGTCCGAACTCACCCGGTGCACCCAGAGCTTGTAAGTGGTACCTTCTTTTGCCTAGACTGTCAGACCATGATCAAGGACGTGGAACAGCAGTTCAAATACACGCAGCCTAACATTTGCCGAAATCCAGTGTGTGCCAACAGAAGAAGGTTCCTGCTGGATACGAACAAATCAAGATTTGTTGACTTCCAAAAGGTATTACTTTTGGTTAGTTCCATTGTGTGTCAGTAATTCCTAGACACCTAAAAAAATTTTTTTGGGGGGGAGGGCAGTGTTTGTTAAATTCGTTTTGCTCATTAAGTTACCATTTGCAAATTTGATAAACCGTGGGTTAGTGGGCAGTTTTCTTTTGTATTTATTTAGGTGTGGACCTGTGATTTCATTGGTATGGGAGAATTTCGGTATAGAAACTACCTCCACTAGCAATCTGGAATTATGCCCAAAGGGTTATAAATAATTTCATACCCTTTGACCCAGCAATACCACTTCTAGGGTTGTATCCCAAAGAAATCATAGAAATGGGAAAAAGACCCATATGTACAAAAATATTTATAGCAGCTCTTTTTGTGGTAGCAAAGAATTGGAAATTAAGGGGTTGCCCATCAGTTGGGAAATGGCTGAACAAGTTGTGGTATATTCATGTTATGGAATTACTATTGTGCTATAAGAAACGAGGAGCAGATGGACTTCATATTTACCTGGAGAGGCTTATACTAACTGATGCTGAGTGAGAAGAGTAGAACCAGGAGAAATTTGTACACAACAGACACAATGTATGTGTGATGACCAACTTTGATAGACTGGACTCTTCTCAGCAATGCAGTGATATAAGTCAACCCCAGAAGACTCATGATGGAGAGAAATGTGTGCATCCAGAGAAAGAACTAGAAAGAACTGAGTTTATATCCAGATGGAAGCAAAATACCTGATCTTTTTCCTTTTCTTGTTTGGTTTTATGTCCTCTTTACCATTTTTCATTCCATCTGATACAATCCGTCTTTATAACCTGACTAATGTATAATGTGAAAGTATTTACAGATCCTGTACTTGACTATATGCCACCATGGGAGGGATGGGAAGGAGGGGGACAAAATGTGAAACTCAAGGAATTGTGGAATTGAATCCTGTAAACTAAAAGTAAACAAACAAATTTTAAAAAATAAATAAAAAAAGAAACTACCTCCACTAATACATATCTGCTACTCCTCTGTGATTTATGGGCTAAGATAATTGTCCTAAGGCACACAGCTAGTGTGTGTCACAAGGAGAACTTGACTCTAGGTCTTCTGACTCCTAGGCTAATCTTCTACTCACTACACCAGACTTTTGGGGACTGTTGGAGTGTTCAGGGAGAGCTGGCACTGCAGGGCTGCTTGCCTACCTTTAGTGTCCACCTGTCACCCACTCACTTTTGGCTCCAAGCAGCTGTAGCCTGTGTAGTGGCTACACTGCAATGAAACTCAGCAGATGGGCTAAACCAAGTTGAAAGTAGCCAAGAGACAAACTTTAACCCCGTTCACGAGCTGGGGCATGCCTGCCTCAAGCATGTAAAGATTTCTCCTGGAGGAATGGGCGGATGAGAACAATTTGTCCTAGTGACCATGAAGGCCATTCAAACAAGTGCTTTGGGTAGCTTAGTGCTTGATAAGATATTGAAGACGCCAGGGTCATCCACTGCCTTCTGGACCGTTGCCAGTCATCTGATTTTTGTCTTGCCACTGGACTTGAGTGACTAAAAAAGAGAGCACGACTGATGATTCTGTATAACTCTGCCTCACTTAAATACAATTCATGCACAAGTCAAGTCATTACCTGTGACATCAAAAACAAAGGACAAACAACAGATTCCTGAACATTTTTCTATCTAGTCATTTAAACCAGAATTGTTTGGATTGTTATATAGGGTTCTTTGTTAAACTTCAGAGTTGTTTGTTTTTTAATTTTTAGAACTGTTGTAATATATTAAAATATTGACTAAGATTAATTTAGAATGGCAGACCATAATACCTTTTCTTTGTTGAAAAGAATAGCTGTTCTCATAATTTTCTAAGCTTCTTTATCAGGGAATTCATAAGATTTAAGACTTGGTGTAATTATTAGCTCATGAAAATGTGAAACCTAGTTTCTTATGAGTGGTCAGACATAAAAGCTCAGAAAAATATCGTGACAGGTATTAACCTTTTTTGTAAAGGAATTATGGTCTACTGTTCTAGTTAGCCCTGGCCAACACCCCAAATTTTGTATCAAATCAGAAGTAAATATTTAAATCTTGGTTAAATTCCCTTTGCCTTCAATCTGCCAGTCAGTCAAGCAAGAAGCATTTTTAAGTTTCTGTTTTATTGTAATGAATTTACCTAGTTATTTAGGATTTACAGAATGCCTTTTTTTTTCATATACTTGTGAAAGAGATATTATAAATACTATTATCCCCATTTTGCCACTGAGGGACTAGTTTTAAGAATGAATTAAGTAACTTGCCCATGGTCACTGGCCTGGCTTTGTTGGATCCAGGATTTGAAAACAGGTTTTCTGATTCCTAACTTGGCACCCCTTCAAGCTACATCAGGGCATTTCACAGATGTACCTTCACATCAACATAGAAGTGTTGGCATGTAGGCACTTAAAGAAAAATTCCTACAAATAGAGGGGAATAATGGTAGAATCAGTCCTAAGCTGGCAGAAAGAAATATTTATTTGTTTTAATTTAGACTGCATTATAGATTGATAGATTTCTTGGTTCTGCATTAAAACTAGTTGATATTTCTCAAGTAGCACACAGTGTCTGGTAGTCGTGGAAGGTGGGCCAGAAGCATGTAAATTATTAGCAAAGAGAAAATCAGCTTAAAATTAAACACTTAACTGCATATTGATCATCCACAAAATAGAGAATCTATAGAGGAATAATTGAGTTGGATATACTTAAGAGGACTAAAATAAAATGTTCCTTTGGGTTAAGTTTCTCTTCTTGGAAGTCACACAGTTTACTGGCAGTAATTGGTGGGAAGAATCAAAACTTGTATACAGGGTTGGACTCCTTAAGTTTTGATTTCTTGGCATACGCTCTCCTGTCTCCTAATCAAGTAAATTTGATTTCTTGCTGTCTTTTTTTTTTATATGTATTCTTTATCAGTCACTACTTGATTCCATTCATTTGTGTGATCAGGGCATAATTCACTTGTTTTTCCCAGCCTTGCAGTAATTCCTTATCGTTATCAGTTTGGTTGCTATTAGCTTAGGTTCTTCAGTGCCTAAACTTTTATCAATAAAAGGGGCCCGCCCCAATTTCTTTTACTTGTTAATGAGTTAATAACCAGATAAAGTATCTTTTCAGTTTCTATGTGCCTGAGTTTTTATCCTTATGAAGGCAAAATTGTCTATGTTTACATAATTTTTCTCAGCTCAGTCTTAATATTTCTTGGGCCTGATTCATCATACTTGATGGAATACAAATGATACTTTTTAAAAATAAAAGGTTTCTTATGCCAAAGTGTTAGAAGAATCCCATCTCAATAAAAGAGTGACATGAAATTTCTTTATTTTGATTTGTTTTTGGAGACTAGGTCTCCTTGTCTCACCTAGGCCAGAAGTGGATTGGCCAGGCAAGGGCTTAACTCCACAGCTGATTTACCTGGAAGGTTTGACTTACTCCATTTCCAACCTGAGCCCATCCTTAGGCGATCCTCCCCTCCTTCCCGCTTTCCACCCATGGACTCCCATATAGATTTAGGGTGGACACATGATCAGCTTTAGACCCATTGCTGGCCAAGACCCCTGAACTCATGGGATCCCTCAGCCTCCCCCAATAGTAGGAATTACAGTGTGTTGGCACCATGCCTTGACCAAGTGCCCGAGCTCAGGAAGAAAGTTTTCTAGAAAGCGGAATTTAAAAGTTACTTCATTTCATGTTGATACAAAACAATTTTTTTGGCCTTATGTAGGTTCGTATTCAAGAGACTCAGTCTGAGCTCCCAAGGGGGAGCATCCCTCGTAGCTTGGAGGTCATCTTGAGAGCTGAAGCTGTGGAATCAGCACAGGCTGGTGACAAATGTGACTTCACAGGCACTCTCATTGTTGTCCCAGATGTTGCTAAGCTTAGCACCCCAGGTAAGTGATTCTCATTTTTTTTTTTTTGCCTTTTGGAGGGAAATTGGGGTTAAGTAACTTGCCCAAGGTTACACTGCTAGGTTTTATTTGTGTGTGTGTTTGTGTTAAGTGTCTGAGGCCGGAACTGAACTCGGGTCCTCTTGACTCCAGGGCCGGCGCTTTACTCACTGTGCCACCTAGCTGCCCCAAGTGATTCTCATTAATGGGAGGTTGGTGTCTCTGGATGTTTCTCACTCTTATGTCAGTAAATCAGTCAGTAATCATTTATTAAGTGCCTACTGTGTTCTAGCCACCACGCTGAGTGATGGGAATATAGAGAAAGACCAAAAATAGTCCCTGCCCTCAAGGTGTTCACAATCCAATATGATTGCTCGCATTTAGCTCTAAGTTTTCTGGCTTGTAGGTTATGCAGTTACTTCTTTTATCTGTGTAGCTCTCATTCCTTGATTAGTTTAGTTAGGTCCTAGATTGTCGAGAACTAGTTGTAGTAAGAGCTGTCTTAAAGGTCACTTACGTTTTTCTTCCAGGAGTTCGTGCAGAGACAGATTCCCGTGTCAGTGGTGTTGATGGATATGAGACAGAAGGTGTCAGGGGGCTCCGGGCTCTTGGTGTAAGAGATCTCTCCTATAAGCTGGTCTTCCTTGCCTGCTATGTTGCACCAACTAATCCAAGGGTAAGTTGTATTTTTTTTTTTATTTCTTAAAGAAGTATAACACTGGATTATTTCTTGGACAAGGGTCTAAGACCCTTGACCCTTTCTGTATATAGAGGTATTATTAGCCTTGCTCATATTGAGGGTTTTTTGGTTTTGGATTGTCCTTGTCTTTCTTTGAATCTCTGGTGCTTAGCACAGTCCCTGGCATATAGTGGGTACTTAATAAATACTTGCTTACTCAACCAGACTCAGACTTTAAGGGGGGTTTATCTAGGAGTTATTTCTTGATTGGTTATTATTTGGTTGTTGATTTTTTTTTTTAAAGCAATCAGGGTTAAGTAACTTGCTCATGGTTACATGGCCAGTTATTTCTGGGTGTGGTACTAAGTATCTGAGCCCAGATTTGATCCTCAGGTCATCCCGACACTGGAACCAGTGCTCTTACTCACTGAGCCACCTGGTTGCCCCTAAGCAGTTGGGGTTAAGTAACTTACTCAAGGTTAAACGTCCAGGTGTTTCTGGGTGGGTGCTAAGTGTCTAAGCCCAGATTCGATCCCCAGGTCATCCTGACACTGGAGCTGGTGCTCTTACTCGATGAGCCACCTGGCCGGCCCTGGTCGTTGATTATTATTGAGTATTTCTTGATTGTCTAATATTGAAACTATATTAGTGTTTTCCATTCTGTAACCTCAGGAGAATTTTGGTTTGTTATTTTAAAATTTTTCTCTATTTCTGAAGTATAAATTTAACATGGTTTGGTTCCATAGTTCTCCTTTCCAGTTATCAAATTCAAATGTATCTCTTTGTGATACGAGATAAAATTACTTAAGCAGATCTTTTTCAGAAGCTGATAAACTGATGAAGATGGCCTAAAAAAGGACAAAAGTGGAAAACATATTTTGTGCAAGAATGTCATAAGAATTGCACATTTAGGGAAGGTCTAATGAGAATTTGCTTTGTTTGTTAGGAAAGACTTTGTGGAAGAGGTGAGGTTAATTATGTAGCTATACTTGTATTTCCCATTTGTGGAAAGGGAAGGAGTTGATAGTATAATGATTATCTCTCAAATGTCCAGGGTTAAACCTAGGTTGAACTCTGGGTTTCAGGTTTTCATTGTATGCTTGGAGATCACATTGCTTAAAACATCATAATGCCTTCAGTTAATAAGCATTTAAAAGTGTCTACTGTTAATGGGGAATACAAAGAAAGCCGAAATAGTTCCTGTTCTCCAAGAGCTTATATATCTAATAGGAGAATCAGCATGCAAACCAGTAATTACATATAGGATAGAGAGTAGATGGGGGTGATTTTAGAAAGTCCTCTTTGTAATACCATGCGTGAGCAGCTTTCCAGAAGAATGCTACTGGGAACTGCTTTTAAGGTTCTGATTAAACAGTATAGTGAACACCCTATTTATTCCATAACAAGTCAAAGCAAAACATTCACAGAAAATCAAGGTACAGCATTCACAATATTACAATTTATCACAGAAAATCACAATATAGTATTCACAACAGCTTATCATTAAAATGGCCACATAGTTTTCACCAAAGTGGTCACAATATTTAGAACAAAAAACAATCATCTCAAAGTAGAGTAGTCAAAGTCTTCCACTCATGGGGCACACTAAATTAACTCAGTCAGAAAATACACAAACCCTCCACCCCTAGGTCATTAGTAAACTACAATTTCATAGTTACTCAGCACCCAGGGAGAGGTCTTTTCATCTTGACTTGGGGCCTGGTCTCATATTCCCTGGATCCCTTTCCATGGTCAGATTCTACCTGGATTCACTAGACTGTCACCTGGGTTCAATGGCAGACAGCTCCCAGTTCCTTGTCCAGCTCTCTGGGTAGGTCCTGCTCCACACTGAAGTTCATAGGGTCTAGTCTGTCTCAAATTCTTAACAATTTCTGCTCCCGGGAATTCAAGGCTCAACCAAGCCACAAAGTCCCTGCATCCTGGTCATGCTTCCTCAGTTTTCTGCAGGTCGTTCAAAAAATCAGAATCACCTTATCCAGCCCGGGGGGAGGGGGCTCCTGGGCTCCTGTTAAGAAGAAACTCCACCACTACAAGTGCTCAGGAAATTCTGGCTCAGTTCTCAATTCTCTGTAGCTGCTCTGCCTCCAGATTTTTGTCCCAAGAAGTTCTGACTGTGCCTCTATGGGGCTTTTCTTATATACCCAGCATTAGCTACTTCCTGCTTCAGCCAACCCCTTCCTGTTACATCAGAAACAGTGGTTCATACCTTCTGTTTCTTTCACAGAGGCTTGATCATTACTAAGTGCCAAGTACCTGCTTACTTGCCAATACAAAGGGGTCAAATTATGTTACCATCACACTCTTGTAGAAGGTAGACGAGTCCTCAGGGAAACCAGGAAGCAGAGGTGAGAAGGGATAGCATGCCAAGCATGGGGGAAAGTCATGGTGACAGACAATGGGCATGTCATGGGTTTAACTATCATCTCTTTGAATGTGACACCCAGATCTACAAATCCATCCCTTGTCTCTTCCCTTCAGGCTTAGATGACCAGTTACCTATTCTGTTTGTCAAACTTGATGCCCTGAAGACATCTTAAACTCAGTATTGTTTAAAACCAACCTCAAACTTTTCTATTTCTGTCCTAGGCCGATATCCTTCTAGTGCCTTAGGTTTGTGTTCTCAGCATTGTCCTTGACTTTCCCTTTCCCTCACACCATATGTCCAGTGTCCATTTCTACCTTCATAGTGTTGCTAACACCCCACCTCTTCTTTTCACTAACACAGATACTACCATAATTCAGGCCCTCATCATTTCTGGCCCAGATTATTGTGGATACCTCCTAATTGGTCTATATGCCTATAATTTTTGCTAGTATTTTATTTACATTTTTTGCATCTATATTTATTAGGGAAGTTGGTCTATAATTTTCTTTTTCTGGTTTGGCTCTTCCCAGTTTAGGGATCAATACTGTCTTTGTATCATAAAAAGAATTTGGTAGGATACCTTTGCCAATTTTCTCAAATAGTCTATTTAGTATTAGAATTAATTGTTCTTTAAATGTTTGATAGAATTCTCTGTAAATGCATTTGGCCCTGGAGATTTCCTAGGGAGTTCATTGATGGCTTGTTCAATTTCTTTTTCTGAGATGGGATTATTTAAGTATTTTACTTCCTCTTCTGTTAATCTGGACGATTTATATTTTTGTAAATATCTATCCATTTCTCTAAGATTGTCAAATTCATGGACATACCATTGAGCAAAATAATTTTTTTTTTTTAAGCAATCGGGGTTAAGTAACTTGCTCAAGGTTACAGGGCCAGTTATTTCTGGGTGTGGTGCTGAGTGTCTGAGCCCGGATTTGATCCAGGTCATCCCAACACTGAAGCCCGTGCTCTTACTCGCTGAGCCACCTGGCTGCCCCTAAGCAATTGGGGTCAAGTAACTTGCTCAAGGTTACACGGCCAGGTGTTTCTGAGTAGGTGCTAAGTGTCTGAGCCCGGGATTCGATCTCCAGGTCTTCTCAACACTGGAGCCGGTGCTCTTACTCGCTGTGCTACCTGGCCGCCCCAATAATTCTTAATTATTGTTTTAGTTTCCTCTTCATTAGAGATAAATTCACCCTTTTCGTTTTTGATACTGGTAATTTGGCTTCTTTTTTTTTTTTTTAAATCAGATTGACCAAAGATTTATCAATTTTATTGGTTTTGTGTTTGTTTTCATAAAACCAGCTCTTAGTTTTATTTATTAGTTCAATAGTTTTCTTAATTTCAATTTTATTAATCTCTCTTTTGGTTTCTAGTATTTCTAATTTGGTATTTAATTAGGAATTTTCAGTTTGTTCTTCTAGCTTTTTCAGTTTTGTACCCAGTCCATTGATCTCCTCTTTTTCTGTTTTATTCATGTAAGCATTGAGGAATATAAAACTTCCCCTAAGAACCGCTTTTGCTGCATCCCATAATTTGGTATTGCCTTACATATTGCTGTCAAAGTGATTTTTACTTAAAAAGTTACTGTACCTCATTTCTCACCTGTAAGAGGTCAGAGTTGCACTACTAGATTGCTTCTTGAATTTCTTTCCAATTAAAGGCTTAGAGGGATTAAATACTTAAAATACTCTAGGCCTTTATTTAAATGGCACTTCCCTATCAGAAATTACAATGGCTGGGGGCAGCTAGGTGGTGCAGTGAGTAAAGTGCTGGCCCTGGCTCTGGGGTCAGGAGGAGCGAGTTCAGTTCAGGCCTCAGACACTTAACACCCACACAAAAAAAGCTAGCTGTGTAACCTTGGGCAAGTTACTTAACCCCAATTGCCCTCCAAAAAGGCAAAAAAAAAAAAATTACATTGGCATTCTACTGACTTTAGAATAAAATTTAAATTCATGTATTTAGCTTTTAGAGCTCTAAGTACCCTGGTCCCATCTGACCTTTTCAGGTTCATTGAATGTTACTCCTCTTCCAACATCTGTGATCCGGCCAAACTGCTCTTCTTTCTCTCTGTTTTATCTCCCATTCCCATAGCTTTGCATTGGAATGTTTTCTCCTCTGCCTTCTGGCTTCCCTGATTTTTTTCGTAGAGTCCCCTCTTCCTTTAAAATGCACCTCAGACACCCTCTTTTGCATGAAGGCTTTCCTGATCCCATATTACCTGGTATTTAACTGCTCTGTGTGTGTGTGTGTGTAATAACTTCATACATATGCTGTACATTATATATATTTGTCTTCCCTTATTAGAATGGAAGCACATTGAGAGTAAGAATTTCATTCTTCATACTTATACCCCCAGCACCTCACAGTGCCTGGCACATAACAAGCACTTAATTAAATACTTATTGGGTGATTGAAGGATATAGCTTTTGAAGAGGTTTAAATACCAAACAGGAGACTTTGTATTTAATCTTAGGAAGGGAATAGAGAGTCAGTGGAGTTATTGAGTAAGGGAACCACTAGAAGAAGGGGAAAATATATATATATATATAAAATTTTTTCTTTTTTTGGGGGGGAAGGCAGGGCACTTGGGGTTAAGTGACTTGTCCAAGGTCACATGGCTAGTAAGTGTTAAGTGTCTGAGGCTGGATTTGAACTCAGGTCCTCCTGACTCTAGGGACTGGTGCTTTATTCACTGTACCACCTAACTGCCCCTAGAAATATTTTTTTTACTCACGAGTCCTTTTCTTTGCTCTCTGGCATATAGACCTAGTAGCTGTATCACTGGATCATAGGGTCATGATATAATAGCTTTTTGGTCACAGTTCCAAATTTTTTCCAGAATGATGGGACCAGTTCACAGTTCTACCAACAGTGCATTAATATATCTGTTTTCCCTCTGACCCCCTCCAACTTTTGTCATTTTTATAAACTTTGCTTATCTAATAGGTGTGATGTGTGGTACCTCTGAGTTGTTTTGATGTGCATTTCTCTGATTTACTTCAATTGTTAATCTTTGATTAGCATAAATCACATATTCCCCTTTATCTTTTTCCTCCCCTCTCCTATTTTTTTATACCCTCCCATTCTGTAATTTAGTTGCTTAAAAACATTGTCCTGTTGGCAGGGTTTTAGAAAGTTTGGTCCATGATGTTTCAGGCCTGTTTCTCCCCCATCATTTCTCTTTGATTTCTGCTTTTGCCCTTATCTCCTTGTGTATTTTCAGAAAGAAAACACTTTGTTGCTGTATTTCTTCACCTTTCTTGTTTTTCTAACATCTGAGGTGTTTGAGAAAGGAATGTTTGCTTTTTATTGAATACCCATCATTTTTCATTAATGTTTAGGCTTAAGTTTGCAGGACTTGGCATTTTGGGTTCTATTTTGTTTTCCTTTGCTTTTCAGAATATATTCTATTCCTTCCTGTAGTTTTTGGTAGATTCAGAAGTCTTGTTATTCAAATGTCCTTTCTTTTTTTTTTTTTTTTAAGCAATTGGGGTTAAATAGCTTGCTCAAGGTTAAACGGCCAGGTGTTTCTGGGTGGGTGCTAAGTGTCTGAGCCCAGATTCGATCCCCAGGTCATCCTGACACTGGGACTGGTGTTCTTACTCGCTGTGCTACCTGGCCACCCCTCAAACGTCCTTTCTTTTATATCTGAAAGTTTTTCTACTGGTCACTTGGAGAAACTCTTGTTTGTCTTTAAGTGCTGTGCCTTGGAATTGGCAGCATAGAATTTTTGTTCTACAGGTAACTTGGGGATTCTTTTGATTGGCACTTTGTTGTCTGTGATCAGAAATTCTAGAGAGTTTTCTTGGTACTATTTCTTGTATTATGAGATTCAGGTTTTTTGACTTGTGTTCTTCTGGGAGATCTATCATCCTTGAGTTGTCCTCATACTTCTTATCTTGAAGATAAGTGTGAAGATCATTTTCTTTTAGCTGTTTTGCTCTTTTTTGTTTCTCTTCTTCCAGATAGTCTTTCATTTTGTGTATTTGCATTCCCAGTTATCAGTTCTCTGGCTCTGTTGTGGCACCGAGAGTTGTAACAATCCAACAAGTCACTACTGCATCTTTAGAAAATTTCTGCCATTTGGAGTTTGGCACTTTGAAGCTCTGGTAGTAGGCTGGGAGTTGGGGTATAAAGTTGTGTTGCAAGCCCATGAGTCTGCTCTTGCTGCCCCTTTATAGGTGATAAGGGAGGAAGTCCTGAGTTGGAATTAAGAGTTAAGTGTGACCTGGAAGTCCACATTCACCTTTCCAATACTCTTTGTATTCTCTGTGCACTTATAAGTGTGAAGATATGTGTGTACCAATAGAATGTAAGTTTCTTGGGGGCAGGGAATATTTTGCTATCCCTAGTGCCTAGCACATAATAGACACTTATTAATATATATAAATATATGATCAATATATATGAATAATAATATAGACACATATTAATATATGTTAATTGGCTGGTTTGGTTTTTTTTGCTGGAACTTCACAGCTTCCAGATTTCCTGCTTTCACTTTCCAGCTGAGGGTTTTTTGTTTTTTTTAGCTAAGCAAGTGATGTTTCTTCTCCCCCTCTTCCTTATGCTCCTGTCACATATCATATTGGGTTGTCATTACACTAACACTTGGTTTTTTTATTATTTTTTTTAAGTTTGGTGGAAAAGAGCTCCGAGATGAGGAACAAACAGCTGAGAGCATTAAGAACCAAATGTCTGTGAAGGAGTGGGAGAAAGTGTTTGAAATGAGTCAAGATAAAAACCTTTACCACAATCTCTGTACTAGCCTTTTCCCTACTATACACGGTAAGAGTTTAATGACTTAGACTTAAAACTGAAGTGTTTATCGCAATATTTTTATTTTTAAAATGGAAAGGAATTGTAGATCATGGAGGCACCTACATGACAGTGTTCAGAGCACTGGGCCTCAAGTCAGAAAGACTTGAGTTCAAATCCCCTCTCAGATACTTGCTAGCTGAGCAAGTCACTTAACTGCTTATCTGCCTTTTAGTTTCATCTGTAAAATGGGAATGATAATAATAGCACTTACCTCACAGAGCTTTTGTGAGAATCAAATGAGTTAATATTTGTAAAGCCCTTTGCAGACCCTAAAGCACTATATAAATTCATAACTCACTTAACATTTTCCCCTTTTTCTGTTTTCTTAAAGAAATTTCTTGTTATGGTTCGTGCCCTCTTGGTAAAACTCATGTTCCTCACATTTTTGACAGTTATAAATTATAATTCCTGCTGTTATATTTTCCTGTGTTTCTTATCCTCAGTTGAAGTGGAGTGCAGAAGATTACTGTCATTAAAAAAATACCTCTTCATTTTTTATTTACTTATTTATTTAGGAATACCCCTTCTTTTTTTTTTGCCTTTTTTTTGGAGGGCAATTGGGGTTAAGTGACTTGCCTAAGGTCACATGGCTAGGGTGGGTTTTTTGTGTGTGGTTTTTTTTGTTGTTGTTGTTGTTGGGGTTTGGGGGGGAGGGATTTGAACTCAGGTCCTCCTGATTCAAGGGCTAGTGCTCTATTCACTGCGCCACCTAGCTGCCCCCTACCCCTTCATTTTTAAGGATATGATTAAATCTTTTAGCTTTCCTCACTTTCTCTCCTACCCTGCCACGACTTCCCCCCTCTTCCCCCCCTTCTCTTATCCTTGGATTAAGCCAAGAGCTTATAAGACTGTTGGATCTTTCTTATGGGTCTGCTTTTAATCATTTAGAATAGTCTCTTTCTAGATATCTAATCAGGGAAATTGAACATGGATCATAGATTTGGACTGAAAGGGGAGACTCTTAGAAGATCTGGTCCAACCCTCTCATAGTTAGGAGTTGAATCAAGGAGAACTAAAGTGATGAGCCCAGGCTTACTAAGGTTGAAATGACAGAACTGGAATTTTAACCCGGGTCCTCCTATCCAAAGCCACCAAGGCATTTTTGTGGACTTTTTTTTTTTTAATATGTAGCTTATTATGGAGTTTAACTGGAGTAGGGGAAAAGTTCCATTATGGCAATTTATCAGAATATTTGAAAATATTAATGGAATATGTCATTGAGTGGCATAGTTTGGTTTGAAATAAAACTAGTTTGAAAATTGAAATTTCTCTGATGGTTTTAGGTTTTGCTGGCTGTGTGTGATTTGTTAATTGAAGAACTTTTTGTCTTGAATTATCTTTTTTTGTTAATCAAAGGCATTTAGTTACTACTCAATCCAGAGGAATATTTTTCTTTCATAGCAGTTTTCATAGGATTCAATTTTTGTTGCTTGTTTCCTTCCTGTAAAGATTTTCTGAGCACTTAGAAGAAAGCACATATATATATATATATATAGGTGCCTAGTGAGGTATCTATTAGTCCTTTTACTGAAATCATCTTCTAGTTCCTTATAGAGTGTAGGTGACCCTGGATTCTTTTGTTTAAATATTATTTCTCTTTCAATTAATGTGCTTTAATTTTTTTCTCCCTCTCAGTTCCCCTCTTTTTCATTGCCAAGGGGAAAAAAATACCTTTGTAACAAATGTGCAAAACAGATTCCCACGGTGGCCATGTCCAAAAATAGACGTCTCTAAATCTACACCCCGAGTCTATCACCTCTTGGTCAGGCCTGTGGGTGTCATGCTTCATCATGGGGTCCTCTGCAGTTATGGTTGGTTATGGTGGCGAGATGGTGGTTTTGAGCATGTAGAAAGCATTTACCAAATGCTGCTTTCAGGTTTGCTTATGAGATAATGTGTACGAAGCCCTTAGTAAATCTTTAAACACTATGTAAGTGTAAGCTGTTGCTTTTTATATTTTTAAGTCAGTAAACATTTGTTGAGTACCTACTGTGTGCCAAGCACTGTGATAAGTGCTAGGAATTCACAGAAAGGTAAAAGACAGTTCCTTCGCTCAAGAACCTCAAAATCCAATGAGGGAGACAATGTACGGATAACTGTACAAATAAGCTATGTGCTGGATAAGAAATAATCAAAAGTGAAAGGTATTAGAATGAACAGAGATTGGGAAGAGCTTCCTGTAGAAGATGGGACTTGAAGGAAGAAGCCAGGAGGCAGGGCTGAGAAGGGAGAGTTCTCTGTGCTTGAGGGACAGCCAGGGAAAAGATAGGAGCTGGAAGGTGACAAGGTTAGTATCACTGGATTGAAGAGTATGTGGGAAGGGGTATAAGGTTTAAGAAGACTGGAAAGACAGGGGATGGGCAAGTTATCAATGGCTTTGAATGCCAAATAGAAAGTTTTTAAAATACTTGATCCTGGTAGTCATAGGGAGCCACTGCAGTTTATCAAGTTGGGACCGGGATGAAGGTTATAGGGTGAGACTAGGGCTAAAGAGGTTTAAGGACCAAGGGATACATCATTGCATCATGGGATAGTAGATAAGCACTGGATTTGGGTTTAGATCCTGCCTTTGGTATTTCTCTAGTTATGTATCTGAACAAGTCACTTAACTACTTTTAGCAATTCTCTAAAATTTACCTGTCTTAAGTTATAGACAAGTCCAAGGAGCTCCCAAACTGATGAAATCATACATTCTTGGTGTATAATTGATTAAAGAGGGTCCCCGGTCTTATCGTTGTGGAGTTTCTGACCAGCCATACTGATTCCAATCCATCCATGCCTTCTTATCCACATATTTCTGTAAATCATCAATAAAAGAGCTAATGAGACACTAGAGGGCTTTCTCTAGATCTTCTAACAGTATGGTTATCTATATGTTGTCCCTTTTTAAAATTAGAATATTTTTTCAGTTAATTCAGCATTATTTTCTCTCCCCCCTACTCCACCTCAGCCCTCAAAAAAGAAAACCCTTCTAACAAATATACCTAGTCAAGCAAAGCAAATTTCCATAATATCCTTGTCCAAAAAGGATTGTCTCAGATATACGTGAAAATTATCATTTCTCTGTTATGAAGTTGGTATCATGCTTTGTCATGGCTCCTATGGAGTTGGTTATTGCATTAATCAGTGTTTAAGTATCTCAAAATTGTTTGCCTTTGCATGTTATTGTATGAGTTGTTATCTCGATTCTATTTATTTCTCAGGTTTCTCCAAAACCATCTCCTTTGTCATTTCTTATAGCATAATAGTACATATGAACATTTGGACATTTTTTTTGTGTTTCCACCATAGGGTTGGATCACCTCCTGCTACAATAAGGAGGCCAGGGTTAGGTTAGATGAAGCAGATGATTTTAGGGCACCATTTCTAGCCCCTTCCTTAAACCAGGAGTTATGACCCTTTAAAAAGACTTCAGATACCCAGGGGGTTGCTGATTCCCATTGCTGCTTCAGTCCTGTGAACCACCTTGGATGTAGATTCCAGTATATGCATCCACACCTGTGGAATTTTAATGGGATTTAAGATCCTCCCCACCCGTTAATAGACCTCAGGTGGAGCCTATTAAGGGAAGCTTGCTTAGGGGAGGCTTGCTTGTAGGGAGGGAGGCTTTCACACCTTTTGCTAATTTCTAATTAGGCACTGAGCCAGGAGGGTTTTGATGCTGTCTGGCTCTGAGAAGTGGGTATATACTCTGAGTTGGTGTTTTGATTTAGGGGCTCGCTTATGAGAAGGATCTTATGATTCCCTGGTTGAGATTCTGAGTGGTCATATATTCAGAGCTCCCTGCCTGCTCCCCACCTGCTCATATGCAAAGGCTCTCTCAATCCAGGGATGTATGTAAAGTGTGTAGTTGATTCAGGCAGTCAGAGCCCTGTCTGTTGGTCTTTATTTCTCTGCTTTGTATTTTCTCTGAAGTTCAGGGTGCTGACTTTTCCTCTGAACTAGTGAATGTAATTTTAAAAAATTGCTGGCCCCTTAAACAGTTATCTTTCTTAGTAAAGCAGACCTAAGAACCTGTGCTAGCGGCCATTCTGGGTACGCCAGTGTGGTTACCTCTACAGCTTGCCACATCATCACTTGTCTGTCACTACTGGACTTCAGAGATTGAGCCTTCCAATCTTGTATTGGTCTGATTAGCTAGTCAGACATGCTGTACATTGACCCTAACATAGTTATGTCATTTTGGTCCTCTTTGATTACAAAGGACAAACAACCAAACCAGTGGCACCTATAGTGCCATCACATTCACATATTCCTTATTCCATTCCCCAGTTGATAGGCACCTCCTGAGTTTTTGGTTCTTTGCCACTACAAAAAGAGCTTTTTTCTTTTTTTAATCTCTTTGGAGTTTAAGCCTAGTAGTAGTATTGCTGGGTCAGAGGGTTTAGTAACTTTTTAAACAGAATTCCAGAATGGCTGGACCAGTTTGCAGCTCTGCCAACAGTAGATTTATGTGCTTGTTTTCCACAGTCCCTCACCATTCATCATTGTCCCTTTTCCTTGTCTTTGCCAATCTGATAGGTTTGAAGTAAGGTTTAGAGCTTAAGAATTGCTTTAATTTGCATTTTCTCATTAATGCTTTGGAGTTTTTTTTTTCCGTATCTAGAGATAGCTTGGATTTCTTCCCTTGAGAACTGTCTGTTTGTACCTTTGACTTTATCAGTTGCAGAGTGCTTCCAGCTGTAGATGGATTCATTCATGTATATTTGCCCTATGCTCTGCTGGTCCTCGGAGTCTCTAAGGGTAGTGGGGAGAACTTTGTGCCATGTCCCAGGCTGGAGAAATTTAAAACTCCACTGACAGCTCTCGTCTTCCTCTAAAGAGGAAGGTAGAGATGGAAGCCTGATGGCTGGTAGATCTTTGTAAACCTAGGAAGTGACAGGAGGTTGACTATTAATCTAATCTGATTGATGTTGGGTCAGAGTCTCTTTAATTTGTAGTTCTCTAATTATTAGTAATTTAGAGCATTTTTTGTATGGTTGATAGATCGAATTTCTTCTCTTGATATCTGCTTGCTCTTATTTTTTTATTATTAATTAGGAATGCCTTTTAGTCTCATAAATTTGAATCTGTTCCTTATATATCTTAGAAATGAGACCTTTATCAGATAAACTGTAAAATATTTTCCCAGTTAACTGTTTCTTTCCTAATTTTAATTACATTGGATCTGTTTGTACAAAAGCTTTTTAAGTTTCACGTGGTCAAAATTGTCCGTTTTATGTTTTATGATTCTCTCTATCCCTTGTCTGTTTGGTCCTGAACTCTTGCCTTATCAATAGGTCAGAAAAGTAATTTCTTCTCTAACTTGTTCATGGTGTGACCTTTTTTATCTTAAAACATGTCTCTATTTGGAGATTATCTTGGTATGTGATGGGAGGTGTTAGTCAAAACCTAACTTCTGCCAAACTGCTTTTCACTTTTCCCAGCAGTTTTTGTCTGTGAGGTCTTTGGATTTATCAAGTACAAGGTTGTTCTATTTGTTTGCTTCTTTGTTGTGGGCCTGATCTGTTCCACTGATCAACTTCTTTATTTTTATCCAGTACCAAATCTAAATCTTCCATCACACCTGTACTAAGTTGAGCCCTTCATCCTTACCCCCTCCTCACTGGTCCCCCTCTTCTCTAGTTATATATTGACTTTTATGCCACTTTTCAGATGCAAGAGTCATAGGCTGTGGTCTATTTAAACTCGGCTTTTCATTGCCCTTTGGAGCATTTCAGTTGTGATTCTTTGGAGACTGTTATGTATCATGGTTCACGGCTCCCCATAGCATCACTGGGAGAATGTTATGAAAAAATGAGCTTTAATGGCAGAAAGTAGCTTTGGATCATTTCAGGCACTAAACATTTTTCCAACTAAATTTGAAAAGTGCAACCTCTTTTCTATCTCTTACTTTACAAAACCATAACTTCTCTCCTTTACTTTCAGGTAACAATGAGGTAAAACGGGGTGTTCTTCTGATGCTCTTTGGAGGTGTTCCCAAGACAACAGGAGAAGGCACCTCCCTGAGAGGAGATATAAATGTTTGCATTGTTGGTGACCCCAGCACTGCCAAGAGCCAGTTTCTCAAGTAAGCATCCATAGCTACAGTGAGTAGAAAGTGACCTTTTATGTTTAGAGGTTTCTTTGGTTATCTGAAATGCATTTATGATGAGGAGAAGGGAGTATGGGGGCAGAGTGTATGTTATATTGGTTTATTAAGTACTCAGGAACATTATATACTCTTAAGATATATACTTAGGGTGGAGACAGTCCATGTATATAGTGAAGAGGATTCTAGGCTTAGAAATCTTGGATTCAGTTCCAGCATTTATACTAATTATGACTATGGAAAAATCTCATCACCTCCCTGAAATCTTGTCAAATAAGGGAAATTATATTTATGATACATAGATTTTTTATGTGAGAGAATTACTTAGCCATTTTAAAAATTTTAATATATGGAGGTATCCTCCAGCTTATGTAACTTTTTCTTGCTCTAGAGTTGCATGGTTAGATGTTAACTACCTGAAAGTGCTACTGATTATAACATTTTAGTCACAGATAGAGATTTGGAAGGGACCTTGGAGGTCCATAGAGATAACTTTACAGGTATTAACAGCTAGACATAGCATTTGAACCCAAAAGCCTGTACTCTTTCAATTTCAACTCAGTGCCTCTCATCTGGGTTGATTTTTAGATGTGAAAGTGGAGGCTCTAAGCTAAATGGAATTTTTCTTTGTTTTCTAAGAATTGTGTTGCCTTTAATATATGTTAATGCTATTGTATCTGGTTCTCTTGATTAGATATGTTCTCAGAATCATTTTTCCTACTCGTGTAATCATTACGCTGTCCTTGCATTAGTTTTAGCTCATTATTTGAACAAACTAAAGCTATTTAAAAGGCCAAGGAAAGCAAGACTTTCATAGTATCATATCAGACTACATTTAACATAAGTTTTCCCCCACCCAGTGTGTGGGCTGCATCCTTTCCAATAGACCATACTCAGTGGCTTGCTCTCAGATATTCTAGAATGTCATTTAATGCTTAATTATAACCCCTGATTATAATCACTCTCGTTCCTGAAAAAGGTGCTCTGAGAATAGACCTGGGTTGCAGGTTAATTTGATGCCTTTCCATTTGATGTCCTTGAATAGGCACGTGGAGGAGTTCAGTCCCCGAGCTGTGTATACCAGTGGTAAAGCCTCCAGTGCTGCAGGCTTAACTGCAGCAGTGGTGAGAGATGAAGAATCCCATGAGTTTGTCATAGAGGCTGGAGCTCTGATGTTGGCTGATAATGTAAGCAGTGGTTTAAAATCCTTGAATTTAAAAATTAAAGCTCAAACCTATCATGGTAGGAATAAGAAACGATGGTACCTGCTTTTGGTTTTTGATTTTTTCTTAGAATAGGTTAAGGTTGAAAAATTGGAATAAAATCAAAGAGATCTTATTTTCCTCCAAAAAAGGCCAGAGATGATTTTTTAAATGTCCTAATCTATTAGTCTAACAAAATGATTGTATAGCGCTCTCCATGGGTATTTACTGAACTCTCCAGGGTGTATTACTCTTTGTTGTATCCTGATTGGTTTGTGAAAAGCCAGTATTTTTTACCATCATTTTAAATTTGTTGCCCCGCTGTGTGAGCCAGCATACAGAAGGACTATGTCTGTTTCCTCATTCAGACATCTCAAACCACTCCCGTAAAATCAAACATGTTTTTAAATAACAACCAATCTATAAGAGGTCACATAGTGAACTGGATAGTGGTCTACTTGAATTGAGTTCAAATTCTGCCTTGGACACAGACTAACTGTGGTCATAAGCAAGTTACTTAATTCCTGGGTGTCCCAGGACTATTAAATCTATAAATTACAGATGCTATCCCACTCTGTATTGGTAGGAGTTTCCAATCACAAGGGCCGGCCCAAAAAAGGGGGGAAGCTTGTTTACATAGGGATGTTGTAAATTGGATGATGGTTAAGAAAGGATGAGTGTATTGTGCCCACAGGTAGGTGTGTAGAATATGTATTTATCTCCATTGTTCTCCATCATACTTATTTACATTTCTCTCCCCAGTGGCCCCAGAATTTGGCAAAGGAGAGTAAAAAAAACCACATTGTAGCACTGTAAGATGTATACTAGAGCATTTCAGTCACTGGTAGAGAAGTCCTTTTTGACTTAGGGGCTGAACCAAATGTGGGGAGCAAATTAAAGATTTAAGATAAAAAAATCTGTCTCTCTACAAAGACTTCTTTTATATACAATTCACATTTATGTGAAATTAACCACTTATTTGGAAAATAGGTCAGCTCAAGCATTTATTTATAACCACTTACTTTAAGGTTTTATCTCATTTGATTCTCACAATAACCCTGAGAGATAAGGACTATTATCCTCCTTATTTTACAGATGAGGAAACTGAGGCAAGCAGATTAAGAGGCTTGCCCAGGGTCACATAGCTGATTCTGATGCAGGATTTGGATTCAGGTCTTCCCGACTCCAGGTCCAATGCTTCTGGAAGGCAGAGTATTTAATTTTTGTTTTGTAGCACCCATTGACTAAACACATAGTTGGCATATAAAATAAATGCTTTGTAGTATTGGTAAAACCTTGTGATTTTGGCATGTTGGTCTTGTTCCTTTGAAGCTTGCAGTAAGACTGCTTACTCTTGAGTCTTCATTTGCTTTCAGGGAGTATGTTGTATTGATGAGTTTGATAAAATGGATATGAGGGACCAAGTTGCCATTCATGAAGCCATGGAGCAACAGACAATCTCCATTACCAAAGCAGGAGTTAAGGTATGTCAGAGCTAGCTTCACCATTTAGAATAGGGCCAGAAAGAGGTGGTTTGGGCCCCTGGAAGAAAGTAACACTTTTCATAAGAATTGAGATTGCAACCTTTCATTGCTAGAGATAACAAGTCTTCTTGAGGCATTGTGGAGGCATGTGGTTTTGCCACTAATATATGAAAGGTGGAGAAAATATTGGGGGTGTTTGTAGATTGAAAATAATCTCCCTACTAAGGTTCTCTGTTTTGCAAGAAAGCAAGGGGTGTGCATCAATGCACACCCAGTTACACTAATGACGGGGTCATTGAGACCCTTTGTTCTTAAATGACTAGTGATTTTTCACCTGCCCTGTGTTTTTCACATTTGAGATTCTGTAGACATCTGGAGTAGCAGCTAATTCCCTCTCTCCCTCTCCTGTCCCTGTTCCCATCTCTCTCTTTTTCTTTCCCTCTCTCCCTCCCCTGTGGCTCCAAGTGTTTTCAAACATTCTCAATGTCTTTTTTATCCTCCTTCTCTAACTTTGAGCCTGGACCCACATCACAGGTGTATGATGTTTTAGAAATGGGAACCAGTGAACATGGTTAAAAGGGAGTGTTACATTTTTGTTGCTGTTTTGTGTCAAAGAAGGGGAAGGTGGTTAATTAGTTGGGTTTCTCTTTTCTAATTTTTTCCTTTGTTTTGTGGCCAGGCTACTTTGAATGCCAGAACGTCCATTCTGGCTGCAGCAAACCCAGTGAGTGGACGCTATGACAGGTCAAAGTCACTGAAGCAAAACGTAAATCTCTCTGCTCCCATCATGTCCCGATTTGATCTCTTCTTTATTCTTGTGGATGAGTGTAATGAGGTAACTGTGGGAGCTGTCATTCTCCCCCCTCCTTTTTTGTTTTCCATTTGAGCAATTGAGTGAAACAAGACTGGAAGTTAAAACTGCCTAACAGCTGGCACATGTGTATGTGCAGTGACCTTTCCTTTCAGGGGGCGGGCGGGAAATGTGTTCTGCAGCTGAAGTAAAAATGGCTTGAGTTTGACCTTACTTAAGTGGAACTGGGGGAGTGTGAGGCTTAAAATGAACTCTGACCAACCATCCAGAGCCCAGAGAGCATTTCAGATCTTGCCGACCCCCTCCCCCCCCTTTATTTATTTACTTTTGCTGAGTTTGATGGACCAGGTTTGGGGCAGGGCAGGGTGAGCCTACAAAATGTGTGGGTAGAAATTTAATAAAGATTGGATACATTTTTCTTCTGTCTGTGCCTTTGTTTAAAAAGCATTTTACTTACATTTAGAGTCAGCATTTACCCTTTTCTATTCTATTTCTGAAAGTCCACCTTCTATTGTTGTTAAACAAAACATTGCCTTGAAAGGGTGGAGGGTTTTTTTTCCCTTTAGAAAAGAACCAAGTGAAGGTCTTTCATCTGCTTTACTGTCTGACAGCTTGGGGTAGGAATTATGTGCAGACAGCAGGTGGCTAATCAAAAAAGCATGTTTGGTTTGTCTTAGGTCACAGATTATGCCATTGCCAGGCGGATTGTAGATCTGCATTCAAGAATAGAGGAATCCATTGATCGAGTCTACTCCCTTGATGACATTAGAAGGTATCTGCTCTTTGCAAGACAGTTTAAGCCTAAGGTAACTTGACCCTTTTTGCCATCCTATTATATGTACAGTGGTGCACTCTAGGCAGGTACATTACACAAAATGGCACAAGGATGAGTTCTGCTAGCTGTAAAAGTTTTCAGTGGTAATCTAAAGTTATGGTTGGATTTAGGAAAAGAGCAAGGTCAGACATAACTAATGGTACAAATGTCCAGGCTCCACTTGCCAATTAAATGGTGATCTACGTCCTCCAGCTAAGTACCATTTGGTCTTTCTACTGCTATCATAAGAATAAGTTAGGAAATAAGAAAGTTAAACCTAATTCATACTCATGTCTTCTAAGTGATAGTAGTTTGAGAGGCATCAAGGTAGTACATGGAGAGCCAACCTAGATCTGGAAGGCCTGGGTTTAAGTCTCATCTCTTGAACTTCCATATGTGGCCATGGGTAATTTGTTTTAATTTTTCAGTGCCCTGGACAACTCTCTGAAACAAACAGTTCTCTATTATGAAACTTGGCATAGGGGCACAAATTCCCGTCCCCACCCAGAGACATAATTGGCATTTCCCTGTCACTCCACAGTTTACAGAGTGCTTTATATAATCTCATTTGAGCCTTGTAACAACCTTAAGATGTAGATAATAGATTTTATTCCCTTATTACAGATATAGAGACCAAGTTTCCTACTTGTTCAAGTTGATATAGCCAGTGAACAGTAGAGCTAAGACTGGTACTGATATTTTCTGACTTTAAACCTACAGTTCTTTCCCTAGTACTGTAAATCCTCTGATACAGACCATACTCAATCTTTTTGAAAGGAAAAATCATAGTTATACACTAGAAAACAACATTGTTTGTAGGCTACATTCAGGTTTTATACAAATCAGATTAGTCAGAGAGAAAATTCTGCCTACGTTTGGCTGTTGTCTAGGCTCTGCTACTAAAAAACAAAAATAGGGGTAGGGAAGTAGAGTTTGAAACTATGTAATCAAATACTCAGAATGCAGTGTTTTCATGAATATAACTTCTTGGATCAATCAGAATGAATCAGAAAACTCATTGGTTCTTAACTCTTGTTGCTGAAAATTCCTTAAACTGTTTTGGTCCGTTACTTTAAATTAGTGTAATGAACATTAATCATTCTGATGCATGACAGTGATTGTACAGCCCATCTTTCTGAACCTCAGTTATATTTTTATATTATATTGTAGTTGGTGTAGGAGGTTGGTCTGAATCTGTACTGCTCTCAGGGCAACCCTTGGAAGTTTATTGTTTGTTCCTTTGGGTTTTGGGGGAAGGGAGATAGGTCTTTTCATTAGCAAATTCAGAGAATGAACATATTTTCTTGTAATTTTATTATTTTTCTTAAAAGTGAGGGACCTCCTTCCCTTCAAAACAATTATAGTGCTTTTAGATTCTGAGGAACTGAGAATTTACTGCTATTTTGAGATTAGATTAGATTTTAGTGATCCTTGCTTGTGTCCATGACATCTGAGTTGATTTTAAATGCCTAGGCATAATGAGAACAAGGTGAGTCACATGGAAATAAATATTATTTGTAAAAGTTTTCATAGAAAGGTGATAGTTCATCCAGAATATTTATTCTGTGACCCCTATTCACCTTGCTTAATATAGCTGAGTTAGTTGATCTGAAAAATGGAGATAAATCTTAACCACCTTCCATCCTTTTTTTTCTTTGTGTAATTCAGGAAGTAACGTTTTCTAAAATGATTAGCATTTTATATTTGCAGTTACCACTTAATCTTTTTTATTAATTGTTAATTAATTTTTAGTTTTCAACATTCACTTCCATAATATTTTCAGTTCTAAATTTTCTCCCCCTCCCCAAGATGCTGTACAATCTGATATAGGCTGTACATATCCATTTATATTAAACATTTTCACATTCGTCATGCTGTAAAGAACTAAAACCAAAGGGAGGAACCACAAGAAAGAAGAAACAAAAAAAGAGAGAGAGCAAATAGTATTCTTCAGTCTGATTTCAGACTCTAAAGTTCTTTCTCTGGACATGGATAGCATTTTCCATCTTGGGTCTTTTGAAGTGTCTTAGATCCTTGCATTGCCAAGGAGAGTTAAGTCTGTCAAAGTTAGTCATCACACAACGTTGCTGTTACTGGGAAAATGACTTTTTTTTTTTTTGCTTTTTGGAGGGCAATTGGGGTTAAGTGACTTGCCCAAATTCACAAGGCTAATAAGTGTTAAGTGTCTGAGGCCGAATTTGAGCTCAGGTCCTCCTAACTCCAGGGCTGGTGTTCTATTCACTATGCCACCTAGCCACCCCCACATTTCATTTTCAAACAAGCACTTTGAAATCATAGGTTTTCTCAGACATAATTGCTTCGTGAGGAATTTTAAGGTAGTAGTTCAGTAATATTGTCGTTGAAGTGTTTATTGGCCAAGTTATTGTGACGTCTCCAACGTCACAATATGGCACATTATTAAACTAGCAAAATGGTGAGATCTCCTAAAACTTTCTCACATGTCTGACCACAGTCTTCCCTGCAAAAGAGTGAGTGTGCTTCATGCTTCCCTAACCTCTTGGGTGTCTTGAAATAGATTTCCAAAGAGTCTGAAGACTTCATCGTGGAGCAGTACAAGCGTCTTCGGCAGAGAGATGGCTCTGGTGTCTCCAAGTCCTCCTGGAGGATCACAGTGCGGCAGCTGGAGAGCATGATCCGGCTCTCGGAAGGCATGGCCCGCATGCACTGCTGCGACGAGGTCAGTCTGCTGAACACAGTGTTCTGGGGGGGGACGAAAGGCAGAAAGAGAATGGTCCTTTATCTGTGTGGGAAGGGCCAGTATGAGCAGAAAGGCTGAGGTGACCCATCTCCTAGCTTAACTGCCTCACATTTCTTTAGTGCTCCCCTGTAAAGAGTTCATTACCAAGCATTTACAAGGGTATTCTGTATCAGAGCATTGTATAGTGGGGGAGATAAAGTGTCCAGGTCCTAAGTTAGATAGAGTGATGCTTCTAGTGCTCTGTAAGTTGCAGGGAAGGTCCTGACCAGCATTGTGAGTGGGAGTTTTCACACCCAGGAGTTATCTGTGCCAGTGAAATCACAGGTCCAGTTCCTACCTCATTCAGTCAGTGAGCATTTATCAGGCACCTGCAGTGTACCAGGTACTGCCAAGATCTAGGGACACAGAAAAAGGCAAAAGACAGTCTCTGCTCTTGAGGAGCTCTCTCTCTGTCATGATGGGAAATGCCATCTACATCCAGGGAAAGAACCATGGAGTCTGAATGCAGAGCAAAGCATACTATTTGCTCTCTTGCTTTTTCTTTCTTGTATTTCCTCCCATTCATTCTAATTCTTCTATACAACATGACTAATGTGAAAATATGTTTAATAATAATGTATATGTAGAGCCTATGTCAGATTGTATGCCATGGAGGGGAGGGAGGGGGAGAAAATTTAAAACTTATGGAAGTGAACATTGAAAACTAAAAATGAATAAATTAATTTAAAGATTACCTAATACAAAAAAAAAAGGAGTTCTGTCTGATGGGGGAGGAGGAGAACAGCATGCAAAATCCAGTACAGACAGGCTCTACACAAGAGAAATTGGAGATAATCAGTAGAGAAAGGTACTAGAATTAGGTGAAGTGGAATAGACTTCTTGTGGAGGTAGGATTTTATTTGGAATTTGAAGGAAGTGAAGAGCAAGAGAATTCCAGGCATGAGGGGTGCCAGTGAAGAGTGTTCTGTTTGGGGAGCAGCAGGGAAGCTGGTGTCCCTGGATGTCTAAGTGTGAGGGGGGAGGCTGTAGAGAGCCATAGAGGGCGATGACATGTTCATGATCTCTTTAGAAAAATCTTCGGACTTTTGAGTAGAGGACAGGTTGAAGCAAGAAGAGAATTGAGGCAGGGAATCTACCTAGTAGGCTGTTATAATAGTCCCAGCGTGAGGCATTCTGGTCCTGCACAGGGGTGGCAGCATTGTCAAAGGAGAGAAGGTTCACATATGAGACGTTACAGAAATAAAAATCAACAACCCCGGCAGCAGATTATATAGTGGGGGAGGTGGGGGGAGAAATATTGAGGGATGAGATGAACGTCTAGGTTAGGTGCCTAGAAATTGGGAGGATGGTAGCAGTCTTGGTCATCATAGGGAAGAATGGAAGGGAGAGGGCATGGGGAGAAAGAATGAATACAGATGGGCACACGCTGAGTTTAAGATGCTTGTGGGACATCCAGGTTGAGGTATCCAGTAAGCAGTTGGAGATGAAAGTTAGGATTGTTGGAGAGGAGCTATCCTGTGATAGAATGACATGAAAATTTTCCTGGTTAATTTTTTAGAGCAAAATAATCTAAGCAAAGAGCTGTAAACCTCCCAGGTGCTGTGCAGATGTCCTCAATGTTGTCATCATTATCAGCTAGTTGTCAGTCAGAGGAGAAGGACTAGACAATGAACCACCTTCCATTTGTGTAGGACTTTTTTCCTTTTTAATATATGCATTTCAGGGGAGGGAGGGCTTAGGCATTCGTTTAATCCTCGTTAAATGTAACTGGCATGTTGGCTGTGTTAATCAGCTTAAGTGAACATCTCTATTTTGTCCGTCTCTTCAGGTCCAGCCTAAACACGTGAAGGAAGCATTCAGGTTATTGAATAAATCTATCATTAGAGTAGAGACACCAGATATCAATCTGGATCAAGAGGAGGAGCCTCTGATGGAAGTAGAAGAGGGCCCAGATGGCGTCAATGGTGAGTCTTGGCACATCTGAGATTATTTGGGCTAAGAGACCATAAAAGGTTTCTGAAAGTTTTCTAGGAAAACTTGTTGGGTGAAAGGACATTTAAGTTTTAGAGAACCCTGGGTAAGAAAGGAATAATGTAATAGAATTTTGTGCTGATAATGTTCACGTGTTAACTGGGTGTTTGTCCTGCCTGATTCACAAGCTTGTTTTTATTTAGGGAAGTGCAAGTTTTTGTGGGTTACTCCTGGCAGTACTTAGAACTTAAATTTCAGTCCTTCTTATAGCATCCTCTCCCCATACTAGTAAATTCTGAAAGTTGAGTAACTATATGACCACCAACATATTTATTAGATTTGACTTATTAAATTAGGTGATGCTGATGTCCCAGTTACTGTCAATGGAATCAATGGCCACAGTGAAGATGTGAACCAGGATACGGCTCCCAAAGCTTCCTTGAGGCTTGGCTTCTCTGAATACTGCCGCATTTCTAACCTCATTGTGCTACACCTCAGGAAGATGGAGGAAGGTGAGAATCTAGGCTAAATTCATATGCATTTCTGCACAAATTCTGTTGAAATAGATTGCTTCTGATTACCTAATCTGTCATCTTAAAACTTCAGTCCTTGTAACGGATGAATTTGTGGCAACAGCCAACTTGCCTAAGAAACTTTTTTGGGTGAGGGCAGGAGAACATAATCCAAATAGTGTCCTCATGGCTTCATTGTCAAACTGCAAACTTTTGGTGTTACTGAATTGGTATTTTAAAAAAGACTGAAATGACATTTGGGAGCCAAAAAAAAAACAAAACATAATTTTTTGTTTTCTTTCATTGCTTCTAACAGTTGCTCTATTTGGTATATAAGAATTCACATTTTACAGGCCAAGAAATTAAATCAGGGAAACAGAACTATCCCAAAGCCATTCTGAGCTAGAAATAAAATGAATTCCTCACCTTAATCATCTTAAGGTGTTTGGGCACCAGAGTGTTTAATTCAGAACTGGGTCATAGTCCTGACACTGCTGTTTAATGGTTTCCCTGATTTGGAAGAGGCTCCAGAATCTATCTAGTCTAAACTGTACCTGGACAAGTTTTCTTATTCTTCATTTCTCTAGGAGGTTACAAAGAAGTAAGTTGGGGTAAAAGGTCTGAGTTGTTTTTTTTTAATTACTCATTAAAAATCAGTGGAGGTTTTTTGGTTCTTAGGCTCACCTTTGAGACTGGCTTCTGGCATGCAGCACAACTGTGCATTCTCTGCCAATGTGGGGTTTGCTCTGTTGTCGAGGATGATAAGATTCTCTGACCTTGAGCAGCTAAGTAGGATTGGGAAGGGGAGGAAAGGGAGAGACCAGCTGCCTTTGGAGCAAGCATCGAGATTTAACCCTGTCCCTTCTCATTTAGGAAAGAAATTAATTCCCAGGAAGGAAGCTCATCAGTTCTTAATATAACTTGTTTTATAACATTTGCAGAATGATTTATGCCTCCTATTCGTATGACACGATCAGCTTCTGCCACTCACCTTCTCCTTGGGCAAATGAGGAAACTGAGGCATGAAGCATTTTTAAAAACAGGAAATGGGAGCCAAGATTAGATCTAACCACCAAGTCACAATGACTGTATTCCCCAAATAAATTCCACTGGATAGACTTCCTTCACCTCCACCTCCATTATGAAAAAGATACTGGTGAGGGGGCAGGTCAGCTAATCAAGGAAGCTATCAAATTTCCCAAGTATGTAGTGGGTGGTTCCTGCCCATTTTGGAATGCAGCTAGTCCATATATTTAAGACAAGTGATCTCAGCTCACTGGAATGTCAGTGTAAAGTTTGTGGTCCACTTGATCCTAGAGTTCAAACTGATGATTTGGCTCATCTATTTTTTTAGCAGGTGTATCTATAACTAAGATATTTGCCTGTTAAAGTCCTTCTTCCAAGTACATACTTGTGTGAGGCCAGATTTTCTTCATATACCGGTACTTCAGCCAAAATGTGTCACAAAAGATTGAATGCAGAAGCAGATATGAGAATCCAGCTGTCTCGTAAACCAGACATGAAGTATATTTGCAAAAAATATGTAAAAACAGTGCTGCTCTTCTCCTTGAATTTTTGTTTTGGAAAATATAGTTAAACATGTTTAAATGGATTTATTATTTTTAGTGAGTGAATATTTTAAGTATCAGTTTTAATTTCTAATGCAATAAAGTTCAGTTGTTATAACCCAATAAAGAGAAACTCTTTGGAATCTTCAGTAATTTTTAAAAGTGTAAAGGAGTACTGATATCAAAAAGTTTGAGACCCATTGATCCACAAAACCATTCTTTCTAACTTATTTAATTGCACTTGGAAACTTAGGTGTTGTTACCTGGGGCTTGGTGCTTAAGCTTTTTGGGGGTTCAATGAGCACATGTTAAAATACTTTTATGTTTGGATCTATGCAATGGCATCTTGAGTCCTAGCTATTCAGCCTGGCTAGAAGTTACAGTTCTACCCTGGCATTAATGTGTACATGGTCACTGTGGATCAAGCGTTCTCCGATTCTTAAAATCTTACTTTAATGGACCGCTCTTTTTATGCATTTGTTCTTCTGAGTGGTTCTGCCTGCCTCTCTAATCCTTGACATCATGTCTTTAGCTGAATTTGGTAGGCACTCACTTCTCAGACTTCAGGGTGTCGGAATATGACAGTAAAGCTTATGTATGTTAAAATCTAATAACTTTAAGCAGGTCGTTAAATGTAATCCTTGTTTTATTAGATTTTTCTCCCTTTAGCCTAAAGTAAGTTCTGTAATACAAGTAATATGACAGGTCATTCCAGACTCCTGCTGGAGCAGCATAAACTTTATTATAGCAGCTGTGCGTTCTGACAGGTTGGCAATAATCTAAACTGCACAGTGTATCTTCTTGTGTCCATAAACCCAAGGAATTAGCATTGCGTTTTGATAGAAGAATAATTTTACCCTTTAAAAAATTTATTTCTCATTGCAGAAGAGGATGAGTCAGCACTAAAGAAGAGTGAACTTGTTAATTGGTACTTGAAAGAAATAGAATCGGAAATAGACTCCGAAGAGGAACTTATAAATAAAAAGAGAATCATTGAGAAAGTCATTCATCGGCTCATACATTACGTATGTAAAGAATTTCATGTGCTCATATCTTAATGGGGGAAGATTTTAGTTTATTTTCTGTACGCTTGGATCTTCATTGGTAAATGTTTATCAATTTCGTATTTAACATTGGAGAGTTTCAACAAAGTGTCACACTCTGATGAATTCCAAAGCAAGTTTGGGCTTAGAGAACTAAGGAAATGAAGGAACACAGGTTTGCTTAGAGATTAAGTTGATAAAAGGTGAATAATAATATTCTAGGATCTTTGGTCAGATTTCTCATGGTGTTTATTCGTTGATTTAGTTTATATTCAGATAATAAGGATAGATAATAATAAGGCCAGCATCTGGCCTCTTAGTAGTTTTTTGTTTTGTTTTGTTTTGTTTTTCATTTCTTGTATCTATTGGGTATGATTGCTGCTGGAAAGGAGGGCTGGAGGACAGAGTTGTATTAGGGAGACAGCAAACTGAAAATCCAAATTGAATAATAACAAATTGTGGTGTACTAATTTGTCTTAAAGTAGGGTGTGTGAGTATGTGTTGAGTTGTCTTTTCATTGGTGAAGCATGAGTTTACACTTCATAGTCAATCATTTAAGTGCCTGCTGTGTGCCTGGTGTAAATACCGTATTTCACCACATGATCATTACAAATTTCATGCCAGTTTGGGGTGAGGGGCAAAAAAAAGGGATGCAACCATTATGTGATGCTTTAAAAATTTATGCCAGTATTATTTAAAAATCATTTATTACTAAACAAGATTAGGATGCACAGGAAGATGCAAATGTTATCATATCACATGACTTACTTATGGCAGCTTCACCTTCTGCCCTTTCCCCTTGAGGCACTACATTGGGTTGAGTGACAATACCGTTAGTACTTCAGTGCTCTAAACAAATTAACGCAAGTCAGCTTTTGGAAATGTACTGACAAACATGCATGCACTGAGAATTCTAGGCTCGTGGTTTGCAGTGTGTGAGAGATGAATGCATATCCATATGCCACTGGGGAATACATCGTTGATCTCTTAAGTGGTGTGACAAATAAAATTATACCATGCATGCAATGATTATGCAATGAAAGGTTATGAACCAATTTTTGGATGAAAAAAAAAACAGCAAGAAAAACCAGGGTGTGACAAATATGTGGTGAAATACAGTACAAATACAAAAAGAGAAAGGCAATCCCTGCTCTCAGGGAGCTTACCAACTAGTGGGGAAGGGTAGAAAGAAAGGTGGAAGCTGAAGTGGGACATGAGTAGAGCCTTGGAGGGGAAGGTATCCAACGCAGGGGCATGATGAAGTCAGTTAGAAGTATGAAGCAGTAAAGCCAGATGAGAAATGGGCTTTCTCCTTAAATAGAGATGTGGAGTTCATGGCTTTGTCCTCCAGGCTGAGGGCAGTGATGAGGTGGAGGACCAAGGCTGATGAGATCTTACATGATGCTGACGTCATCACAGTCATAAGCTTCCTGGAACATAGTGGAGAAGTCCCAAAGTGAGAATGGGGAGAACAGAGAGCCATTCATATGCTGTTGCCTGTGGTCCTTTTTGGTCGTTGTGAGACCTTGATTAATTTTGGGGATGCAGCCTCTTGACCTCATTG
>NW_027187336.1:11711353-11733640 GCF_028583685.1 Petaurus breviceps papuanus | reverse complement strand
TCATTTCCACAATTCCTTGAGCTTCAAGTTTTCTCCCCCCCCCCCCCTTGGCAGCATACAATCAAGTATAGTATCTGCAAATACTTTCACATTAGGCATTAGTCAGGTTATAAAGAAGGACTGTAACAGATGGAATAGAGAGTGGGAAAGAGGAAACAAAACCAAACAAGAAAACGAAAAAGGGCAGGTAGTTTGCTTCAATCTGGGTTCAATCTCAGTTCTTTCTCTGGATGTAAACATCTCTCTCCATCGTGAGTCTTTTGGGGTTCACTTATGTCTCTGGATTGCTGAGAAGAGTCCAGTTTATCAAAGTTGGTCATCACACATACGTTGTGTCTGTAATTGTGTACAAATCCTCCTGGCTCTACTCTTCTCACTCAGCATCAGTTCGTATAAAGCCTCTCCAGGTAGATATGAAGGCTGTCTGCTCCTCGTTTCTTATTACACAATAGTATTCCATAACATGTCTGCATCCATATCTTCATCTGTAAAATAGAGATAACAGCAGCACCCACCTCCTAAAGTTGTGATGCTCATGAGATAACACATATAAAGCACTTTACAAATTTTAAAATGGTAACTCACTAATGCTGTATTTTAAGCACATGTGCTGACTGGCCATAGGAGATCCCAGTGCTGGCCGTATATGGGCCTGATCTTATTAAATGACTATTATAACAAAGTGTTGTGGGATAGGATTTTTTGCCCCCAGATTTCCTGGTGATTTTAATGTTGATTTGTGGGATTTTTTTTATTATTCTCTGGATGCTATTGCAGTATTTTCTAATATTCACTTCTCTTTAGACTTGGCTAAGAGATCCTTGTTAGTGGAAATTTTAAACTGATTTTGAAAAGTGCTACAGCACTGCTATCAGAAGAAAACATGGGCATGAAGCCATTTGCCATTAAATAATACAGATGGCAAGTTTTTACCTTTGTTTTTTATTAGCACAGGATGAAAATGGTTCCAAGTAAAATATGATAAAAAATGATGCTAAAAACTACATTAGACATGTGCGATGTGGAGGAATTTACCTAGTCACTTATTAAAAAGTCATCAAGAGTAATATTGAAATAAATCTGATAGAATTTTGAATGTCAGGAGTCTGTGCCATTTTGTGAAATCTAAAAATTAGGGTGTTATGGTCCATCTGCTCTGAAATAAATCATGTGTTTAAAAGTTATCACCATATGGCTGGGGTTTATGGCTTACTGCAGTGCCAGTGCTATTCATTAAGTGCCTGTTTATTAAGCTTGTACCTGGTATGATACAAGCAAGTTCCATAGACACTGTCCCTGTTTTTTAAGAGACTAATGAGTCAAATAGCCTTTATTAGGGTCCTGTGTGCCAGGCAGTGTGCTGCATGCTGGAGATAGTTAGTAAGGCAAAAACCAGCCCCTGCTCTCTCAGAGCTCCCAGTCTAATGGGAACAAACCTTGTATGCATAGCAGCTTTGTACAAGATAAATAAGTTATCACCATATGGGGTGTGTTTATGGCTTACTGCGGTGCCAGTGCTATTCATTAAGTGCCTGTTTATTAAACTTGTACCTGGTATGATACAAGCAAGTTCCATAGACACAGTCCCTGTTTTTTAAGAGACTAATGAGTCAAATAGCCTTTATTAGGGTCCTGTGTGCCAGGCAGTGTGCTGCATGCTGGAGATAGATAGTAAGGCAAAAAACCAGCCCCTGCTCTCTCAGAGCTCCCAGTCTAATGGGAACAAAGCTCATATGCATAGCAACTTTGTACAAGATAAATTGAGGGGAGTCTTGAGGGAAGGCACTGCATTTTGTAGCTTGTGGGACTTTAACTGAGACCTGGACAAAGGTAAGAAAGCTCGGAGGTGGGGGTGAGGAGGGGGAGCATTCCAGGCATGGGGAGCAGCCAGTCAGGATATGGTGCATCTTATGTGAGGAACAGCAATGACAGAGTCAGTAGAGGGGATTAAAGTGTAAGAAAACTGGAAAGGTAGGAGGAGATCAGGTTATGAAAGTTTTAAAGAGCCAAACACAGGATTTTCTATTTGATGCTGGAGGTGGTAGGGAGCCAGCGTAGTCTGTGAGGACACATGGTCAGATCTGTCCTTTGGGAAGATGGAATTAGCTACTGAGTGGAAGATGCACTAGAGTGGGGAGAGAACCAAGGAAGGGGGAACAACCAGCAGACTGTAGGAGTCTGTCTGTGAGGTGGCACCGGTGCTGTCAGTGTCAGGGAAGGGGACTAGAGATGTAGAAGGTAGAAATGACGGGCCTTGGGAAAGATTGGATATGGAGGGGAATGAGAGAGGGTCCAGGTTGACACTTGGTTGCCAAGATAACTGGAGGGAATCATGGTATTCTCAGCAGTAATAGGGAAGTTAGGAAGAGGGCAGCATTTGAGAGGAAAGATGATGAGTTCAGTTTTGGACATCTTGAGTTGAAGATGTCTATAGGACATCCAGTTGGAGGTGTCTCATCGGCAGTTAGAGATTCAAGACTGGAGATTGGGAGAAAGCTCAGGGCTTGACTATTGGATCTGAAAGTCATCTGCGTAGAGGGAATAATTGAAACCATGGGAGCTGAGGGAGTCCCCAAGAGAAAAAATATGCAGAGATAAGAGAGTCCAGGACAGCCCTTTTTGGACCCCTCCCTTTAGTGAGTGTGACGTGGATGAAGATCCAGCAAAGAATGATTAGAGTGAGGGGAGGAGAACCCGGAGAGAGCAATGTTGCAAACACCTAGAGAGAAGGGAGTATCCACGAGACAGGGTGATTGATGGTGTCAGAGACTGTAGAGGGATCCAGAATGGTGAAGATTGAGAAAAGACCATTAGATTTAGTCATAATCAAAAGAGCATTGGTAACTTTGGAGAGAGCGGTTTTGGTTGAATGATGAGGTAGGAAGCCAGCTTGTGAAGACATAAAAAAGAGTGATAAGAAAGGAAGGAAGGCACCTTCCCTAGTGTAGCCAGACTTCTCAAGGAGGCTTACCACAGAAGGGATTCGGGAGGATGGATGCATAAAGTGTTGGGGGTTTTGAAGGGAGAAATGGGCTTGTATGTTGGCAGTAGGAAAACAGCTAATAGAGAATGATGGAAGATGAATGAGATAGTGGGAAGACGGGGTGGCAGTCTGCTGGAGAAGATGGGAAGGAGTGGAAACACTTCTGTGTACAGAGGAGCTTTCCTTTCATGAGGACAGAGGAAGGGATATGAGTGAAGTGGGATGAGGAAAGGGGAGAAGAGGCAGCTCTCTGGGAATGGCCTCAGTTTTTTCAGTGAAAAATGAGGCAAAGTGAAAGCGGGGGGGGGGAGCTATGGAAGGTTTGAAGAGGAATAAAAAGATTTGGAAGAGCTGCTGTGGAAAATCAGTTGGGGGGGGTGATGAATAAAAGGCTTGCCTTGCCGCAGTGGGGGGGGTCCCTATTTGAGGTTATATAACTTAAGTCAGCACTGTTTGATTATTTTCTCCATTTTTGTTCAGCAGCTCTTTTCTAGGAGTGAAAGCATGGATGGTGGGAGTAATCCAGGACTGGGGCTCATTAGGACAAGATAATGACAGGAAAAGGGAAGGGCAAGAGGCTCCAGAGAAGAGCTAGAATTGAGCTGGTTCTCCAAGGGTTTGAGATGGGGAAGAGAGGAGAGTGTAGCCATTGCAGAGGGGACAACCTGAGGAGAGCTGGGTGAAGCAGAGTGTCAGGGTCCCAGAAGAACAGGATTTGGAGTTGTCAGGCAGAGGGAGCAGTGAAATGACAACAGACTGTAATCAGATGAAGGATTTTATATGAAACTCTTGTGGGTCAGTAGCAAGACAAAGGGTATCCAGCTCTTTGTGTATAGCCATTGTGGAGTGGGAAATGAGTAAGTCGAACTGGGGTTTTTAACTGGGATTTGAGGGAAGCCAGAGGCTGAGGGAGAGCATTATGCTACTAGCATAATAATATTTACTGTGTGCCAGGCACTGCACTTTACAAATATCTCATTTGATCCCACAGCAACTCTGGGAGTTAGGTGCTATTGTTATCCCTATTTTACAGATGTGGAAACTGAGAAAAACCGGTTAAGTGACTTGACCAGGGTTACAAAGATAGGAAAAGTCTGAGGCTAGATACAAACTCAGGTCTTAGTGACTTCAGGCCTGGTGGACTATCTACTCAACGACCTAGATTCAACCACAAGTATATGAATTGTTAGGTAGGTCTTGGTTTGGATTTTTTTTTGCTGATTTTTTTATCTTTACAGAAAAAGGGGCTCAATAGAGTAGAAGAAGTGATTGTTGTACATATCTACAGACAAATAGGCCGTGCCTGGCATCAAAGGCTCTGAGAGGGTGTCATGGCATGAAAGCAGGGTGACGCCTAAAAAAGGATTTTACACATAAGGCATTTACTGCCATGAAGGGGTCATTGTCTTTTTGAAAATGGATTGAGCAAAGAGATTTGGTAGTGTTGAAATGTATTGATTTCTTTGAGGGTCAATAAGACAAAATGGCAGCTACTGATAAGGTGGCAGGTGCAAGGGTCTTGAAAAGAAGATGGTAGTATGCTTATAATGTCTTACACAATACCTGTGTTCTGAGACTTGTTTGTGTGTTTTTCAGGATCACGTTCTAATTGAGCTCACTCAAGCTGGATTGAGAGGTTCTTTGGAAGAAAGTGAGAGTTTTGAGGCAGATCCCTTCCTGGTCGTTAATCCCAACTACTTGCTTGAAGATTAAAGGCGATTTTAAGTGACTGCTTAATGAAGGAAAACTGATGGAAAGTGTACATTAACAATAGGGCTTAGTATTTGAATGGCGATAAATTCACGAATGCAGTAGGAGGAAGAAGAGGCTAAAAATTTTAAAGGCAGGAAAAGAAATCTGCCTTTCTGTGTATTTCTGTCTAAAGTTCCTTGAATATACTCACATTTACACAAGGTCTTGTCCAATTTAGACTGGGACCTAGCAAGCTTGTGGTCTCTGTAATCATAGGAAGGACGTTAAAACATCTGCTTTTGTTCATGGGGTAGAACATTGTATCTATTTCATGGCTTCTGTTCCTTTGTTTGAAAAAAGCAACCTTTCCTGTTTGACATTGCTTTTAATTTTCAAAGGAAAAATAAAATAATTTGTTCTAAAGCTCATTTGTGTAGAATTTATTCCCACCCACACTATTTTGAGAGTGTGATTGTCGATCATTTTTCTCATTGGTGGTGGAGCGGGAGGAAATGATGGGAGAGCTAGAAATGGTCAAAGCCCTCCCTGTTCAGTGCTTCATCACAGGATAGCAGTGACCTTGAGTTTTAGAAAGCTCTTCGTGCAGCCTGAGCTCTGCTGGAAGGGCTTCAAATATGGACTCAGCGTTTAACAGAGCAACTGTTAGGTTCAAAAAAACTCATCACTAGAGTTGAACACACATTTTTTGGTTTGAGTTTGTTTTTTGCCATAGCAAGTCATTAAAGTCTACTAAAGTATAGAAGGATTCTCAGTGCAGGGTTTTACACACAGCAAGCACTTAATAAATGCTTTTTCATTCATTCAATCCAAACTACATCACAAATCCTTGATGTACTAGTGGAGAAATCAATGCAATATTATTTAGTCTGGAGACACACTCAATGGGAAGAAGAGTTGATTTTAATTCTTGCTTGTATTTGTCCTCTTGTTTGAAAATAGGAGGATACATTTCAAGGTCACTTCTAGCTCAATAATTCTATACTTTTGACAACTTACTAAATTAAGCCACTTAATCTCTGTAGTTTGTCTGATATCACTAATGATATCGGTCTATTGTACTGCTGTGCTTTATTCTTCTCTGGCTTAGGTATTTGGACTAACTTTTGTCTAATAAAGGAGTTTGCTTTCTCAGCGTTTGAGAATAATTTGTATGATTAGTACTAATTTTTCTTTTTTTTTTAAGCAATTGGAGTTAAGTAACTTGCTCAAGGTTACACAGCCAGTTATTTTTTGTGTGGGTGCCAAATATCTGGGGCCAGTGCTCTTAACTCACTGCACCACCTGGCTGCCCCAGTACTAATTTTTCTTTAAAAATTTGATAGAATTCTCCAGTGAACCTATCACTACCAATTTTTCCCCCCTTTGGTAATTCCTTTACAGATAGTTTTATTTCCTTTTCTAAGATTGGGTTAATTAAGAGAGCTATCGGGGCGGCCAGGTAGCACAGCGAGTAAGAGCACAGGCTCCAGTGTTGAGAAGACCTGGAGATCGAATCCCGGACTCAGACACTTAGCACCCACCCAGAAACACCTGGCCATGTAACCTTGAGCAAGTTACTTAACCCCAATTGCTTAGGGGCGGCCAGGTGGCTCAGCGAGTAAGAGCACCGGCTCCAGTGTCGGGATGACCTGGATCAAATCCGGGCTCAGATACGCAGCACCACACCCAGAAATAACTGGCCGTGTAACCTTGAGCAAGTTACTTAACCCTGATTGCTTTAAAATTAAGAGAGCTCTCTGGTCTATTAGTTATTGGAGTATTATTTACATATATATATATTTTTTTTTTTGCTTTTTGGAGGGCAATTGGGGTTAAGTGACTTAACACACAGCTAGTTTTTTATGTTAAGTGTCGTATTTGAACTCAGGTCCTTCTGACTCCAGGGCTGGTGCTCTATTCACTGCACCACCTAGCCGCCCCAGTATTTTATATTTTTGAAGGTATTTCTCTGATTCCTTTATGTTCTCAGTTTTGTTATTATACCACTGTGCATAATAGGTTCTTATAATAGCATTTCTTCTGGTTTTGATAGGTTTTCACTTTGTTGGTGTATTGTTTTGTTGATTTGACTTTGCCCTCTTCCTTTTTTAATCAAGTTTACTAAAGATTTGCAAATTTTAGTAGTCTTTAGCTTTTAGTTTTATCATTTCTATAGGTTTCTTTGTTTGGTTTATCTATTTCTCCTAATTCTTAATATTTCCTCTTTTGTACTGTATGTATGTACCCTGTGATCCAGCAATATTACTTCTAGGTCTGTATCCCAAAGAGATCATAAAAAAAGGAAAAGGACCCACATGTACAAAAATATTTATAGCAACTCTTTTTGTGGTGGCAAAGAATTGGAAGTTATGGGGATGCCCAATAATTATTGAATGGTATATGGATATAATGGAATACTATTGTGCTATAAGAAATGATGAGCAGGTGGACTTTAGAAAAACCAGGAAAGACATATGAACTGATGCAGAGTGAAGTGAGCAGAACCAGGAGAACATCATACACAGTTACAGCAACATTGCTCGATAAGACTTAGCTCTTCTCATGATCTAAGACAATTTCAGTGCTATCTACATCCAGAGAAAGGACTATGGAGTCTGAATGCAGATAAAAGCATATTACTTTCTCTTTTTCTGTCCTGTGGTTTTTCCTTTTTGTTCTGATTCTTCTTTCACAACATGACTAATGTGGAAATACATTTAATATGACTTGTACATGTATAGCCGACATCAGATCAGGAGAGGAAGGAAAAAATTTGGAACTCAAAATCTCAAAAATTAGTGATGAAAATATTTTTACACATAACTGGAAAAAATAAAATACTATTAAGTGGAAAAATATTTATTGTTCTGTTCTTATTTTAGATTCATGTGATGAGTTTTTAATTTTTAAAAATACATATTTATGTTAGTATTAAGTTAGCATTTATATAGTACTTTGAGATTTGTAAAATAGTTTACAAATATTACCTTGTCTGATCCTCACAATTATCCTGAGAGGTAGGTATTATTATTATCTCCATTTTATAGGTGAGGAAACTGAGGCAAACAGGTTAAGTGACTTACCCAGGGTTACACGGATAAATTTTAATTTTAAACTATTTGAACTCAGGTATTCATTATTTAAAGTCCAGCACTCTATCCATTGTACCACTTAGCCACCTTCATTAAGCTGCCTTCAGTTCATTAATCCTTTGTTTTTGTATTTTGTCAAAATATATTTTTAGTTATGTAATTTTTTTGCCCTGAGGACTGCTTTGCTTGTATCCCAGAGATTTTGGTGTGTTGTTTGGCCATTAACATTTTCTTTCACATAATTGTTCATTGTTTCTTTGGTAATTTCTTTCATCCATTCACTCTAGAATTTCATGGTTGTCTCCATTTGGGTCTATATCTTTTGCTTGTGCTACCTGAACTGATTATTCTTTTTGTTGTACAATGACTTATAAAGAATATGTTTACTATTTCTGCCCTTTAACATTTATTTGAGAGATGTTTACTAAGTAAACATACATTTCCCCAGGAAAATAAATGAATGAGAAGTTAAGTTGGAGCTAGCCTGTGGAGGGTCTTATGGAGTGGTCTGGGCTTTATTTTGATAAGTGAAGAAGGGCAAGAAAGTCTCTCTTATTCTTCCTCTTCCTCATGAGTGAAAAATTACACAAGTGGTAAACCAAAGTGAAAATTGGGTGCATTACATTCTGCCCTAGATCATTTTTCACTCCAACTCTGTCTACCATTTTTCTGAAGCAACTTGACTGCTGCTTAGAAGAGTATGGAGAAATCTGCCTTGGTAAATAAAATGTTGATTTAGGATGGCATAGAGAAACTTAATATGGGGCCTATACAAGCAAAAAATCCCAAAGTACACAGAACATCTAATACAACTGCTTATAAAGAGTAAAACTACAATAAATGTAACCAATGTAACTAAAAAAAAATCTGCATCAAAACAGGTGGTTAACTTATTTTTAGTTCATAAGGTGTATCGTATTTTCTGAGTACCCATGATGTACCAAGCATTGTATTAGACCCTGGGGAATGACAAAGACTCTACTGAAACAACTTCATAATTTAGCCAGACTGAGCATATGAACATGAAAGGTACTGTATAGTAAGGATTGTCAGAGTTCAATCAATGAACTGGCATCTAGTAAACACTTTTGTGTCAGACTCTGTACTAAGGCCTGGGGATTAGAAGCAAGTGAAAAACATGGTCCATTTTCTCAAGTTCACCTTTTAAAGGAGAAAGCTCTGTGTGCTCTGAGGTAGTCAAGGAACTCTTCCTGGAGAAGACAACTTAAAATTTTGTGTAATTTTTTGTTTAAAATTTTTGTGTAAAAGGGAGCTCCGTTCTCTTAAGACTGAAATAAGAAAACTCTCCTCTGTTGCGCATGGTGACCACAATGAGAAAGACCCAGTCGTTTTCATTTAACAGAAAGGGATATGCCAAGGTTTGGTAAAAGCGTTGAAGAGGCATCCTGCAATCTTGGTGCTCCAACTGCAGGTCCCTCCCAATCTACTTGTTACCTGTTGCTTATAACATGCTCAGAGCCCTACCTTAAAAAATGTATTGACCCTTCCACCCTGGAGGTTATTGTTCTGTATCTTTCCTTTTCATAATCAGATTTTTAGGGAAAAAAAAAGATTGTTTCACCTTTTCCCTCATTTCTCAGGTCCTTGCAATCACTATTCTTCCAACCCTCCCACTCCACCGAAACTGGGCTCTCCAAGGTTGCCAGTTATCTCTTGATTACTATATATGATAGTCTTTTCTCAATCATTAGCCCTCCTGACCTCTCTGCAGCTTTTGATAATTGTTAACCACTTCCTCTTCCCAGACTCTCCTTTTGTGACTCTGACCATTCTTTCATTAGCATTCATACCCCACACCCTAACAGCATATCTCTCCCAGGCATCTGCCATTGGCTTTCTTCTTTCTGTATACCATTCCTCTGGATCCAGTTTCCTTTATGCAGATGATTTCCAAATAAATACATTCAGTCCTAAGTTGAAGGGATGTCTGTCAATTGGGGAATGGCTGAACAACTTGTGGTATGTGAATGTAATACAGTACTATCGTGCTATAAGAAATGATGAGCAAGTGGCCTTAAACCTGGAAAGATTTATATGAACCGATGCTAATTGAAATGAGCAGAACCAGGAGAACATTGTACACAGTAACAACATTGTGTGATGACTGACTTTGATAGACTTAGCTCTTGCAGCAATGCAATGATCTAAGACAGCTCCAATGATGGAAAAGGCTATCCACACCCACAGAAGGAACTTTGAATTCTGAATGCAGATGGAAGCATACTATTTGCTTTCTTTTTCTTTTGTTTCTTCTTCCTCATGATTCTTCCCAGTCTAATTCTTTTTCACATCATGACTAATGTGAAAATATGGTTAATATGAATGTATATGTAGAGCCTGGGGAGGGGGGAGAAAAGGGAGGAGGTGAAAATTTAAAATCTTATGAAAGTGAATGTTGAAAACAAAATAAATTATATATATATATATGTATACATACATGTGTGTGTGTATAAAATCTCCAGTACTAATCTCTCCCCAAATGGGATATTTATTAAAAGTGCTTACTGCATTGCTATGTAAATGCTTATTCCCTTCCCCTTCTTTCCTTTCCTCCTCTAATTATATATTAAAAACCGCCTGTCAGGCATTTCAGACTCAACATGTCTAAAATGGAATTCATTATCTTCCTCCAATCTCTCCTTCATACATATTTGCCTGTTTTATGTACTCCCTGTTCTTTAGCCCACATGACCATTATCTTTAGTTCAGACCTTTCTAACTTCTTGCTTGGACTATGGCAATAACCCCCTCATTGGTCTACCTGTTTATAATCTCTGCCACCTCCAATGCATCCTCTTAATATAATTTTCTTTTCTTTTTTTTTTTTTAAGCAATTGGGGTTAAGTAACTTGCTCAAGGTTACATGGCCAGTTATTTTGTGTGGGTGCCAAGTATCTGAGGCCAGAACCGATCCCAGGTCTCCTCACACCGAGGCCAGCGCTCTTACTCACTGCGCCACCTGGCCGCCCCTAATATAATTTTCTAAGGGTATAAGCATGCTACATTTCTGCTTAAGGATATTCTATAGTCCCCTATCCCTTCCAGTATTCACTTTGACATTTAAAGCTTTCCATCATCTGATTCCAGCCTACCCTTTCTAGATTTAGTTCACATAGCTCCCTTCACCCACTCTCCATTCCAACTGAACTGGCCCATGTGGCTTTTTCCTAAACTCAGCATTCTATCCGCTGCCTCCCTGCATATGCATGAGCTGTCTTAGATGCTTGGAATGTCCTTCCTCATCTCTAACCCTTAGAATCCTTACCTTCCTTCAAGGCTCAACTCATATGTCACCTTCCATAGGAAACCTTTCCTCATCTCCCAGTTGTTAGTGATCTTTCCTCTTCAAATGAGATTGCATTAATTTGTCTCCTTATTTATTAATTTATTTCTATGTCAGATCTCCCTTAATGGGGAGTAAGCTCCTTGAGGGTATAATAGCAAGTACCTTAGCACACCCAGGATGGCTGCTAGCACAGGTTCTTTGATCTGCTTTTCTAGGAGAAACTGCTCAAAAAGGAGTTAACAATCCTACTTTTAATTACATTCACTAGTTCAGGGGAAAAGTCAGCACCCTGAACCTCAGAGAAAATACAAGCAGAGAAATGAGCATAAAGGCCAACAGATAGGACTCTTCCTATAATTAGAGCAACTTTACATATACCACTGGATCGAGAGAGCCTTTACATCTGAGCAGTCAGGGGGTATGTTCAATGTGGTTACTCAGAGTCTCAACCAGGAATTCAAACAGTCTTTTTCATAAGTGAACACCCAGAGCAAAATACCAACTCAGAGTATATATACACTTCTCAGAGCCAGAAGGCATCACAACCCTTGTGACTCAGTGCCTAATAAAGTTAGTACCAAGAGGTATGAGAACCTTCCTACAAGTAAGCCTCCCCCTAAGCAAGCTCCTTCCAGAGGGGAAACTTAACAAGCTTGACTCTGGGAAAGAGCCCAATAGTGAATGCAATACAAAAGGATTAGAGAAAAGAAAATGGACTTTGATTCCACAAAATTAAAGAAGTTTTTACAAAAAAAAAACCAAAAACAATGCAATTAAAATGAAATTTGTGTAGGCAAATAAAAGGGAAAAAGCAAACTGGGGGTAAAAAAAGCTTAGATGGAAGTTTCTCTGATAAAGATCTCATTTCTGGGTGGCTAGGTGGTGCAGCAAATAGGGCATCAGCCCTGGAGTCAAGAGGACCTGAGTTCAAATATGGCCTCAGACACTTAGCACTTAATAACTATATGACCTTGGGTAAGTCAATTAATCCCAATTGCCCTGCCTTCCCCCCTCTAAAAAAGCAAAAAAAAAAATCTCATTTCTAATATATATAAAGAATAGATTCAAATGTATAAGAATAAGAACCATTCTCCAAATGATAGTCAAAGCATATGAGAAGACAGTTTTCAAAAAAGAAATCCAAGCTATCAGCAATCATGAGAAAAAATTGTTCTAATCACTAATAATTATAGAAATGGAATGTTAATTAATTCTGAAGTTCTATTTCACTCCATTTTCAAAATGGCAAAGATGAGGGGGGAAAAAGGAAAATAAGTGCTGGAGGGACTGTGGGAAAACAGGAATAGTAAACAGCTGTACACTGTTGGTAGAACTATTAATTTGTCCAATCATATTGGAAAACTATGTGGAACTATGCCCCCAAAGTTACTAAACTGCATACTCTTTGGTCTAGCAATATCACAGCTTGACCTGTACCTCAAGGAGCTGAAAGAAGAAAAAGATCCATATTTACAAGACTTTATAGTAGCTCTTTTTATAGTGACAAAAAAAAACAACCCTGGAAACTGAGATAACCAACAATTAGGGAATGGTTGAACAAATTATGGCATATGAATGTAATGGAATAATTGTGCTATAAAACATGATGAAAGGGATAGTTTCCAAGAAACCTGGGAAGTCTTGTATGAACTAATACAGAGTGACTTGAGCAGAACCAAGAGAACATTGTATACAGTCACAACATTGTGAAGAAAAATAACTTTGAAAGACTTAAGAACTCCAATCAATGCAGTGACCAATAATGATTCCAGAGGACTAATGCTATCCTCATCCTAACAAAGAGCTGACGGATTCAAGATACAAAGACATACACTTTATATGTGGCCAATGTGAGAACTGGTTTTGTTTGAGTATGCATAATTGTTACAAGAGTTTTGTTTTTGTTTTTACTTTTTCATTGGTGGAGTGGGCAGGGGGGACAGGAGAAAAAAACTGTTAGCTGAATAAAAGGTTAGTTGAGAAACAAAATATATTTGGCATAACTTGTTAATATTATTCTCATGTCTGGCACATTTGGAGATGTTAGAAAAATGGGTTGGGGGAATGGTGTTTTGCTTTTTTTTTTTTTTCCATTTTTGGGAAAAACCTCAAAACAAATCCAGTGTGGGAGGCTTTCTTCTTCATGCATAAAATTAATAGAAAGTTTAGGAAACACCCCAAGGAAATGAAAAACAGGGAAAGATCCCTTATATGCAAGCTAACATAGCAATACTTTTTGTGGAAGTGAAAAAAAAAACAAAAGAGAAAAAAAAGTGAGAGCCCATTGATTGGACGTGGCTCAACAATTAGTGATATATGCTTGAAATGGAATATTGTCCTTTTTATTGCTAGTCCTGGTAGACACCACAGCATTTGACCACCAGCCATGGCCTCTGCTCAAATGGCCTGTGAGTGAGGCTCACTTCTTCCTCTCCCCTGAAAAGGCCATGCCCCAGAAACGCTCAGTCTAAGTGCCAGCTCCTAACACTGAAAGAGTCCCACCCCAGTTACTATCCCCTATTCCCTGTATGGGGAGTCTTGCCCCCAGTTATTATCCCCTAACCCCCACTCACTTTTATTTTTTTGAGCCCATATTTTGTAGTTATGTTTGTATATATGTATATGTACAGTGCATGTCTGCACATATATGGTCACATCTGTGTACATATGTATGCAAGGCATGTGCCTGCATATATGTGCATCTGTGTGCACATGAGCATGTGTGTGCTACATGCTTACGTGCTGTATGTTTACACATGTGCAGGTGTGTATGTGTATACATTAGTGTGTTCACATGTGTATGTCTGTGCTATGTGTATGAGCACTTGTATTATGTGTGTATCCATATGTATTATATGTGTGTGCAAATGCATGTGGATATTGTAGCATGTATATGTGTGTATAGGTATGTGTTATTAACCTAGTTGAAATGTAATCTCTTTGAGGGCAGAGACTGTCTTTGTATGCATAACACTTGGCACATAAAAGGTGTTCAGTGTGCCAACTAGTTGATGTAGTGAATAGAATGGTAGACTTCAGAGTCAGGAAGACCTGAGTTTGAATCCTGAGTCATACCTTTTACCAACTGTATGACACTGAACAAGTCACTTAACTCTTTTCAGCCTTAGTTTCCTGTAAAATTACCTTATAGGGGTGTTGCAAAGATCAAATGAGATAATGTATGTAAAGTACTTTGCAAATTTTTTTAAATTGGGGGGGCGGCCAGGTGGCTCAGCTAGTAAGAGCACCAGCTCCAGTGTCAGGATGACCTGGATCAAATCCAGGCTCAGATACTCAGCACCACACCCAGAAATAATAACTGGCCGTGTAACCTTGAGCAAGTTACTTAACCCCGATTGCTTTAAAAAAATTTTTTTTTAATTATTTTTTTTACTTTTTTGGTGAGGTAATTGGGGTCAAGTGATTTGCCCAGGGTCACACAGCTAGTAAGTGTCAAGTGTCTGGTCAGAAGCCGGATTTGAACTCAGGTCCTCCTGACTTCAGGCCCGGTGCTCTATCCACTGCACCACCTAGCTGCCCCAGTACTTTGCAAATCTTAAAGCACTGTGCATATGTTAGCTATTATTAAATGATTGCTGGTTTATTATTGAACCACAAGATATCAGTATAAGTAATTTCAAAAAACTCAGGAGAACTTGTATGAACTGTAACAGAGCAAAGTAAGCAGGACCAGGACATGTTATACAAATTGAGCATAATAATATAAGTAACGATAACACAAAAAGGTAACTGAATGCAGAATAAATGTAAAGAGTGGCACTGAATCCCGAGGTAATATGACCACAGATAATGAAGATGGCAGATACCCTTACAGAAAATGTTTATTATATTGTTCAGAAAACCTTTTAATCATTATCTTCTTTAAATCTAACTTAATGTGACCAGAGATTGTTTGAACTCAGAATGTCACCCTGACCTCAGTAACTCCAAGAACGTCAGAGAAGGAATTTGGAGTTCCCTCAGGTCCTGAATCCACCACTCACCAGGGTCTTGTTTTGGGTTCACCCAAAATAGTATTTGGCTTCACCTAAATCTTATTGAAATCTTATGGACAGCTAGCAACCTGTCCAATTTTCAAGCAGCCCTCTCTGGTAGTTTGTGTATAGATACCCTTATCTAAATCCTATATAATGTAAAACTTCCAGAGACTGGATGTGAGGGTGTCGCCCTTTCTTTCTGGTTTGCTGTCCTCCATCAAATGACTTACTGGTGGCTCACTGAGTAGAGCACTGGCCCTGGAGTCAGGAGGACCTGAGTTCAAATTTGGCCTCAGACACTTAACACTAGCTCTGTGACCTTGGGCAAATCACTTAACCCCAATTGCCCTACCTTCCCCCCTCCAAAAAAGAAAGAGACAGGTATATCTGGGGCTGCTAGGTGGCACAGTGAATAGAGCACCAGCCCTGGAGTCAGAAGGACCTGAGTTCAAATCCGGCCTCAGACACTTGACACACTTACTAGCCATGTGACTTTGGGCAAGTCACTTAGCCCCAATTGCCCTCCAAAAAGCAAAAAATAAATAAAAATAAATAAAATTATTTTAGATTTTGGGATTTGTTCTCATGAACCATACCTTCCATGGTCCATAGACTGCTTGTGGTTCTTCAGTCATTAAGTTATATCCAACTGGAGCCTAGCACACCAATACTGTCCATGGGGTTTTCTTGACGAGGATGCTGGGATGGTTTGCCATTTCCTTCTCCAGTGGATTAAGGTAAACAGAAGTTAAATAACTTGTCCAGGGTCACACAGCTAGTAAGTGTCTGAGTTGGGATTGGTTTTGCAGACTCTAGGCCCAGCCACTAAATCACCTAGCTACCATCATAATCTACAGTATGTTCTCTTTGTTTGTGCTGGGTATGTAGTTTATAATTTATTTTTGCAGATAATCTCGTTAATCATTACACTTTATGATCTTTTAGCATTTTACAATCCCAGATTTCATGTATAAATAACCAAAGATCTCTCCATCTCTAGAATTTGTCTTTGGAAATGGAGCTGGCTTGGAATATACTGTTTGTTCTTCTGTCCAGTTTTCCCTGCTGGGCAGTAGACTGGGAATCTACCCCGAATTTCATTTTAGCTGCTGGCCCTCTTCCCAGTGACTTGATTCAGGACTTGAATCATCCGTTAAGGGAGCAGGGGTCTAACCTCATAGCACCTAGCCTGGATGCTCCCATTTGCAGCCAGTCATTGATTGCCTCCTTGTCCGAATATTTCGCCAGCCTTTATGCCAGAGGGGTGACCCACTATAAAATTTTTCTTCCTTGGGCACAACTTCTTCCAACAGGGAGCTCCCAGGAGCCAGACGAGAGCATGGTAGAGTGCTACAGGAGCCTTCTCAAGGTGCTCAGGGCCGCTCAGCTTCAGCCACTGGTGATCCTGCACCATCAGGCATTACCCAAACAAGCCCTGGCCTCCCCATCTGGGGCCTGGACAAGCGACCTCTTTGTTGACCTCTTTGCAGACTATGCTTCGTTTGCCTTCCACTCCTTTGGGGACCTGGTTGAGATCTGGTTCACTTTCAATGACTTCAGAGCAGTGATGGAGGATCTTCCCCACCAGGAATCAAGGTCATCTCGTTTTCAGGCCATTGTTGATGCCCACAGAAAAGCCTATGATCTCTACCATGAAAATTTCGCTTCTCAAGGTGAATGAAAATGGGATTGGATTCTTATGCTGCAATGAGAAAGCTGATCTGGAATTCAGTAAACCCCCTCCCCCCATCCCGGGTGATTTTGTGTGACCTTGGGCTAATCACTTCATTTCTAGGATTCAGCTTCTGTTGTACAATGAGTGAGGTTAAATGCAAAGGGGAGAGAGAAAGGAAGGATTAAGAGACAGCTTGGTACAGTGGAAAACAGGTTGATGTTGAAACCAGAGGGTCTGGGTTCAAATCAAGTATCTGTTATTTAACTACCTCTATGACCTCAATGCAGCAGATAGCACACAGGGGCTGGAGTCAGGAAGGCTAATCTTCCTAAGGTCAAATCTGGCCTCAGACCCTTAGTAGCTGTGTGACCCTGGACAAGTCACTTAACCCTGTTTGCCTCAGTTTCCTCAACCATAAAATGAGCTAGAGAAGGAAATGGCAAAACACTCCAGTGTCTTTGCCAAGAAAAACCCAGATGGGGTCACAAAGAGTTAGACATGACTGAAATGACTGAACTGATGACCTTAGGCAAATCACAACCTTTCTGAACCTTGGTTTCTCAAATGGTAAAATTAGAAGGGTTGACTTAGATGTCCTTGAAGGGTCATTTCTAAATCTATGATCTAATGATTATATGCATATTGATTAATTATTATAGATACATTGATTACAACAATATGTGGTACAAATATATGTATATATATAATATACAGAGATGAAATGGGTAGGGTTGGAAGTGTCATCAGAAATCATAATGCAAAAAAAAAGTTTAAATTTCTTAAAGCATAAATAGGTTTGAAAGAGGTTTCTCATTGATTTAAGGTAATTTAGAAGCAATATGGTCCAGAAGAAAGAGCACTGGATTTGGAGTCAGAGGATCTGGGTTCAAATCCCACTTTTGCCACTTGTCTATATGGATTTGGTCAAGTCATTTCTCTGACCTTTGTTTCCTTACGTGTAAATGAGGGATTTAGATTAGAGGACTGCTGTGGTTCCTTCCAGCTCTAAATCCAGGGTCCTATGATCTTCTAGCTATAGTATTCTTGTCAGGGGATGGAACACACATTTATTAAGCATGTACTATGTGCCAAACACTGTGCTAAGTGGTCTATAAATATTATCTCGCTTGACCGTCATAATAACCCTAGGAGGTACACACTGTTATTATCCCCATTTCACAGTTGAGGAAACTGAGGCAGGCAGAGGTTAGGTGACCTGTCCAAGGTCACATAACTAGTGAGTATCTGAGGACAGATTTGAACTCAGGTCTTCCTGACTCCAGCACACTTAGATGCCTCTAATCAGTCTAGAAATGATGTACAAAGTCATGGAGGATAGTCACTCTAGGATGCCAAAGCTGACTAAAAGCAAGATTCTAGTCTTTAGTTCTACTGCTGTCTTTGTGCGTGACCTAAAGCAAGGTGATTCACTTTCCTGTGCTTCATTTTTATCATCTGTAAAATAGGGATTAGAATTCTAGAAGAGGGTCCTGGCGTTTTCTCATATTTCACCTTATTTTTGCCAACACCTAAAATTAACTGGATTAATTTTAAGATTAAGGTTATTGTACTGAGGCCTCCAGGAAAGAGCTTTTGAGGCTACCAAAAGATGGGGGTGGGTCCATGTTTCAGACAGGAGTTGGACATAGCCTCTGAGCTCCTTGGAGAGGACCAGGATAATGCTACAAGTCAGAGGCACAGAGATAACTCCCAGGGATCCACCTTCCAAGCTTTCTGAGGGCTAGCCAGCCATTTATTCAGCTGAACAAAACCTCACTTTGGGGTCATCATAAAACTTACTCTCTGTGTTTGAATGCATCTACTACTAACTACAAAGCTGTCAAGGGAATTGAGGTGTTAGGTAAAACACTGCTATCCCATTAGATGCAGACGTCTCTTGGCTGACTAGGATATAATTTGCATAATTTTTAAGGACTGTGAAGCAGAGCATGATCCTTCTGATTCTCTGCCAGTGCCTATGCCCACAGACCCAACATCTGGTCAGTTTTAGGTCCCTTTAATCATCTGCTCTTAATGTCCCTCCCTCACCCAAATCCCTTTAACAAGGTCCCACATCATTTCCCATACACTTGACTGACTTACCCACAAATTCTTCAGTGATCGTGCCCTGGTAGCAGGTATTACTGTGTTGCTCGGGACAATAGAAATTGTATTTCAAAGGACCTTAGAGATTATCTGGGCAGATATTTTCATTTTATTCATGAGAACGTTAAAGTCAAGAGAAGTTGCACAGGTGTTAATGACAAAGTCAATACTCAAACCTGGGCCTTCTGACTTGATCACTGCTAAGTATCTCTTTTCCTTCCTTCGACCTTACCCTGTATTTCACCAGCTGTTTGTTTTTATAGCTCTTGCCTTATTTTTATCTCTCATTTGCCCCCCAAATTCTTGCTTCAATGAAACCTTTTAAAAATTTTTCAAAGTCATTTTCTTTCAATCTTTCTGTTTCAGTGATTAAATAACTCCTGTTCATTCAACCACTATTTATTGAAAGCTTACTGTCTACTCAGTACTGTGGGGAATTTTTTAAAAGCATGAATCAATCAATAGTCAGGTCTTAAGAACTTACACTGTGCTAGTTCTGGGGACACAAATGCAAAGAATAAGAATCCTTACTCTCAAAGCGTTTCCTTTCTAATGAGGGAGATAAGCACATGTATAAACGTATGCAGGATATAAAGAGAAAACTTACAAATAAACACGAAGTACTTAAAGACAAGGTAGTTTGAGAGGGAGGGCATTAACTGTTGGGAGGACTAAGAAAAGCTTTAATTTTTAATTTTTTTGAAGAGAGGAAGGCAAGGCAATTGGGTTTAAGTGACTTGCCCAAAGTCATGCAGCTAGTCATCCAGTCTGAGACTGGATTTGAACTCAGTCCCCCCTGACTCCAGGGCCGGTGCTGTATTCACTGTGCCACTTAGCTGGCCCAAGGCTTTAAATTTTAAAAAATTTTGTTATCTTAAACATGATAATGGTGAATTTTATTTTACAGTTAAGTAGTATATTTTAAGTCATTAATTATATTACAGGTACATTGATGAACATTTTGACTATCCATTATATACAACCTAGATCCATACATATGAATTTCTTTTAAATAGTGTAAAATCTATAGGAAAAGTCTTTGAAAGACCTCCAAATTAAAAAAAAAAATCTTTCAAATTACCAGTAGCATATTATATGGACTATTTGTGCCTGACCTGTAGTAATAGCCTTCTGAGCTCATATTGATCTAATCAGACACAGTCAGACCCAATATACCTTGACCCCAACATAGCGTCATTTTGGTTCTCTTTGAGAATGAAGGTCAACAACCACCATGTATCAGAGTAACATAGAAGTAGCGGGGGTTAAGGGAGCAGGGAAGGTGGTACCTTAGCTGAATCTTAAAGAATCTCTCTATGGGGTGAACATAAGAAGGAAGTACATTTCAGGTAGGTGGCTAGTGCAAAGATATGGTGATAGGAGATGAAAGTTGCCCTCTGTGAGGGACAGAGAGAAGGCCATTTGGGTGAATGACAGAGTGGGGAAAAGAAGTAATATGCAATGCAATGAAGGTAGAAATATGTTGGGGCCAGATGCTGCAGTTTTAAAAGCTAAACAGACCTTTATATTTTATCCCAGAGATGATAGGGAGACACTGGAGTTTATTGATTAAGAAAGTAATATGGACACATCTATGCTTAAGGAAAATCACTGTAGACTGGAGTGGGGAGAGTGGGAGGTCATTTGTAACCACCTAGGTAAGTGATGATAAGAGCCTGAACTAAAGTGGTGGCCATCTAAGTAGAGAGATATTGGATTCAAAAGATGTTTTTGAGGTAGAAAGGCAAGATTTGGCAACTGGTAAGATGTAGGACAAGGGAGAATGTAGAATACAGGTTAACGTCAAAATTGCAAATCTGGGAGATTAGAACGATAGTACTATTAAGATACCCTTAATAAAAATAGTAAAGTTGAAAGAGGGGATGGCTTTTTGTTGTTGTTTTGTTTGTTTTTAAGGATAAATGAAAAGCACATATTTGAAGGCTACAGAGAAGGAACCAATAAAGGAGGAGACATTAAGAACTTAAAAGGGGATGACTGAGGTATCAATTTACTGGAGAAGATGGTAGGGAATGGGATCAAGGGCTGGCAAGGGGAAGAGGAACCTCATTGCCAGAGACTGAAGGAAAGGAGGAGAGAGTGGGAGATGATTTCAAAAGGTTTTGAAATTGTATGGGACAGGGACGGCCAGGTAGCACAGTGAGTAAGAGCACCAGCCCCAGTGTTGAGATGACCTGGGATCGAATCCGGATTCAGATACTTAGCACCACACCCAGAAATAACTGGCTGTGTAACCTTGAGCAAGTTACTTAACCCCAATTGCTTTAAAAAAAAAAGAAAGAAATTGTATGGGACAGGTAAAAGTGTGGTTTCTCAGAGACTATCTGTAAAGTAAGTCCTTAGGCCTAAGTTACCATTTTGCTAGAAATTATGTGACTTTGAAACTTCAGAAATCTTTCTGTATAGTTGCTCTGTTCTAGTCAGACTTTTCACCCAGCTTACCATAAAAGAGTTAAGTTTCTATAGAACTGCAAGAATTGCTGAACAAGACTGCTGATAAGGAGGAACAGGCAGTAACCCTGGGAAAGAAGCTCAGTTCCTGGTTCTCAGATTAAAACTCCTAGATAATGCTAAAAATAATGAAGAATGGAAAGGAGCTGGCAGCAGCAGATGAATTTGACCAATTGGGTGCCTTGGGGCCCTCAAGTCCCAATAAGAATGTGTCTAGGGTAAGACTGAAGGGGGTTCAGTATTCTAAGATTGTTACTGCGCCTGCGTAATGAACTCCATGTATTATGTATATCATCCAACAAGATTAGAGCCTTATTAGTAATAACTATGTTAATGTTTGTAACCCTTTTCTTATTTAACCCAGCTTCAGCTTCTGTACAGCCGCCTCCTCTCCTGGGCATTGTTCTAGTGACTGGACCTCCCGCTTCTCTAGAGATTCTAATAAACCTCCTATCTTCACTTTGAGGTCTCTGAGTAGTCAGTTTGGGTTAGGGTCTCAGTACCCCACACAAAATGAAGAAAAGGTCATGTTGAATGCTCTCAGATTTTTCCATAAAGTAAGAAGCAAGGTCCTCAAAGGAGAGAGTGGGAGGAGGGAGAGATGTGGATTAAATACCTATCCTGTGTTTATCTTCCTTTCTTTTGATTTGGTTTTCAGGTGGGAAACTGTCTGTTGTGCTGGAAGCTGATGACTTCTCTGAGTATTTACTGAGCTCCTTATGGCCTAATCTTATCAAGGTAAGGCTTCATTTCCCATATCAAAAGGTGATAATAGGGGCAGCTAGGTGACCTAGTGGAGACTGAGATCTGGACCTAGAGTCAGGTAGACCTTGAGTTCTTTTTTTTTTTTTTTTGCCTTTTGGAGGGCAATTGAGGTTAAGTAACTTGCCCAAGGTTATACGGCTAGTTTTTTTCGTGTGTGTGTGTGTGTGTGTGTGTGTGTGTGTGTGTGTGTGTGTGTG
>NW_027187336.1:11406569-11711343 GCF_028583685.1 Petaurus breviceps papuanus | reverse complement strand
TGTGTGTGTGTGTGTGTGTGTGTGTGTGTGTGTGTGTGTGTGTGTGTTAAGTGTCTGAGGCCGGAACCAAACTCCGGTCCTCCTAACTCTTGGGCTGGCACTTTACTCACTGCGCCACCTAGCTGCCCTAGACCTTGAGTTCTAATCTGGCCTCAGACACTTACTAGTTGTGTAACCCTGGGCAAGTCACTTACCCTCTGTCTGCCTTAATTTTCTAATTTGTAAAATGAGGATAATAATAGCACTTACCTCCCAGGGTTGCCATGACGATAAAATGAAATAGGTGTAAACACAGCCCAGTGTCTGATTCCTAGTAGGTACTTAAGAAATCTTGTTAAAATTTTTTAAAAATTAAAAATCATGTTGATGTTGTTTGAGGAGATTGACCATTGATTTTACAAAGTCCTTACTAGCTGGCAATGGTTTGATGCATACCTCTCCTTGGACAGTCTCAAAAACTTTTCTTTATCCCAAAATAATTATGGATTTTTTGTCATTCAGTCATATTAGACTCTGTGTGACCTCATTTGGGTTTTTATTGGCAGAGATGCTGGAATGGTTTGCCATTTCCTTCTTCAGTTCATTTTACAGATGAAGAAATTGAAGCAAACAAGGTTGAGTGAGTTATTCAGGGTCACACAGATAATGTGTGCCAAGAGTTGAACTCAGATCTTCCTGAGTCTAGGTCCTGCACTTTAGCTACTGTGACACCTTAGTTGCCCTAATTTCATTTGAAATTTTGTTCTTGTTGTTTTTTTGTTTTGTTTTGCTTTTTCATTTGAAATTTTAACTAACCTATCTAAAGAGCCTGTGTCTGCCTGGGCCAAGCATTCAACTAAAGGACAGCTGATTGCATTGCTTCCTTCAAAGCCCAGTTCAGGTGGGGTCTGATTCCCTCCCTGCTTCCCCCCCCCCCCCTCTGTACTTTGTATGTATTTAATTTTCTATGCATGTGATTCACCTCAATAGAATGTAAGTTCTTTGTCTTTGTGTTCATGTCCCTAGCACCAGCACATGCCTGGTACTTAGAAGGTGCAATAAATGCTTTTTGAACTAAACTTGAGGAATTGAGGTCAGTTTAGAGTAGAGCTGCTTTTCTGCTAATGGTTTTTTAAATGTGTGTTCTTTGTTATTTTTAAAAATTTTTTTGTTTTTTGGAGGACAGTTGGGGTAAGTGACTTGCCCAAGGTCACATAGCTAGTTTTTGTGTTAAGTGACTGAGGCCATATTTGAACTCAGGTCATCCTGACTCCAGAGCTGGTGGTGCTTTATTCACTGTGCCACCTAGCCGCCCCATGTGTGTTCTTCTTTAAACAACTTAGTTCTCACTTCCTCAAATCCTGTGGTTTAGAACAACAGTTTTTAAAAAAGCCAGAAGCCCAGGATGAAGCAGTCAGGGCCTCTGGGTGGTTTGTGGATGGCTCAGGGCTCATAGCTGTAAGTACTATTTAAAGAATCAGTGTGAGGTAGGTTGTACACACACCATTTATTCACACGGGGAAGGGTGACTGGGAGGAAGTGCTTTGTGAACCTTTCAGCACTATACAAAGTGTTTTGTTTATTCCAAAATGTGGTAACCATAGCTGAACAAAGTACTCCAGATGCGGTCTGATGGCGACAGAGTAAACAGGGCTATTGCTTCCCTTGCTCTGGATGCTGTTCTGTTGATGTAGCCAAAGGACACACTGGTTTTCAGAGTTTCCACACAACATTGCTGTATTGGGCTTGCAGTACCTTAAAACCCCAAGGTAAGGGAGTCTCTTTGGTTTGTTTTTTAGTATGAATGACTTTTATTCATGTTTCTTTTGTCCTCTGCTTAGGTAGTTGATTTCTTAAACCTAAGTGCAAGATTTTACATTTATCCCTCTTAAATCTTATTTGTTTCTGCCTCACCAATCCAACTCCTTTTGAGTTCCTAAACTAATGAAATAATATTTATAAACCCCTTAGCACAGTGCCTGGTGTCTAGTAGGCACATAATAAATGTTCATTCCCTTCCCTCCCTATTCTGTCACTTTCCCTTTTTTGTACCATCTGTAAATGTGACAAACCTGCCATGTAGACCCTTATTCAAATCATTGGATATTAAAGGACAAAGTCCTATAACTGATTCAATGACCTACTTCCACATTGACATAAATGTGCTTTGGGTCTGGTCAACCAATATTTCCAGACCCACCTAACTGTATTTTATTAGAAAATATAAGGACAGATTTTGACCCCAAGTCTATGGTACGGAGTTTAAAAAAAAAATACAAATGGGGGCAGCTAGGTGGTGCAGTGAATAGAGCACTGGCCCTGGAGTCAGAAGAACCTGCGTTCAAATCTGGCCTCAGACAGTTAACACAAAAACTAGCCATGTGACCTTGGGCAAGTCACAACCCCAATTGCCCTCCAAAAAAAAAAAATACAAATGGAGAAGGAGTAAGAGAAACACATTAAGCAGACAAGGCTAAATCTGGATTTAGCCATCATAACAGATAGCTACAAGATAGCAAATGTCAGATAAGTACAGATGATATAACTTAATTTAGAAAGCAACGTGGAGGGGTGGCCAGGTGGCACAGTGAGTAAGAGCTCTGGCCCCAGAGTCAGGAGACCTGGGATCGAATCCGGACTCGGATACTTAGCACCACACCCAGAAATAACTGGCCATGTAACCTTGAGCAAGTTATTTAACCCCAATTGCTTAAAAAAAAATACAGTAATGTGGAGTCAGTCAGCATATTATTAGGGTTCATAGGACATGTTGAATTTAATTGGCACTGAGAGTACATAACAAAGATTAGTCATTAGTCAAGCAAGATTAGTCTTTGTCCTCAAGGACTAGGTAAATCTAATAATCAAAGCAATCCAGAGAAGTATCTGAATAAAATAAATCTATAAAGATAGTATTTAACAAGTTCACAGAAAGGCAAGAGATCAAGTACTGTGCTCAGGGACTGACCTTCAAAAAGCAAAAAAAAAAAATTTGTTTTAAAAAAAAAAAAAAAGAAAGGCTTCCTAAAAGATGTGGCCTTAATTTGCATTCTAAAATGTTAATGAGATAATTTGATAAAGGTGGTGATTGAAGGAGGTGATTATCAGCAGCACTGGCCCTAGAATTCATGACTTTTTGAGGTTCCTGGTGTCTGGGATACAGCCAGCTATTTTTTTTTTTTAAGAAAAAGTTTTTTAAATTAAATTTTAAAGAGAAACTATCCCTTTCGTCATTTCTTATGATGCAATAATATACTTTTATACCACCAATTGTTTAGCCATTCCCTAGCTGATGAAGCCCAACTCAGTGGTCTAGGATCCATTATTGTCCATTGGAATTGGTCAGAGTCCTCTTGTCTCTAGTTTGTGCGTTCAGCCCCCACTTTCCTCTCTTTTCCTCTTTCCTTCTGCCAGCACTTAAGGCTCTACACAGAAGCCCAAAAAGCAGAACAATTCAAGCAAACTTTTGTCTTTTAGGTGCTTGCATTGTAATGATTCTGTTTGTTTGTAGGATTCCATCGATTTCCTCTCTCTTGATCTATTGTGTGATTGCCAAAGCAAGGCAGGTCCACCACAGGAGCTGAGTAAGCTGCAGGTAATTTGAGTCCTTTTCCATACTAATGATGAATGGAGTGGGTTTCTTGGAGTGTGTTAGATACTTAAGCTTCCAATTAATGTGTAGTAATAATAATAATAATAATAACTAGCATTTCTATAGCACCTGCTATGTACCAGGCAGGTGCTATTATTATCCTCATTTAACAGTTGAGGAAACTGAGGAAAACAGAGATTAAGTGATTTATCTAGGGTCACATAGCTAGTAAGTGTCTGAGGCTGTATTTGAACTCCGGTCTTCCTGAATCCAGGCCCAGGAGTCTATCCACTGAACCACTTAGTTACACAGGCTGAATTTTTCAATGACAAAGGGGATTTCTCATTTCTTTTTTTTTTTTTTAAAGCAATTGGGGTTAAGTAACTTGCTCAAGGTTACACAGCCAGTTACTCCTGGGTGTGGTGCTAAGTATCAGAGCCCGGATTCGATCCCAGGTCATCCCGACTCTGGGGCCGGTGCTCTTACTTGCTGTGCTACCTGGCTGCCCCTGGGGTTTCTCATTTCTAAGTAAGAGATCTGCTTGAAGTGGTACTGACTGAATCATTAGTAATACTCTTATTTAGACATTAGAGACATTAAAGTAATCATTCTTACTCTTGGGATACATATTTTTATTTAGAGGTACTGTGGCACTGGAGTAGGTAGGTAGTGCTGGGCCTGAAATCAAGAAGACTCTTCTTCCTGAGTTCAAATCTATCCTCAGACACTTACTAGCTGTGTGACCTTGAGCAAGTCACTTAACCCTGTTTGCTTCAGTTTCCTCAACTGTAAAATGAACTAGAGAAGGAAATGGCAAGCTAGTTTCTTTGCCAAGACAACCCCAGATAGGGTCACAAAAAGTCAGACATGACTGAAAATGAATGAACAACAAACAACAACAATAGTATATATTGAATTTAGCTGGATTTAGAGTCTGAAATACCTGGGTTTGAATCCTCCCTCAGGCATTTAATGGCTATGTAATCTTGGGCATATCACTTAGCTCTCTGGGACTCAGTTTCCCCATATGTATAATGAAGGAGGTGGACTCAATGTGCATGTTAGTTCTCCCATTCTTACTTGTCCATACCCTAGTCCCACTCCCTTTCATGATAGTAAATATATTAAAACACCCTGTGTTCTGAACTTTGGTGTCACAACTAGCTTATTTGTCTTCCTAGATTCTTTTAACCCCACCTACTCCTGTCCATGTATACTGTCTGTACTTTGTTTGAACTTTCTCCTGATCTGCTGTATCCCTGACTCTTTGACTTTTGGCGACCATAGATAGGGGCCTACTCCTGGGCCTTTTTCTCTATTCTTGCCCGATCCTCATCTCCTGTACTCTCATTGTCCTTAATCCTTAGCTCATCCTTCTTGGTATAAGCCCCAACCTTTGCCTTGCTGACTACCTGTGTCCCTATGGAACATTAGTTAAGCAATGACAAGTGTATTTGTTTTTTTGTCCCATATTTTGCCCCCTCTGGTCACCAAGGTGATGGCTTGTCAAACAAGTTATCAAATTAAAGTCCTGGTTTATCACATCCCTCCTGACCCACAGGGTTAAAGTCTCAGCTCACCTAATAATAAATAAATAATAAACGTATAAATGACAACTCAGCCCTGGTTCACACATGTTTGTCCCTACCTCTCTATCATCAAGTATCAGCATTACTGCAAGCAAAGGTCAATAGGTCAACCAAGATAATGGTTATATCCATGATACTAAACGTCTTCTCTTTGTATGAGACAATGTTTAGGACTCACCATCAGTAGGAAAGCATACTTTGAGTGGGGTTGAGCTATAATGAATCATTCTCACCCTCCCACCTGATCTCCCTGTAATCAACAGACTTCATATATGAGACATGATGGACCAGCACTGAGATTTGTGAAAGTTTGTGTGCAAACTGAATTTGAAACTCATTTGTGTGTGAACTAAATCCACAAGTTTGGTTTTTACTCATTGGATAGACCAGCAGTTTCCCAAATAAGGACTCTGTGTCCCCAGTGGGCCATGCAGTGACCCCAAGGCAGTAGTAGATCAGAAATTAGAAAGATGGGTTCCATCTCACCTTTCTTGTGATAGTTGATAGAGCCACCAGCCCACCCCACTTAGGCACTATCACACAAGAACCCTTCTTCCCTTCCCCTCCAAGTGTCTTCCCTTCTACTCTTAGTAGAGGTCCCTAGGGCAGACAAAACCTAACCACAACCACCTGCATCAGCAGCTGTTCAGGCAAAAAATTCCTCCCCACCCCCAGTGTTGGCCCGCCTTGCTGATCCACTTTTCCTCCTAGGCAGCGGCTAATATGACACTCTCTCCAATCTCCTTTTTTGGTGGGACAGAGTGAGCTACTCAGGACAGCCATGGGTGGATAGGTCAACATCTACATCAGAGGTCTCATATTCTTTTTCTCCAAAATCCATATCCCCTCCTGACGTCTCCTATTTCTGCCATGTCTAGTCTTCCAGTCACTCCTGGGAGCAATCCAAACGCCTTTCTTTCCCTTATCCCACATATCTAATCATTTTCCAAAGCCTATTAATTTGACTTCCACAAAATTTCTTATGTTCATTCTCTTCTCTCTATTCATACAGCTACTGTCCTCTTTCAGGCCCTCATCACCTCACACCTAGATAACATTGTGATAACAATAGCCTCCCAATTGCTATCCCTGCCTCAGGTCTCTCCCTACTCCTTTCTATTCTCTGTACAGTTGACTGGGTCACTCCCCTACTCAGTTAACTCACATGGTTCTCTATTGACTCAAAGATACAACATTATTTCATCTTTAACTCATCCTTTTTAAATATCCATTTTTTAAAGCTTTGTAATGCACAAAATTTGGTATGGCAGTGATGTACATAATTTAAAAGTAAGTAATATATATATATGGAGAGGGTGTTCAGTTTTTTATTGATATAAGTGTGCAATAGAATAGTTTGGAGACCACTGGATTAGACTAGAATGTGGTATTAAGCACCATTTCTTCTCCCACAAAGACCTGTGTTAGTTCTACTTACTAATTAGAGCCACTCAATTCACTTTGACAACATATTTAAAGTGCCTGCTGTATACAAGGCTAGGAATGTTACATATTGGCCCAAGTAGTTTGCAATCCAAATGATATTCAGATGCCATTTCCAGACCCAGTTAGTCAAGATGATTTTTTAAAAAAAAGATTTATTAGAAATACAATATCGGGGCAGCTAGGTGGTACAGTGAATAGAGCACCGTCCCTGGAATCAGGAGGACCTGAGTTCAAATCCAACCTCAGACACTTAACATGTACTAGCTGTGTGACCTTGGGCAAGTCACTTAACCCCAATTTCCCTGCCTTCCCCCCTCCAAAAAAAAAAGAAATGCAATATCAAATATCAGTGCAAATAGTTAAATTTGCTTTGCAGCTATTTATTTACATATAACTAATAATAGCTAATACTAATAATAACTAGCATTTATATAGAACTTTAAGGTTTTGCAAAGCACTTTACAAATATTATTTCATTTTATTCTCACAACCCTGGGAGGCAAATACTATTTTTATCCATTTTACAGATGAAGAAACTGAGGCAAAGAAAGTCCAGCGATTTGTTGTCACACAATGTCTGAGCCAGGATTCAGTGACACCCAACACACAAAATGTCATAATTTTATGATTTTTGCCTCTAAGTCTCCATGGGAATTCTTTGTCCATTCATTCCTCTTCCCTTTTCTTCTGATATGGGCCCCGTTAGTGTGTGCTTTGTTTGGCTGGTTTGGTTTTTGAGTTTTGGGTTTTTTTGGCTTGGCATTATTATTTCAAGGCCTTTCTACATAATTTTCCATTTTTCATGCTTGTCAATATTAATGCATTATATTATTACATCAGATAAAGGGGTCACAGCTCTTCACTATTGTTGTGCATTTTAGATTACTTCTAGTTTTTAAAATTGCAAATAATGCTGCAGTACATTCTTAGCAGTGATGTAATTAATGAGATAAGGTATGATTATTTTTGTAATTTTTACTGCATGTTGCCAGTTTGCTTTCCCCTCTTTCCCTTACAAAACTTGTAATTCCACCAACAATGAATGAGTATAAACCAAACTGATTCTTGTACACCCCTCAATATGCCTATTGCTTTTGGAAGCTCTAGACTGAGCAGCCTCGGTTCCTGACTGGTTTTTGTTTCTTTGCAGACCTTCTATCCCAAAGTGAAAGTTTTCATCTTTAGTCTAAAATTTCACAACTGTGCTCCCTTGAAGGAGAAATCAGCTCAACTGTTCAACGTGAGCGAAGGTTGGTAGGAAATGCCCAGAGAGGCTGAAATTGGCTTTAATGAACAGACTGTTCATCTCTAAATTCCTTTCCTGCTCTAAATCCTATCATCTGTGAAAGACTGCAGTTCAGAAGTGGAAAGATAGCAAATAGGGTCAAACTTGTAAGAAAACAAGGATGACAGCTTTGCTAGGAATTTGGTGCCAGATTGTACTTACTGTTCCTTTCTTCCTTACTCACCTGCCTCTGACCCCAGCTACCATGTGTAATCGGTATGGGTGTGATGGAGATGATTCTTTGGGTGGTGTCTGGAGTAGCACATATTTAGAGAAGCTATGTGGTCCAGGGGAAAGTGTGCAGGCTAAGAACTGGGAGACCTAGGACTCTGGGCAAGATCACAAGAATAACAATGACCTGTCTCCTTCACAGAGTTGCTATGATGAAGATAGTACAATTTTACATAGCACCTTAAAGTTTACAAAGTGCTAACCTTTATCCCCCTGGGGGATGGGCAGCAAGGTATCATCACCCAAATTCAGATGAGGAAAGGTTCACACAGCTAGTATCAGAGCTAGGACTGGTACTCTGCTCACCCAACTCCAAGACAAGTTTTTTTTTTTTTTTTTGCCTTACATCACCCTGACTCTTATTGGGATAATATGAATAAGGTCTATTCAACAGCATGGGAGGAACTTTGAAAAGCATACATGTCCAAGGTAGATACTCAGTTATTAAATGTGTGTACCAGGAAGGTATACACTCAAAGGAAGAGTCAGACTGCTTAGACATGTATTTTAGTTCTTCCTAGCAAAAACTTGTCCAAATGTCTCACTGAAAAGGACACTCGTAAGTAAGGGGATGAGACAGCTATGTGGTGCCGTGGAGAGTGCAGACCTGGAGTCAAGAAGACTCATCTTCCTGGGTTCAAATCTGGCACCAGATACTCACTAGCTGTGTGACCCTGGACAAGTCACTTAACCTTGTTGGTCTCAGTTTCCTCGTCTATAAGGTGAGCTGGAGGAGGAAATGAAAACCACTCTAGGGTCTTTGCCAAGCAAACCTTAGATGGGGGTCACGGAGAGTGGGACACAATTAAAATTACTGAACAACAAAAAAGTGGGGTGTGCTGGACCCAGACTGAGTGAATTTCTGTGACATTCAGTTTTTCCGTCTGCAAAAGGACTGATCCAGTTTGCCACCTGTTTGCCTTATAGGGCCAAATAGGTAACAAATGCTATTAGGTCCACATCTGGATGCTTATCATTTGCCAGCACATTCCACCTAGATCAGTTTTAATTGAGTAAATCACCCCAGCAAAAATATAGGTTAGAATTTTTTTCCATCCTCATTAATTCCTCAACCTATGAAGGAATGAAAAGCAATGAGTAAAATTGAGAACTGACCTTGAAACTAGGAAGATCTGAATTCACGTCCCATCTGTAACACATCTGACCCTAGATAAGTCATTTAACTTCTTAGGGCTCCAGAGAACTACTCCAGAGAAGCGGCCAACCTGCATGGGCAGAGGAAGCTTCCCCATGTAGGAAGTCCCAATGCCAGTGAAATCACAGGTTCAGCCCCTAAACTTAGGAAGGAATTGAAAATGTCCAGAGGTAGGTACTGAAAGGGCATTTAATCTGCTACTTAGACTTTTCATTTCATAGAGCTCTTTCTAGGCACTAAAAAACTCCTAAAGATGGATGCCCATTCTGATGGGCAGTCTGCATGTGTGATTGAACAAACTTCTTATCTTACAGCCATAAATAAAGACCAAATACTGACCATTGGGTTTGATGTCAGTGAATTTCTACAGTGTCCTTCCAATGCAAAGAAAAGGTAAGACCAATTTTCTTCTGTTTGGGGCTGGATGATCTCGGTGTGGGAGCATATCTTCCACTAAATATCTGTGTGACCTTGGACAAGTAACTTTATCTGTCTGATAAATGAGATGAAATCTCATTTTCTCCCTCAGTTTTTTCCCCTCAATTGTAAAATGGGGGAAAGGCTATTCAGAAAACAATATGACAATATTTTCAATGGCTTATGAAATGTCACTTGGAGATGGGTGTATTATTATAAGACTCTGGCAAATGGTATCTCCTAGAGCAAGCTGGAAGACAGAGTTGCTTCCCAGGCCTTCAAATATTACCCTTTTACTCTCTTCAAATATTTATTTGTCCACTTCTATAATAGAATTTTATCTGATTAGAACTTTACAATTCTATTAAGGCAACTGGGAGGTACAGTGGCTAGAACACCAGACTTGGAGTTAGGAAGAACAAAGTTCAAATCCAGTCTCAGACACTTACTAGCTGTGTGACCCTGGGCAAATCACTTGTCCTCTGTCTGCCTCAGTTTCCTTACCTGTAAAATGGAGATAATAATAGCACTACTTCCCAGGATTACCATGAAGATAAAATGAGATAATATTTGTGAAGTGTTTTGCAAACCTTAAAGAGTCATATCAATGCTGGTTTTTGTTATTAATTAGTTACAAAGCTGCCTCCAGAAACATCATCACATTCAGTAGATGCAATAACCCTCTGAAGTAGTGTTATAGAAATGTAAATTTTTAAGATCTTCCCTGCCCCTAGGTTAAGTGCCCCTGGAGCCTGTGGTGGGAGGCTTGTTTTTCAGGAGATACTTTGTGATTGGGCAGTGGGTCAAGAAGGTTGTTACATTCTCTGAACCTAGAGAAGGCTATATAAGCCCTGATGTGAAGCTTTGCTTTGGGTCTCACTTTGAGAAGTGTTGTGTGATTTGACCAGACGAGACTCTGGGCAGCCGTTGAGAGCCCTCTGGCTTTGAAAACCCAGATGCTGATGCTTACCTCTCTGGTAACTGGGATTAGGTATGTATGTAATGGTTGGACAGTTGGAGGCCTGTCTGCTTGATCTGTTTGTCTCTCTGTCTTCTTGTAACTTCTGCTTGTAACCTATCTATATACTCTGAAGTTCGGGGTGCTGACCTTTTCCCCCTGAACTAGTTAAATGACATATGTTTGATTAAAGCAAGATTGTTAACCCATTTTGAGTTGCTTTCCTTTAGAAAGGCAGATCTAAGAACCTGTGTTGGCAGCCACCCTGGGGATGCTGGGGTGCTTGCTGCAACAGGTAGATAGGGCCAAGCATTACCAACCTCATTTTTCAGATAAGGAAACTGAGACCAAGAAGAATGAAATGGCTTGCCTAAGGTTTTACAGATAGTCAATGGTATTGGGCTGGAACCCGGATCACCTCACTCCTAACCCAGGACTCTTTGCCCAGTGCACATGGGTTCTGTACCACAGGATCATACTCAATGTTGGTTCTATTCAAATCTCTCGCCAAAGGGAAGGGTCCCTTTCTTCTCCTAAGCTGGGTGGGCCTGAGTGATTACCTCTTTCCATTTCCTTCCTCACTAGTTTTTTGGCAAGCTACCTGGTACCTACTGTATGAATCTAAATACTCACAACTTCTGTCTTTCTTTGCCTTGTCTCATCTCTTTTCTCTTCTAGAGAGCTAAGTATTGACTAGGGAACTCTCTATCTTGTGAAGCTTCCTACATGGGGCTTACAGCTAGGTGTGGATTCAGGAATACCCAAATTCAGACATTTACTAGCTGTGTCATCCTGGGCAAGTCACTTGACCTCTGTTTTATCATCTGTAAAATTAGGGAATTGGATGCGCTGGTCTCTCATATCTCTAGATCCACAGTCCATGATTTCTGGAAGCCAGGTGGCCAAAAGTGGCACAGATGGTTTACTTTGGTTATGTGGACTTCAGCCCTACACTGTTTATGTTAACCAGCCAGAAATCAGCTACTGGTTTTGGTTCGGATCTCTAGGTCTAAACCAGGGGTGGGGAACCTTTGGCCTCAAGGCCACATGTGACCTTCTACATCCCAGGGTACAGCCTTTTGACTAGTTTTACAGAACAAATCCTTTTATTAAGGGGATTTGTTATGTGAAGTTTGGATCCAGTTGAATGGTTGCACTTAAGGACCTAGAGGGCCACATGTAGCCTCAAGCCTGTAGGTTTCACACCCCTGGTAATAATATAATGGCAATCTGACAGAGAGCTCTGAACCAGGAGGCCTGGACTCTCTAACTTGCTCTAAGACCATAATTTTATCTGAGTCTCAGTTTCTCTGTCTTTAAAAACATTAGCGGGATAAGGACTAGACCAGGGATTATCATTGGTATGAGGCATGCTGAATGAGGCCACTTTATTACATCACTTCTTCACACATGAGAGTTGCATGATGCAGTGGAGTAAAACTCAAAAAGGGATGGGGGCCACTAAATCCAGCTCCATATTAATGTAGAAAATCACATAGTCGGTATTCTAATGTTCCTTTATTTATTTTATTTTGTATTATTGTGTATTTTATTACACGTTTTCCAGTTGCCTTTTAATCTGGTTTTGGAGCCCTCAGGACTGCTGCTGGCTACATAGATAACTTCTCAAATAACTTGAGCTTTGACTTTTAGAGAAAGGCTAGGTGCCACGTCAACCCAAAGAGAGGCAATTCACAAGAAAGGGATTTATCTGCTGGGTAGATGATCTCTGTTCTCTGCCTCATCAGCAGGGAGGGTCCTTGATAATCATTCACAATTTTCCAAAACTTCTGATGCTTTTGTAACAATCCCAGGAGGCAAATAATGTCAATGTTATTGCCACCATTTTACAGACAGGTAAATTGAGGTTCTGAGAAATTACTTGACTTCCAAATCATCCCAGTAACTAATGGCTGAGCTAAGACTCTAGTCTTCTGACTCCTTGGATCATGGCGCACCAGACTTGGAATATGTGGGTACCTATCCTACTTCAGCAATGTCATCCTGGGCAGGTCACTTCAACTCTCCATGCTCTTTTTCCTCATCTGTAAAATGAGGGGCTTGGAGTCTGGCTGTCTCTGAAGGTCCCTTCCAGCAACAGACCTAAGACCCCAAGTTTGGTGTCCTACTATACCACCCTCCAAAGGGCCAGGGTCAGAAAGAAGGGCTTCAGAGAGTGAGAACCTGACTTGTTCACTTGTTGCTGACTGAGTATTTCTCTGATCTTCTTCCAGAACCAAATCTTTGGCTTAGCAGACATTTCCAGAAGATCCTTTCCCCTGTTCTCCTCCATTCAAATGGATAATTGAGGATTGACTCTAATTATGGAATCATAAAATTTTAGGATTGGAAAAGCCCTCAGATCCCTTCTAGTACAGCCTCCCACCCAGCACAGGAATCTTTTTGTCATTCCTGACGAGGTGTCATCCAGCCTCCTCTGGAAGACCTTTGGGTATCTCCCCAGGTAGTTCCTTCTACTTTTGGACCTCCCTCACTATTACAAGGGTCTTCCTTAGACTGAGCTAAAACTTGACTTTTTGTAACATCTACTCATTGGTCCTCAGGAGATTTTTTTGAAGCTAAGAAAAAAAAAAATCCAATCCTCCTATAAGATAATCCTTGAGGAAGCTGGGGGTACAGTGAATAAAGCTGGGCCAAGAGTTAGGAAGAGGAGTTCAAATCCAGCCTGAGACACTTGTTACTTAAGCTCTGTTTGCCAAAGTTTACACAATTGTAGAACGCGGATAACAACACCTACCTTGCAGAGTTTTGTGAGGATCAAATGAGATAATATTTGTAAAAAGTGCTCAGCAGAGTGCCCAGCACATAGTAGGTACTGTATGAATATTTATCCCCTTGTCCCCTTCTTCAGTTTTTTGAAGAAAATAACCATGTCTCCTCAGCCTCCAGCCCCCAAGTTCTTGGAACATCCTCATCCTGAATCAAATAATCACAAAATTTTAGAACTGAAGGGAAGCTTCCTCTTAAAAAAAAAAAAATTGTTTATTTATTTACTTTTAGCTTACAACATTCCATTCCACAATTCCTTGATTTCCAAATTTTCTCTCCCTCCCTTTCCTCCCCTCTCCCCCACCCATGGCAGCATGCAATCCGATATATGTTCTACAGATACCTTCACATTAAACATTAATCAAGTTGTAAAGAAGGATTATAACCAAAGGAATGAACCATGAGAAAAAAGGAACAAAACAAAGCAAAAAAGAGAGGGAACAAGTAGTTTGCTTCAATGGGCATTCAGATTCTATAGTTTTTTCTCTGGATGTGGATAACCCCTTCCATCATGAGTCTTTTGGAGTTGTCTTACAGGCTTGCATTGCTGAGAGGAGTCCAGTCTATCAAAGCGCATCCGTAATTGTGTACAATGTTCTCCTGGTTCTGCTCAAAACTTCCTCCTAGCCTGAGGTTTTTAATCTTGGGGTCCCTGGCCCCTGAACAGACTTAGGGTATCTATGAATTTTGATAGGATAAAAAAATGACATCTTTATTTTTCCCTAACCTCTGAATGAAATGTAGCATTTCCTTCTATTTCGTTTTGGTTTTTTTGGAGGAGGGAAGGCAGGACAATTGGGGTTAAGTGACTTGCCCAAGGTCACACAGCTAGTAAGTGTTAAGTGTCTGAGGTCATATTTGAACTCAGGTCCTCCTGACTCCAGGGCTGGTGCTCTATTCATTGCACCACCTAGCTGCCCCTTTTTTGTTTTTGTTTATTTATTTATTTATTTATTTTTATTTCCTTACATTTCGAATGTAGGCAGCAAAACATTTTGAAGAGATGTCCATAGGCTTTACCAGACTGCCAAATGAGCCTAAAAAGATTGAGAACCCCTGGTCTAAGTCAAGGGTAGCAGAATTCACAAGTTGATCAAGTGAATTGAAGTTCTAGTTCTTATATTAACCAGAAACTGGCTTCTGGGAGTGGGGAAAGAGGGTGTTTAAAATGTCTATATCTAAACATTTGATTGACAGCTTGGTGAGAGAGACTTGAATCAGGTGTTGGGAGAACTGAACTTTAGTTCTGGTCCAACCACAAGCTTGTGGTATGACCACAGTGAGTCACTTAACTTTTGTGTTTCAGTTTCTCTGGCTTTAAAATACAGATAATATACCTGTCCCCAAAACATCTTGGGGGCAGGTAGGTGGTGCAGTGAATAGAGTATCAGTCCTGGAGTCAGGAGGACCTGAGTACAAATCTTTCCTTAAAAACTTACTATCTGTGTGACCCCGGACAAGTCACTATACCCTGTTTGCCTCAGTTTCCTTATCTATAAAGTGAGCTGGAGAAGGAAATGGCAAACCACTCCAGTTTCTTTGCCAAGAAAACAACAAATTGGGGTCATGAAGATTGGGCACACACCTGAAAACCGACTGAACAACTGATAAAAAAAAAACCTTACAGAAAAGTAACTAAGTTAGCTGAAGAAATAGTCACCCTCTTAAAATGTGATGCCTAGAGCACAGTACCAGATATGATCTGACCAGGACAGAACATCTGGGATGACCAGTTCCTCCCTCATTCTGGATGCTATGCTGCTATTTTGTGTGTTAGTGTTGTTTTCTTTTTGGTTAGATTGTTGTAAGGAACTCCCAGTGAGGACACTTTCTCTGCTAATGCTCACCAGTAGCTGTTCTAAATTTCAGCATTTTGGAGTGTCACTTTGGGCACTGAGGGCTTAAATCATTTACAGCCTTCCTGATTCCAAGGTGAAGGTTCTGTCCGTTCTCCCAGGGTAGCTCTCTGTTTTCATGTTGTCACTTTCTGAACAGCAATAAAAAAATAAACTGAATGTTTCCTGATTCTAATAGCCATACTTGGACATTGTAGGCAGGTAGTCAAGTCAAAGAATCTTTATTCAGCACCTACTGTGTGCCAGTCATCGGGTTAGACCTGGCAATAGAAAGAAAGGCAAAAAAAGAGTCCCTGATCTCAGTGAGCTCACAGTCAGGCAACATGCAAAGAGCTAAGTGCGGGGTTAAGGGACGTTAGGGAAGACTGACGGTAGAAGACAAGATTTTAGCTGAGGCCTGAAGCAAGCCAGGAAAGTCAGGGGATGGAAAGGAGGAGGGAGAGAGTTCCAGGCAGATGGAGTGGCTTGTGCAGAATCCACTGTCATTGGACTGCAAAGTACATGGAGGGAAATAAGATGGAAGACTGGGGAAGATATGAGGGGGCCAGGTTAGGAAGGGCTTTAACGGCTAAATGGAGGTTTTTATATCTGATCTTAGAAATGATAGGAAGCGGGGGCTAGGTGGAGCAGTGAATAGAGCACTGGCCCTGGTCAGGAGGACCTGAGTTCAAATTTGGCCTCAGAAACTCAACACAAAAACTAGCCATGTGACCTTGGGCAAGTCACTTATCCCCAATGCCTTCCAAAAAGCAAAAAAAAAAAAAAAAAGAAGAAGAAGAAGAAATGATAGGGAGCCACTAAAGTTTATTGTGTAGGGAATGATGGGCTTAGATTTGCATTTTGAGATCATCTTGAAAGCAGAGTGGGGGATGGCCTGGAGTGGGGAGAGACCTGAGGCAGGAGACTCACCAGCAGGCTACTGGGCATGAGGAGGTGAGGGGCTGCACCAGTGATGGCAGTGTCTGAGGAGGTGGGGTAGTATACAAGAGATGCTACAAGAACAGATTTGATATGATAACCAACTGAATATGAGAGGCAAGAGAGAGAATGAGGAGTTGAGAATGACACCTAGTTTGCAAGCAGGGATGCCTGCTAAGATAGTGGTGACCTTGACAGAAATAGGGAAATTAGAAAAAGGGAATGGTTTGATTAGGAGGAAGAGAAAGAGCTCAGTTTTATACATGTTAAATTTAGGACGTCTATGGGCTATCCAGTTTGAGAGGGTTGATGGGTAGGTGGGGATGTGAGACTGGAAGTCAGGAGAGAGGTTAGGGCTTGGTAACTAGTTCTGAGAACCATCTATGCAGAAATGAAAATTGAATCTGTGGGAGTTGAGTTAACCAACTGAAGTGGTATAGTGAGAAGAGAAGGCCCAGGACAGCACCTAAGGAGACATTCACAGTTAGTGGAAATGACTTGGTGACAACCTAGCAAGGGAGACTAGGCCATGAGAGCCACAACCAGTTTTGGAGTAGGTTTTTTTGTTTATGTTTTTGGTTTTTTGCTTTTTGGAGGGGAGAAGACAGGGCAATTGGGGTTAAGTGACTTGCCACAGGTCCCAAAGCTAGTTATCTGTAATGGGAATGTAAATTTTTAAGATCTTCCCTGCCCCTAGGCTAAAGTGCACCTGGAGCCTGGGCTTGTTTTTCAGTAGATACTTTTTGATTGGCCAGTGAGTCAATAGGGTTGTTACATTCTCTGAGCCAGGAGAAGGCTATATAAGCCCTGATGTGTAGCTTTGTTTTGGGGCTCACTTTGAGAAGTGTTCTGTGATTTGATCAAATGAGACTCTGGGAAGCCGTTGTTGAGAGCCCTTGGGCTTTGAAAAACCCAGATGTTGATTTGGTTTGGATGTAATGGTTGGACAGTTTGGAAACTGTCTACTTGATCTGTTTCTGTCTTGATAATTCTGTCTGTATATTCTGAAGTTCGGGGTGCTGACCTTTTTCCCCTGAACTAGGTAAGTGATACATATTTGACTGATTAAAGTAAGCTTGTTAACCCATTTTGAGTTGCTTTTCTTTATCAAAGCAGATCCAAGAACCTGTGTTGGCAGCCACCCTGAGGACGCTTGGGGTGCTTGCGGATACATTATCCTATCTGAGACTGGATTTGAACTCAGATCCTCCTGACTCCAGCACCAGTGCTCTATTCACTGTGCCATCTAGCCACCCCTTTTGTTTTTGTTTTTATTTTTGCTTTTTGAAGGGGGAAAGCAAGGCAGTTGGGGTTAAGTGACTTGCCCGATGGGGTGGGGTTTTTTTTTGAGGGGGGTGTTGATCTTTCTTTGTATGTCCGTGTCTGGCACATAGTAAGGTCTTCTTGAGGAGTTTAGCCACCCAAGGTAGGAGAGATAGAGGAAAATAACTTTCAGGATGAACATATATCATGGACAGAGTAGATGTGACTGATTTTGCAAACTTACTTTAAGTCCCACCTAAAATCCTACCTCCTCTTCCTCCTCCTTTTTTTTTTTACTTTGTGGAGGGCAATCGGGGTTAAGTGACTTGCCCAAAGTCACACGGCTAGTAAGTGTGTCAAGTGTCTGAAGCCGGATTTGAACTCAGGTCCTCCTGACTCCAGGGCCAGTGCTCTATTCACTGCACCACCTAGCTGCCTCAATCCTACCTCCTTCTTAATTCCAGTGCCTTCCTTCTGTTGATTATGACATTTACCCTGTATATAACTTGCATTGCATAAGTATTTTTTACATGCTGTCCTTTGCCTCCCCCCCCCCCACTTTGATTGTAAGCTCCTTGAGGGTAGGGACTGTCTTTTGCCTCTTTTTGAATCCCCAGAGCTTAACATGGTGCCTGGCACATAGTAGGTGCTTAATATGTTTATTATTGTATTATATTGTATATGTTGTATTATATATGTTTTGGTTTTGGTTGGTTTGTTGGTTTGCTGCCCACCCTCCCTCCCCCTTTAAAATTCTTTTCTACAGGGAATTATTCAAGTAGTGAGAGGGGGGGTAGAGAAGGATATATTTGAAAATGAAAGTGGTATGAAAAGAAAACATATAAGTACAAATTAAACAAAACAAAGGATTCCTTCCTCTTCTAATCCTTTGGCAGGTATTGTTCCCTACCTGACAATCTGGTTGGCCAAACTGAAGAGCAGGACGGGAGCCCAGTGGCCGCCTTCTCTGTGACGCCTCCCTCAGCCTACTGGAGAGTCTGGCAGATGTTTGCTAACCAGTCTGTGGCAGAGAGAGACTCGTTCCTGAATGATGTTTTCCCTGGAGGTTTTCTCTGGGGTGCTGCCACAGGAGCCTTTAATGTGGAGGGAGCCTGGGCAGAAGATGGAAGAGGAGAAAGTATCTGGGACAGGTTTGGACACCAGGGCCACACTGAGAATGCAGCAGCTCCTGATGTGGCCAGTGACAGCTACCACAAGGTCGAGTACGATGTCGCTCTGCTCCGTGGTCTCCGGGCTCAGGTCTACAAGTTTTCCATCTCATGGTCCAGAATCTTCCCCACTGGCTACAAGAACAGCATTAACTCTCGGGGGGTAACCTACTATAACAAACTGATTGACAGCTTGCTGGACTCCCACATTGAACCAATGGTGACCTTGTTCCACTGGGACCTCCCACAGGCCCTGCAGGATCATGGGGGCTGGCAGAATGAAAGCGTGGTGGATGCTTTTGTGGACTATGCAGCTTTTTGCTTTGCCACCTTCGGGGACCGGGTGAAGCTGTGGGTGACCTTCCATGAGCCATGGGTGATAAGCTATGCAGGCCATGGCACTGGGCAGCATGCCCCAGGCATCTCTGACCCAGGAGTAGCCTCCTTTAAGGTACTTCCTACCTCTAGGACTTACACTGCTCTGAGCAGTCTGTCAATCAGTAGCCATTTATTAAGACCTTACTACATGCTAGATACTGTACTAAGTGCTGAGGGTACAAAGAAAAGCAAAAACACAGTCTGCCCTCAAGGAGTTCACATTCTAACGGAATATTAGGAGAGGACATTAAGTTAATCTGTTTTCCTTCAGCTAGTACAGATACCATTTCTGACCGATCATTCCTCCCATCACAGGTCTATAGCTGGAAGAGATCTCAAAGACCTTCTAGGGCCACCCCCTTATTTTATATCTGAGGAAACTGAGGCTTATGGAGATTAAGTGGTCAACCATGGCTAGCAAGCACCAGAAGAGAGATCTGAACTCAGATATTCCAACTCTAGAACCAACATGCTTTCAACAAGAGTTTTTGTCGTTTTTTCTGTAAAAGCTTCTTTCCATGGAAATGTGTCCTAGAGTAGCTATTAGTACTACACTATAGTTTTTCCTACTATCCATTGCTTTCATTTAAATTCCATTCAGGGCTTTCCAGGCAAGATCACAGAGTGAGAAAATCTATTGGAGTCAGGTTTCTCACACATCCCTCAAAAATTAACAAATAGAAATACCAAAGAAGAGAAATAGCTAAAAACAATAATCCAGTAACAATAAAAAAAGTCAACTCCATAATAACTCAACCAAAATTCCACACCCAACACTGTGTCTATCACAACCTGAACACCTCATGCAATCCTCTAAGAGGGATCTTGGAGGCCGTAGAGCCCAACCCCCTAATTTTTATAGCCAAAGAAACTGAGAGAAGTTAAGTAACATGTGCAGAGATGGGAGATTGCAAATGTCTAATATAGGATTTGAACTCAGATCTTCTGAGTGTAGGCCCAGAGTTCTATCTGTTTGGCCACCTAGATGCCCTGAGGCAGTCCACTAAGTCCAGAAGTTGTGGAACCAGTATAATTGAAGTTTCCTCCTTTGGAGTTCCCTGTACCGGTGAGATCACAGGAGTGGGCAACAGAGTAAATAAGCATACCTCAAGCCTGTATTCTGTTCTCTCTCCTTCCCTCTCTCTTACCCTCCTTTTCTTTTCCAAAGGTGGCTCATTCCATTTTGAAGGCTCATGCCAAGGCTTGGCATCACTATGATCGCTACCATCGTGGCCAGCAGCAGGGGCAGGTGGGCATTGTGCTGAACTCAGACTGGGCCGAGCCCTATTCTCCAGAGAAGGCAGAGGACATGAAGGCCGCTGAGCGCTACCTGCACTCTATGCTGGGCTGGTTTGCCCACCCACTCTTTGTAGATGGTGACTACCCTGACACGCTGAAGGCCCAAATCCAGAAGAAAAACAGGCAGTGTGGCAGCTTAGTCGCCCAGATCCCCAGCTTTACCGAGGCAGAGAAGCTTCTCTTGAAGGGTTCCTCTGACTTTCTCGGCCTCTCACATTATACCTCTCGCCTGGTTAGGGATGTGCAGAGTGGCTCTTGTGTCTCGGACTATGACAATCTCCGGGGCTTCTCCCAGCACGTGGACCCGGCCTGGCCCCAGACCTCATCCCCTTGGCTTCGAGTGGTGCCCTGGGGTCTGAGGAGACTCTTGCAGTTTGTGTCCCTGGAATATACCAAAGGGAATGTTCCAATCTACCTGGCTGCCAATGGCCTGCCAACAGAAGGCAGAGACCTTGATGACTCCTCAAGACGTGACTATTTCAATCTCTATATCAACGAGGTTCTCAAAGGTAAGGGCTCACGCATCTCTTTAGTTCTTTAAGGTTTACAGAGCACTTTCCTTTATAACAACTCAGGGATGTTGGCAGAGCCAGCATTGGCCACCCCCATTTTACAGATGAGAAAATGGAGGCTTCCAGCGGCTAAAGAATCAGAGCTGGGATTTCAGTTTAGGCCTCTTGACACCGAGTCCAGCATCGTCTCACTACACTCTGCAACCTCTTAAGGACAGAGTTTGTCCCTTTGTCCTTCTCCTATCCATCACCCTGGTTCTGGCTGTCTCTCCTACCTAGAATGTCCCCCGCTTAACCTTCCTTCTTTCCAAATCCTACCCAATCCCAAGCTCAAATGAAACCCTTGCAGTCATGGCAGCCTATGTTCGTCTTTCGCACACCTCCCCACCCCTCCACCTCACCCCACTCCCAGTTCTATTTGACTTACTGTCTATGTCACACATTTGGGTACTTAACAATGAAAGACAATGTATGATTAATGTAGGTATACATGTACACACAATGTATGTATGTATGTATACATGGACATATAGATGTGTATATACATGTGGATACGTCTTATCACCTTTCAAAAGGTGGACTTGAAGGCACATTTTGTACTATTAGCTCTGGGTGCAAAAATTGCTAGTTATTGCTCTGACTAGTCCCATTAGTAAGCAGCTAATGAGTGGGAGATGTGGGAGGTAAATGCTAGTCTCATATCTCCAAGTCCAATATTCCTTCTATGGTACCATACTGCCTCTCACAAATTTAAAAAAAAAGTTTACATTTGCATAACACTTTGAAGTTGCAAAGCTTTTGTTGTCGTTGTGTTGCTTTCAGTCATGTCCTACTCTTTGTGACCCCCTTTGGGGTTTTATCGACAAAGATACTAGAGTGGTTTGCCATCTCATCTCATAAATGAGGAAACTGAGCCCAACAGAGCTAAGTGACTTGCCTAGGGTCACACAACTAGTTAAGTGTCTGAGGTTAGAGTTGAACTCAGGTCTTCCTGATTCCAGGTCCAAAAAAGTTACAAAGTATTTTGTATGATTTATTTCTTTTGAAATCATGGGTTTAAGAGTAAGAAGAGATGTCAGAGGTCTCCAATCTAACCCCCTCATTTTATAGATGAGAAAACCAAGACCCCAGGAAGTGAGTTGCCTAAGATCACACAGGGCTAAGTGTCAGAGGCAGGATTTTAATACAGGCCTTCTGATTCCAAAGTATTCTTTCCTTATCACCCCACCCATTTGATAAATGAGGAAACTGAACCTTCCTGAGGTTAAGCACCTTAATCAATCTCACCCAGCTAAAAGATGATAGAACTGAAAATCAAACCCTGTTCTTCTTCTTCTAAGTCCAAAGCTTTCTGTAAAGTTTTAGTCACACAATCATGGGCTAATTTTTACATAGTTGACTTAGTTGTTGAGCTATAGCGTAATCTGACTGAATCAGGGCTTGATACACAAGTCCAAGTTGGATAATTGCAATGTTAATGGGATTTAAGATCTTCCCTGCCCATTAAGAGGTCTCACATGGAGCCCATTAAGGGAAGATTGCTTAGGGGAGGCTTGTAGGGAGGCTTTCACACCTTTTATTAATCTCTAATTAGGCACTGAGTCACTAGGGTTGTGATGCCTTCTGGCTCTGAGAAGTGGGTATATACTCTGAGTTGGTATTTTGCTTGTGAGAAGGATTTTGTGATTCCCTGATCAAGATTCTGAGTGGCTAGATGCTCAGAGCTCCCAGACTGCTCAGATGTAAAGGCTCTCTCGATACAGGGATGTATGTAACGTGTATAGTGGATTCAGGCAGTCAGAGCCCTGTCTATTGGTCTTTATTTCTCTGCTTAGTATTTTCTCTGAAGTTCAGGGTGCTGACTTTTTCCCTGAACTAGTGAATGTAATTAAAAAAAGATTGTTGACCCCTTAAACAGCTATCTTTCCTAGTAAAGCAGATCTAAGAACCTGTGCTAGCACCCATCCTGGGTTTGCCAGTGTGATTGCTGCTACAATAATGTACCCCCAAACACAATAAATAGCTCTAAATCTTAAGGTGCTATTTGAATAATGCTTCATTCATACCTCAAACCAGGGAATTAGCCATCTGGTTCTTCCACGAGTGAGAATAGCCCCTAAAATATTTGGTTTATTTATCCTTTTATCATAAAAAAATTTAGGAATTTTGTGCTGGTGATACCTGAAGTCAATTAAGAAAGTACTAAGACAATTTTAATGAGTTATTTGTAGTATAGACATCAGTGGATTGTCTATATTGGTGGAGTGCTTTTCTAAAGCTATAGATATTGTTTATACTTGAAATTTATTGCTATTGATTGTGTACAAGAGGTAAATATATGTGTCTTTCTTTAATCTGGAGTGGTGAAAATATTAGTTAACTACCTTTCTTTGAAGTATGAACACTTCCAAATCTTCCCACAAAAAACTTTAAAAAACAACAAAAAGAAAAGACAAAAAGGATTTTAATGTTCATCAATGTCCTGTTTTCTCTTCTTAGCTATCAAGCTGGATTCTGTGGATGTTCGGTCCTACATTGTTCGTTCCCTCATTGATGGCTTTGAAGGCCCGTCAGGTTACAACCAAAGATTTGGGCTACATTATGTTAATTTCAAAGATGGCAGCAGACCTAGAACCCCCAGGAAGTCTGCTTATTTTTTCTCCAGCCTTATTGAAAAGAATGGCTTCCTGACTAAAGAGACAGACAGACTTTCTCGACCACTCCTTTATAGCCCTCCCTCCAAAATTTCAGTTACTCTGGGACCCTCAGAGGTCCCTTCCAAAGCTAAGATAGTTTGGGAAAAATTCTCCAGCCAACCTGAGTTTGAAAGAGATCTCTTCTACCATGGAACATTTCCAGATGATTTTGTATGGGGTGTGTCCACTTCTGCCTATCAGATTGAAGGAGGCTGGGATGCAGATGGGAAGGGTCCCAGCATTTGGGATAACTTCACCCATACACCAGGGAACAGTGTGATAAACAATGAGACTGGAGATATAGCTTGTGACAGTTACAATAAATGGGAGGAGGACCTTTATATGCTGAGAACTTTGAGAGTCAAGGCCTACCGCTTCTCTCTTTCCTGGTCTAGAATTTTCCCAACAGGGAGAAATGATTCTGTCAACATATATGGAGTTGACTACTACAACAACCTTATTAATGGCCTGTTGGCAAGTAATATCATTCCCATGGTGACATTGCACCACTGGGACCTACCCCAAGCCCTTCAGGATATTGGTGGTTGGGAAAACCCTTCCTTGATTGAACTGTTTGACAGTTATGCAGACTTTTGTTTCCGTACTTTTGGTGATCGGGTCCAGTTCTGGATAACATTTAATGAACCCATGTTCCAGACCTGGTTGGGGTACGGTGAAGGAGTATTTCCTCCAAATGTGAAGGATCCTGGCTATGCACCTTATAGAGTAGTCCATACCCTCATCAAAGCTCATGCCCGAGTTTACCATACATATGATGAGAAGTATAGGCAGAGTCAGAAAGGAGTCATTTCCCTGAGCCTCCACACAGCATGGCTAGAACCCAAGTCACCTAACTTATCAAGAGATATTGAAGCAGCTGATAGGGCTCTGCAGTTTCAATTGGGCTGGCTTGCCCACCCCATCTTCAAAAATGGAGACTACCCAGACGCTATGAAGTGGAAAGTAGGAAACAGGAGTGAGCTACAACATCTAGCCACTTCTCGCCTGCCCAGCTTCACAGAGGAAGAAAAGATGTACATTAGGAACACAGCAGATGTCTTCTGCCTCAACACCTACTCTTCGAAAATTGTGGCTCACACTACGCCCCAGCTCAACCCTCCTTCTTATGACAGTGACCAGGAGAGAACAGAGGAGGACGACGCTTCCATGCCTGTGACTGCATTCAGCAGGGCAGTGGCCTGGGGGATGAGAAGGCTCTTGAACTGGATCAAAGAAGAATATGGTGACATCCCCATTTACGTCACTGAAAATGGTATGGGATCCAGGACAGCTCAAACTGAAGACACAGATAGGATATTTTATTACAAAACGTACATCAACGAGGCTTTGAAAGGTATGTGGGCTTCTCAGAGAGCTTGTAGAAATGTCAGATGTCCCTTGGGTCTCATGCCTGGGATTGTTTGGCAGAATGATCTGACTTCTCTTAACAGCTCCCTCTTCCCCGACAAACTCTATTGGTATTTTTGTTTTTTGTAACTAAAATCCAGTGTTTCTGAGGGTATTCGGAGCTTTGCATGTATAGTACTTTAGACCTTCTACCTGCCCTTCTCCTCTCACAAAGTTAATCTATCCAAATGATACATTATCTGCTCAATCAGAACTGGCTTCTTGGGATTGATGAACTATTATTGTCTACTATAACCCTAAAGATCCAGTAGAATGTCTAGTTCCCTTCAAGATACTAGGAAGAAAGGAAGGAAACAAGCATGTATTGAACACCTACTGTGTGCTAGGCACTGTGCTAATTAGCTCTATTTACAAATATTATCTCATTTGATTTTTACAATAACCCTGGAGGCAGATACTATTATTATGCCCATTTTGCAATTGAGAAAACTGAGGAAGACAACAATTAAGTGACTTGCCCAGGGTCACACAGCTAGTAAACATGTAAGACTGGATCTGAACTCAGGTCTTCCTGACTACAGGCCCAATGCTCCATCCACTGCACTACCTAGCAGCCTAAATTCAGAGCATAAAACTATTCTTTGAATATCCTCCCTTTGAAATTTTATCAGCCTACAGTATTGATGGAGTCAACCTCCGAGGGTATGTGGCTTGGTCCCTGATGGATAATTTTGAATGGTTGGAAGGCTACAGTGTCAAGTTTGGACTCTACCAGGTAGATTTTAGTGACCCCAACAGATCTCGGACTGCAAGAACTTCAGCCACCTATTACACAGAAGTTATCAGCAACAATGGCATGCCGCTGAGCAAAGACGATGAATTTCTATATGGAGAGTTTCCTAAAGGTTTTGTCTGGAGTGTAGCCTCAGCTGCCTATCAGGTAAGTGGGGAACAGGGCAGAAGTCTGTCTGATATGAAGGATGATTGTTTTATTTTTGTTTATTTTTCTGAGGTGACAAGGTAGGGCAGTTGGGGTTAAGTGACTTGCCCAAGGTCACACAGCTAGTATGTCAAGTGTCTGAGGCTGGATTTGAACTCAGGTCCTCCTGACTCCAGGGCTGGTGCTCCATTCACTGTGCCACCTAGCTGCCCCAGGATGCTTGTTTTATTTTGTTTCTTGGACTTAACCAAAATATCTGGTCCCACTGAGGGAACTGGACTGAACTGAGCTGAGGCAAATGTTATAGAGTCACAGCTGAGTTGGAAGGCATGTCAGAGGCCATCTAATCCAACCCATACTTAAAAATTCTCTCCAAACCTGACCCAACAAGTGTCCATCCATCTCTTTCTTGATGACAGCCCATTGCATTTTTGGACAGCTCTCAATGAAGTTTTTCCTGACCCAAGACTAAATTTGTTTCTTTGCAACCATTACCCTTTAGTCCTGGCTATGCCCCCCAGGCCCAAGAAGAACAAGTCCACTATTTCTTCCCTATGGCAGACTTTCAAATATTGGTACAGTATTTCTGGAGAAAGTCAGGTCAGGTGGATTAAAAACAAAAATACTTAGTAAAAGTCACTCAAGTTATAAATATTTCCACTCAGGACAATCATTCAAATTCAAATTCAGCCAATATTTATCAAGCATCTAGTACTAGGTGCCGGAGAACAAAAGTTGTTACAGTGAACATGTGGTCTAATGGCAAAAGACAAGTACAGAAACAGTCCATAGATCACCATCCTGATAAATTTGTAGCTTTCTACCCAGTTCACTTTCTAAGAAGTACTGAAAATAACAACAGGATGATGCTTCTCTCCAAGAAAAGAAGGATAAAAAGTGATTGCTTGTACTTGAGCCCTCTTCAAGGTATTTCAGACTAGTGGGGTCTATATTGGCTTCCTGCTTTGCAGCAGGAAATAATCCTACCCTGTATATGTTGAGTTTAAGTTAAAGTCAATCTGTAAAGAACTGGGATTCTCTGTACTAATCATACTCTTTGTACAAGATTGGACAGTCCAAGAAGGCAGTTAGGAATCTGCCCAGTAGCCTTGAAAAAAGCCATTTTTTTAAATGGCATGCTGCTTTTTGGGGAAATTTTGCCTAGCCATATGGCATCTTGAGAATTTGTCTGCCCTGCTCTAAGAAGGAAGCCTAACTCTACTTCCTTCTCTTCCTCTTCATCAATCAGCATTTATAAGCAGTTACTATGAGACAGCCAGTGTCTAAGCTCTGGAAATACAAATCATTCTTTCCAGTTCTGTCCAGATTTCAAACTTAGGGGCTTTAGAGGTGAGTAGGGGTTCATTTTAAATGACAAACTTTGCCTTCTCTTATCATTTTGAGATTGAAGGTGCCTGGAGAGCTGACGGCAAGGGCCTCAGTATCTGGGACACATATGCCCACACTCCACTGAGGATTGAGAACAGCGACAATGGGGACGTTGCCTGTGACAGCTATCACAAAATCCAAGAAGATGTGGCAGCCCTTCAGAATCTTGGCGTGTCCCACTATCGCTTCTCCGTCTCCTGGTCTCGTGTTCTCCCTGATGGGACCACCAGGCAAATCAATGAAAAGGGGCTAAACTACTATGAAAGACTCGTCGATGCACTATTGGCAGTCAATATTATGCCTCAGGTATGGGCCAAGAGGAAGGTGGTGAAGTCAGATGGATGGCAATAATCCAAATACTCTGTTTTACCAAAAGGCAACAAGTGTCTCTCTCTCTCTATACATATGTACACACATACACATAATACATACATACACACACACACACATATATATATATATATATATATATACTTTATATACCTATATATGCATACTTACATACACACACATGCACATGAAAGAAGCTTATACATATATCATGGAGGAGATAGGATCACCATCACCAGAGATTTGTATTTAATTTAGGAGCCTAAATGAACTTGCCTACCCTACTTTTCCTTGGGGAGGTTTGGGTTGGACCACTCAGAATCTAATTTTTTTTCCTTTTATAAGCTAAAGCAAAATGAGATTATGTACTCTAATTGGCGTGTGAGCACCTGATTTACAGATAGGTAGGAATATCTTCCAAGAAAAACTATTTGATGTTCCCTCAAAAGTGGCCAGTGCTTCACGTTCATTGTGGTAAAGGTCTCTTTGGCATGCACTGTTATTTGGCACGGTAAATGGAGAGTGTAAGACCACCTGCAGCGAATCTCCCAGTGAAGGCAGGGCAGCAGTATTTACATCAAACAAGACAGAGTAGTGTAAGACTGCTTGGCATCAAGAGTAAAAATATATGACTCTATCCAAAGTCGTTGATGGAAAAGGTCAGTGTAGTCAGGGAAGAATTTCATGCGTAGCCCACATATTCACACTTCGTAGTGCCTGTCAAGGGTGTTCTGTCCTCACCTGTGGAGTAAGTAATACAAGTGCTATCATCATGAGACTGAAGTTCTCACAGTCACACAGCTAGTAAAGAATTCCAGTGTCAGAATGCAAAATCAGTCTCCTGAGTGCAAACCTAGCACTTCCCACCAGACTACGTAATCTTTCCATGGAAGCCACAGGACTTTAAGCTGGGCCTTGAAGGCTGCTTGGGATTCCTGGAATGGAGGAGCGAGTAGATTCCAGTGAAAGGAATTAGTATGAACAAAGGCAAAGAGGAGAAAATAAAAATATTATCTCTGATGTATAGACAGTGTTTTATGGTCTTGGTCTACATAATATTTTACGTACCTTATTTATTTGTAGAAATTAGTTTACTCATCCATGTTCATAGTGTAAGTGAGCAAGGATCTAACCCCAAGAGCAGTCATGATTCCCGGTCCAACAGCTAGGCTGCACTGCCAGTACAGGTGTGGGGGGAATTGTCATGCAGTCAACAAACATCTATTAAGTGCCTACTATGTGCCAGGCACTGTGTTAAGTGCTGGGAATACCCTTTTCCAAAAAAAGAACATGACAATTCTAACTCTCAAGGAGCCCACTTATGTTTTGCCTGACTTCACATGTATAATGGGTATCATGTTGCTTGCCTTCTCAATGGGAGGGGCAGGCGCTAAAGGGAAGGAGAGAATTTAGATCTCAGATTTTTTTTAAATGAATGTTTCAAGAAGAAAGGGGGAAGACAACATGCAAACAACTATGTATATACACGATGTAGAAAGGACAAATTGGAAATGACCTCAGAAAGAAAGCACTCACATTAACGGGGATTAGGAAAGATTTCTTGTAGAAGGTAAGATTAAAGCCAAGAAGAGAGATGAGGAGGGAGAGCATTCCAAATATGGGGAACAGTGAGTAAAAATGCCCAGAGTCTAATCTGGACTCAGACACTTAACAGTTACTAGCTGTGTGACCTTGGGCAAGTCATTTAATCCCAATTGTCCTGCCTGCCCCCCTCCAAAAAAGAAAAAAAAGAAAAATGTCCAGAGTCTGGAGATAGAATTGGATCATAGTAATGATATTGACTTGACTGGAATGGCTAGCATGTATCAAGAAACAAGGGAGAGGCCGGAGGAGAGAAGTCAATACAATTCAGCTCCATCTATTCAGTTTCTGCCACATGCAGCATACTACGCTGGGTTCTGGAGATATGAAGCTGAGAAATTACACAGCCCTTTCCCTTGTAGAGCTGATAGTCTGGTAAGGTCATGAGACAAGTACACAAATAACTATAATGCAAGTTAGAATGTAGTAACTTGCTGGCTAATGGGAATGGAAGGCGTGTGCTAGATCAGGGGTGGGAACTCTATGGCCACATGTGGCCTTCTAGGTCCTCGAGGACAGCCTTTTAACTGAGTCCAAGCTTTACAGAACAAATCCTTTTATTAAGGGTATTTGTTCAGTCAAAGGGCTGCACTTGAGGACCTAGACTGCCACATGTGGCCTCGAGGAGGTAGGTTCACCACCCTTGTGCTAGAGTGTTAGAACCAGGAGACACTGAATGAACAAACACCACTTGTGGACATGTGGCCACCATAGGAATTATACTTACTGAGAAGAAACTTAATCACATAGAAAACACTTGCAGATTTTATTGGATGATGTCACCTGACATTGCACATAGTTCACAGGAAAAATGTCTCTTCCCCTTTTTAGATCAAGATCAATTTCACGTTTCAAAAAGACTTCATCTGAGAGAAGACAACCCAGCTTCTTTTTCATTTAAGTGGGTTTTTTTTGGAGGGCAGTTGAGCTTAAGTCACTTGCCTAAGGTTGCACGGCTAGTAAGTGTTAAGTGTCTGAGGCTGGATTTGAACTCAGGTCCTCCTGACTTCAGGGCCAGTGCTCTGTTCACTAAGCCACCTAGCCACCCCCCATTTAAGTGTTTCTTCACTATTTATTTTGAAGTTTCCTAAGTACCTAGAATGTAAAATACATCACCATGAAACATAAATACAAATACATTTCAAATGATTTTGATTTGAGTACCCACTTTGAATTATGCATCTTACAAGTGCAAGATAAATTTAGTTCCTGAATTAAGTGACAAAGACTTTGAGACTGGAGGTGATGTGTGATGAGAGATGGCTTTCTCAAGTCTCCTGTGGAAAAGTCTGAGATTGGAAGGAGGCAGAAGTCTGGATTAGTGGAATTTTCCTGATGTGACTTTTTTTTTAGGTGACTCTTTACCACTGGGATCTGCCCCAGGCACTCCAGGATGTTGGAGGCTGGGAGAATGATACCATAGTCGAGAGGTTTAAGGACTATGCAGATGTGCTCTTTAGAAGGCTGGGAGATAAGGTGAAGTTCTGGATCACTATCAATGAGCCCTATAACGTTGCCAATGCTGGCCATGGCTATGGAGTAGCTGCACCAGGTAATGGCCTCAAGCCTTACTTGTTAGTTTATTGGTTGGGAATATGTTCTTAGAATAGTGAAAATCACAGAGTTCAACTCCATGGGTAGGTGGAGACAAATCTGATAGACTGATTGAGTTAAGACATCTCTGGGTCACAGAAGAAAAACATGGCCCAGATATTGATATCTCATCTCCTTCTCTTCAAAGAGTACCTGAGGGGCAGCTAGGTGGCACAGTGAATAGAGCAACAGCCTGGAGTCAGGAGGACCTGAGTTCAAATCCAGCCTCAGACAGTTAACACAAAAACTAGACGTGTGACCTTGGGCAAGTCACTTGACCCCACTTGCCCTCCAAAAAGCAAAAAAACCCCAAAAAACAAAGAGTACCTGAAAAGAGATGTTGATATTTTCCCCTCCTGAGGCATAGTGTGTTAAAACTGTAAGGGACCTGAGGAATCATCTCCTGTCTTCTCATTTTACATATGAGGAAACTGAGGTTCAGACAGTTCAAGTGATTTGTCCAAGGTAACATGACTAATGCCAGCACCAGGCCTTGAATCCAGGTCTCCAGATTTTTAGCTCAGGGGTTTTTCCACTATCCTGCTGACTCTAAATGTGAAATATATAGAACTTACCTTTCCCTTTCCTTCCTTTCCTTTCTTTTCCCTTCCCTTCCTTTACCTTCCCCTTCCCTTCTCTGAACATATAGGCAGGCGGCTCACACAGTGGTTAGAGTGTTAGACTTTTAGTCAGAAAGACCTGAGTTCAGATCAAACCTCAGATACTTAAATTTACTGTGTGATCCTGAGAAAATCACTTAACCTTTATTGGTCTCAGTATCATGATCTGTAAAATGGGTTTTTCAGGGTTACAAACCTCCTAGGGTTGTTTTGAGGGGAAAATGAGATATTTATGAAGTGCTTTACAAACCTTAAAGCATTATATGTGATTATTGTTATATTACATATAATATTGTTATCATATAATGTAATATTATATGACATAAAATAATATAAGTATAATATAATATTGTTATTATCATGTACCTACTGAATGTCAGTTCTATGCAGAACAGCTGGCCAGGTGATGAGGAGGATACGAAGAATTAAGGATGATATCGTTGGAGAGATCAGACAGAAACACATGAAAATCTAAATGATGGTGAAAGGCAGTCCCTGATACATGCCAATGAGTGGTATAGACAATAATGGCTACAGGCTTAAGAAGAGAGAGGGATCAGGACAGCTAGGTAGCACAGTGAATAGAGCAGTGGCCCTGGAGTCAGGAGGACCTTAGTTCAAATCTGGCCTCAGACACTTGACACAAAAACTACCCGTGTGACCTTGGGCAAGTCACTTAACCCCAATTGCCCTCCAAAAAAGCAAAATACAGAAGAAGAGAGAGGGATTGCATGGGCTGGGGTGGTTCAAGGAGAACTCTATGGGGCAAGGGAGATTTGAGTTGGGTCTTCAAGGATGGGAATGGGATTTGGAGAGCCGCATTTCAGGTGGGTGGCAAGAGTGATGGTAATATTTATATGTGAGAAAAGTGAAGTGTCATCTGTCTGGAGTAGGGAATTTCTACTGGGGAGCTGTAGAAGACAAGGCTTGAAAAGATTAGCTACAGCCAGATGGTGGTGGGTTTGATTAGGCCTTGGCAGCCAAAGAGGCATTGATCAAGCCTAGCACAACTGTCAGCCAAGGGGAGTTGGTGGCCTGAAAGGTCACTGGAAGGAGAGGTGGGCTGCATTGAGGAACAGCATTGGTTGACATGGTAAAGGACAGAAACTTCCTCCCTGGGTTACCCATTCCAGAATTTAGTCATCTTCACACTTATCATGGTCCTTTCATTGGAGATATATTGGATAGAGACTTGGAATCAGTAAGACCTGAATTCAAATCCTGACACACACTTACTGAGTGACCCTGGGTAAGGCACTTAATAGCTTTGTTCAGCCTCAGTTTCCTTATTTTAAAAATGGGGACAATAACAGCACCTACCTTACAGAGTTATTGTCAAGATTAAATGAACTGCTCTAAAACACTCTGTAAATACTTCCTATTTTTTTAGTTGGTTGGCACCATTTTTTTTTTTTTGGCTTTAACTGTCACCAAATTAGACAGCTAGTGGAAGTCCAGATGTACGCTCTACTTTTTTGAATCATCATTTCGTCTGCCTTCTGTTTTGCAGGCATATCCTTCAGACCAGGCACTGCTCCCTACATCGTTGGCCATAACTTAATAAAAGCTCACGCTGAAGCCTGGCACCTGTATAATGATGTCTACCGAGCTGAGCAAGGGGGGCTGATTTCTATCACCATCAACAGTGACTGGGCAGAGCCCAGAGACCCTTCCAAACAAGAAGATGTGGAAGCTGCTAGAAGATATATTGAGGTCTGTTTAGATTTGGGGGGGGGGGGGTATTTTTATTCTCTCTCTTTATCTGTCTGTCCTTCCTCTCAAAACTTTTTGTTTGTCCTTCTTTCATCAGTGGCATAGTGCAGAGAGTACTGGCCTTAGAGTTAGGAAGACCTGAGTTGAAATCCTTTCTTATCAAGGCCTAATAGATAACTGGATTGTGAATTAGAAGAGCCAAGTTCTTAGTTATGGCTCTGCTGTTTATTAGCTGACTTATCTTGAACAAATGACTTAATGCCTCTATGTCTTAGTTTTCTAATTGATAAAATGAACCCCTGGCCTACCTACGGGAGATTCATTAATGCAAAAGTTCTTTGGAGTTTTTGTTGTCGTTGTACTTAACATCACTCTGAAGCTCATGTAGGTCCCTGCCCAAGCTCCACTTCATGGCTGTATTTTGGATCCTGCTGGCTTAGAGTGAATGTCAATGGTAATTATTTCTCTATGGAACAGCAAGCTGGAGGGTCTTCCCCTCCCAGCTTGATTTTTTTTCTTTTTTTTCCTAATTAAAGGGGCCATCCCTTGACTCACTTCTTAAAGAGGCCTATTCACTGAATGGGCAAAAAGACCTTAGCCTAAAAGGCCCAGGGTCTCCTTTGCATCTTGAGTCATCTCTAGTCATTCTGGTGAATATCTGGCCACTGGACCCAGATGGCTGTCCAGAGCCTTGCACAGCCCTCTCATTCAAATCAAAGCCAACGGAAAGTCATGTCATCATTTCCCTGATGCCATGGTCCTCTTCAAAGATGGAGGACAAAACATACAAGAAGACAAAAGTTATTATTAAACAAGTGGTCCTTACTCTATGGATGTATGCATTCCAAAAATTTGACATATGGTAAATTTGTTGTAAAGCGAATGCTGTTTCCCATTGATTCCTGTCATGAAATTAGAGATAAGATCACATAGAAAACATCACCAATAGTCTGATTTGAAAACTTTTCATGAAGGTTCAAGATTTTTGCTAGGCCCATAGCATATTCTGTTTGTAATCTTGGGGATGCTTTTGCAAAACATTTCTGACCCCAAAATTTCCTGCCACTATCAACAAAATATAGGAATTTTTTTTCCTTGGGACAACCCTGACTCTTATACTTGGAGTTCTGATTCTTAGCTCCTGAGACCTCTAGTCTAAATGTTTTATTATGTTTAATAAAGTTGGGCTACAGTATCATTCCTGGTCAGTAGGTGCCACCATGTATAAATATTACACATTGTAATATAATACTCATTCCTTGGATTTGAGGCCTTATAAGTTTTTGTGGTCTTGATTTTCTATCAGTTTGAAACAAAGGAGAAATATATTCTTATTCTCTGCCTCTTATCCTATGGGCAGCCTTATTTGCCTAGGTAACTTAGGAAACTTCCCTAGAAAACACAACAAATTGAGAAAACAAAAACAAAAGCTCAATTGACCAATTTAGCCCCTTTTCAGTCTGAGTTGAATGACTAGAATCTATATGAAGATGGACAGTCCCTTGGGTTGGCATATAAAGGATCGACTATTTTGGTTTAAGATTTCTGCTGCAACCTTGGATGGGGGATGTGAGGCAAGAGAAATCCTCATCCCCATTGCAGAATCAGGAGGACAGGACAGTGGTCTCTCTTTCTCTACCTTTGAGATTCCCCCAGATCCCACGATGTTGGTCATGGATCATATTCCTAGTGACCCTCAGCCTCCTTTCCTAAGTCCTTTCCAGATCTACTTTCTAAAGCTCCCCCTCTCAAGAGTATATGCCCTTTCTTGTGGGTCAAATCAGAAACAGACAGTGAAAGAGCCACTTACATCTTCAGCAAAGTGTGGAGGGTCAAATGGGGAGGGGTGCGAATAGATTTGATGTCAGATCCTGCCCTTGGACTTGACTGCCCAAAGCCAGGGGTTAGCAGTTTTCCACATTGAGAAAATATTAGTTATCAGCCAAGCTTTCAAACTTTAATTTCCTCATCTGTAAAACAAAAGGGTTAAAGTTAGGTGACCTCCAAGGGACCTTTTCATCTCTTAATAGTAGGATCCTAAATGGTTTACCATTGGTTTAGTTGTCTTCTTCCCGAGGTGCCAGCAAAGCTGTACTAGGCCACCCTCTAAAAGGGGGAGCTGGACATTCATCCCCAGGTGTCCTGGAATCACTGAGTTTGGAGCCATATTTTGAAGGTGAGGAGGGTTGTGCCTCCTGGAAATGATCTCATCTTCAGTTTCAGCTTTGTCCTTCACTCCTCTAGTTTATGGGAGGCTGGTTTGCACATCCTATATTCAAGAATGGAGACTACAGTGAAATCATGAAGACTCGAGTTCGGGACAGGAGTGCAGCAGCTGGCCTCAGTGAATCTAGGTAAGAACTTTTCACTTTTAGTTGGCCTAATGGCTATCAGGGGAAGGTATCATAAAGAAATCCTGTGTCTTTGGAGTGCAGTATAAGGAATAGTCTACTGCCCCAGAGGATGTTACCCACCTAGAGCCATAAGTAGAAACCCTAACTCCCAGGAAAAGCACCCCAAAACCTTCCCATGATAAACAGCATAAAAGACACCCCCAAATCAACTTTTTAAGAGAAATACAATTGAGAAGAGACTTCAGGGAGAGACCTTGGTCATCAGGGCACACAGTCCCATGGAAGGAGGGGCTTTGGGACACCCTGTTGTGGGGAAGCAAAGATCATAGGATAGTATTGTTAGAGATGTCAAAACTCAGGGGAGATTTTACCTGACCTAATAGACTGCTGATTGAGGTAACTAGGCCATCTGACAATTTCCTGTTTTCATTAATTATTCCTGCTAAGTGCTAAGCTCAATTATTTCTCCTTGTTGAAAGAATATGTGCTGTAAGCATAAGGGAAGAAGTCCCAGGCACCCAGCCTTAGTTCTGGCTCTGTACTCCCTCTGAGTACTTGTCTCCCTCTCAACGAGTACAAGTGTCCAGACTCAGCCTGTTCCATCTAGGTGATGGTTTGAATAAGTCAGTTATGTAATGAAGTGCCATCCTTCCTGTATAGACAGGGTGCCTTTTGATCTGGCACTGTCAGGACATGGGTAGGCTTTAAGATTAATTTTCCAGAGAGCTTGATAGAGTCAGGGGGTAGTCTACAACAAGGAAACAGAGAAGGTATTTGGGGTAAAGAGTAGGGTGGGAAGATTGAATTGATGACATTTGTTAGTCTCAGGTCTCAGACTGACCGAGCCCACAAGTTGATGGTGATAAAGGGTTAACATAGAATTCATGGAGAATACCGAGGCAGAATATCATAGACATGTGGTTGTTTTATCTGCTGATTCAATCTAATTGTTGTTCTTTCTTATGAGAGGCTGCACATCTTAGTGGGGAAGAAGGGCTTGTTTTTCTCCTGGAAATAATCATGCTATAAAGACAAAAGGGCATTAAGAAAATATGTTTTTAAGAGAAGAAAATAATTTAAATTTAAAAGAAGAATCTAAAGAATTTAAATTTAAAAGAAGAAAATAATTCATGGCATTGCACCTTGCCTAATAAATATTTGTTGATTTTATTTTCCAGTCTTCTCACCTCCCCAAGAGCTTCTCTCTCTCTTTGAGATTTCAGTGTTAAGATCAAGTCAGTACCAAGAAGTGCCCATCTTTGTTTGCTTCTACTGGGAAAATCCTCCGTGGCCAAAGCCATCTGTAATAGCTCCATCTGCCTATGAGCTTTTCAACAGGGAAAATAAGAGTTTCCATCACTCAAACACTCCTTACACCCACTTGAGTGGGCTCTTCCTTTGTGCTTAACTGTTGGATGGTACTGTGAGGAATACAAGAGAAATACAAAACAACTTCTTCCCTTATCGAGTTTAGAGTCTAATGTAGTTGGGGATAGACGGGGAAGAATTGTTATTTGGAAGAGTGAGAAGTCACTGTGGGCTAGATCAGTCAGAGCAGGCCTCAGGAAGGAGACAGGGACTTGATGTGGGAGAAGAGCAGGCATTCTAGGAAGGGAGACCAGCATGAGCAGAGATGTGGAAGCAGGAGTGGGCGTGATATTTTCAGAGATCACAAGCATAAAGTATTAGAACTGAAAGGGAGAGGGCGGCTAGGTGGCGCAGTGAGTAGAGCACCAGCCCTGGAGTCAGGAGGACCTGAGTTCAAATCCAACCTCAGGCACTTAACACAAAAACTAGCCATGTGACCTTGGGCAAGTCACTTAACCCCAGTTACCCTCCAAAAAGCAAATAATAATAATAATAACTGAAAGGGAGATTTAAAATCATGTAGTCCAACCCCTTATTTTATAGGTAAAGAAACTGAGACCTAGATAATGGGTGAAGAAGCCCTCCTGGATGAAGGAGAGTTTGCATACTGGGCCCCAGAGAGAAGCCTAGATAGAGAGCAGGTGCCAGCTGGGGAGGGCCTGAAAGTCACACAAGAGTCTGCAATGGGCAAGAGGAAAATGATTGTCAGTTCTTGAGACACAGAGGGCTGTGATGAGCATGGGTTTTAGACATCTTCTGCCACCTTTCCAGAAATGCCAGTAGAGTTCTTCATCTTGTGACACTGGGAAGTGGGGAGGCAGGTGTTCGAGAGCCAGGACATTGCCAGTGGAAGGTTTTGGTTCACCAAACTACAGGTCACAGAAAAGGACTGAGGAGGACCGAGGCAGGCCCAGAGCAAAGCATGGTATCCCCAACCCACCTACCTCCCCAGTATTTTTCCATGGGTGAAATCAACTTTAAAAAAAGGAGGGCTGTCGGGGCAGCTAGGTGGCGCAGTGAATAGAGCACTGGCCCTGAAATCAGGAGGACCTGAGTTCAAATACAGCCTCAGACACTTGACGTTTAACTAGCTGTGTGACTGTGGGCAAGTCATTTAACCCTAATTGCTCTGCTTCTCCCACCCTTAGCCCCCCCCAAAAAAAGACCGACTGTGGTGATCAAAAAGATACTCTTGAAAAAGCACACAGCAATTAGGAATAAGTATATATGAGCATTACCTAAAAACACAGTGTACTGTATGATATATAACAGAAAGAAAGAAAAACCTCAGAGATGTGTATGAAAAAAATCTAGTTCTCAAAAAGCCTATTCCTTTTAAATTCTCCCTTCTAAAAATGAGAATTAGACAAAAAGAAATACCCAAAGGAACAGAGAATTAGGTAACATAGATCCTAAAATATGGGAAAAACAAAAGATACAGGAGACTTATAACATATAAATGTGATCTGAGAGCTAAAAATGTGTATCAGGTGTTTGTGACTTGGGATGTTTTGAAATTCAGTAAGTTACAGGGTATAGAACTAGAATGGGTAGTGCTCTAAATTTGGATGCAACATGTAGGGCAAACACTTGGAAGTGGGGATTGGAGGATTAGAAGATTGACCTGAGATCTCCAGTGCAGCAGGCTCTGCCGCGGTGATGAGAAGGATTGCATACCCCTGGTCTTTTTCCTGTTTTCCAACCTAGTCACCTGAGCCATTCTCTTCTGTTCACCGGGGCCATTGTTTCTATTTGGCAAGCCTGTGGCATGGCTCTTTGTGTGGGCCATTCAAGGTCTGGTCGAGAAGAGAAATGAGATATGCCCATGTGCTCCTTGAGAAGGCCCCTTCTCACTGTCTTTGCCTCTTAACTTTAGGCTCCCAGAGTTCACTGAAGATGAAAAGAGGAGAATTAACGGCACATTTGATTATTTTGGCTTTAATCATTATACCACTGTTTTGGCTTATAACCTGGATTATCCAGACTCCTTCTCCTCCTATGATGGAGACAGGTAAGCCTGCTGTCCTCTCTGAACACAAAGAAAAATGGAATCGAGAAGTTGACTTCTTAGGTTTAAATACCAATTGTGCTCCTTGACCCCTGTGTCACCTTGGACAAAGCACCTCTCCTTGCTGGGACTCGGATGTCTCATCTATAAAACGAGGGAGCTGGATTAGGGCAAGTAGGTGGATAGAACTCTGGGCCTGAGGTCAAGAAGACCTGAATTCAAGTCCAGCCTCAGACATTTCCTAGAGATGTGACCCTGGGCAAGTCATTTAACTGCTGTTTGCTTCTGTTTCCTCACCAGTAAAATGGGGATAATCATAGCACCTACCTCTCAGCATTGTTGTGGGACTCAGATGAGATAATGCCTGTAAAATGCTTAGCATAGTTCCTGGCACACGTTGGCCATTGTGTCCTCCAAGAAGACCAGTGGCATCACAAGGGTGATGCCTTGACTTGTGCCTGAATTGGATATGAGTGGGGTGGAGCTGTGAAAAGTTGTCAGCCTAACTCTCTCCTCCAGAATCATCAACGTCCAGGGGCAGGACAAAGGTCAGGATGATTGGCCATGGCCCCCATATATAGGCACCATACAGCTGGAGACTGAGAGGTTAGGTAACAAAGTCAAGGTCACACAGCTTGCTGATGGCAGAGCCTGGATTGACAGTGAAGAGCATTATTAGTACCTTACTGGACCTTTTATGAGTTCAGTCACATGTGCAGAAAAATCCAGGCACTTTTCCCATGATAAAAAAGTAATATTTTATGTGAAAGGCCGGATGGTCAGTCAATCAACTGTTAATAAGTATATATTGTGCGGCTAGGTGGCGCAGTGAATAGAGCACCAGCCCTGGAGTCAGGAGGACCTGAGTTCAGATCCGGCCTCAGACACTTAACACAAAAACTAGCCCTGTGACCTTGGGCAAGTCACTTAACCCCCATTGCCCTCCAAAAAAAGAAAGAAGATAAGTATATATTAAGTGCTCATTCCATGACAGCACTGTGCTATGTGCTGGGAATACACAGAAAGGCAAAAACATGGTTCCTGCCCTCAAGCAGCTCGCCTTCTAATGGGGAGCGGGGGGAGGGGCGGGAGAGATGAATGCCAAGATGTACAGTGTAAATGAAAGGTAACTCCAGGGGGGATGCACAGGAAGAGGGGGGATGTGGGATCTGAGCTGTGCCTGGAGAAAGCCAGGAGGAAGAGATGAGAAGGGAGAGCATCCGGGCACACGTATGAAGAAAGATGCTGTCTGCATCCAGAGAAAGAACCCATACATAGGAATGTGTATAGAATAATCACACACACACACACACACGTATCTAATGGAAGCCATCTCTAAGGTGAGGGGGGGGAGAAAAGAAAAGAAATTTATGTGATAACTTTATTATATATTTAAAAGGAATAGCAAGTTGTATGTAATAGATTTGCTGTTTCATGTGCAGTCATCTTTTTTTATTATACTGTGTTATGGAAATTCTTGTTTTATTCCATAAATTAAAAATAAAATTAAAATATATATTAAAAATGCAGACAGTCTGGAGATAGGTGGGGATTATAGATGGGAATTTGGAAAAGTGAGATCTAAGCTTTTGTCTTTCTTTCACTGTCTAATTCTTGTCCCAAGGGGTGTGGCTTCCATAACAGATCGCTCTTGGTCAAGTTCCGGCTCTTTCTGGTTGAAGATTACACCTTTTGGCTTTAGAAAGATCTTGAACTGGTTAAAGGAAGAGTACAACAACCCTCCAATTTATATTACAGAGAATGGGGTTTCTGAGAGACAAACCTCAGACCTCAATGACACCGTAAGAATCTATTACTTCCGGGCTTACATCAACGAAGTTCTCAAAGGTACTTGAGCATATCATCAGCTTGTGACCTTCATAGATAAAAGTCAGTGACCATTAAAACTTAGGGCAAGCTTGTAAGACAGTGATTGATTGGTAAATCATTCATTTCATCGAGGACAGATGCCCCCTCTTAGCTCTGAATTCTGTCCCTCTAGGCTTAAACCTCTTGGACAAGAGCCAGTTGCCTGAAGTGCAACTTCAGTTTTTCAGCTCTTTGTGTTATTAACCTTTGAATCATGACAATAACTAGAAACTTTGGTCTCTACCATAGATTATTCTTTGATGAGAGCACTCAGAAAAATGATCCTATTCTTTTCATTTATTAAGCTGGGGCCCCTAGGACAAGGGTCAGTAGACCAAGGTCAGACCTAAAGCTAATAGGGCCATTTGGCCATTTCAAAGGAACCTACAAATGTAGGAAGAAAAGAGTGATGACTATTCAACTATGGAACAAGAGTGTTTAAGTGGTCTTGGCAAATCTTAGTAACAACTGTGATAGTGCGCGTAAGTTTGATGTTGTTCCCCTTTAATAATTAGCTCATTTGAAGTAGGGCGAAAAAGGTCAGAAAAGAATTTATTGAATTTAAAACAACATGTATGATATGCATTACTTTTTTTGGTGCCCATTTTTGTTCCAATAATTCTTACAATTCAGGCCCTAAAAGGCTGCAAATAGTCAAGACCTTTCCAGACCTTTAGCTTCCTAAGACTAGTTCCAGTGGACAATTGTATACTACAGCGAGCAGCTTACAAATTGTTCACACAACAGTACAGCCTAGAGTTAAAGCCAAAGCCAGACTCAGGGGAGTTTAGATCTTGGTTCTACTGAGTTAACATGCAGAGGAAAAGGGTCTTAGAACCTTTGCTCACCAAAACTATTGTGCTTTGAGAACAAGAGAATTTTATTTACATACTGAGTTATCAAAGAAAGTGTCTAAGACCCTGTTGTTGAAACCCCTAGGAAAACCTTTACAACACAAATCAAAATCTTGCTTACCGATTACCAAAATGAATTTCTGTTTATGTACTATTTATGTGTAGTGACTGTTGTATAAAGAGAATTAGATGGTTAAGAGACCACACACTGGTGGACATAAGTAACCCTGAGAGATAGGAGAAGATGCCTAATGAGAGTGAAGCAGAAGGCCAAGTCAGTCCTAGACAGCAAAGTGGCAGAATCTTCCCATCACCTGTCTCTTCCAGCTCTCATCTCTCCCATGGTAGGACAGGATAGCCTACCTCCCTGTTCTGCAGCTCGTTTGTAAAATGAGTGTGAGACAAACAAAATAGGGTGGGGACATGAGGATAATTAAACGCAGAAAGGATTTTGGGAAGAATTTCCAGAATAGGAATATTATTCAGTGGGAGGAAGGGGGAGAGGCTAGCTAAGGTGCTTCTAAGGACAACATTGTACATAGCATTCAGGAAACCTCTTACCTGGGCTTCTCTGTTCATACAAGCTATCCAGGATAATGTGGATGTACGTGGCTATACTGCTTGGACTTTGATGGACAATTTCGAATGGGCCACTGGCTTTTCGGAGAGATTTGGCCTGCATTTCACAAACTATACTGACCCCGCCATCCCAAGGATCCCCAAGGAATCTGCCAAATTTTACGCCTCTATAATCAGGTGCAATGGCTTCCCAGACCCAGCCAACGGGCCACATCCCTGCCTCCAGTCAGAAGGTGAGACATGATAGGAGGAGCTGCCCCAAACCAAAAAGAGGAGGCTGGGGAAAAAGAGAAGGTGTGCTTTCTCTCTGTGTCCCCCACTAGATCCCTAAAGCCCAATGTGACACATGTGCCAAGGGATTCTTGTCATGAAACTCATGGCATTCTGAGTTTTCAAAATTGAAGTTACTCAGAGAAAGTCAGTGGAACTTACTGGAAAGAGGCCTGGACTTGGAGCCAGGCAACCTGGTTTCAAACTTGGTCAAGTCACAACCTTCCTCAATTTTCTCATCTGTAAAATGGGGAAAATAATAGTACCTATCTCGCAGGGTAGTCGTACCAAATAACATATGTATAGTGCTTTGTAAACCTTACAATGCTATATAAATGCTAGCTATTATCAGTATTACCAGACATTTCTAGTCCTGGTATACCACTTGCTTTTTAGATAATTTGGGGTTGTCATTCAACCTTTCTGGGCCTTGGTTTCCTCATCTATCAAATTGGGAATAATATATTACCTATTGTTAATGTTATATTACCTATATCATTATTGTGATGATCAGATAACAAAGGTGAAAACATTTAAAAATATACATCACCATCGCTAGGGATTATTATTTACTCAGTTTATACTATTGCTACTGACCACCTCTCTGACTTTCGAGAGTCAATAATAATAGTTCATATCCACATACTTCAGAAAATTTGCTAAGTGCTTTACATATATAATCTTATTTGATCTTATAAGCCTTGATGTATTTGTTCAAACTAATTCCTAGAATAAACTTCAAATAATACTAATAGCTCATTATTAAGCATTTAAATTAATATAACCAAGGAAAATGGAAGATGTAATTCTGCTACTGATAATTAAAAACAAACTTTTTCATTGTGACTAATGGGGTCTACATCTGAGTTTTAGATTGAAGGTACTTTGGGAAATAAGCAGAACAGCTGAAACTTGGAGAATAAACCATCCTGTATGTGCTTCTCTCCTAGATGTTCCCACCATGGAACCTGTGACAGACAAGCAAGTTCGGTTCCTGGGGCTGATGCTGGATGCCACCAATGCAGAAACAGCCTTATATATACTTTTCTCTCTGTTGATTATAGGTGTCTGTGGGCTGGCATTGATATTATATAAATACTGCAAGGTGTCTAAAAAACATCCCACAAAGACTAGCCAACAGGAAATGAGTAAATTTTAATATTTGCAATATGCTCTCCAAGTTAGAGAAGTTCAAGCACTGCTGAATTCTTTGCATAATACTGCCTTATTCACCTCCCTGTTTTATATTGAACTTCCTGTACAATTTTGAGAAAACAGAAAAATAAAAGATGAGTAGCTAGTTTACCTGGGACATCATTCGTTTCTGCCAGATTTTGAGTTACAAATTTTCTCCCCGTTTTTCCCCTACCCACCCCCCCAAAATAGCAGTCCCACAGGATATTCCCTCCTCCAATCTGCTCTCTCCCATATTTTCTGCCATACCCCTTTCAACTTTTCCACTGGATCTCTATTCCCCAGTGCCTGTATATCTTATTTCCCAATTACAGGTAAAATAGTACTGATAATAGTATATACATATATATATATATATATATATATATACATACATATTTGAATATTTGATTTTAAAACTTTGAATTCCAGATTCATTCCCTTCCTCCCTTGTCACCCACCCTTACTGGGAAGATAAATAGTTCAGTATGGGATGTACATGTGTGGCTAATGCAAAACAATAACATAGTAGATATATTGTAAAAGACTGACTATATTTCCCTCCCTCCTATCCCACCTCCCACTTGTTCTATTCTCTACTTTGATCCTGTCTCTTTTCAAAATGGGTGCTTCCAACTTCCTTCACCCCCAGCCTGCCCTCCCTTCCATCATCCCCCCTCTCATCCCCTTCCCCCCTACTCTCCTGGAGGGTGAGATACCCTATTTAGTGTGTATTTCATTCCCTCCTCAAACCAAATTCAATGGGAATAAGGTTGACCCATTCCCTTTTGCCTTCCTATTCTTCCCCTCCATTTCCCCTTGCGTCTTCTATATGAGATAGTTAACCCCATTGTCTCTCCCCATCTCCTCTCATTATATTCCTCTCTCACCTCTTAATTTCACCTTTTAAGTATCATCCCTTCCTGTTAAATTGGTCCTGTGCCCTTTATCTATGTATGCCTGTAAGTATATATACACACATTCACATATGTGAATATATATATTCCCTTCACCTACTGAGAAAAGTTTCATAAGTTACAATTATTGTTTTTCCAAGTAGGAATGTTAATAGTTCAACTTTGATAAGTTCCTTATCATTTCTTTTCCCTGTTTACCTTCTCATGTTTCTCTTGCTTCTTGTATCTGAATGTCAAATTTTCTATTCAACTCTGGTTTCTTCAGCAAGAATGATTGAAAGTCCTCTATTGCACTCAATGACCATATTTTCCCCTGAAACATAATACTCAGTTTTGCTGGGTAGGTGACTCTTGGTTTTAATCCCAGCTCCTTTGCCCTCTGGGAATATCATATTCCAAGCCCTTCGATCCCTCAGTGTAGAAGCTGCCACATCCTGGGTTATCCTGATTGTGTTTCCACAATATTCAAATTGTTTCTTCCTGGCTGCTTGTAATATTCTCTCCTTAATCTGGGAATTCCAGAACCTGGCTATAATATTCCTAGGATTTTTCTTTTTGGGATCTTTTTCAGGAGGTGATTGGTGGATTCTTCCAACCTCTATTTTGCCCTCTGGTTCTAAAACATCAGGGCAGTTTTCTTTGAGAACTTCCTGGAGGATGATTTCTAGGTTCTTACTTTGATCATGGCTTTCAGGTAGTCCAATAATTTTTAAATGATTTCTCCTGGATCTATTTTCCAGGTCAGTGGTTTTTCCCAGGAGATATTTCACATTGCCTTCTATTCTTTCATTTGTTTGGATCTGTTTAACAGCATCTTGATTTCTCATAAAATCATTAGTTTCCATTTGCTCCAGTCTAATTCTGAAGCCATGATTCTCCTCATTGAGCTTTTGAGATTCTTTTTCCATCTGGCAAATTCGGCTTTTTAAGGCATTCTTCTCCTCATTGCCTTTTTGAGCCTCTTTTGCCATTTGAGTCAGTCTGGTTTTTAAAGTGTTATTTTCCTCAGTCAAGCTGTTGACTCTCATTTCATAATTTTCTTGCATTGTTCTCATTTCTCTTCCCAATTTTTCCTCCACTTCTCTTATCTGCTTCTTAAGGTCCTCTATGGCCTGTAACCAGCTCGTATTTTCTTTGAAGCTTTTGGTGCAGGAGTTCTGACTTCACTGTCTTCCTCCTGTTCCATGCTTTGCTCCTTTTTGTCCCCAAAATAGGAGTCTAATGTTGGAATCTTCTGTCTGCTTTGTTCCTTTGCCTGGTCATGTTGCCCCTCAGTCACTTGACCCCTGGGCTTTTTGCCACAGTAGGACTCTGCCACCAGACAGGAGAGCTTTCATCCCAAACGCTGGAGTTTTCTCAGTTGCTGGAGGTATTAGATGGGTACCCTCTCTGAGGTCTCCACACGCTCTGGCAAGCTGGACATACACCCCAGGACCTCCACCCTAGACTGCAATCCAGATCCAAGCAGGTTAAAGCAAGAGCAATTACCCTTCAGACTGGTGCTTGGCCCCCTACACTCTGCAGTCCAGGAGCTGAAGCTGCCATGTGGCACTGGCTGGTTGTGCCGGGGCCTCAGTGGCTTCTCGTCCCGGGGGCAAAAGCCATGCACTCCCACTTACTGTTCCCAAAGTCCAGACTGCACTGACCTCTCACTTTGTCCTTTGCATCTGTGTGTTGATAAATCTGGAAATGGCCACAGCTGCTGCTGATCTGGACTCCCTCAGGCTGGCGGCTGGTCAGGCCTGCCCTGGGGCTAAAGCCTCAGTGTGGGGCTGAGCTCGGCTCCTAGAGCGCTGTGCTGGCTGATTCCTGTCGGCCTGCCCTGCTGTCCTCAGCAGGAGGTTAACTTCTCTGTGTCATTTTGTGGGTTCTGCAGCTCCAAAGTTTGTTTAGAGTCCCCTTTTTACATGGATTGGGGAAGGTGGAAGCCGGAGCCGGAGGGAAGGTTGTGTTTCTACTCTGCCATCTTGGCTCCGCCTCCCCTAGAAAAACAATTTTCTAAGTGCTTTGCAATTACTTGAACTTCTTTCACACCAGTTTCATCTACAGAGTGACAGCCTGTACAGAACAATTTGCTTCTGAATCTCCACTTGGTCTTAATCATTGCTTCCGAAAAATGTTTTTCAAAGGCAAAATTATTTAACATATAAGTATCCTCTACTTTCATGGGTACTCCTTTGTATCAGATAGACGTTGATATAACTAAGGCCTATTACAATGATTTTTTCAAAAGATGATTTTATCCTTTTTCTGAATGTTTTAAACATTCCTGACTAGAATTCTATTATCTTCGATAGCTAATTCTCATTAAAAAGTTACATATACTATCATGAGAAGCTTTAACATTTTTCTATACTGCTTGTCTGCAATCTCAGATTAAATCCACTTGCTTTTAAATCCCCATTTGTAAATTTTGGGGTGGGGGAGGATGACAGTGTATTAGACCTGTCATTTCACTGGGCTTAGGAACTGTTGGTGAACAAACTTCTTACACAATGCAAATCAGCATAGTTGTTTTGCAACTTCAATTCTTGAGTTTTGGGGGTGTTTTTTTCTGGGGGAGGGGGAGAGAAGTACTGAGTCTAGTGACCTCTCCAGGATCACAAACACTGTGTCACATGTAAGATTTAAACCTAGGGCTTCCTAACTGATACAGGCCCTATAGCTACTAGGTCAATGTAGCCTCTATAATTAAGGTTTCTGAAATGCATTCAGAAATTTGAGATGATTCTTAAAGGCAAGTTTATTTGAATTTGCAATACCATCTTTTTTTTTTTTTTTTTAAGCAATTGGGGTTAAGTAACTTGCTCAAGGTTACACGGCCAGGTGTTTCTGGATGGGTGCTAAGGGTCTGAGCCCGGGATTCGATCCCCAGGTCATCGCGACACTGGAGTCAGTGCTCTTACTCGCTGAGCCACCTGGCCGCTCCGCAATATCATCTTTTTAATGTATATTCATTCCTTTTGCATCAAAAAGAACTTAAAGTGATAGGATACTTTTTAGAATCTCAGATTAATGATGTTACAACAAATCAAACAATCTTCCTTTCACATATGGTAGTTGCCAAGTTCAACAGATGAAGATCTCTGCTAAGATTTGGCCAATAGTTGCGTGCTACACGTCATTGATTGACCGTGTATGATTAAGAAAAGCAGAAAGTAGGAGCACCAAGAGACTGACCACCCAGCGGAAAGAATTTCATTAATACCCAATAGGAAAGACAAGATATTCAATAATTTGTTTCTAAATTATTTTACTCCTTATATTTGGCCAGAAACCAAGGAAATAAATTACATGAAATCATGGACATATAAACTGCTATAAATGTTAGGATCACAGATTCAGAGCTTGAAGGGCCTCAGAAGTCAAGGATTATTATTTGTCTCAGCTAATTAATACACACAACCATGTAACTGGCCCTATCTTCCACATTATTTTGTGTAAGCTATTGGTATCTGCTTGCTAAATTTGACTAAAGGATACATTTAAGAGATATATATATATATATGCATAAGTGTTGGTTTGAGCTACTGAGAGCCCTTCCAAGTCTAAAGCAGAAATTTATCTTCTCTTAAGAGAAATATAATTTCTCAATTGCAATTGTAGATATTTCCACATGCCCTCAACTTTTCCATATATCTGCTAGCAAGAGTTACAATGGAAACCATTTCCTTATTTTGGTCAGGGAAAGGAAAAGTAATGATGTGTTCTGTGATAACTAATTTATTTAGTGGGAAACATAAAAAAATTCCCTCATCATTTATCAAAAAAGATACAGTTCCAAGAGAGTAGTGTTTCCTAAGGTTAAAGACAAATAAGGTATCTCCATAATTTAAAGTGATAGATAAGTGACAAAAGTGAAATTTAACCTAAAAAAAAAGTTAAATTGTAAAATGTATGGAACTAGACCAAGAGTGGGAAATTTGCAGCCTCAAGGCCACATGTAGCCCTCTAGGTCCTCAAGTGCAGCCCTTTGACTGAATCTAAACTTCACAGAACAAATCCACTTAACAAAAGGATTTGTTCTGTAAAACTTGGACTCCATCCAAAGGCCACACCCAAGGACCTAGAAGGCCACATGTGGCCTTGAGGTTACAGGTTCCCCATCTGTGAGCTAGACAATTTTCTAAATGCTGCCACCCATCCTTACCTAGGTATAAGATTGAGTACTTGGGCCCAATTATTATTCCATGGGTCATATTTGTTCTACCAAAGTAATTTTTTAAATGAATTACAGAAAGCCAAAAAAACTTAAAAGAAACTGCTAATAAAAAAAAATGGTTGTATACGTGGGGAGGATAGAACTAAAAGGTCTGTAAAAAATGGCAGGCAAAGGGATTTGGAAGAAAGAGACATTATCCATGGCCAATGATTGATCTCTTCCTCTGGAGATGCTTAAGGAAAAAAGTTTATCCACTTTACTGAGACTGGTAGGTGGGAGATAAGAAGGCCATGTAAACAACAAAGCCCTAATGACTAAAAACTTTTATACAGAAATACTAACAATCAATTTTTTTTGGAAAAGATTTTTATTTAGCATTTGAATAACAGATTAAAAACTACAAGGTCTGGCTTGCAGTTGCAGAGCGATAGAGAAAAGTTAAACATAAATTATCATCTGATTGGCTAACTAGAATAGAATGCTTCTGACACAAAGTCAAATTATTCTGTGGCTTACCAGTTGTATGGGCCCTAAGATTTTGGGAGCAAACTATCTATAAAGTGCCACCTTCTCAGCATAGTTGGGCTTGTGAGTGTATGAAATACTGAATTTGAAAGCTGATGGAGGTTTTATGAATCCTTTTGATTCTTTGAGCTAGCTGTTGATTACCATATGCAAAATTTTATTTGTCAGCTATACTATCTCTTGACTTTTCTTGAGTTAGGCAACCTGAACCCATACCTCTAAGCAAGAATAAAGAGACACATTATAGAGACCTGTCAGTAAAACATACAGCAGCCCCACTTGTCCAGTAGAGTTTTAGTTGAATTAAATCATAAGAGAAACAATGATTATTGCCCACATGTAACTTGTCAAACTACATTTGTTGGGTAGAATTTCCATTCCAAGTGTTGTTTTCATCTTCGCCATCATCTTGAGTCCTCAATCTATATATTTTTCCTTCTTTTTTGAAGTCTTCTCCACGCTTTTCTATCACTCTTTTCCTGACCCCTTCCCTGTTATTCCAAAAAGGAAAAAAAAGGAAGATGCTATTTATAACTACTATTTGAGTAAGAATATAAAAACTAAAAAAGCATTCCAATTAGACAGCAACAGAATCTTCCATTATAGGTTAGCATTTAGGTTTCAGTCTTAACGTCTAGAAAGAGATTGCTTGATATGTATCAATAGGTCACAGTCCCTGTAGTTAGCATCCACAATGTCTAGCTTTGAATTTTTTAGAGGAGTTGATAACTATGAGGAAAATTTGGCCTCTTTTAAAATTATATACTTTTAAAACTGACTTCAGAGGCAAAAACTCAAACTGTTTACTCTGGCATTTTAACTACTCCCCATGTTTTACAAAACAAGTTACGTGCCCAGGTGAAAGAACAATCCTAAGGAATTTTTAGAAAGGGAATGAGTACTGATATTTCTAGTACAAAGCCTTCAGTAACACGAGAGTCAATTAGATATAGAAAGAAGCACCTGGGTTCAAGTAAGATTAGTCTAGAAAACCTTTAAAGTACCCCTTCCTACTCTAACATTCCACTGTTGCATACCTAAGGGCACAACTTGGTCAATGTTAACAAATACCCTGCAGTACTAATGAGAAACGTGAAGACAAATTTCAAAAAACAGAAAGAGTAAAGTATCATAATTAGGCACATCCCAGAGCCAGAAAAGGGTTTCTAGAGAAAGCATAACCTTTTATAGTCCGAGGGCAAAGAATGTGCATAGAGTTGATGAGAATTAATGGAGCAGTGAAGATATTTCGCACAGATTTCAGAAAGATATCAAAGATAAGAAGAATGCTAACATTCTAGGATGTTGTCAGAAGGACAAAAACTCAAAGGAATAAAAGACAAGCTCAATACTCAAGTGATACAGAATGAAGAAAGCAGAACCAAAAGAACAATGACTACCACAATATTAAGTAATAACAAAACTAAAAAGCGAACTGACAAGGGTAATGAGTAATCTTGGTCCTGGGAAACTGATAATGAAGCACACACCCCCCCTCCTCCATATGAAGAAATGACAGTTTAGATAGGTGAGAGACTACTGTTATAGAATGCAGTATAAGCTATCAAATGTGGAGGTTGTGTGGGCTGTATTTCCTTAAATATTTTTATTACAAAGCAGATTCTAAGTGGGTTTGGGACAGGGGAAAATGACTGTGGTGTTAAAATAAAAGGCAAATATAAGAAAGCCAAACAACTCTAAATTTTGCTTCACATCACACAAACTGGAAAAGATAACAAAAGTCAGGGATCATCAATTCTGGAAGGGTTGTGGAATTAAGAATGATGCTGATTCACTGAAGGCTGAATTCATCTATTCTGGATTTCAATGTGAAATCTGCAAAAAAGTGACTGTACTTGTCCATGTTCTATGATTTATCAATCCTGCAACTGGACACATAGCCCAAGTAGGTCAAAGGAAGAAAGGTCTATTATATATCAAAATATACCTCAAAGTACTCCTTCTGGTGGCAAAAAAAATTGAAAAATAAGGTGGATATACATCAACTGAGGAATGACTGAGAAAACCATGATAAAGAAATGTAATAGAATAGCATTATGCTATAAAATTATGAAGATGAGGAATTCAGAGAAACAGGGAAGATTTACACAAAACATCAGTGTAAACAACTATATACAATGACCACAACAATATAAATGAAAAGCTCACTATCTGATAATGTAGGGTTTTAGCAAGGCCGTAAGTATTACTCAAATGTTTTGGATCTGACTGAGAAAAGATGACAGTGCCCTCCACAACGGAAAGTTCGATCTGGAGGGAGGGAGAGCTAAAATGGCTACTATAAAGACAAATATATCAATGATATATAGAACTCACAGCCATATTGATGCTTTCCTATAAAGTACAGCATTTCTAATGTAATTTCTCTAAGTATCACTACAAATGAGGAAAAATTAAATACCTGTTTTCTGAGCTACTAGATGCTGTGGGGTTTGTGTGCTCCAAAGGTGTTGATCTTATTGAAGTCTGAGGAGGAGGGGGGCTGGTAAATAAGAAGTTACTAATCAATCTCCATATAGCAAAGAATGGGTAAAGTACTGTTCCCAAAAACTTCCAGAGTTCTCCACTTGACGACTGTACCACAGATGTAGCTGGTCTTCCTGCCTAAAAATTAAGTAACAAAACCAAGGTTAAGTACAGCATTTCAAGTATATCATAGAGAATTATAAACAAAATTACATCAGAAATAGTAAATGACCCCTGTAAGGAAAAGATTTCCATGTACATAAAATCCTTCTGGTTTACCACAGGGAAAGGAATTAGATTTGATATTTCACTAGTATGGATGAAATTCCCTCTTCCACAGGCAGGCTGGCACCTTCTCTGCAATTTATAGTTTTATAGAGTTGCTGAGAAGTCTGAGAGGTGAAATGCTTTTGGAATCCAAGGGTCCCAGACGCCCCAGAGTCAGTTTGTTTTTATCCACTATGCTAGACTGTGAGTGCCTTGAGAGCAGAGAACATGTCTGTGCCTTTCCTTGTATCCTTAGTGCACTGTACAGTGCCTAGCAACTAGTCAGTACTTAATAAATACTACCTGATATATCACACTGCCTCTCTGGTTTATCATAAAGAAACAAGAACTGTCTTTTTTTTTCTCTAAATAGCTAGGCAATAGTGGATTTTGCATTCTAAAGGCTGGCAAACAATAACAAAAATGCACAAAAAATGAAAAAGTACTTCTTATAAATGAGAACTCAGGCAAGACTTCACGGAGTCTTTAAGAAAACAAAATAAATTTTGTGATGCAAAACAATTGCAATGATTTATAAGTAGTCCTCACCAATATTAGATAGATTTCAAATGTTAGATCAGAAAACCTCCTGATTTATATGAGACTTAAAGAATCATCTAGGCATCTAGGTGGGACAATCGACAACATGTTGGACCTGAAGTCAGGAAAATCCAAGTTTAAATCTTCTCTGAAACACTTACTAGCTATGTGACCCTGGGCAAGTCAACCTTTTACCTTCAGTTTCTTCAAATGTACAATAGGTACCTACACTTCAAAGGGCTGTTGTAAGGATAAAATGAGATAGCATATGTAAAGCACTTTGTAAACCAAAAAGCACTGTTGTTCATCTTTTATTTTTGAAGAGGACCAATGACATCATGCGTGATGTCTTGACTTTCTTGTGAACTAGATTTAAGTGAGGCAGTTTCACTAAGTCATCAGCCTCACTCTCTCTTTTACAGTTATCCAAGCCTATTGGCAAGACAAAAGTCAAGATGACTGGAGATGGCCTGGGATGCATTGGGTGACTCTGGAGTCAAGCAAGCACTATGAAAGCTAGATATTACTATCTTGACATTTTCCTTCTACTTCTTTGCTCTACTGACTGAACTTCAGTCATTTCTGTTTTGCTTCTTGTAAGCTGTTCTGATCAAAAGCTGTGGTGGCAAAGAACTATGGGCCAATCTAGGGCTTAAAAAAAAAACAACCAAGCACTAGATGTCACAATGGTGACCTGAAATTCCATGGTAGTACTTAAAATTTCCAGTGCCATCTTATCCTGAGCCACGGAAGTGAATTTTTTTTCTTCCCTCTCACATGCATTCAAGTTTTACTATCAAAATAGCTTGAAAAAAAGAAATCTGGAGTACTGATGAGCACCACCTGGTGCAGGAAGCAGCAAGGCTTTACCTGAGGGATGCTTCAGCTTTCTCTCAAGCACCACAGATCCAGTATCTGATCCAAGTCAGACATCACTTTCTATGGGCATCTGATGTAAGGCAAACAGTGGCTGACCAACAATGTTTTTTGCTCATGAATATGAATATGTGGCCCAGAAAGAAGTCTGGTCCTTTTTGATCCTTCCCAAAAGTTCCCTAAGGAGCTTTACAGAACCTGAATAGTTGAGAACCAATGTCTTATGGAAATATACTGTCTTTGGTTGTTTTTTTCAATTTCCTTGAAAGTCGATTTTTTTCCTGATTTTCAAATATCTGTGTTTATTCTTATAGCTAAAACATATTTCTTGAGCTCTGGGTGAAATCTGAAATTTCCTGATCATTGAGAATTATTTACTTTACCTCTATATTACCAGAGACAGATGATAGTGGACTAACCCACCAACAATATATGTTCAAAATACAGTTTCTAGATGAAGAAGAATAAAACAGTAAAGGTAGATAGATAGATTAGACAGAGAGATGTACACATACTGGTAAGAGCACCACTGAAGCACTTGGTGCAAGCTCAAGTTCGAATAGTTTCTTTCTGTAATCGTCTTTGGTAAATTCCCTCCTTGGAAACATGGTGGCCAAAGAAAAACTGCTGTAAGTATTACCAACCATCTGTAATACAAAAGCATTCAGAAATGTATGTTATATGGTATAATAAAATTTACTTTAAGTATATGCAAAATTACTGTTTGCCCTTTTCAGTTCTTCTTTTAAAATTAACCAAAACAAAATAATTGTCCATACAAATGCAAATGATACCACCTTAAACACAGTGCAAAAATATAGTCCCAGCTCATTAAGAAATTATATTACACTGGGGCAGACAACTTGCAAACAATTATGTACATATACACAATAAATACAATGTAAATGGGAGATAATCTCAGAAAGAAGGCAGTAGTAGTAGGGGCTGTGGGCAGCATGGGGGTGGAGACTTCATAAAGAAGGTGGGATCTAAGCTGAGTCCTGAAGGAAGCCAGAAAAGCTAAGAGGTACAAGAGGGAGAGCATTCCAGGCATAGAGCATCTTGTGCAGAGGACAACAAGAAGGCCAATGCTGCTGGATCATGGAGGGAATAAAGTGTGAACAACAAAAAGGTGGAAAAGGCCAGACAGTAAAGAGATTTAAAAATCAACCAGGGGATTTTATCTTTGATCCTGGAGGTAACAGAGGTCCACTGGAGTTTATGTAATAAAGGGTAACAGGGTCAAATCTGTGCTTCAGGAAGAGTACTTTGGCAGTTTAAGGTAGACTGGAGTGGGAGAAACTTGAGATAAGGAGATGATGAAATCCTGCACCAAGGTGGTGGCTATGTGAATGAAGAGAAGGAGGTATATACAAGAGATATCAGGAAGGAAGAAGTGACACAATTTGATAAACTGGATACGAAATGCAAGTGAAGAGTCAAGGATGACTAGGAGGATGGTGGTGCCCTCAATAGTAAAAAGAAATTCACAGGAAAGAAAGATAATGAGTTAGCTTCTTCCTAGACATGCTAAGTTTAAGATATCTAAAGGATAGTTAATGACGTGAGACCAGAGATGAGAAAAGAGAGTAGGGCTGAATAAATAGATCTTAGAATCATTTGCAGAGAAATGGTAACTGAATCCACAGGAGGTGATGAGATCACCAAGTGAGACAATGTGTGTAGTGTGTATGTGTGTGTGTGTGTGTGTGTGTGTGTGTGTGTGTGTGTGTGTGTGTGTGTGTGTGTGTGTGTGTGTGTGTGTATTGAATGAGAGTGAGACAGAGAGAGAGAGAAGGGCCAAAGACACTCTGACAGACATCTACAATTGGTGGGTATGACCTAGAAGATCTAACCAAGGATACAGAGAAGGAGTCAGACAAAGAAGACAAGAAGATAATAGTGTCACAAAAATCCAGAGAAAAGAGAATATGCAGGAGATAAGGTAATCAATAATGTCAAAGGCTGCAGAGTGTCAAAAAGGAGGAAGAATGAGAAAGGGCTATTGAAAAAGTAGTTTCAGTTGAATAATGAGACTAGAAACCAGATCACAGAAGGTTTTTGTAAGTGTGAGGAAAGGAAGTTAGAGGCGCTATGTAGAGACAACTTTTTAAAGGAGTTTAGACACAAAAGGGTGAAGAGATATGATGACAGCTAGCAGGGATGATAGGTTCAAGTGAGGGTTTTTTTTAATATGGGGGAGACATGAACATGTTTATAAAAAGCAGAGAAGTAGTTAACAGAGAGTGGGGATGAAGAGAGGGTAAGATCTGTTGAAGAAGTCAGGATAGAATGGGATTAAGGATGTGTATGTGAAGGGGTTTGCCTTGTCAAGAAGTTCTACCTCTCTGTATGAGCCAGAGGCAAAGGAGGAGAAAGTCAACTGAATGTAGTGAGTTGAAGTAAATGGGTGAATGGTGAATTGTCTCAATTTTTCGGTTAAGTATGAGGTAAGGTTCTTAACTAGGAGGGTAGGTAAAGGTAGGCCAATGGGAGACTTGAGGAGGGAAGAAAAAGTACAGCATAGCCACTGTGGTAAATGAGATAGTGAACTGATTAGAGATATAAAAAGACTGCCTTGCTGTAGTGAAGGCATGGCTAAGTTTATCTAACACAAATCTGTAGTAGACCTAGTGAGCACAATTTCCTCATTTTCTACAGCTCATTACAGCAGCATGTGAATAAAAGCAAAGCAAAGGCAGCAGATAGTGGGAATAATCCATGATTGGAGCCATATAAGACACGACTGACAACAGGGTAAGCGAGCAAGGGACTTGAGTATAGAGGGTAGTGTAAAGACTTAACCAGTTCACCAAGGGGTTGAAATGGCAAAAGAAGAGTATGTATCCCACATAGAGATAAAGGCCTAGGAAAGAACTTTGGGGTAAAGGGATTAGAGATCAGGGTGAGGACAAAGAACTGGGTTAGTACTTACATGGCAGAAGGAAAGTATGCTAAAAGATTAAGATCAGATAAAGAAATTTCAAAGTTCATGGCAAATCAAGAGTATGACCATCTCTGTGTGTAGCTGAGGTGATATGGAATATCATGAGAAATGAGTAAACAGAGAAACTGGGAAATTAAGGTATTCAAGGAGATATCAGTATGTATGCTGGAAGTCCTCTAGTATAAGGGAAGGTCTTTAAGGAAGAAAGACTGTGAGCCAGGTGATGAACTTACTGAGGAAGAAAGGAGTGTAACCTGGGGGTTAGTAGATAATAACTATCAGAATCTTGATAGGGTGATAAATATGAATTGAATAAATCTCAAAGGAGGAAAGAATACTGAGTGATGGTTACAGATTTAGAGTCCAGAAGTGGTCATGGGTAGCAAGGAGTATTCTAACTCACTGGAATACTATTGTGCTGTAAGAAAAGATATAAAAGACAGTTTCAGAGAAACTTAAAAAAGATATTATACAGGGTAAAGTGAAAAGAATTGGGAAAACAATTTCTACAATAACAAGAACAATGTAAAGACAGACAACTCTGAAATAACTTAATTATTCTGATTCAGAACAATGACTAACTATAACTCCAGAGGACTAGAGGGATGAAGCATGTCACCCATTTCCTAACAGAGAGGTGATACTCAAAGTACAGAAAGACACATATATTTTAGATATATGGCCCATGTGTGGATTTGTTTTGCTTGACTAATTTGTTGTAAACTTTTTTTTTTCTTTTTCTTTTAATGAGGTTGGGGAGATGTGGAGGAGAGAGTGGAATTGGCAAAAAAGAAGACAAAAAAAAGAGAAGCATTTTAGGAAACTTTTTTAAAATGTGAGGAAGAGAACAGAAAGAAGTTTAAGCTGATGCTAGATGAGAAAACGTGACTAGCCCCCTCTGCAATCTCAAAACAACCCACTAAGTGAAGAGAGCAGCAGCTCAGCTCACCACAGGGAAGTGGTAGGGCTCCTGGAGATGCTTAGTAGTCCAGTTTCACTTGGGAAACTAGCCACATGAGAACATGCTCTTGGGAAACCACTTTGTCACTCCATAAGTTGTTTGTACTAACAGGTAGGAAAAAACACCTTCATTATATATTTGTAAAACTTATCACCAAATTTCCCTCACAAAATAGGAAAAAAGCTGAATGCTAGTAACACTTTGCTCTCTTTTTCAACCAAATGGTATATCCAGAACCAGAAAGTGACTCTAGATACAATTATGTAGCTCTTCTCAGAAGCATGTGCTCAACCAACCATACCCATCACATCAAGGTCTTCTGCACTGCCCTCTGGTAGAACTTCCTTTTTTATTTGTATTTTCCAAGCTTGGGAATTTTCTTTTTAATAAAAACCTATGGTTTTGGTTCTTTAGTAACTTAAGATACTAACTTACCTGTGCAGCAAACTGTCTTGCTTCTTCTAGAGGAGCATCAGAAGGAAACTGATTTGTAAAGGAAGATCCATCTGGAAGGCGGAACTGAATTCTTGCAATAGCACTATGAAAAATACCAGAAAAAGTCAATGCAGAACCCTAGTTACATGTTATCATGCAATTTTGCTCAGAGCTAATTAGGGACAACATGAGTACTAGATGTTACTCAAAACAGATTTTTAAGGGCCTTTCCAGGAAGGAATTTGTGCAACATTTGCAAAGGGCACTACCCAGTGATGGATAAAACTGCCACCTGCCCAGCCACAATTTGTCATATCTGGAGCACAGTGTTAGCCAATTAGTAATGGCCACAACACTGTGCCACCAGAGCTAAAACCAGCCACATCAAAGCTAAAAGTAGCCCACATCTGTTCCTTTCCCCAACCTCCTTTACACAGATGTTTTTGAGAAGATAAAGTACCTTCTTTCTCGTAAAGAAGACTCTTTCTTAGCTTCCATTTCAGCCTGTTTGGCCAATAAAGCAGCAGCTTTGGCAGCTTCCATTTCTTTCTTTGTCTTTGCAAAACGTGCTGCCCTTTCTGCTCGATCCTTTAAAAGATCAAACACCAGTTACAATTCACGGCCAGAGAGTTGCATCCACAATCCTAAGTTTCAAGACGGAAACGACATATATGCAGAGAACGAAGCTCTTTTATATCAAATGTATTTAACCTGAAACTTATTCGTTTTGGAGTTAGCATTTTAAATTTTCTCTACATACCAACTATAAAGGAATTAGAAGGCATTTTTAAAATAAGCCCAAGGCAGTTTTGGTACTTAAGTTTTCTATTCAATTCTGGTCAAAATTATTACAAAGCTGCCCCCACCAGACTGATGCTATCTGACTAGATGTTTTTTCCCCACAAAGGATCCTTCTGGTTTCAAGAGAATGTTAAGTGACCAACGTTTAACTTGATTCTAGAGTATCTTGAAAAGCTATTTTTCCAAATATTTGTAAAACATTAAGAAGGTAAAGTATAAGCTGAACAAAATAACATCTGAAGTTTCTGTCAACTGAAATTTTTAACAAAAGAACTTGATAAATGATAAATGTATTTTAAAATTATGAGCTACCTTACATATACTCTTCTGCATTACCTCATAGTGAATCAAAGCCCTTATAAAGCAAAACAACTCATGTTTATGTAGCACTTTAAGGTTTATAAAGCATTTCCTCTGACAACCATGATGTGAGATAAAACAAATCCATCAATAAGTAAACATTTCTTTAAGGGCAATTATCTACCAGTCACCAGGCTAGGTGCTTAAGACACACAAAGACTAAAGTGAAAACGTTATCTGCCTTCTAGGAGCTTAACAAGCCAAAGAAACAAGAATTATATAAATACATAGAAAATGAAATCAAGCTGATTTGGGGAGGAGAATGCTAACTACCAGGTAGAGAGAGGTCAGAAAAGGCCACATGAAAGTAGGGGGCTTTAGCTAAGCCTTGAAGGAACATAGATAATATAAGAGACAGAAGTTAGGAGACAGTTCATACCAGGCTTACCGAATAATTAGGATCCAGTGCAAAAGCACATAGGTATGAGGATGGCATGCCATATATGAGGAATTAGCAAGAAGGTCAGTGTGGCTAGACTGCAATGTGTGTGAAGGGAATCAATGTGAAATGAGGTTAGAAAGTTAGCTTGGGGGGCGGCCAGGTAGCACAGCGAGTAAGAGCACCGGCTCCAGTGTTGAGAAGACCTGGAGATTGAATCCCGGGCTCAGACACTTAGCACCCACCCAGAAACACCTGGCCATGTAACCTTGAGCAAGTTACTTAACCCCAATTGCTTAGGGGTGGCCAGGTGGCTCAGCGAGTAAGAGCACCGGCTCCAGTGTTGGGACGACCTGGAGATCGAATCCCGGGCTCAGACACTCAGCACCACACCCAGAAATAACTGGCCTTGTAACCTTGAGCAAGTTACTTAACCCTGATTGCTTAATAAAAAAAAAAAAAAAGAAAGCTTGGTACCAGGCTGTGAAGCTGTGGAGTTTATATTTAATCCTAGAGTTAATAGGGAGTACTAGCATGGTCAGATTTACATTCAGGAAAATCAGTTAGGCAAAAAAATCTACGAAGGTAGAAGTGATAAGATCTAACAAATAAGGAGATACACAGGAAGAGTGAAGCCTGGAGACTTCAGTGAGTGGATAGTCAGGGACACCCTGGACAGAAATACTTCAGAAGAGGCTGGGTTTGAAGGGAAAAATTAATGAGTTCAGTTTTAGACATGCTGAGTTTGAGGTATTTACAAGACATTCAGTTCAAAATGCCCACTGAGTACGGAGTAATGCAGGACTGACTAGAGTTGAAAATATAAAGTTTATTTATAAATAAAATAAGTATCACCAATAGAGGTATTTAAACCCCATGTGAGCAGATAAAGTCACCCTGAGTGTAAAGAAGAAATGCCATGTTGTAGATGATGATGATGATCCAGCAAAGACCAAGAGGGAACAATCAGACAAGCAGGAAAACCAAGAGAAAGTGTTGCCAAAACGCAGAGAGAGGAGAGAGAATATTTGGACAGGGTGATTTAGAGTGTCAAATGAGGCACAAAAGTTAAGAAGGATGAAGAAATTGGTAGTTTATTATCCCAATTTTACAGATAAAGAAAATGAGACTCAGAGACGTTAAATAGCTTTCCTAGGGCCACATACTTACTAAGAGTCAATGATGGTATTCTTATTCAGGTCTCTTCTAACTCCAGATATGGTATTCTTTTCACTATCCCATGCTGTTTCCATCTTTGCAGTCTACCAGGAGGTTAATAAATCTATACACAAACATTTCTTAGAAAGAAAACTCACCAGAGCAATCTGCTGCTTTATCCGCTCCCTAGCTGCTTTATCTTCTGCTTTCTCCCTGTTCCTTTCCTCTAACATCCTTTTTGTCAATTCTTCTTCCTGTTTTCTCTTATAGTCCAACATTTCTTTACCGGTTTTTCTTCTATCAATTTCCTTCTTAATCTCTTTCTGTATTGAAGAGAAAATAAGCTATAGAAGTCAAAAATAAAATTTTAAAAGTTTCTTTCACAAATTAAAGGTTATATATGGATTGTAAACAGAATATTATTTCTACATACTATGCATTTTATTTGTAGAGATTTCTATTTAAATGCCAATTATTTACAAATTTTTGTTAATAACTGGACTGATTATGATGTGGACAATGTTATTTGACAGCATGCCTGCTTATAGGTCTTCAGTTTCTAGACTGTCTAACAATGAATCAGGGGTGAGGAATGGAGAGAAGGTTGTAAAAGAACTTGCTTATTATTGGGCCTTTAAAGTGTGACTTTTTTGATCAAATACTTGACAAAAACATGAATATGCATAGATAAAGAAATTAATTCCAGAACATTATATTTGTAGTTCTGTAAACTTTGCTAATCACAAAAACTTTGTAAGGGAGCCAAAAAGAGGATTTTATCCACAATTTACAGGTAGGATAAGCTACAGTGAGGTTAAATGAATTTCCTAAGGGTTGGTGGTTGGTGGGGTTTCCTAAGGGCTGGATGCCTTGTTAACATGGTAGGTAATGGAATAATTTAGTTCCAAAAAGAAAATGGTACAGTTCTGTAGAAATGCAGTAGCAGGAGACAGATAAAAGTGACAGCATATGCAGCTCCAAAAAAAAAAAAAAGGAAGTAGGATGATGTGTGTTGCCACACACTACCCACTTTTAGCTATAGATCCTCCCTGTCCCTTTTTATTTTCAGTGGGAAAGCACGATTTAATTTTGGAAGCAAAGGGAAAAGCAACAAGAACCTACTCTAATTTATGCATAATAATTTTCCAAATGATGAAAAAAAATGAAGATCTGCTGTAGAATATGAGATTTAGAATTTGAAGTAGTATCTGAGAAATCATCTAGTCCAAGAAACTGTGTCAACAAGTTATTCTGGGTTTAATCACAAATTAAACAGAATTCACAAAAGTATTCTTCTTAATTATTCATAATAAACGAAATATAATAATTGGATAGCCATCAATCTGTGAACACTTTACCTGTTCTTCCTCTTTCCTTTTCTCTTCTCGTCTTTCTTCAAGTTTTTTTGTTAGTCTACATTTAAGAAAAGCAGGTTAACTGAGTCACAGTGTGATAAACTTAGAAGAATTTAATTCAGTTAAGAAAATGACAAAAAGTAGATAAATGGAAGCCCCTCTTAGTTCATAAAAGAATAACCCAGTAGCCATGGCAACAACTTCTGTGTATGGCCTCTAAAGAATGCTGTGACCCAATCCATTATTCATGTCTTCAATTGTAATTTCAACATCTCTTGCTTATTTCCAGTTTCTATTAAATGACAAAACTAGTAAATGATTATTGTGAAATTTTAATATAATGACATTTTCAAACAAATAATTACATATACTTATATGTGTGTGTATACATATTATATTTACACAGTAACAACAGTCTAACAGCTCTCAGAAATGAAACTAAACAACCCAAGAATACCTACTAAAAACATGGCTAAGCAAAATTGCAGGATATAAAATAAATCCACATAAGTACTTCATCAACATTTCTATATGTTACCAACAAAGTCCACCAGGAAAAGACAGAAAGAGAAATTTTATTTAAAATAACTGCAGACAATATAACATACCTGGGAGTTTACGTGCTAAGAAAAACCGAGGAGTTCCATACAGTTATAGGAAAACAATTAAAAACACTTTTCACACAAATAAAGTTAGATCAAATAACTGTTGCTCAGGATAGGCTGAGCCAGTATAATAAAAAGGAAAATTCTACCTAAATTAATTTACTTATTCTGTGCCATACTGATCAAAACTACCAAAAAGTCATTTTATAGGGCTGGGGAAAAAAATTCATCTAGAAGAATAAATGATGAAGAATATCAAGGGAATCAAAGAAAAAAAAAGTGAAGGAAGATGATAGAACAAAAGTACCTGATCTCCAACTGTATTACAAAACAGTAATCATCAAAACACTGGTACTGGCTAAGAAATAGAGTGGTGGTATCAGTGTACACAGTAGTAAATGACCATAGTAATACAGTGTTTAATAAACACAAAGATCCAAACTTTTGGGACAAGATCTCACTATTTGACAAAAACTGCTGGGAAAACTATTCGGCAGAAACTAGGTACAGACCAACACCTCACACTGGATACCAATATAAGGTCAAAATGGGCACATCGATTTAGAAATAAAGGATAATACCATAAGCAAATTAGGGGAGCATGGAATAGTTTACCTGTCAGATCTATAAAGGAAGAATTTATGACCAAACAAGAGACCGAGAGAATTACAAGATATAAACGGATAATTTTGATTACATTAAATTAAAAAGGTTTTGCATAAACAAAATCCATGCAACAAAGATTAGAAGAAAAGCAGAAAACTGGGGGGAAAAAGTATTTATAGCAAATGCTGTTATTAAACGGCCTTATTTCTCAAATGTATAGAGAACTGAGTCAAATTTATAAGAATACAAGTCATTCCCCGATTGATAAATGGTCCAAGGATACAAACAGGTAGTTTTCAGAAGAAATCATCCATAAAGTCATGATAAAAAAGTGCTCTGAATCACTATTAGAGAAATTCAAATTACAACAACTCTGAGGTACCACCTCACACATATCAGATTGATTAACATAACAGAAAAGGAAAAAGACAAATATTGAAGAGTATGCAGAAAAACTGTGACACTAATGCACTGTTGGTAGAGTTGTGAACTGATCCAACCATTCTGGAGAGCAATTTGGAACTGTGCCCAAAGGGCTATAAAACTGCATACCTTACAACCCTGTTGTAAACTATTACAAGTTTGTATGCCAAAGAGAGAGAAAAAGAAAAAGGACCTACATGTATAAAAATATTGATAGCAGTTCTTGTAGTGGTGGCAAAGAACTGGAAATTGAGGGAATGCCCATCAATTGGGGAATGGCTAAATAAAGTTGTGTCATACAATTGTGAATTAATAATACTATACTCTAAGACACACATACACACATATGTATAAAATAGTGAGCAGGATGGTTTCAGAAAAGCCTGAGAAGACTTCCATGAATTGATACAAAGTTAACTAAGTGAGCCCAAAGTACACAGTAACAGCAATATTGTACAACTTGTGAATGACTTAGCTATTCTCAGCAATGAAAGGATACAAGACAGTTCTGAAGGCCTTATGATGAAAAATGCCATATACACTTCCAAAGAAAGAACTGATGGAATCTGAATGCAGATTGAAGAACATTTATTTTTGCTTTATTTTTCTGGTTGGGTTTTTTTTTTTTTTTGGCCTATGTTCTCTTTTGCAACATGGCAAATGTGGAAATATGTTTTGCATGACTTCACATGTAGAATATCTATCAAAGTTCTTGCCTTCTCAGGAGCAGGGAGGGAATCTGGAACTCAAAACTTACGCTAATTTTTTAAAACCTGACAACATCAAAGGACATTAACTGCTAGCAAAACAAAACACTTGTATTCTAGAGAGTCATTTTAGCCCTCATTCAAGGAATATACACCTTTATTAATTAAAACCTCTTGAAAATTATTATTGATCAACAAAGACCACTTTGGAAAGTGCCCAAAAAAGGGGGGTAAGTATCAAGTTCCACATTCCTAGGAATTCTACTAACTCTACATATGTGGGATTGTTTTTTCCTGAATTATGATGGGGTTTTGTTATTTGTTTAAATAACTGAGCTTCTCAAGATTCATTCCATCTGCAACCTACAATAAGCATGTACAAGTTTAGCATTCATGTAAATTAATAAATTCCCCCAGAATATCAAATAAATGAGATCACAAATGTGAACTGTTCAAAGCAAAAATACTGACCACAAAAACATCAAAATAGTGCTTATACCCTACCAACCACCTGACTCTTCTCAAACAAAATTATACTCTAAGCAGAGAAATGGTTCTGTCACATATTATCAATGTCACATTCTATTCCCAAAAGCAGCAGTAACTAAATTTTCAGGTTATACTTATTTCTATGTTTATTTCTTCTAAAATATCATTAGATACCAGGGAAATCTTACAGTACACAAGAGGTGGTTTTCTACCCCATACAACCTCCTGTAATATTTCATAATATTTTATTTTCAAAGATACTTTCCCCAGTCAAATTCTTATCCATATATGAAAACTAGCAGCCATTTTATAACTCACATACATTAAGATTAGTGAAAAAACCTATTTTAATGAAATATTTTAATCTAATTACATTAATTTCAGTAAAAACTTGAAGATCTTAGAAGATGTTAAATAAATGATCACCTGACTTATATTAGTTGAAGGCTACTTTGACAGTGAAAAAAATCCCTTCCAGATAAAAAATTTATTGAATTATAAGGAGTATGAGTATAATTTTAGGTAATAATCTATTCTCTCACATACAAACCCAACCCACATACCTTTGAATTCTTCTCATAGCTTTAACAACATATGCCCCCAAATCTCAGCACACCCTCTTCTCAAAATATCCAGGAATTTTTTTTTTTAATTTAAGGAAAGAATTTCAGCAATTATAGACCCACCCTGTCCTAACATTCTCTTAATTATATTTCCATCTGACACTTCTAAGGCACACAGAGGTAGTCTCTGACAAATAATTTTCTTACATTTGAAGAGACACCAAGGTTAACCAGGTTATTTAGTGGCTAAAAGAACTTTTTCTGCCCAAAGCCTTGACAAGGTCTTTTTTGTTCTTCCAGATTAGTAAGAAGCCTTTGCTAGGAATTTTTTTTTTTCAGAAAGAGTTGGAAAAGGAAAAAGAAGTCTTTTTCTCCTATACATCTCTCTACGGTTACTTAACAGTAAGAAGTCCTACAAGGAAGGGAAGACTGTATTTTCTTCAGGAACAAAAGCAGAGAAAACCAGATTCTTTCACACAGTGTACCAATGTTGAAACCATGGTTGAAAGCAACATATGGTGGCATCAGAAAGGGAAGCAGGTTGTTCAGTACCCTAAGATCTATGAAATAAAAGAAGGGATAAGAATCACAAAAAAGGAGTCTCAACTGCATTTCTTGGCATTCTACAATCAAAAGAAATAAGCTGTTCTAAGGAATATTCATCTTTATTATGTGGGGTTATATAAAGCAAGGAAGGCTGAGTGTGCTGAAAAAAGTGATTTTTTCAAAAGCTTTCAGTAGAAGTTGGTACCCAACCTAGGATGGAAACATTTTAGGGATTTATAATAATAATAGGATTCAATCCCCACTTTTCACTACTTACTCTAGTTCGGATTTTTGCTAAAAGGCTACCAGTCTTGTCCCCCACCCTGAAATTCTGCAGTCCCTCCTGTTAAATGCCAACTATGCAGGAACTCTTGTCCTACTAAAATATCCATCACCAGTAGCTTGGAGCTAGGGAAAAAGTCTATCCTTAACAATTTCACTGCCAGGGATGCAGCAAAAAAAGGACAACAGCAGTTATGTTCCTATCATCCCAAAGCAGACCTTATATTTGTTCTATACATTCTTCAGGCTGACCTCAGAAACTACCTACAACAAACAAACTTTTGGAATACAATTTGATAAGTCGGTATTCTCAAACCAAAAGGTATAATGATGAAAACTTGAGGTTTCAAAGTAAAGGGATTAAAATTGAATAATCTTTCAATAACAGATTATTGAGGTTAATATTAAGATTCTGATTCAGGATCAGGGTCAACTTTTGTTAAAAGCTGAAGAAGTTCCTCTTTTTAGGTGCTCTAATAAGCCTTTTCTGCTTTATAACCCCACTTAAAAAATAGTTCTTTATTTCTTTGGTTGTAAAATACTGAGAAATGGAGTTGAGACTCCTTTTTTTGTGACAAACTTTCTCCCAGGAATTTTCTAAGTTCTATATGGCATAAAAAAGTTACAATTAATCAAAGTATTTCTGACTGTTGATGCTAATTGGATTTCAATTGAGAATAATTACATATAAAGAGCATGATGGAAATTCTCATTACGTCCACTTAAGAAACACTACTATAATAACAGAAAATGGAGAATGTATAATGGAAAAAAATCAAAAGGCTTGGACATGTGTCTGAAAAGTAAACCATATTACTCAAGAAATAACATTTACTGAGCTGAGCGCACTCATGGTATGCAGAATACTAGGCTCTATACATAGTTACACAATTAATCACAATTAATAAAAATTCATTTTTTTTCTTTTTCTTTTGCCTTTTGGAGGAAATTGGAGTTAAGTAACTTGCAAGGTTACACTGCTAGTTTTTTTGTGTGGGTGTTAAGTGTCTGAGGCCAGAACTGAATGTGGGTTCTCCTGACTCCAGGCCAGCGCTTTTACTCACTGCGCCACCTAGCCACCCCAAAAATTCTTGCATATCTGGTATTTGGTTCACAATCCTAAAGAGCAGAAAAATTAAGGTGAAAATATAGGGGGAAGAAACATGGAAATATATGTCCAATCAACTACAATTGCATGTGGGTTTTTTTTTAAATATCTGGCATGATCAGAGAGAGGTAAAATTAGTCAACAAGGCTTCATGATTATGATAAGAAACATGGCTAAAATATCCACACAATCTTTGATTCAAGGGCTCTCACTGCTAGATAAATATACTAAAGACCCACATACATCAAAATATTCATAGTGGTAGCTGCAAAGAACTAAAAAAACAAAAAAAGGTAGATGTCCATTCATTAGGAATGTCTTGTGCAAATTGTAGGATGTTAATGTAATAAAAAAAATTACCGTTATAAGAAAATAAATGTGAATAATTTAAGAAAGACTTAAATGAACTGATACAGAAAAAATAAAGAAGAAAAATGAAAACAATATACACACTGATTTCAACAATGTAAATGTTAAAGAAACAAGAAAAAAAAACCCTGAATATTATGTATTATAATGACCAGGCTTGGCCCTGAAAACATAAAAAGAAATCTATCTCCTTTTCTTCTTCTCAGAGGTGGTGGTGGGGGCTGGGGGGCTGGGGCTATAAATATATAATGTTTAGTCAGACTCAGTTGATATGTTGGTTAGTTTTCCTGAACTGTTTTTGTTCCTTTTTTTTTAATCCTATGTTTAAAAGGAATGACTTTCTCAGGATTAAGGGAGAGACAAGGTAAAATAAAAATAAAAGTTATCAATAAATACTTTAAAGAGAAAAAAAGCTTTCATGAAGAAATTATGAATGTTCTAACACAAATATGATCTATCTATAAATATACAGGTCAATCAACTAAGTAATCAAAAATTCCAACTCTAACATTTCTACTGATCATTTTTATCCTTCTACAAATTTTCTAGAACAATAAATAATCGAAAATTTAAATCCCTTTTACAAAACAAATTTTTAAAAGGGCAAACCTCTCCACTTTAACTGTGAGGTCTTCTTCAGCCTGGTGACCCATCACTCTCTCATCTGAACATTCACTGGTTTCCTGGGTGGGACTGATATGACCTGAATTTTCTCCACCTTTAAAATGGAGGGTGGGAAAGGGAAAGAGGAAAAATACAGTATTTTAATAACAAGTTTTAAAGTATAAAAGTGTATATTTTAACATTTGTTAATATTCCTATTTCTGAGTCTTACTATATACTTGGTCCTTTGTCATATATGTAGCATATATAACACAACATCTTAGTGGATAATCATGTTGGCTTTCACTTAAGACCTAATTTCTTCTACAGTCCTAAAATTACTTCCTGGATTTAAAACTTTATAGTCAGGCTTTGGTCTCTACTACTTGGAGTTTCTAAGAAAGCAAGTGTCACAAAGTTGAGATACTTGAGTATTCCTATTCTATATCAGAACTGAGAATACCTTAAAGAGGCAGGTCCCGTATAATACAGAATGGATTTATGAAATCTGTCTAGACCTACACTCCTCACTCTCCAATCCATCTCCCCAAGAGGACAGATAACTATTTCTAAGAACATATTACCTCAGACCACATCCCATGTAACAAATAAGAAGAGAAACAAATATCTAACATGACTTTTGAATGGATCTAATCTTTCAAGAGAGTTTTCAAATAAGACACTAGTATACCAAAAAAGAGACCATCTGGTACCAGAATGGACAATACACATTGGGACAATCCCAAGTTCTGGACTCACAAGTTGAGAACAAACATGGTCTATCAAGTCTGACACCCATAGCTAAGCATACACTTTAATAAAGTTTTCAAGCATTTCTGCATCATAATCCTGCCAAGTTATACAATGTTACTTCGCGTGTCTTGTCTTTCACCTTTACCTTAGTAGAAATCTCCTAGATAGTTTCCACATTTCATATACATTTTGCAAATAAGCTATGAACATATGGTAATAATTGGAAATGTCCAAAAGACATTTTATTACTCTGAACAGTATATTATATTAACCTAAAAGGACAACAGCTCTCATTGAAAAAAATTTGTTACATACTTTTAAATCAATGCACAATGAAGATGACCTCTTTCACTTAGGAATGGTCTTTAGCCTATTTTCTTCCCTTATGCTTTATGATTTGTTTTTCAATTTTTATCCCTCACCCACACAATTTCATTTTCATAACTATTCTCTACTCACCATGTTCAATTTTTTCATGTTTATTATCTTCACTATACCTTGAACTCAAACAAATCATTTCAGTTCTATCTATGGAATCTGAAATATAGTATTTTTAGACCCTTAAGCTAAAACTCTTAAGTACAATAAAAGAGTTTTTGAAGCCTGGGATAAAAATATGAATAAAGAAGAGATAGACCCATTGCTTGGTATAATATTAACCGATGCCAGAGAATGAGGAACTGCTCAATTTCTATTCACTTCAATAAACTCTATGAAGGAGAACGATTTTCAAAGTGAAAGAAGTAGAACAAACTATCATTAAAATGGAATTTTAGGCCAAGAGTATTTGGAAGGCAATAGTAATCACTTCTTTAAAATTCAGATTATTCAATCCCAGAGAAATCACATCTAAGAGACTGAAAAAACCTGCAGATGTAGGAAATACTACTGATAATTTTTAAGAAATCAAGGGGAGTGGTAGAGGTATTAGAACATTATAAGGAGGAAAATGCTATCTTAATTTTCAAAAGGAGAGAAAATATTTGAGGAAACTAAAGGCAGTTAATTTGATGACCTCTAACAAAAATTCTAGAGTAGAATTTTTTTTCGTAACAAAATGTCTTTTTAAATAGTATTTTATTTTTTCCAATTACATGTAAAGACAATTTTAAACATTTTTTAAAGTAAAATTTTGAGTTCCTTCATGAACACAATTACAAAACATTTTCTACACAAATAATTGGAAAAATATCAATTGTTCATGGGTAGGCTGAATTAATATAATTAAAATGACAATTCTACCTAAATTAATTTATTTATTTAGTGCTATACCAATCATACGACCAAAAAATTATTTTATAAAACTAGAAAAAATAATAACAAAATTCATCTGGAAGAATAAAAGGTTCAGAATATCAAGGGAATTAATGAAAAGAAATTCAAGGGAAGGTGGCCTAGTCATACCAGATCTTAAACTGTATTATAAAGCAACAATCATCAAAAATATCTGGTACTGGCTAAGAAATAGAAGGGTAGCTTAGTGGAATAGGTTAGGTACACAAGACACAGTAGTCAATGACTACAGTAATCTACTGTTTGATAAACCCAAAGACTCCAGTTTCTGGGATAAGAACTCACTATTTAACAAAAATTGTGGGAAAACTAGAAAACAGTATGGCAGACACTAGGTACAGACCAACATCTTACACTGTATAACAAGATAAAGTTAAAATGGGTATGCGATTTAAATATAAAGATTGATATTATAAAAAAACTAGGAAGGCAAGGAATAGTTTACCTGTCAGATTTATGGATAAGGGAAGAATTTGTGACCAAATAAGAGACTGAGAACATTATGGAATGCAAAACAGATAATTCCGATTAAATTAAATTGAAAAGTTTTTGCATGAACAAAGTAAAGGCAACCAAGATTAGAAGGGAAACAGAAAGATGGAAAACAATTTTCACAATCAGTATCTCTGATAAAGCCTCATTTCTAAAATATATAGAGAACGGAGTCAAATTTATAAGAACACAAGATATTTCCCAATTCATAAATGGTCAAAGGATGTGAACAGGCACTTTTCAAATGAAGAATTTAAAGCTATCTATAGTTATATGAAAAAAATGCTCTAAATCACTAGAACAACTCTGAGGTACCACATAACACTTATCAGATTGGGTAACATGAAAACAAGAAAACGATAAATGCTGTGGGGAAATTGGAATACTAATACATTGTTAGTGGAGTTGTGAACTGATCCAGCCATTCTGGAGAACAATTTGGAACTATGCCCAAAAGGCCAGTGTTCTATCCACCGCACCATCTAGCTGCCCTAGGTCAATTCTTAAGAATTAAAGAATCCCTGAAAATGTTCAAGAAGAGGTCGGACAAATACTTGTTGAGAGTTAAAGTTTCATAAAATTCAGAGTAAAAGAAACCAACCCCTTCTTTTCAAGGAAAAGAAAGTGAAACTCACAGACGCTGAAAGTGCCTTGACCAAAATCTATTACTTAGGGAATTCATGTTTTTGGTATTCATGCTAGTCTTCTCCAACTCTTAAGAATCTGTGAAACTATGCCCTATAATCAAAGAATGTTCATCAATGTCAACCTAGCTCAGAAAATTGTTCAAATGCCATACTGCACTGCCAAACTAAGGGAGAGGCCAGGTGGAGAGGAAAATAATTTTATGAATGAAATGTGGACAATTTGTGAATTCTGAGGGTCAGAGATGAGTGTATATTCTCGAGAACGGAGAACTTAAGCGGAAGGAAATTACTTCACTTGGGCAAGAGGGAGAGGAGAATGAAAAAAATGCTAACAAAGTGAGAAGACACTGAGGTGAAGAAGGTAAACAACTCCAGAGTAGAAGACCCACACAGACATGTACCACAGCAATTGGGGAAAAGAGCTACTAGGAAGAATAACAAAGGGCTGAGGATCTTCCAGAAAAAAAAAAAGAGCAAGAATTTACAGAGACCTACATAAAATGCTCAATGTTTGCCTCCCTGCCGCAGCCATATAGTTATCTATAATCAGAGTGACGGCTAGTCGTCTTCCAAGAAAAGAAAAATGCTTTTTACTGTCTGGCTTATTAGAGAATGAAGTCTCCTCCCCCATTGCGCCACACCCCCTTCCCCCCAAAAAAAGGGAAACAAAATTATCATTGTAAAAAGAGGAAAAAAATATGAAATAACATGACAAGAGAAATGGAAAGAGGTCACATGAAACTCTGCAATCCATGAGAGGAACATACATCTTCATTTCCTTCTCTCCACTCCTAAGGCTGCCACCCTAGATTAGGCCTGGATCATTGCCTGCCTGAAAGATTGCAGTAAACTCTTATTAGCTGTCCCACTGTTTAAAGTCTTTCCCTTCTCCAATCAATCATCTACAAAGCTTCCAAAACAATAATCTTAAAATATCAATCTGAGTGCATCACTCTTCTGCTCAAAAATCTTCTGGTGATCCTGATGGTTGCAAATTTCTTATCCTGGCACTAAAGCCCCACAGACTGATGACAAACAACCTTTCCAGACTGATTTCATATTATTCTCCTATATTCATTTTGCCCAAACTGTCCAATTTGCTTCTCTCCAAACTTAATATTTTACCAATCTCCAGTCCTTTGCAGGACCCCTCAAGTATGAATGTGTATATATTCTTCACAAGTCTAATAACCATTAGCTTCATTAAAAACTCTTACAGAAAGCTTTTCTTGATTTCTCTAGTTGTTAGTGCTTCCTGCCTTCTCAATTATCTTCTAACTAATATATCCATTTACATAATGTATTCTACTGTTGAATATAAGCTCCTTAAAGGTAACCACTATTTCTTGTTTTCCTCTTTGTATCCCCAGTCCCCTGTCCAGTGCCTTGCACATAAGAGGCATTCAATAAATGTTGAATGGGAATCCAAGGTATGTCAAGTGAGGTATCATCCAGTAAACATCCCAGCAGGAGCTAAGTTATAGTGGCTGCAGTCTCAGTTTAGAGGGGCATTGAGATCAACAATAACAACAAAAGTCTGCTCTGTTTCCTGAGCTTGTGTCTAGGCTATGACACAGACACTTTCAAGACTTAGCTGAATGGATTCCTTCAGTCTTTGGGGAAATTAATCTACTCGTTTTTGGAACTCCCACACTGAGACCATGTTGTCATGATTAGTGAAAAAATGGATGCAAGACCACCTAGCCCATTATATCCAATTGTCTCTGGACCTCAGACCTTCGTATCCCACTGAGTCAATGACCTATGCCATGCTGTCATCTGCTGTTGAAAGTGGGAACTGGCTTTTTATATTTGTGTTTCCTGCACTTAGCACAGTGCCTGGTACATAGTAAATGCTTAATAAATGTTTTTTCACTCATTCATTCATACTTCTGGTGATTCATGCTGATATATATTAATGATTGTTTCTCAATGAATTTGAACACGTTTTTAAGGACTTTAAAGTGTTAGGCAAAAAACTGAAGAACTTTGGCATAAGTGGTATTTTCACTGCTGTCGCTGATCTGACAACTATTTCAGAAAGAAAAGTTTGATTTGGAAGGTGCACAGCTGGTTAAAAAGATGTGGTCTGAAATTAAGACTTGGATTTCTAGACTACAGCTTTAAATACAGGCATGATGGTATTCAGAATGGAGTACATCAAAGAAAGACTGGTAAACATATATTTGTTTACAATTTACAAATGTGATCAAAAGACCATTATACTGAATGATGGGAAATCGAGAAAATTTCCTTATTTATATTGACCAGATGAGCTATACAGAGCACAATGGAGGAAGAAAAAATAGAATAGGGATGCTCTAAACTTGTAAGAAATAAATTCCAGAAAGGAATATATGCAAATGTCTATATACAAATGAACAAGTACAGTTAATAAGCAAGATGAAACAAAGGTTCTAATCTGAGGGGGCAAATTCAATTTCAGATATTTCACTAAGACTTAGGACTCATTACAAACAAACTATGGTACTGACAGGGAATATTTTATTCAAAAGAAACAGGACAGGTAAAGGGTAGGGAAGAAGGGGCCTAATGGGCTTATAAATTAAAATATATTTATGGGGCACCTAGGTGGCACAATAAATAGAGCACCGTCCCTGGAGTCAGAAGGACCTGAGTTCAAAACCAGCCTCAGACATTTGACATGTACTAGCTGTGTGACCTTGAGGAAGTCACTTAACCCCAGCTGCCTTGCCTTCCCCCCTCAAAAAAAAATAATGTAAAATATATTCATGTTTGATAAATCTTGGAACTAGAGGGAGTAAGCATGGTGAAGATCAATGGAGGCAGAACTGGATGTGACAGTTTCATCAGAATATACTGTAGAAGGGCAACAGTGGATAGAATACTGGCCCTGAAGTCAGGAGGAACTGACTTCAAATCTGGCCTCAGATACTTGACACTTACTAGCTGTGTGACCCTGGGCAAGTCACTTAACCCTGATGGCCTCAAAAAAAAATATATATATATATATACTATAGACTACCTAGACACAACAAGAAAACAAATGAGAGAACTGGGAAACATCACAAACCTTTCACAGAGATATGATATAGTAATGATAGGAGATACTGATTATCTAGATTATTTTCTAGAGATTTCCTTCTACCAAAAGCAGAGCAACTAATAATTTTTTGGCCTGCCTTAATGACAATTTGTTCTTTCAATAGGTTGAGGAACCAAGGAGGGGAAATGCTAGTCTGGTGAAGCAGAAATGATAGGCACCTTAGGGTGAAATGACCACTCCATCTTACATTTTGTGACAGAGATGATGATGAAAGGTAGACATATTCTGACGCTAACCCTTGATTTTTGGAGAATAGACTTCTAATGCACTGGACAAAGTACAGGTAGGATCCTACAGACCAAAATTCATATAGGGGAGTCAGCCCAGAAGAAAAGAGAAGCTCTCAAAAAATGAAGCTGAAGAAACTACAGTGAGAAAGAAGAGCTGTTTAAAGAGACCAACATTATTACATAGGAAACTTAATAAGCAACTACTATCATAAAAAGACAAAAACAAGGTAACTAATAGAATATGAACATAAAAAATACGGTATGGTCTTTTAAGAATAATTTCAAGGGGCGGCCAGGTGGCTCAGAGAGTAAGAGGCACCGGCCCCAGAGTCGGGATGACCTGGGATCGAATCTGGACTCTGATACTTAGCACCAACCCAGAAATAACTGGCCGTGTAACCTTGAGCAAGTTACTTAATCCCAATTGCTTTAAAAAAAAAAAAAAGAAACCATCTAACTGTCCTTAATGAGTTCAAGTCACCAAGTTCAGAAGAAAAACATCTCAGGGTCCAGAAAGAATTGATAAATATGATTGCTAAAACCTAATTATTGATATTCCAAAGATTATGGAAAAGAGCCACAGCAGGATTAAAGGGCAAATGTCTCACCCAGTCTAGTAACACTGTCAAAAAATATAAATTAGTCTGGTGTGACCTATTTTTTTTTTTTTTTGCTTTTTGGAGGGAGGAGGGATGGGCATTTGGGGTTAAGTGACTTGCCCAAGGCCACACGGCTAGTAAGTGTTAAGTGTCTGAGGCTGTATTTGGAGTCAGGTTCTCCTGACTCCAGGGCCGGTGCTCTATTCACTGCACCACTTAGCCACCCCCAAGATGTTAGAATCAGACATGGTCGTGGAAAACATCTGATCCAAGATAATTTTATTTTTATTTTTTTGCTTTTTGGAGGGGGAAGACAGGGAAATTGGGGTTAAATGCCTTGCCCAGGGCAACACAGTTAGTACGTATTAAGTTTCTGAGGCCAGATTAGAACTCAGGTCCTCCTGAGTCCAGGATCGGTGCTCTATTCACTGCGATACCTATTCTTTTTTTTTTTAATCAATATTCTTGTTTTCATATCATAACTACTAATGGATGGAAAGATGTGAGCCAGATGACAGGATAGTTAGGTAGATTCTGACACGGCTGAATCACCAGACCCAAAAAGTAGTCATTAACAGTTCTACGTCAACTTGGAAAGAGACCTCCAGTTGAATGCTCCAGGGATCTGCGCTAGATTCTGCTTAGCATTTTTACCAGTGAACTGCATAAAGGCATAAATGGTATACTTATAAAATTTGTATGATAAAAAGTTAGAAGGAATAGTTAACACATTGAATGACAGAAAAAAAAAATCAACTTCACAAGTAAAAGACAAGTGCAGCATGGCTAGATTGCAGCTTATCTACAAGAGATTTGGGGGTTTCAATGGTCAGTGAGCTTAATAATGTAGCAGTGTGACACGGCATCCAAAAAAGCAAAGGTTCATTTCAGCTACGGTGTAAGAAAGGTATACTATCAGCTGGGGAATGACTAAACAAATTATGGTACATAAACGTAATGGAATATCACTGCATCATAAGAAACAATGACTACGATGAATAGAAAAAACTGGGAAGGTTATGAACTGTGAAGTAAGCAGAACCTGTAAAACAATATACCCAATGACAACAATGTAAATGGAAAGAAAAACAATCAAAATGAAATGTTGTGAAATTATAATGACCAAGCTTGGCCCCAAAGAAGAGCTATGAAAATGTACCATCTTCCTTCTTTGCAGAAGTGAGAGTCATAAGTACAGAACATTACATATAATGTCAGATTTGATTTGATGTGTCGGTTGAATCTACTAAGCTTGGTTTTTTCCTTTTTGTTTTAGGGGATGGCTCTTTGGGGGTGGGGAAGGATATATGATGAGGGATAAATACAGGAAATGTAGGTGAAATAAAAACAAAAAGCATCAATAAAATTCTTTTTTAAAAGAGAGCGTGGTATCTTAGACCTAGGATGTTATTAATGAACTTGGGTTCTATCTTGTCCTGGGAGAAAGCAGGAAGTTAGAAGGAAGAAAATTTCCAAGAATTTTCTAACAATTAAAACTATCCAAATCAATTAAACAAATATTAATATTATTAATAACATACTCTATACAAGGTGTTAAACACTGATGAAGATAGAAAAAAGATATTCTACTAAGAACCTCACAATCTAACGGTGAGGGTGGGAGTGGGAAGGGTGGTAAGAGGAGGGGTGAAACAGAGAATATATAAAATCTAACTAATGCTGAGGAGGGTTGGGGCTCCCTCCCTGAGGGAGAAGATATATTCAAGGATGAGGAACAAACTGCCTCATGTAATTATGCTATCACTCACCCTATCACCAGAAATGTTCAAGCAGATGCTAGACAACAATCAGCTATGTTGGAGAATGGATTAAGCAGGACTAAATGATAAAGTTCACTTCCAACTATTACATTCTATAATTCTAACTTCTAAATTTATTTAGTCATACACATGCCATTTTAAAACAAAAGGCATGTTCCATTATGTTACTTTTTAAAAAATATATTCAGGGATGAAAGCATAATTGCCTCTATTCAGAACCACCAAGAATTTAAAAAATGTACAAACTTCCCTTTATACCTTTTGATATTCTCTTTTGAACTTATACCTCTTATCTCCCATATGATCAGTCATTTCACAGTTCACACAGCTGAGGAAACTTAAAAAATAAAAAAAGTAGTGATGGAATCTTCTGAATTATGGTATAACACACATTTTTTGAAATGAATGAATTTTACCTATCTGAATTAAGACTTCTTATCCTGTAGCTATCTTCAGCCATTTAGGTAATTATAGTAGAACTGGGGTTTTTTAAAAGACATTACTCATTATACAGTACTATTATCTGAATTGGATGGGCATGTCCAACAGTAGCAATATTAAAGTTACCTATAGAAATGCTTGACTGTGTATCAGGAGATGTGGATGGTGTTTCACAAAGCTCTACATTTCTGACTTGAGAATTTTCTGAAGTGTTGTTATGTTCAAAAGAAGAACAAGGGTTAGAAACTAGATTAGCTGATTGGCTCCCAATTCCAACCGATGCTTCACTTTTTAGTGTATGCATCTGGGGAAAAACAAATGAGAATTTAATCAACACATAATGCTCTAAGCCTGTATTAATAGATAAGCCTGAAATGTGAGCCAAGATGATTTTTATTATGCAGGATGAAGGCATGTGCCAAGACCTCCTACAACAAAATTAAACTAGCTTAAACAAATAAATCTATAATCTCTAATTATAAATTATGCCATAACTATATCAGATAATTTTGCTGTTTGTTGCAGCATAGAAAGAAGACCATTTAAAGAGAACATTGAGTTTCACTTAAATTAATCTTAAAATTAAAGAAAACACTGACATAAATGTAGCATTCACTTGCTCAGACAGTTTCTCTTCATTTCAACAGAAAGCAGTAAGAGTAAAGAACAAACATGACTTTTTACAGGAAGGAAGTAAAAACATAGAGCATGCAGTACTAGAACCATGGGGAAAGGAGAAGCAGAGGCAAAAACGGAGAATGGAGTGACACAACAGCCACACTTCTGTTGCATACAGGCATCAGTATTTTTAAAGGTTGCTTCACAGAACAGCTTGCAAAAATAAAATAAGGTTTATTGCTGCTTTCAGGTTACATATCTTCAAAGTTCAACATAACTGGCTGGTCCTGAATATGGTACAGGGCTTCAAAAGCATTTCTATACTGAGTAAAAAAGAACCACTGCTACAGCATTTTCTTATTTTTATGGAAAGTATAATTCTACTGCCTCTTACCTGTCTGACTTTGTGAATTCTGTTAACAAGCTCCTCTGCTGTAATGCTTCCTGCTATTACTTCCAAGGGAATTCCACTGTCTCCTATAAAGAAACTGGATGGGACACATACTACAGGATCTGTGTCATAAAATAAAGGCTAACAAATTCATGTTGTGAAACAATTGATTATGTTTATAAAACACTGATAGTATATAAAAAATGATAAGGGCAGTTCCATTTTAACTGCCACTTACTACTAAACTAGTATGACCATTGGCAAATCACTCCTGTCTCTGGGCCTCAGTCTCTTCAGCTACAAACATAAGGGGGTGGGGCTAACTTAACTAATCTGCTTTTATAAAGTATCCTTAGTCAAATCAAATTATAATCCTGTACCTATAAAGATGTATGATTTAATGGACCGTATCTCTGAGTAAATAGGTCAAGTGTACTGCTTCTGTTCTCCTGACAACTGGCCTCTTCATTCTCTTCCCTGTATATCCACCTTGGAAGCATCTTCTAAAAACTACAACCAGGTACCCTTGCTTGGCTTTCCTGACACCCACAGAATGTCACCCAATGAAACTGGCACTATAACTTTCATGATTTCACTGTTATTATCTTAAATATTAGGTATATCACCATAAACAAAAATACATGAATTCTTTATAAACTATACAACTCATTAAGGTTGTTTATTCTTCTCAAACTTATACAACTTAACTTTTCTCCATTCAAAGGATACAGATTTGTGAGAATTGTAGACATGCTTCACTGTAAAACAAAACCAAACATAGTCAATAGATTGTTAACAAATATTTTCCAAGTACTAGATTTTTAATTAAGACTTATTAATGGAAAAAAACACTAGATTTCAACCAGAGGACTTGGGCTGAAGCTTGGCTGTGCTTATGACCTATGTACTTTTAAGCAAAAACTGAACTTTTAGGCCACTATTTCCTATCTGCAACACAAAGAAGCTGGACCAGATTTTGTAAGATCCCTTTCAGATTTCAAGTTTATGAATTATCCTAACCATATCTATTTTTCCAAGATACATCAATCAACTAAAAGAAAAAGAACACCAATCTTATTACATTTAATTTGGGAGTGATTTATAGCATTTTTTCAAATGAATATAATCACAGACCAACAACTGGTTTGGTATGTGACAGCGCTGAATTGTATCAAAGACCTCTCCTCAAAACAACAGGTTTTGACTGATTAAAGTGACCGCTTCCAAAAACAAATTAATTCTTTTCTAAGAACTCTACAGTCTGTTTCATTTTCAAAGCTTTTATTTGATAGATCCAACAATTACTGCCATTCAACATCATTTTAATTTCCAGTTTTTTATTTGGGAAGCAGAAAATACCTAACATTTTAATATTTTACAAACCCACCAGTCAATCCTACAGAGGCTGTGAACATCAATGGAGCCAGTTTTTAAATATAAGGAATAGTTATATTAAGAGGTAATGGAAAGTCACCCAAAGCATTAATTTCTTTCCAAGGTACAATTTCTCCCAATCCCAATAATAACAAGGTTTGCACAACAGTTCAATTTCCATTTCCAGACAGCATTATTATCAATGCCTCAAAATCATCATGGAGAGAAGTCATATGGTTTAAGGGAAAGAGCACTGGATTTACAGTCAGAAAATCTTGGTTCTACTATTCACTATCTTTGTGATTTCACAAATCACCTAACTTCTTGATGACTTAGTTACCAGATCTATAAAATGAGGTAATTAAGACTAGACAGTCTCTGAGGTCCTGACCATCTCTAAATCCTATGATACTATTAGTGTTAGTCTCTAAAATTAAGCTGTCAAAAATAACTAGAAACAGATTTCAAAAGCATGAGACTGAGTTTTAGCTTAGAAACAGATCTGAAGGACCTAGATATCTTGCAGCTGGTTATCTAATTTAAATTTCAAGTATCCTATATGATAATCTACTTCAGTTCTTCTTCCCTAACTTTATTTCAATACTTAAATACAATATACTATTGGATGTCATTGAAAAGCTGCAAAATTTAAGAAATAATCAACTATTCAATTTTCTATGCCATAAAATATATTAACCAACAAGGTCAGGGAATGGAGTATCTAGCTAAAAGGCTGTATTTTCCATGTATATATAAATGACACGTTTTTAAAGAGTTCCAATATGAGAAAGCATGCTTATTATGCAAAACATTTCTATTAACAAAGAGGATGTAACTCAAAGATGCATTTTGTTGCAGTAAAATATATTGTATTACCTTCATAACCTGCTGCAGAAATAATACACCAAGCAAATGGATGTATTTTAGAACACAGATCACCTAGCCAACAAATCTCCATGGAACACTTCTTTCCTCCTCCAGTCAAAGTAGGCTGTTCCTCAAGAACTGGGGAACATCCTTTCAAGAGGGTCTCTCCACATATATCCACAGAAAATGAATATGTCTACAGGGTAGATATTAACTTCCATACTCACAAACAGATGCCTGAGCTATGTAAGCCCTGAAAATACCTATGGTCCCTCATCTTGGCTGGGCCTCAGCCCAACTGAAGAGGCTTGTACCTAAGTCCACTTCTCTATTACTACTGACCCTGATCTAGATGCTAGTACAATTGAAAACTTTCATCAACAACTCTGTCAAAACATTTTTGTTCCCAGAGTATTTCTTAATTGAGATATCAGTGCACATAGCATATAACTATAAATATGTAAAAGCACTTAACGCAAGATATATATATCTGGCTAAATCAGTTTTACTCTGACAGACCATTAAAACTTTAAACAGTTTCAGTCTTATGTACCAATGAATCTAGAAAAGGTAACTAGACATAATTTCCTAGCCAGTTAAAGAAATCTAATATCTACCAAGTCCACACTCTTACAGTCCAAAGTATACTATGATAATGCAGAATCACAGCCTGCAAGAACTATGACTAGGAAAGTTGAAAATGAAAAAAGTATCAGGATGTAAGCAAACCTTTTGGTATCAATTTTAATTGCCACGAAACTGTCTGAGGAGGCTTCTGTAACCTTTTCATCCTCCCAACTTTCGGCCATCTGTGTAGATTGTTCATCATCACCTGCAAAACATTTAAAAAATTCTTAGAACCTAAAAATCTACTAATCCCAAATTCTAATCTATTCATGTGAAATTTTTTTTTCTGGGGATAAGAAATGGGAAAAAAGGCCATTTAAAAAGTATAATTGCCATGACTGCCTTTTCATGCCAGATTTGAAAACTGAAATCTTCATAAAATATTAAGGGAAAAAGTATATATTTCAAGAGTATTTTAAAACTGAGGTGCTGTTATTTTTGAGGTTATTTTCCTGAAACAAATGTTCAAATATAAAGGAAAAAGCATGACAGAAACAAAAAGTTCACAGGCACTGTGAACTTAAAATGCTTTGAAAAAATAATATGCTGAATTCGTATAACATCTTTCTTTAAAGGAGCTCAACAATCTTCAATAAAATTATACATTTGTTCACTCAAAATCTCAACAATGTAGAAAAGTGGTAAGTGTGGTTTTTTTCCTCCTTTTACAGATAAGAATGATTTGCCTAAAATCACTATGCTAGTAAACATAATAGCAGACATAATGGCTTCAGAGAGTCTTCCTAGGCCACTTCTACTGGACTCATTAATTTTTCTAAGTATAAAATAAAAAGTTCTTTTGCAGTTTCACATACTCTTTTTGTTATATTCTTCTAAAATACCCTGGAAATCTCAAAGAGTTTGTTGAAACATAGTAGTCTCTTAGTCGCATAACAATAACAATTCTCTGATTTCTTCAGAGAAGAAACACGTGAAAACTTGTCAAAAGCATGAGTTGTGTATAAAATCTTTATAGGGAAAAAGGTTATGTGAATCAGAAGCTGAGCCTCTAAGACCAAGATTCAATTCAAGCTATGGAAATATCCTTCCAGTTTTCCAATAGTCTGAGTACCGTTTCCATTTTAATATGTATATTGCTATCATGGCCTGAAATCCAGGTAAGCTCTGAACCCTAACTGGAATTTTCAAAGTCATAGACATAGTTTCAGAGGGCTGTTGGTGGCATACCTTCCTACTTCCACTGTATATTTGCAGAGGAGCTACAAATCCTACTTTGAAAAGGCCAGACTAGGCAAAAGGGTTAATCTGCTGTACTTGTAGGAAGGCCAATAGCTTTTTGAAACAGGTCATTAGATAAGCACTCTGTCAGAATGCCAATAATCTATGTACAAACCTTCCAACAAAACAGTCATTATCACAATGCTAAATGAATGCAAATTGTGTTTATCAGTATAAAGTTAATTTAAAAAGGAATACAGTATACAGAAAACCCCTAAGCAAAAGACTTGATATTTTGTCCTATTATAAATACATCTCATTAATATTTGACTGGATTCCTAATTATTTATGTAATTAAATCTAACCCAACTTCTAACATCATTTTAAATCTAACATTATCTCTGAGGGCATTTTCTTGTAAAAGATATTTGTTTGCTTGTTGTCAACAAACAATGAGTACTCTAACACTCCAGAATGCTGGAATTCTTAACATTTAAGTGACTATTTGAGGAGTCTCTATTTGTTCCACAAAATTGTTGTGCTCTTATGGAATAAAAGAGTACATTTTGCAAAAACTGCTATAAAAACTTAATTTCTAGTTAAAAATCAAAGCTGAGAATCTGTTTAACCCCCAAAGGTAATTTTATTTTTAAATGTGAAAGAAAGACTATTCGATTTTATATTATTAGAGCCATTTAAATCTTCAACTATACTATCAAACTGACATTGTTGACTATGAAGTCAGAAGACCAGGGTTAAAGCTCCAGCTCTACCACTTACTATATGCTTATTACTTAACTTCTGACTCAGTTTGTTCATCTGTAAAAGAGGGATTAATAACATCTGCCTTGCCTACTTATAATAGGTTACTGAAAAGATCAAATTAATGCATGTGAAAATACTTTGAAATCTTTAAAGTACTACAGAAGTGTGAAGTATCATTTCAGTGAAAATAATTATGTGCCTTATGACTTCCCCTTTTCTGACACATTTCTTACAACAATAGTTATTTTAATTTATGTATACCCAGAATGCTAGGCACTATATAACTTCCAAAAACATAGTATGGAAGGACAATTAAAACGATTCCAATTCAGTTAAAATATATTCCATTTGCCAAAGCTTTAGAACTAAAAATTTTAGAAACAGGAAACTTCATCTCCCCAGGAAAGTCAGACTTTAATATAATGTTTTTCCTATTTTCCCGCCTTGATCTTCACTGCTACAAATGTAATTTTGGTGCTGTATTATACTCTCCAAAAGAGAAATGGGAAAATGGATATACAATGCTATTAAACAAAAATAACTAATAAATCTTGGCCTAACAGTAGACACAGATATTCTGATCTGATCCACATAATTCAAATCTGAAAAAAACAGAGATTAGTATAAGGCACACTGAAAACCTGCATGACAGCAATAAAATGTGAGAATGTGGAGGAAAACAAGCCAGAGAAATGCAATCTATGGGCATAATTTTTAAAAAATTGGTTGTCACATTTACAACTGTGACAAATGGCTGAGAGGTTTAAAAAAAAAAAGGAAAGAAGTCCTGAAGATTCATACAATGTTAAAAAAAAAAGTAGAAAAGATTTTTTTAAAAACCTTACCTTACAATAATCATTCTACATGAGTAATACTTTCACATTATACTGCTCAAAAGTTTTGGCCTCCCCAAACTAACAACAGTAACTAAGTTCATCAGGTGGTTTCTCTTTGTTGTTTACCAATGACACAGCTTTCTTCCTGACCTTCCAGAACTCATTATGCACATAATCACTAAGCTAACAGTGCGTCCCTGCCTCCATGCAAAGTCTCTGAAATGAAATGAAGGGTGTAGCTGAGGGCATTCTGAAATTCCTGGGGATGGAAGCTCTTTCCCCGGTCGAAGCTCCTGGACATGACATTTCCTCTGCCCCAGCCAGCCGGGAGGGATGGAGGAAGAGGCCGGTGCGGCCGAGAAGCAGAGATGGGGGGGAACACAGCCTCCAGCAGCAGCTCTCAGCCTCGCCCCCGCCGCTTCCTGGGGAAGGCCAGGCCGGAGCAGGCGGACCGGCCCCAGCACTTGTCGGAGCAGGACGAGGCCAAAGTGCTGCAAGAGGCTGAGGATGTCTAGGTCAGGAAGAGCAGAGAAGGGGTCGGGGAAAACTGGGGGGTCATGGGTGTGGGGAGGAAAGAAAGGCAGGCTGCTTCAGTCTCTCCCAGCGTTAGAAGGGGAGTCAGGCTGGAGCAGGGTGGGGGGAGAGGATGCAAGCTTTGTGGAGGCACTACTCTGGGAGATTTGGGGAGGCGGGGCAGTTAACCGAGCAGGGTGAAAAGCAGGGGTCTCTCCGGGAGAAAAGGGTCCCCCCCGAGGGGGGAGGCGGGGGCCGTTCGCGGAGGGGCCGTCACAGGCTCTGGGCCCGGGGACGGGCCGCGGGGGTTTGGGGGGTCGGAGGGGGAAGGGGCGGGGGGGGGGGGGGGGGGGGGGGGGGGATTGCCGCGGCCTGGGATGACCCCTTCACCTGCCACGAAGACCACGAAGACTGCTCCACTCTGCTTGGCCGCCGCGATGGCGGCCGGGATCGCGCCCTGGAACCACAGCATCGTCCCGTTCGGGCCCGGACCGACGGACGATCAGATGGACAGAAAGAAGCCCGGCAGCCGTCGCTATAGCCCCCGCGTAACCCGCCTTGTTTCACTGCAGCTGCCCGGTAGGCCGGCAACCTGGGCTCCCGCCCCCTGACACACACACACACTCACACTCACACACACACACAAACACAAAACTCCCCCCCCTACACATACACACCAACACACTCCCTTCAGCGTCTCCCAGGGCGCGCGCACGGCGTGTCGCGGGCACGACTCTGCCGTCTCCCGGTCTCTTCCCAGTCACTAGAAGCCGTCGGGGGCTCGGAGAGAGTGAGGCCCCGAGTGCGTATTGCGTAACGCGTAGACACGTACAGGCGCGCGCGCGCGCCCGCCCTCTAAGACCTGCGCCAAGGGAGCGGAGGTAGAGAACTGGAAAGGATGACTAACCGCTCGCACGCGCCGGCGCGTTCCCCACTTCCCCCAAGGGATCACGGGAATTGTAGTCTTGAGAGGGGCTCCGCCCATGTTGAAGGGAGTCGGAGTAACTCCAACTGTGATTTCATCAGCTTACATTTGGGTCGCTATAAAAGCAAATCGGCCCTGAAGCGGAATTAGGGTGAAGCGGAAAAGAGGGCAGGCGGCCTCCCTCATTGTTGGAAGCGGGCGGCTTCTGTCGGATCTGCCCACCCTCTGGGGTCCCCTCCCCGTCTTCTGGGAGGCCTCCCTCACAGTGCTCTGTGCTTTCTGGGAGGCCTCCCTCACAGTGCTCTGTGCTTTCTGGGCCTCACAACCTCCATCCGCCTAGACTAGGGGCATGGCGCGGTGGCTGAGAGGGGGAGCCTGGCCCCCTGGGTCCCCTCGAAGGGCTTTGAGAAAGGGGGCAGAGGCTGTCGGTCACCACCATGGGAAGGGTGACTGGGGAAGCCGAAGACACAGGGCCCCTCCACCCTAAGGGAGCTCCCGGTGTGGTGACGGTGACCACCCACAGGGGCTTCCTGGTCTGATGGGGTAGGGGAGTGAGACTGACTTTGATGGATCTGTGATGTCATCAATGTGGATAGTCCCTCCGACAGAGTGGATCGCGACCCAACCAAACATCGTCCTCAGCTGCCCTGGTTGATGGCCCCCAGAAACGCTCCGCAGGGAGAACGCCCCAAAATGCTGGGGAGCTGCCAACCATTGGAGCTCTCCGCTGTCCACATGTCCTTCCGGGCGTTTGCTACATTGGCTCCTGACCTTTCCAGGCATATGTGTTTCCAAGCCGCTTCGTGCTTTTAAGTCGTCTGTGGTGATACGCTATAGCCTGCTTTCACCAGTATTTTAATTTCACCTTTCACGTGTCGTCTGATTGCCCTTAGGGCAACTCACCATCTGATTATGCAGAGACTGATTTATAGCGATGTAGGAGGAAGATTATTGGTGTTCAAAAAATGAGTTTTTGTTTCAAGGAATAGCTTAGGAATCACTGAAAACACAGTTCAGTTTCCCAAATGCAATGTAGCCTTCTCTTCCTATACAGTTTTGAGCTGGTGTGTGTCCAGGTCTCTCACACACACACATACACACATACACACAAACAGCACACATGGACTAGCTCTGTGGATAACCACAGGCAGTCTGAAAACTAGCCATCTACTTGGTTTTTCCTGTTTAGTTCCTTGCTATGATTAGCACAATGGGATCCACAGAAAAGAACATTTAGAGATGACCCTTCTTCTATTTGAACTCTAGGCTGAATCTACTCTGTGTCACACACACACAAACTAGCTGTGTGACCTTGGGCAAGTTACTTAACCCCAACTGCCCTCCAAAAAAAATAATGATTTAACCTTGCCTCCTGGCTTGCTTGAAAGCAGTAATGAGAGGATGGATACTGTTCCATCTCTCAAGGAATTTTTTATTATTTTGACCTATGTATAGAAGATACTTTGTTAGAGGAAAACTTTAAGAATGAATTTTATTTAATTTTTATATAGTCAACAAAAAATATGCCCACCAGGTTCTAAGGTTTCTCACCTCAGATTCTTTAAAAAAAACACTTAAAAAGCAACATTAGTCGCTTTTTATTTTTATACCAAAATTAATTTCCCCTAACTATAGCACCCCCATCGAACCCTTCTTTGCTACTAAAGAAAGTGTTTAAGCAAAACCAACAGACACAAAAACAAAACAAAAACAGACACAAAAAAAATGATAGCATATGTCACAATTTTCTTTCAGTCCCCATCTCTCTACTGAAAGAAGGGAGGTATGTCTTATCAGTCTTCTGGGGCTGAGGTTAGTCCTTAAAATTAACCACAGTTCTACTGTCTGTTCAAATTTTTCTTTACCTTATTGAGTGAATAAATAAAGCATTTATTAAGTACTTTTGTAACTATAAATGTTTGTTGTATGCTACAATTTGTGAAAACCTACCTGTAGGAATACAGGAAACATACCATAAAAAGAAAGGTTCTGTTATTCATAGATAAAGTTCATAAGATCATAAATTTAGAGCTAGAAAGGACTTTAGAAGCCATCAAATCTTCATTTTACAGTTGGGTAAACTGAGATACAATGAAGTTAAATGATTTGCTCAGGGTCACAACAACTAGTGTTTCAAGAAGTATTTAAGAGGTCTGTGCTGAGGGTGCGGGTCTCGTTGGGCAGGATGGGGTTTGTTAAAGTTGGAAAGAATAAGGCCTACTTCAAGCGGTACCAAGTGAAGTTCTGGAGAAGGTGAGAGGGGAAAACAGATTATTATGCATGGAAACGCCTAGTGATCCAGGATAAGAACAAGTATAACACCCTGAAATACCGCATGATCGTCCGGGTCACCAACAGGGACATCATTTGCCAGATTGCTTAATGCCCGTATAGAAGGGGATATGATTGTCTGTGCAGCTTATGCCCATGAATTACCAAAGTATGGTGTGAAGGTTGGCCTGACAAATTATGCTGCCGCTTACTGCACAGGCCTGCTGCTGGCCCGCAGGCTTCTTAACAGATTTGGCATGGACAAGATCTATGAAGGTCAGGTGGAAGTGACTGGAGATGAGTACAATGTGGAAAGCATCGATGGTCAGCCTGGTGCTTTTACATGCTACCTGGATGCAGGTCTTGCCAGAACTACCACAGGAAACAAAGTCTTTGGGGCCCTTAAGGGAGCTGTGGATGGTGGTCTGTCTATTCCTCACAGTACCAAACGCTTGCCTGAGTATGATTCGGAAAGCAAGGAATTCAATGCTGAAGTACATCGTAAACACATCATGGGCCAAAATGTTGCAGATTATATGCGTTATCTCATGGAAGAAGATGAAGATGCATATAAAAAGCAATTCTCACAGTACATAAAGAACAACATAACTCCTGACATGATGGAGGAAATGTACAAGAAAGCTCATGCTGGTATACAGGAAAATCCAGTGTATGAAAAGAAACCCAAGAGAGAAGTTAAAAAGAAAAGATGGAACCACCCCCAAAATGTCCCTTGCCCAGAAGAAAGATCGGGTTGCTCAGAAGAAGGCGAGTTTCTTCAGAGCCCAGGAGCAGGCAGCTGATAGTTAAAATATCAAAATCTGTAATTTTCTATGAAGATTTTCAGGTTAAGACAATAAACTTATTGAACATCAAAAAAAAAAAGTATTTAAACCTAGGTCTTTCTTCCTCCAATAATAATAATAGCTAACATTTACACAGTGCTTATTATGTGCCAGGCAATTCAATCCTCACAACAACCATGCAAGGTACTTACTATTATTATCCCCATTTTACAAATGAGGAAACTGAGGCAAACAACTGTTAAATTGCCCAGGGTCACACAGTTATGCCATTATAGATACTACTTATGATTCTTAGGGCTTAATACCATGGCTTATTGTACAATACTTATGGTACTCATATAATCCAGTGTTTTCTAGGACACTCTTGATTTCTAGAAAAGAAAGTATACTTTTCATTAGATTATGCAAAAGGAAAAATTCTTTGTTAAGACCCTATGTCCTAATTTTTGGTTTTGTTAATTTGATAACTGTATGTTAGGTATTGAATTGCTTTATTAATATAGGTGATGGGTTTCCTGAATCAGTAATGCTATCACCTTTTTCCCCTTATGTAGTACACCCATATGGAATGGGGAAGTACAGTGGTGTAATAAGTAGAATGTCAAACTTGGACTTGTCTGATAGCATATTTTTAAAATCTTCTCTTAGACCCTTTTTAGCTGTGGGGAGGTCATTCAGCCTATCAGCGCTACAGTATCATCATTTGTCAAATCAGAATAAAAATGATTTTTATAGTAGTACCTACCTCATAGGGTTGTTGGGGAAGTACCATGCATGCCTTAAAGTGATATATAAATTATGTCATATATTATGGAGCAGGGGATATAATCTATGGCTATAAAACATAGTTTTTCTTGTCTGAAACTATTTCAGAGATTTGATCCCATAACTTTTATTTCCTTTATCTGGTACAAACTACTGAGCTTACTCATCCAGACTTTAAAAAAAAAAAGATTTTAAAATATTTATTATTGTTTTTTATTTTTATACCAAAGTCATTTCCTCTGAACTGCATCCCCTTCCATTGAATCCTTCCTTAAAACTAAAGAAAAGGGGCAGCTAGGTGGCACAGTAAATAAATAGAGCACTGGCCCTGGAGTCAGGAGGACCTGAGTTCAAATATGGACTCACACACTTGACACACTAGCTATGTGACCTTGGGCAAGTCTCTTAACTCCAATTACTTTGCCTTCTCCCCTCCAAACTCCCCCCCTAAAAAAAAACCAGACACAAAACCCATGTCTGATAGTTTATACCACAATCCACATCCATAGTGCCTCACCTGAAAGTGTCTTCTGAGGTTGAGGTTGGTCATTAAAATTAGTCAGAATTTTAATATCTTTTCGTGTTTTTATTTACCTTATTGAATGAATAAACTAACGTATTTATTGAGTACTTACTGTGTGCCAAGTATTGTACTGAGAGCTAGAGATACAAATAAGACAGTCCCTGCTCTCTAGGAGCTCTCATTGTACTGGGGGAAAAACACATATGGAAATTTTCTAGGGCAAGTCACATGGAAAGGCCCCATGGTGCGTAGGGTGCAGCAGCAAAACAAATAGTAGCTCCTCTTCTTTAACATCACTCTCTGATAAGATTCTGTCAGTGTCTGATGTTGAACCATTTTTTCAGTTTCAAGGACTTTGGTGACAAGAACGGTCTTTTCTGGGTCTTCAATAGATGTGGCTATAGCACCAGCAGGAATAGAATGGTTGTTTGGATTGTTCCTCTGATTCTGCCTACCTACTTCTTTCTACTTTGTTGTTCGTATAAGGTTTCCCAAGTTTCTCTAAATTCTTCATATTTATCTTTGCTTATAATGCACATGTAACAGGCGCCCACTTTGTTTCCAGTTTTTACTTCCACAAAAGCGATGCTTGGGAACATTCTGTTGTCCATGTTTCAGCCAGCTTTGAGAAGGAAGGAAAAGCATGAAAACAACTATGACAATTGAGGCGATCTAATACAGTGAAAAAACACTAATCCTGCAGTTAGAGGACTCGGGCTTAACTGTAGCCATTGATAATTACTACCTGCCTCATTTTGAGTAAGTCAGTTAACCTCCTTAGGCCTCATTTTTCTCACCTGTACAACGAGGAGGTTGGGAAGGGCCTCTGAGGTCCCTTCCAGCTTAAACTGGATCCTATTTACCTGAGTACTAGTTGTTGCTGGATTACAGGTCAAAAAGTTGGTTTCTTAGTATTGATTATCTCCAAACATTAACTGCTAGCCAAGTACTGCAGGTATTTTTCTTTAAAGAAAACAAAAGCAATGTACAAACAAATTTGTTTCCTAATTAATTTTGTAATCAAGGAAGGGGAAGCACTTTGTGGTTAGTTCCCATTAGGAAGAATTTTCCTTTCTCTAGCTGAGGCTTTTCATGGAATGGCTTGAGCTTCAGGTTTGCTTCATTAAGCTGCTATTCATCCCATAGCTATTAGCTATTTAATTTCTTCTGCGTTAATTAAATTCCTCTTGGAATAGTATGATTATTTAACAGTCTTCCAGCATAAAATCATTTTTGTAGGGATAAGAAACTGACACATTCCAAAATAATTTCTTCCTCACTAGAAGTTTACCCTAAACTAGCTAACAGACTGCATGCCAGTTTGATTCCCAGCATTTTGTGTTTTTCCAAAAGGCCTCTTATTGATATATTTACCAACTAAAATGTAATATTGCTTATAGAAACAGTACCTTCTTACATAAGGTATCCCATTTTTGGTGGTTTGTTTTCTTAACTTGATTTTTATCTTTGGCTTTAAATGAATTTTTTTCATCTCCAAAACAAAAGAGTTCAACTCTTTCAACTGAAATATGTATTTGCACTGTACCATTAAACTAACCGTATGACCTTGGACAAGTCATCTAACTTTCCTGTGTCAAAGTTTGTCATCTGTACAGTGAAGAAGTCATAACTCCTATTCCTCTACCCAAAGCAAACTTACAGCCCTATTAGTATCTTCTAAGGGGTTTAAATTGCAAATAATAAAAAGGGAAATCTGAGAAGTAAAAAAGCTCTTCCTTATGTCTTTTTTGTTCTCTTTCCATTCTTTTTTTCCTCACTTAGACCCAGTAAGGAAAGATAAAACAAAGTCTTGAGCATATTGTCATAGAGACTTGACAGGAGGTATGGATTAATATGGTATAACCAAAGTTATTAAATTTTCTAAGGACTGGGACTATGAAGTAAAAGGTTGTTAATAGTATTTGCATTAACCGTGTTAGCTTTGTCTTAAGAATATATTATTGCGCCTGCCAAGATAAGCCTGGGAACTGTATGAACACATTTACAAAAAGTTAGATCTAAACAAATGGGAAAGGTAAATTGTTCTTTGGTAGGTTGAGCCACTATAATAAAAAGGATAATTCTATCTAAATTAATTTACTTATTCAGTGCCATACTAATCAAACTACCAAAAAAGTATTTTGTAGAACTGGAAAAAACAAAATTCATCTGGAAGAACAAAAAGCCAAGAATATTAATGGAATTAATTAAAAAATGTACTAGCTCTCAAACTGTATTATAGCAATAATCTTCAAAACAATCTGGTATTGGCTAAGAAATAGAGTGGTGGATTAGTGGAATGGATTAGGTACGCAATACAGTAGTAAGTGAACATCTAATCTAGTATTTGATAAACCCAGAGATCCAAGTTTTGGGGACAAGACATCACTAATTGACAAATACTGCTGTGAAAACTCAAAATAGTTTGGCAGAAACTAGGTATAGAATAGCATCTCACACCAGATATCAAGATAAGGTCAAAACAAGTACATTATTTAGACATAAAAGGTGATACCATAAGCAAATTAGGGAAGGATGGAATAGTTTACCTGTCAGATCTATGGATAAGGGAAGAATTTATAACCAAACTAGATAGAGAGCATTACAATATGTAAAATGAATAATTTTGATTAAATTAAAAAAGTTTGTACAAGCAAAACTATTGTAGCCAATATTAGAAGGAAAGCAGAAAACTGGGGGGAAATGTTTAGAGCAAATGTCTCTAATAAAGGCTTCATTTCTCACCTGTATAGAGAACTGAGTCTAATTTATAAGAATATAAATCATCCCACAGTTGATAAATGGTCAAAGGATATTAACAGGCAGTTTTCAGAAGAAGAAATCAAAGCTATCTGTAGTCATATGAAATAATTCTCTAAATCACTAGTGATTAGAAAAATGCAAATTAAAACAACTCTGAGGTAACACCTGAGGGGATGTGGGAAAATTGGGACACTAATGCACTATTGGTGGAATTGTGAACTGATCCAACCATTCTGTAGAGCAATTGGGAGCGATGCCAACAGGTCTATAAAACTGTACATACCTTTTGAATCTAGTAATACTACTGCTAGGTCTATATTCCAAAGAGATGAAAGAAAAAGGAAAAGGTCCTATATGTACAAAAATACTTATAGCAGCTCTTTTTGTGGTGGCAAACAATTGGAAATTGAGGGATGCCCATGAACTGGGGAATGGCTAAACAAGTTATGATGTATGATAGTAATGGAATACTATTGTGCTACTAGAAATAACAAGCAGGATGGTTTCAGAAAAAACTGTAAAGAGTTACATGAACTGATGCAAAGTGAAATGAGCAGAACTGGAAGAAAATTGTGCACAGTAACAGCAATACTGAAGGATGATAAATTGTCAATGACAGTTTTTCTCAGCAATACCATGATCCAAGACAATTCTGAAGTACTCATGATGAAAAATGCTATCCACCTCCAGAGAAAGAATTGATGGAGTCTGACAGCTGATCTAAGCATACTATTTTTCACTTTTTTTTTTCATGGATTTTTTTTTGGTCTGTGTTTTCTTTTACAATGTGATTAATAGGGAGGAAAAATAACCTATCATTGTCTGCATGTTATCTAAAGGATACAGGACAGTTTCTGACTGAATAAAGAGAAGTAGCAATAGACCATGGAAAAAAGAGATATTTGAAAAATGGACTCTGATTATTAAAGGTTATACTAACAAGGACTATGCTAATTCATGTTAATGATATCATAATGAGAGTAAACAACAACAAAGGCATGATACTTTCACCTGATTATTGAGTGACATTTGAGAAGGGATTGAGGAGAAACACCTGTGTAGATCAGGAAATATATGACCTAGTGAATATAATGTCTTTTGATCAGAAGAGAAGCTACATTTGGGCTACATAATGCAGCAAACACTCCCTACAATTCTTTGCCAGATCTATGCAAGCTCAATATTACTTTTTATATATTTGTAAGTTTAAACTTCTTTGTTCTTCTGAAACCCTCCTGGCCACAGCAAAAGACATGATCTCTCAAGCTTCAGGGGAACAACATCTTAGTCCAGTAGGCAGAATGGACTGAGTCACTGATTTATAAGCATATTAGAACCGTTTCCTAAACAATAGAACCTCTCTCTCCACACCCCAACTTCTCCCTCCAGCCCCCAATAAAATGACCTTGGAATAACATGTTCAAGGCTGCAAATTTCAATGAACAACAGATTCAAAATATCTTGGACTGTCCAAAGACATTTAAAGAAGAGGAAGGGAGGAGAAACATATGCATATATATGTATATTTATATATGATTAGGAGAGTAGGAGACTAGGGGGATATGGTCTATTGAATATAGGGTACACTAGCTGGCCCATACCATATAAGAAGCTAGATCCAAATTGTGTATGTATAGCAAGTTTACTCCCCATAGCTTCAAGCCAGTGCTATGCAAGTTTAATAAAATACTTATTTAATGCAGGAACTCTCCAGGTGACTCTGTTCTGAGGCCACAGGAGCTAATGATCTGTGACAGTCCCTATCCTTTACCCTATCTTTTTTCTGTTTGCCCTGGGTTCATTGTTCTGGGGTTGTCTGTCTTCTCAACAGGAGAACTATGCTCCCAAGTGCTTCAATTCCACTCCACCTTGTATTTCCACTCAATAATTCTATTTTTGGTTCTAGTCTAACAGTTCTCCCCAGAATGGGGAAAGTAAAAAGACACTCAGAGTACAAATATGATTCAGGTCTGGAACAGGTCATTTTAGTCCTATAAAGAAAATGGAATACTAAGCCATAAAGTACTACAAAATGATTAGAATAGAATCCAGTAACTTATCATTATTAGTATAGTCATTTCAGTTGAGAATTTAATATTCAGGCCTTGTTGGGACATTTGCAAATAGTTTCTTTGGAAAGAATACTAATTATCCATTTTACATTTTACCTCCACTGAACATAGTCAAGCAGAATCTTTCTGATGCAGCTTTTGGCCTTTTGGCTGGTCTCCCTCTCCTGCTGTTGTCTACCAACACCACTCAAGTGGCTATTACCCTGCTGCTCTTGGGGGAGATGCTAGCTACCTTCTGAGATTTCACAAGGCTTAGTACAGGGGTGCAGATCCCCACTCCTGGCCTAGTACCACAGGAAAAATGATTCAAGTGGGAGGTTGCTCTATTGGAGGCTGGAGGCCTCTCTAGGAAGCCATTAAATTAACTCATGATTTGCATCTGTGTAGAGGGGAGGAAAGGAATAATCATTTATTAAGCCCCTACTATGTGCTAAGTGCTTTACAAATATTATATATTTTGATCCTCACAACAAACCCTATGAGGTAGGTGCTTATTTTTATCCTCATTTTACAGTTGAGGAAATTGAGGCAGGCAGCAGTTGAGAGACTAGGGTCACAAGCTAGGCTGGAGTTGGATTTGAACTGAGGTCTTTCTGATTCCAGGCTCAGTGCTCTGTTGCCTCTAGGAGAAGTACATCTTTCTCCAAGTTTTCTCCAAGAGAGCTCAGAGAGTTGTCCTTAACTTAAAGGCTAGAAGGAAGATCTAGAGTGGAAGTACAGGGGTGTAGTGGGGCCACCTTGAGCTAGCTCAAGAGAGCCACTTGTTAAATTTTCATCGTGAGCATTTGCACCTTGGAAACTGGCAGACACTACAATCAGGGTTTGATTTATTGTTTTGTTGGTTGTCTAGATCAGAAAGTGAAGGAGAAAATGCTATTAATGCTTATTAAACTTAAAAGGGTGTGTACATTCGTTTTTCCCAGAAATCCAGTGGGCATGGATAGCCCCTTAGAGGTTTGGATTAGCAAGCAATTAAAAGAAATTTTGTTGTTGTTACCACACAGTATGAATCCTTGGGAATTCGTGGGCACCAAGAAGCAATCAGAGGATGTCTGTGCCTGCTCTGAAATGGGGGGATGGGAAGAGGAGGGAGAGGAGGGAGTTTCCTTCACAGAGGATGAGAAGCAGACCCAGCCCAAGTTTGCATGAACTTGTATGGAATACCAGCTGAGCATACTCCAAAGGAAGACTACACTCAATTACAGGTATTCATATGTTACACCATAATTCCAGTGACCATGATTTAAGGGATGACCTAAGATCAACATCCTGATACAGTTAGCAGGATATCTGGTCAATATGTGTGTTCTTGGAGTGCAATGTTGTCTAGGGAAGACCCCTGCTAGCTTCAGAGATTGCTCACTAGTGCAATGATATATTTGGTTAGTGTTGGAAAGTATCTGAGCTCCTTTACTGAGTTACTTGAAAAGAGTGTTGAGGTGGGGGGTTGGAATAGATTAGGAGGAACTAGAGGAGCATGGAGGACATTTCTGATCCCAAGATCAGCTGAAAAGGAAAGGGGCGGCCCTCTGACCTTGGGGAGGAGGCACAGAAGCCCTGTGGACTGTTATCCCACCTGGGAGCACCCTTCCATGAGAGATGCGGAGGAGTAAAACCAGGCTTTGTCTCCTCAGGCACACAGAGTTGCTCAGTAGAAAGGCTAGATGGGCCAATCAATCAATAAGCATCGTTTATTAAAGGTTTCCTGTATGCACTGTGCTAGGTACTTGGAATCCAAAGGCAAACGTGAGATGGTCTTCCTCCTCAAGAGGCTTACATTCTGTCAAGGGAGGATGCAAGGTGATTTGGAGGAGGGGGATCAAAAAAAGCTTAATTTTGAATGGGGCACTTGAGCAGTCTGAAACAAAGCTAGGGATTCTAAGAGCCCCAGATGAGGGAGGGAAGATGTTCCACGTGTGAGGATTGTCTAGTTCAAAGAGGTGGAGAGAGGAAATGGAATGCCATTAAGAAGGCCAGACTGACTGGGCCAGAGCATGTTTGAAGGGGAATAATATACAAAACTTCAGGGATGAGAGACAAGACCTACCCATCAAAAAAAAAAAATGCTCATCTTCACTAAGACTGATCAGGTGTGAAAATATGGGCAGTTCTAATTTAGAACAGATTCCCACTTCTCCATTCCTGTTCCCTTATCTCTTAATTTTTTTTCTTTAGAAATTGCTAGCACTGGGGCGGCTAGGTGGTGCAGTGAGTAGAGCACTGGCCCCAGAGTCAGAAGGACCTGAGTTCGGATCCGACCTCAGACACTTAGCACACACTCAGACACTTACGCGCACACACACACACATACTAGCCATGTGACCTTGGGCAAATTACTTAACCCCAATTGCCCTCCAAAAAGCAAAAAAAAAAGAAAGAAATTTCTAGCACTTAGCACAATGCATAGCACATAGCAGGCACTTAATACTTGTTGACTGATTGACTGTTATGGAGGTGGTCCTAGATTGACCTCATTAAGAAAGAGAACCCTGAAGATGCAATTGACCTCTTAAGTGTAGTTTTTGACTTGTCAGAGGAGTCCAATTCATGGAAATGGAAACCTAAGGAGTTGGCCTAGGGCCAATTTATTATTTGACTAGGGTTGGGCATGGGCTACTATTCTTTTTTCTAGAAGAGAGTCCTTTGTCCTGTTCTAGTAGGGAGTGGTATATGATGAGAAGTTTGATATGCAGACAATGGAGGTACATACAGTGATGTTTTCTGAGATCAGCCAGAAGAGACTGATTACCTTTAAGCAAAATTCCTGGAAAAGGGTCCCATGATCTTTTGATTAGGTGTTATGTCCCATGAGGCAGTGTATCACTAGCAATTTTGCTAGGGTATCACAATACATTAAATATTTAAATATAACATTCCAACACTTAGCATGATGTCTAGCACATATCATGTGTTTTAATGTTTTAAATTATTTGTTTTAATAAATGCTTGTTGAATGACTGGCTGAAATGAAAATTGGATGTATTGGCAGTCTGAAGAGAAAAAAGTCTTCCTCACCCCAACTCACTGGTCAAAGGGAGACCCAGCCCACCACTTGAGGTTTCTCTGATTATCTGTGAATCTCAGAGAGAGTAAAAAGGGTCAGATGACCCTATTTCATTTTGATTGGTACTGCTGATACTGACTCATCAATCCACATGCTCAGAGAATAGTAGGGCAACAGGGTTGAACAGAAGGAAGGAAGACACATATAAGTCACCCACTAGAGCCATAAACTATGTAAATAATGAATGACTGACTAATAAATAACCACTTAAAATAATAAGGACTTTAAAGATTGCAAAGTGTCCTGCATACATTATCTCACTTGAGCCTTACAACAACCCAATGAGATAGATACTACAGTATTATCTTCATTTCTACAGATGAGTAACATGAGTCTCAGAGCAGTTAAATGATTTGCTCGTGGTTATAAACTAATGTGTTAGAGGTATAATTAACACCAAGGTCTTCCTGATGTCAAGTTTAGTACTCTATCTACTATATCATGCTGCCTTTCCAATGTTACTGAGAGCTACCTGCCAGGCAATGACAATGGACCTGCGGGCAATTCAAGTTAAAGTCCCCAATACTGACTTTAGTCAAGGAAAGGTCACCAATTATTACTTATTCCATCTATTGAAGTCCACATCTGAAAACTGCCCTACTTTGCTTTTAAAGACCATGAGGAGATATTACTGATCTTTATATAGTCATTGAAGCCTAGCACGGAAATTTGACTTATTTATCATATCTGAAATCTACCAATCTGTAGTGTTGAGATGGCTTTAGGAATTTAAAGTCACTCAAAATGGATCACTGAGTATATAAACACTGTTGACTATTAGCTGACTCATAAGAAGGCAACCCCAACTCCAGATTAAAATCAGCAGGTTTTGGTACATTCACACAATGCTATACTGGCTAGTATAGAGAAATGTCAGCTTTTGTGAGGCCCAATAAATAGCTAAAAGTATTAGTTCACAATTACCAAATCTCTGTTATAAATCAACAAGAACTATGGGCATCCTAAAGAGAAGACCTCTTGTAGTATCCAGGGATAAAACCATACTGGGTGGTAAGGTCCTTAGACTGTGTTCAAAATGTCCCTAGACTGGACGGTTGATGGGTTAGAAGTAGGAGTTAGGCCCCTTGGAAAGGAAATGAAGAAGAGTGTCACTGGAGCATTCCATGGACGATGGAGTTGGATCTGGTATCTTTTAATTTCTCTATGGCAAGAGAATTAGTCTGGTTGTTGGAGTTCGAGTGGCCACATCATATAGGCAAACATCCCCAGTATGGTGGAATGTCTGAGGGTTACCCTTAAAGATGACCTTAAGTAGATGTGTTGTAATGGGAATGCAAATTTGGAAGATCTTCCCTGCCCCTAGGCTAAAGTGCACCTGGAGCCTGGGGTGGGAGGCTTGTTTTTCAGTAGATACTTTTTGATTGGCCAGTGGGTCCAAAAGGTTGTTACATTCTCTGAGCCAGGAGAAGGCTATATAAGCCCTGATGTGAGGCTTTGTTTTGGGGGGCTCACTTTGAGAAGTGTTCTGTGATTTGATATGGATTCTGGGAAGCCATTGTCTGGAGCCCCCCCACCCCCTTTGAAAAACCCAGATGTTAAAACCCAGATGTTGATTGGGTATGGATGTAATGGCTGGACAGTTTGGAAAGCTGTCTACTTGATCTGTTTCTGTCTTGATAATTCTGCCTGAATACTTTGAAGTTCGGGGTGCTGACCTTTTTCCCCTGAACAAGGTAAACGATATATGTCTGACTGATTAAAGTAAGTTTGTTAACCTATTTTGAGTGGCTTTCCTTTATCAAAGCAGATCCAAGAACCTGTGGTGGCAGCAACCCTGAGGACGCTTGGGGTGCTTGCTGCTACATGTGTACAACCTGGGTTGGGTGTCAATTGCATGGAAACTCTACTTTTGGTGTTATTCACCAGGAAAGCTGATTACATTAGCTATTTCCACTATAAAATGATGTATGGAGGCTATATATATCCAACTTGGATCCAGCCAGAAGATTCCAAAGTGGCAGCAGATCCCAAAGAGTCTGAAGAGAGTCAAGGAACATGAATAGCCTTCTATGAGTGAAGAAATCAAAGCTCTTTTCTCTCCTCCTCTCACCAACTCTGCCCCTCTTTACATAGGTGCAGGGGATTGATCTTCATCAATAAGGAAAGAGTCCTATCTCAATGGACTCTTGGGAGTTGGGTTACACCATGTATTGCTGGAAAAGAAAGATTTAGATTGGTTAGGGATATAAAATGAGTATCCACAGAGATATAGTATCTGGAATAACTAATTCTGCTCTTGGACTAAGATGTGACAATAGGTTGGGTGTGAAGCTACCATATGTCATAATACCTAAGAGCTGGTGTTTGGTCCAGCTAGGGGGCATGTCTTAGAGAAAGCAGCAAGTGATAGTGCAAATGCTGCATAAATTTATTCTTGTGGTCTAGGTAAACCCGAGTTAGAGTGTAAAGGATGGAACATCAACTGGGGATATAGAAGTCTGATGTTATCAAGTCTATAGACTGAGCCATTTGTACTTTATAAGGATATTTTAGAAATTAGTGATATTAAACAATGGTAGTCCTTCCTGACAGGGAGCTGATTCAGGTTATTAGGGACTCATATGTTCCTAACACTATTTTTTTTTAATTATTGACAAATTTTGCTTTGACATATCAAACAAACCCCTAGTGTGTTCCCTATTAAATCTCTTTGCAACACTTGAAAGTAAACCAATAAAACAAACACAAAAAAGTAATTGTGACATAATAGAACTAATAGACTTTAATACTCTTCTGTTTGTTAAAAAGAAAGAATGGGTGTACATTTTATAAGTTAGTGCCTTTGGGAAGATAGGAACACTAGTGTATTGTTAGTGAAGCTGTGATTTAATACAACCATTTTAGAAAGCGATTGGGAATTATGCAAATAAAGTGACTAAAATGTCCATACACTTTGACCCAGATATTCCACTTTAATGCATAAATCCCAAGGAGATCATTGAAAAAAAGTCTATATACACCAAAATATATGTACTTTTAGTGGTAGCAAAGAACTGGAAACAAAGTTGTTAAACCAGTTGGGGAAGTGGTACATGAATGTAATGGAATATTACTGTGCTGTTAGAAATGACAATTATGATGAATACAGAGAAGGATAGAAAGACTTTCATGGCCTCATGCAGAGTGAAGTACGCAGAGAGGAAAACAATAAGCATAATGGTTACAGCAATGTAAATGGAAAAAACAACTACAGGGCCACCAAAAGTGAATTTTGCAAAATCATAAAGGATAACCATAGCCTAAAGAAGAGATATAAAAAGGGACCTCCCTCAACTCCTTTACAGAGACAGGAGGTCCAAGGTTGAGGAACATTGCATATATTTTATTTCTTTTTTTTTTTTTTGGATATACTGATAAGTTTTGCTGATATTTTTTTCTTTAAAAAAAATTCTTTGTTATATGGGATGGTTTTTGAGGAGGTAAGGAGAAAACGGATATAGGAGGAAGCTTAGGCAATGTAAAAACAAAAGATAACTCACTTAAAAATTAACAATTTATAAAAAAAATAAGTTAGTGTCAATGTTGTCCAATGTTTTTAGTTGTTTTGTTGCTATTTAACATTTTTTTAAATTTACATAGTTGTAATTGTGTTCCTTTTGGTTCTTCAAAAGCCATTCCTCAGTAGATAAATGGTCAGAATTTAAACAGCTTTTCTTTTTTTTTTTTGAAGGGCAGTTGGGGTTAAGTGACTTGCCCAAGGTCACACAGCTAGTTTTTGTGTTGTGTCTGAGGTCGTATTTGAACTCAGGTTTTCCTGACTTGAGGGCCAGTCCTCTACTCACTGTGCCACCTAGTCGTCCCTAAACAGCTTTTCAAGAGAAGTGTCAACCTATAAATTACTATTCTGGGCTGGCCCTGATTTATCCCAGTCCCCTGGTAGTTTTGATTTCAGATTAGAACAAAAGGAAACATTTGTAGCTCATTCAAATTAAAAGATTTCCTTAGCAAGAGAGGAATATTCAACAAGGATAGGTATGGAAGACACCTGGAGTTGATTCAGATGAGTGAAGCACCCTTGCCTAAGGTTCCTACTGTGATTACCAGCCAAGCATCAAAGAAAATTCCTGGAGCAACTTGTGATCATTTTGTTCTCAGGCAATGGGGAAGTGATGTCAACAACATGAACCTTTAGTTCTCCAAGCCAACCAAGTTCTTGAAGATGGTCTCAATACCTTTTAATGAAAAAAAATAACCTAATTTACATGAGAGAAGTATTCAAGATAATTGTTTCTATCACATTCCACCTCTGAGATAAGACCTTTATCAGAGAAACTGCAAAGATTTACCTCCCACCTAATTGTTTACATTTTAATCCTAGCTTTATTGTATTTCTTTGTGAAAAAGTTTTTTAATTTTATGTGACCAAAATCATCCATTTTATCTTCAGTGATCTTCTCTATCCCTTGTTTTGTTATGACCTTTTGTTCTATCTGCAGATATGATAGGTGTTTTTTCTCATGTTTCTCTAATTTGTTTATGATGTAGCTGACCTTCATATTTAGATTGTGTATGAACTTGTGTATTTAGATTGTTTATGAGCTTGTTTTTGTATATGGTGTGAGGTTTTAGTCTAAATCGAATATCTTCCATATTTCTGTCCAATTTTCTGAGCAGTTTTTGTCAAATCATGACAAATAGGATTTGGAGACTTTAATCAAGTTCCCTATTTTTTAATCAGTACTATTTTTTTTTTTTGAGAATTACTACTTTGTAGTTTAGTTTGAGATCTGATTGTTCTAGGTTCCCTTTCCCCTCCCCCCACACTTCTTTTTATTATTTCCCTTGAAATTCTTAATCGTTTTTGTCCACATATGAATTTCATTTTTATTTTTTTCTAGTTCTAAAAGGTATACCTTTAGTAGTTTGGTTGGTTTGGTATTGAATAAATTAATTTAGTTAATATTGTCTTTTTTGTTTGTTTTTTGGAGGGGAGAGGCAGGGCAATTGGGGTTAAGTGACTTGCCTAAGGTCACACAGCTAGTCTTTTTGTGTTGTGTCTGGGGCTGAATTTGAACTCAGGTCCTCCTGACTCCAGGGCCAGTGCTCTATTCACTGCTCCACTTAGCCACCCTAATATTGTCATTTTAAATATTGATTTGTCCTTTGTATAAGCAATTGATGTTTTTCCAGTCACTCAAGGCTATTTTTGTAAACAATTGTTCATAATTGTATTATATAGTTCTTGTGTGTATTATGGTAGGTAGATTTCTAAGTATTTTATAAATTTTGTAGTTCTTTTATTTTAACATTGTAATTTAATATTGTGACAAATTCATTATTTATTTATAAAATTTTAAAGAAACAATTTACACTCTGAATTTTCTCCTTCCTTCCAGACCCTCCCCCCCTGCATTGAGAAAGCAAGCAATATGACATCAATTATGCATATGAAACCATGCAAAACTTATTTCCATGTTAACCTGGTTGCAAGAAAAGTAAAGGAAGTGAAAAAATTATACTTTGATCTGCATTTAGAGTTCATTAGTTCCTCTTTCTGGAGGTAGGTCATGAGTCCTTCAGAATTGTCTTGGATCATTGTATTGATCAGAGTTGCTCAATCTTTCATGATTATCATTGTTATGATATTATTGTTACTATAGACAATGTTCTGGTTCTGCTCACTTCACTTTGTTTCAGTTCATGTAAGTCTTCCCAGGTTTTTCTGAATTCATCCTGTTCATCATTTCTTAGGACAAAAGTATTCCATCACAATCATATACTACAACTTGTTCAGCTATTCCCACACTTTGTAGTTATTAAATGGAATTTCTCTTTCTATCTCTTCATGCTGGATTTTATTGGTATATATTGAAATGCTGATGATTTATTTGAGTTTATTTTATATCCTGAAAGTTTACTGAAGTTACTAATTATTTCAATCAATTTTAGTTGCCTATCCTCAATTAAACTGTAAGTTCTTTATACCATTATATCATCTACCAAAAGTGATAATTTTGCTGCTTCTTTAGCTATGCTTATTTCCTCAATTTCTTTTTTTCTTGTCTTATTGCTATAGCCAACATTTCTAGTACTATGTAGAATAGAAATGGTGATACTAGACATCCTTGTTCATTTCTGATTCCTTCTGTGATACAGATATGGTTTTGATATAATAAAACAGGGAGAGCTAAAACAGAAAAGAATACTTTAAACCAATATCCTTAATGAAAATTGATGAAAAAACATTAAATAAAATATTAGCAAAGAGTAGAATATCACAAAGATTATGTAGCATGACTAAATTAGATTTATAACAGAAATGCAGAGTTGGTTTAACATTAGGAAAATTATAAATTTGATTAACCACACTAATAACAAAATTAACAAAAACAGTCATATGATTATATGAACAGATGCAGAAGAAGTTCTTGATAAAATATAACACCTATTAGACAGTGAAGTGGTGCAGTATATAGTACACTGGACCTGGAATCTGGAAGACCTGAGTTCAAATGCAGATTCAGGTACTTTCCATTGCAGCTGTGTGACCCAGGACAAGTTACTTAACCTGTCCCAGTTTCCTCATCAAAGAACCTTTTTTCTCGGGCTGTTTTGAGGATCAAATGAGCTAATATTTGTAAAGAGCTTTGTAAATCTTAGAGTGCTATATGATTACTATTAAAACATTAGAAAACAGAAGAATAAATGAACCTTTCTCAAAGGGATAAATAGTATATACCTAAAATTAAGAGTTAATATTATATGTAACAGAGATAAACCAGAATAATTTCCATTAAAATCAGGAGTGAGTGAATCTAAAGAGATTAATAGGAAGGTCCTAAACAATCAGGTCCATGTGGTAGGTGATGCCAGATCTTTGCAGTTCACAGTGAGTTTGTCAATGTAAAAAGGTGACTTTAAGCAGAAGCAGCACCAAGAAAAGCAAGGCTATAGCAAAGATGGTGATAATCACTGAAGCTTATCATAGGTCAGGGAGAATTTCCTCGTAACACCAATCACTTAGTGTTTCCTGGCCCCACTAACCAGGACCTTCCCCCTCCTTTGAAGCTGCATAGAGGAGGGTGAGTATTCTGAAAGTTCCCGAGGTCTTAGATGCCTATTGTGACATAGCAGCAAAGCATCAAAGAGAACTCCTTGGAGCTCATTGTGACTGTTTTGAGTCAACCAAGCTTTGAGGGTGGTCACAGTGCATTTTAATGAAAAAAAAAAAATAGCCTGATTTGCATGGAGGAGGAAGTTGGGGTATTGTTCCTAATGACCATTTGAAGATGTTTTGCAAATCACTAATAGGGAACCAAATGTAAATTAAAGCATTTTTTGAGGTCTTTCTTCATTCCCTGCAAGTTGGCAAAGATGACAAAAACCCAAAAAAACTGTTAATGTTGGAGAAACAGTGGGTAGATAGTGTAAGTCAGTCAACAAGAATTCATTAATAGCCTATTATGTGCCAGGCACTGAGCTAAGAGTTGCATTAGTATATACTGCTGGTGAACAAGTAAACTGATACACTTAGTTTGGATATCAGTTTGGAATTATCCAAGAAAAGTTATTAAACTATCTATATTCTTTGAACCAGTGACCCCAATGTTATGGAATTCCTAGTTTTAGTCAAAGTTCAGTGGCCATCTCCCTCATTAGAACTTTCCTGATCCCCTAACTGCTAAGAACTGCATCCCTCTCTTCAATGACCTTATATTTATATCATGTCTAATTTGTATTTATTTATGTGGATACATCTTGTTCTAATCTCTCCAGCAGAACGTAATTTCCATGACAATAGGAACTGTTTTATTTTTGACTTAGTATCATACCAATGTCTACTAACAGCTCCTTATACAAGATAGGTCCTTTTTTTTTTTTTTTGCAGTCATTGTTTTATTATCAGATTTTTGCCAAAGTAAGGAGGATGAGCAGGGAACTCCTTGAAATTGTGGGAAGAGTCAGGATGAGCTTTATTACGGTCTGGAGTGGGGCTGAAGAGCTGAGCAGTGACATTAGGATATGTGTATATGTAAAGAGGAATAATAGGTTATTTCAGAACCAACTAGCCCAGTTGAGGCTCAGGCCTCACAGGACCCTGCCACCTTGGCAGGGGATTCAAAGCTCATTTCTCCATGAAGTGGTTTCTTCTCTTCTACATCCTCTCCAGGTGGCACTTTGCTCTGGCGACAGAAGCATGAGTACACGAAGGTGAACCCTACAGGGGCCAGGGTCACCCCCAGCAGTGTGATCCAGACCAGTAGAGCAATGATGATAATTCCTCTTCTCAGGCTCTGAAACATGTTCATGTAGTCCATGCACTGGCTTTTCCTCCAGACTTCCTGTGGATCTGGAGCGGTATAGGCCATAGTGGGCCAAACACTTTCTTCACTACATGGTGGATAAAAGTAATCGAATGGACCTTGTAGGTCATCAGCACAGATAACAATGGCAGCAATGGAAGTAGAAATAGTTGCCAGAAAGAGTAGAGTTGTCAGGAAGCTCCACCATGCACCTCTCCGCTTCTCTTGAATGATAGCAACAACTCCAGCAGAGATAGCCACAGCTCCAGTCCAGAAAGCAGCTCCAGAATACTTTAATCTAAAGGAGGGGCCCATGCAGAAGAAGATTCCTAGAGCTCCACTCATGGCTCCCAATATATCTGTGCAGTCCAGGTTGCCAACTGGAGCCGACTCTCTCTAGGACTCAACCCAAGAGTGCCAGCTGGCTTATAAAAGAATTTCAACAGGGATTTCCCAGCTTTGAGAAGCTCGGGCAAAGCTGCCTCCTGGTGGATATGGATATTGATGTGAAATGGCTGGGAGGTTCCAGCTGCTTCCAACCCATCCATCTTAACTCCATTCACCTTCACCTCATTGGAGACCATCTTGCAGATCTTGTTTGGTTCAGCGTCTTTGGCCAGAAAGGGGGTATAAGGTTGAGGAGATCAGATGAGTGGAGAAAATAGAAATCCGATAGAGAATCAGCCTGTTTGGAAGAGTGGAGACAAGATAGGTTCTTAATAAATGATTGTTAATTGGTTGCTTGAATGCTGTACATATTGTCAGTTGTCACTGTGTTGGGATTTAAAAAAAACTGTATTTCTTTGTTAGAAGGGACAGTGCAATATAGAGGTGGGGATAGAAGTTCCCAAAATGATTGTATTGTAAATGCAAGGGGCATTGATAAAATGTTTTTCAAAAACTTAAAAAACAAAGGAAAACCACAAGATGCCATAAACATACATAGTATACTATGGGTTTCTGCAAGGAGTGTGACAGATTTTCTCATGATACCTTTGAAAAAAAATAGAGAAATATGAAGTGAATAACAATAGTGTTGCCAAGATTTGGTGGAATGACATTGTGACCACTTGGTACAGTGCAAATATGCTGAGTTTCATTGAGGAGATCTCCATTCCAATCTCAGTCCTACTTCTTCTCTGGACATGGACAAGCTCTCTATTCTTTCTCTGAGGGCCTCAATTTCCTTACCTGTAAAATGAAAGTGAGAGGCCAAGAGTTGAATTGAATAAAGCACTGGATTTGGAAACAGAGACCTGAGTTCGAATCCTCACTCTGTCACAGAGATAGCATTTTCTGCATCTACTGATAAAACCATATGATTTTTGTAGGTTTTGTTTTTGATATAATCAATTATGCTGATAGTTTTCCTAATATTGAACCAGCCCTGCATTCCTGTTATAAATTCCACCTGGTCATAATATATGATCTTTGTGAGATATCACTGTAATTTCCTTGCTAGTATTTCATTTGAAATTTTTACATCAATATCCATTAGAGAAATTGGTCTAGTTTCTTTTCTTTGTTTTTGCTTTTCTTAGTTTACGTATCAGCAATATATTTGTGTCATAAAGGGAATTTAGTATTATTCTTTCTTTGCCCATTTTTCCAAATAGTTTATATAGCATTAGAATTAATGGTTCTAGGGGTGGCTAGGTGGTTCAGTAAATAGAGCACTGGCCCTGGATTCAGGAGGACTTGAGTTCAAATCCAGCTTCAGACACTTAACACTTACTAGCCATGTGACCTTAGGCAAGTGTCTGATTAAGGAGGTTCAGGATTCACATGAATGGAACACCCAGCACTTCAAAAGATCCACTATAGTTTATATAGGTGAATGGGAAGGAAACTTATATAGGAAGGAATGGGAAGGAGATAACAGAGTAAAAGGCTTAGGAATAGTAAGATAAGAGCAACTATGATTTATATATATTTACAATAATCACTGATGCGGGAAAGTACCACCACCTGACCACACAAGCTGGGGAATCCTGGGTACAGCCGTCAGGGTCCTGCTCGGGAGGGTCCCAGGCAAGATGTCTCCTCCATGGGTGAGATTCCAATTTGGGGTCTGAATCTTACAGTTTAAGTAGTGCTGAAAACAAAGAAGGCATACTGCCAGGTGTTTTTAGCAAGCATAGTATCTTGTGTGAGGCCTGGGATGGAGGCCAATCCCTCCAAGGCCTCCCCCAAGAGTCTCCTTGGAGTGGCTAGTTTCAGGAGTTGGTTGGGCAGTTATCTCTTCTCCAGGACCTGGCCAGGGTCCCGGGAGAGGAGCAGACTTCTCAGGATCCTCTGTACCCAAACAGCTCAGGGTAATAGAAAGGTCATATGAGTTGGGGCCTTGGTTTGTATAATCTTATTCCTCACAGAGGGACTTACTTTGCCCCTTCAGTAAGTCACTTAACCCAATTGCCCTGCCTTCCCCCCTGCAAAACCAAAAAATAAAAACAAATTAAAAAAACAAAGAATTAATGGTTCTTCCAATGTTTCATGGAATTCACTTGTGAATCCATATGGTCCTGGGGATTTTTTCTTAGGAAGCTCATTTATAGCTTGTTCAATTTCTTTTTCTAAGATGGAGTTAAGTATTTTCCTTTTTCTGTTAATCTGCACAATTTTTATTTTTGTAAATATTTCTTTTATTCAATATTTTTGACCAATGGTTTATATGATGGTATGTTGAGTAATATCATTGGGATAAAAGATGGTCTTCACTTACTAAAACAATGAGCAGAAGCTAATAAGATGAAATTTGGTATGCATAAATGTAAAATCCTGCAGATGAGTTAAAAAATCATCTGCACAAATAAAGGAGAGGGAATTTATTATATGAAAAAGACTGAGGGGCTTTAGTGGACTACAACATGAGTTAGTAGTATCCCGTAACAGACAAGAAAGCTAATACAATCTGATATTGTCCGAAGAAAGTGCCCAGAAGGATGGTGGTGATAGTTCCACTGTATGCTCCCCAATCAGGCAAACCACATCTACTCAGTTCAGTGCTATATAGCACAATGATAAACTGGAGCATATCCAAGAAGTAAAAAAAAAAAAAAATCACCCCCTACAAGGACTGGTTGAAGTGACCAGGGATATTTAACTACAAGAAGAAAAGATTTAGGAAGTGCCTAAGAACTTTCATTAAGTATCTGAAGGGGCATCTGGGGAAAACAGAGTAGGTTTGTTCTGCTTGACCTCAGCTGAGAACTAAGAACAATAATTGCAAAGAAGTAGATTGTGGTTCAATATAAGAAAAACCTTAAAAATTAGATCTGTGGGAGCAGTGAGGTGATGCGTTGGATAGAGTACTGACCCTGGAATCAGGATGACCTGAGTTCAAATCTGGCCTCAGACACTAGCTGTGTGACTCTGGGCAAGTCACTTAGCCCTGATTGCCTTGCCAAAAAACTCCCATGAGATCTGTCAAAAAACCAGAACCAGCTGTTTTAGGAGGAATGGAATACATCTTCCTTAGCTGATCTGTTTTTAGAAGGCTTCCTCTTGACATTTCACCCTGAATCAGCCTAGGTGCTCATCCTTTAACTAGCCTGTGACAATTATAACCTTTGATCATTGTTGAAGCTGTGACAATTCTTCTAGCATCTCTTCTGGTCTGACTATTGGTACTATCATGCTCTGTGGGGATGGTGTAGCCTATAGGACCAGCCTACACCTGCAACCTAAATCTGAGTACCACCCCCCCCCCCCACTGCCTATGTATGGACCAGTCTACCCACCATCAAATATAAAGGAGTGGCAATAGTACCCCTTTCCCATCCATCTCTACGTCAAGGAATTCTCACAGGTTTTCCTCAGGAACATTTATTATTTATCTTTAAAGTCAAATGTATAGTAGGTACTTAACAAATACTTGTTTATCAATTCAGTAAATACATAATGATTATTTTTTTATAATGAGATAACCCATGTAAAGAACTTTTCAAATCTTAAAGAACTATATAAATGCTAACTATTAGTAGAAGGAACTTCACCATCAACCTACATTCCAGAACACTGAAACCTGTAAACAGATGCTGGGTTGCAAAAATTAGAATTTGAACACCTAGTGGAACAGTGTCTTGTTATCAAAATCAGTGTTCACTCTGGAATTCTACTATGACATAGTTAAAAAATAACTATGGTTTTCGTTCCTTTCTTTTTCCTTTCCCTCATAGTCAATGACTAGGGGAATTAAATACCACATGGGTCCGTTTGCCACTTATGCCACAGGCAGTGAAAGCAGTTTATAAATGGGAAGTTGATTACTATCACTGCCCTGGGGATCCTTTAGACATAGGAGATTGGGTCTAACCACCCTTATAAAACCTGTGTATTGGGAGACTGCTCAGGAAGCCGGCAATAAGAGTCTGATGCTTGAACAGGGTGTAGTCAAACAGCAAAAGCATTCAAAGCAGAGAGAGAGCTCCTGCTTGTGCTCTGTGGGACTCTGGAGAAATTATTAACTTGTCTGGATCTTAGCTATGAAGTGAGAGAATGGAAAGTAATGGAGAGTCATGGTTCCATATACAACCCTGTTTTGGGCTCTATGTACATGGAAATGTTCACGTTTTTGGTATTTGTCAAGTTCAGAATAATTGTTAAAGTATAATGAGGGGTTGGAGTAGGTGACCACTGAGGTCCCTCTAACTCTAAAATCTTTGCTCTTATGATCAAGTGGTGTGTGACAAGGCCTGATGACTAGGATCGCCCTCCTCTGTTTTGCTGTAGTTTGGATAAATGGGTTTCTTTGCTATTTTCTATGTGTCTTCTCTCTTTAGTTGTAATTCTCTTTCTTTTGATCTTCTCACAATTGGTCATCTTTAACACTGAACATTATGATGTTGAGTCACATTTGGGTTAGCCAGTGTTGTGGAAAAATTCAGACCCAGGTCATACAGTGGTTACAAGGGAAAACAGGCAAGAGAAAGTACATGGCTTAGAGCCAACCTATATTTGATGAAAAACCAGTCACAGTTGATTATTTCCTGCTTTAAATGGGTGAGTAGCGACACTTTGAAATACAAAGAATTGTGCTTTTTTGGGGGGTAAAGTTTCATAGATGCTTACATATTTTGACCACTAGAGGAGGCTGACTTACAAATACTGAAAAATGATTTGTATTTTTTTTTAATGCAGCTTGTTTTTTGTATCTGAAAGGAAGGAGTACAGAAGATAAAAAGAATAAAATGTAAAATGGAAATGTGCAAACTTAAAAGAGCAAAATCACTAAGCATTTTTAATAGAAATTTTTTTTTCATCAGATTAATGCTCATTTTTGGAGAAAGAATGTCTCTTGCTTATAGCCAATTACTGTATGCCTAAAAGAAATTAAACCATAATACATAATATTAAAATAAAATGCATAATATTAAAACTAAAAAAACCTTTCTGATATGTTTGTTCAGAGCATTATTTATTAGTTACTTTTAGGCATACAGTATATTCCCAAGTTTTCACATAGATGGAAATTTTTTTGGTATGTGTGCATATGTATGTGTATCTACCTGTATGTGCATAGACACACAAACAAATATATACTATAGTACTGCAATGGTTCTGCAACTTCACTGAGGTTGGTATATTTTCCCTCAAAGGATGCAGATTGCAATCCATCCATTCTTGCTCATCCTGAGGGAAATCTTGTCCATGTCATCCCATAACTGCACTCCTGCAGAGGGTTTACCCATTTCACTAGAGGCGCTTCCTCAAGTTCTCTTGACACTGTGAAGACATCAGTAGGGTATGTGAGTTATCATTCTTACCTTTTTCAATTATACAGTTAAAAATATTTTTTTTTGGAGGGGGGAAGGCAGGGCAATTGGGATTAAGTGACTTGCCCAAGGTCACACCGCTAGTAAGTGTGTCAAGTGTATGAGGCTGGATTTGAAGTCAAGTCCTCCTGACTCTTTTCACCATGCCACCTAGCTGCCCTAAAATAATTTTTAAAAGCTTCATTTTAACCAGTCCTGCCATATTTAATTTACAAAATCATCACGGCATTTTTCCAGTGTTTTCCCTAATACATATGTTCTTCTCGTGCCCTTTATTATGGTAAGGGGAAAAATGTTCATCTTCACAAAACTCCAGACTGCATCCCCTTTCCCCTCCCTGAGATGGTAAGCAATCAGATATAGGGTATACATATGCAATTATGTAAAACATTTCAATATTAGTCATTTTGTATAAGAAGATTCAAATAAAAGAAAAAATGAAAGAAAGTGAAAAATAGCATGCTTCAGTCTCTATTCAATCAATATCAGTTCTTTCTGTGGAAGCAGATAATATGCTCTATCCTTTGGGATTGTGTTGGATCATTGTATTGCTGAAAAGAGCTAAATCATTTGCAGTTCAACAATGTTGCTGTTACTGTGTACAATGTTCTCCTGCTTCTGCTCACTTCACTATATATCAGTTTATGTAAGTCTTTCCAGGTTTTCCTGAAATCATCTTGCTTGTCATTTCTTTTGGCACGATGATATTCCACTACATTCATATGCCATGGCTTGTTTAGCCATTCCCCAATTAATGGGCATCTCTTTGATGTCCAATTCTTAGCTACCACAGAAAGAGGACCAAATAGGTCCTTTCCCCTTTTTTTGGTATCTTTGGGATATAGACCTAGCAGTGGTATTAAAGGATCAAAGGGTATGTGTGGTTTTGGAGCCCTTTGAGTATAGTTCCAAAATATGCTCCAGAATGGTTGGATCACTTCACAATTCCACCAACAGTGCATTAGTGTCTCAGTTTTCCCACATCCCCTTCAACATCCAACATATTCCTTTTTTTGTCATTTTAGCCACTCTGATAGGTGTGAGGTGGTACGTCATAGTTATTTTAATTTGCATTTCTCTGATCAATAGTAATTTAGAGCATTTCTATGATTACGAATAGCTTTGTTTTCTTCATCTGAAAACTGCCTGTTCATATCTTTTGACCATTTATCAATTGGGGAATGACATATTTTTATAAATTTGACTCAGTTCTCTATATATATGAGGAATGATGCCTTTATCAGATATACTTATTGCAAAATGCCCCCTCCTGTTTTATGCTTTTCGTACAATTTTGGTTGCATTTGTTTTGTTTGTGCAAAAACTTTTAAATTTTATATAATCAAAGTGATCTATTTTACATTTTGTAATGATCTCTGTATCTTCTTTGGTCCTAAATTCTTCCATTATTCATAAATATTACAGATAAACTATTTCACACTCTCTTAATTTGCTCATGGTATCACCCTTTATGTGTAAATCATGTACCCATTTTGACCTTATATTGGCTTATGGTGTGAGGTATTGGGTCTATATCTAGGTTCTGCCATACTGTTTTCTAGTTTTCCCAGTAGTTACTGTCAAATAATGAGTTTTTGTTCCAAAAGCTTGACTCTTTGTGTTTATTATATACTAGATTACTATGGTCATTTACTATATTGTAATTTGTACCTAATCTATTCCACTGATTCACCACTCTATTTCTTAGCCAGTACCAGACTGTTTTGGATAAATACCACATTATAATACAGTTTAAGATCTGGTATGGATAGACCAACCTATTTCACATTTTTTTTTCATTGATTCCCTTGATATCCTTGAGCTTTTGTTCTTCTAGGTGAATTTTGTTATTATTTTTTCTAGCTCTTTAAAATAATTTTTTGATAGTTTGATTATAAAAGAACTAAATAGATTAATTTAGGCAAAATTGTTGTTTTTATTATATTGGCTCAGCCTACCCATGAGCAATTAATATTTTCCCAATGGTTTAGATCTGACTTTATTTGTATGAAAAGTGTTTTATAGTTATGTTCATATAATCCCTGGGTTTGTCTTGGCAAGTAGAAGCTTAAGTATTTTATGTTATCTACAACTCTTTTAAATGGAATTTCTCTATTTCTTGCTGCTGGACTTTTTGGGTAATATATAGAAATGCTGATGATTTATGTGGGTTTATTTTCTATCCTGCTATGGCTGTTAATAATTTCAAGTGTTTTTTTTTTTGGTTGATTCTCTAGGATTTTCTATATGACATCATATAATCTGCAAAGAGCAATAGTTTTGTTTCCTCACTACCTATCTAATTCCTTTAATTTCTTTTTCTTTTCTTATTGATATAGCTAATATTTTTAGTACAGTATTAAATAATAGAGGTGATAATGGGCATCCTTGCTTCACCTCTGATTGTATTGGGGTGGCTTCTAGATTATACCCATTACAGATAATGCTTGCTGATGGTTTTAGATAAATATTACCTATCATTTTAAGGTAATCTTCATTTATTCCTATGCTCTCTAGTGTTTTTAATAGTAATGGGTGCTGTATTTTGGCAAAGGCTTTTTCTGAATCTATTGAGATAATCATATAATTTCTGTTGTTTTTGTTATTGATATGGTGAATTATTCTGATAGTTTTCCTAATATTGAACCAGCCCTGTATTGCTGACATAAATACCACCTGGTCATAGTGTATGATCCTTGTGATATGTTGCTGTAATCACTTTGCTAGTATTTTCTTCAAAACTTTTGCATCAATATTCATTAGGGAAACCAGTCTATTATTTTCTTTCTCTGTTTTTGCTCTTCCTGATTTGAGTATCAACACCATATTTTGTTGTAAAAGAAATTTGATAGGACTCCTTCTTTGCCTATTTTCCCAAATAGTCTATGTAGTATTGGGATTAATTGCTCTTTAAATGTTTGGTAGAATTTATTTGTTAATCCATCTAGACCTGGGGATTTTTTCTTAAGAAGTTCATTAATAGCTTGTTCAATTTCTTTTTCTATGATTGGGTTATTCAAGTACTTTATTTCTTCTGTTGATCTGGGTAATTTATATTTTTGTAGATATTCATTAATTTCATTTAGATTGTCAAATTTATTGGCATATAATTGTGCAAAACAGCTCCTAATGATTGTCTTAATTTCCTCTTCATTGGAGGTGCATTCACCCCTTTCATTTTTGATACTAGTAATTTGGTTTCTTCTTTCCTTTTTAAATCAAATTAACCAATGGTTTATCTATCTTACTGTTTTTTTTCCCATAAAACCAGCTTCTAGTTTTATTTATTAGTTCAATGATTTTCATACTTTCAATTTTATTAATCTCTCCTTTGGTTTTCAGGATTTCCAATTTAATGTTTAATTGTGGGTTTTTAATTTGTTCTTTTTCTAGTTTTTTACTTGCATGCCCAATTCATCGATCTTTTCTTTCTCTATTTTATTGATGTAAGCAATTAGAGATATAAATTTTCCCATAAGTACAAATTTGGCTGAATCCCATAAATTTTGGTATGTTGCCTCGTTGTTGTCATTTTCTTCAATAAAATTATCAATTGTTTATATGATTTGTTCTATGACCACTTGCTTTTCAGGGTAAAATTATTTAATTTCCAATTAATTTTTAATTTCTTTTTTCATTATCCATTATTGAATGTAATTTTATTATGCTTTGATATGAAAAGGATGCATTTACTATTTCTGCTTTTTGCATTTGTTTGTGAGGTTTTTATGTCCTAATACATAGTTAATTTTGATGTAGATGCCATGTACTGCCAAGAAAAAGGTATGTTGCTTTCTAGCCATGTACTGCCAAGAAAAAGGTATGTTGCTTTCTATTCCCGTTCAGTTTTTTCCAGAGATCTATCATATCTAATTTTTCCAGAATTTTATTCATCTCCTTAACTTCTTTCTTCTTTAGTTTTTGGTTACATTTATCTAATTCTGACAGAGGAAAGCTGAGGTCCCCCACTAGTATAGCTTTATTATCTATTTTCTCCTGTAACTCATTCAACTTCTCCTTCAAAAATTTAGATGCCATATCATTTGGTACATATGTTTAGTGTTGCTATGACTTCATTGTCTGTGGTATCTTTCAGTAAGATATAGTTTCCTTCTTTATCTCTTTTAATTAGATCTATTTTTGCTTTTGCTTTATCTGGGATTATAATTGCTATCCCTACTTTCTTTGCTACAGCTGAAGCATAATAGATTCTGTTCTAGCCCCTTACCTTTACCCTGTGTGCATCTCTCTGCTTCAAATGTATTTCTTGTAAACCAAATGCTGTAGGGTTCTGATTTTTAATTCATTTTGCTATCCACTTCTATTTTATGGATGAGTTCATCCCATTCACATTTAGTTATGATAACTAACTGTATTCTTCCTTTGTTTATCCCCTCCCCTTACACTCCATCCTTGACTTCCTCACAAGTATTTTACTTCTGATCACTGCCTTCCCCAATATGCCCTTCCTTTTATCAGTCCCACCCTCCCCCTTCTATTATCTCATTCCATTTTTATTTCCTTATAGGGTAAGAGAGATTTCTATAACCAATGGTGTATATTATATATACACATATATAATATATATAGTACATACACAACTGTGTAACTAAGTGTGCATATTATCCCCCTTTTGAGCCAACTTTGATAAGAGTAAGGTTTAAGCTTTGCCCATCACCACCTCCATCTTACCCTCCATTAAAACAGTGGCTTTCTCAAATTTAGCTCAGCTGGTCTTTGGACAAGAGTCAGCCAGTCTCACTGTTAGGGCTGCATTTGAAGCCTTTTCAGTTTGGAGAATGAACATGTTAGAACCTCAGCTCTGATGACTAAGCCTTCAAGAAACCCAGGGTCACCTCCAAGTCCCAGTTAGACATTTGAGTGTTTGGAAGAAGATCTTCAACACCATTTATTGAAAGTCTACTGTGTTCTAGGTACTGAGGACAAAAATAGGAATAACACATAATCCCTGTCCTCAAAGAGTTTATAATCTAGGTGGGGACATGGAATATTTTTGTAAAGTACTGATAGTGTACTCACATAGCCTTAGGGGTAATGTCTGCAGAAGGGAAAAGAGGCTTTCTTTTCTTATTGTGTCTGGGGATGTGGGAGTGATGCAATTTTAGCCTCAGGTTTTTCATAGCAACAGCTAGCGGAGTCATTACCTTCTCCCCACTTTTGGCTCCCTGGATGGCTTCCTAGATTGCCACTGCACACTCTCCAGTTTGTCACATGAGGCAGCCAACCATAGTCAGTCTGTCTCTAGTGTAATGTATCTGTAGCCAAAGAAGTTTACAAAGTTGTGCAAGTCTGCTGTAATCTCTTTATTCTAGTGCTTATACTCTCCTAGATTGTTTTTTGTTTATGCTTTTCACTTATTCATTCATTCAAACACTCATTTGTATTTTAGTTAAGCACCTACTATGGTTTGTAAACACCTACTGTGACTATGAAGAGTCATAACATTTGGCATTTGCTTAATAAATAATAAATAAAAGGTGCTTAATGCTTGATTGATAAGGGTGGTTCGTGCTCCATGGAGTTTTCTGTCTGATAAATTATCAGTAGTTGTTCAAGTCTCTGTGTGGTGCTGATACATTTTTCTAATTGATTCTCAGATCTTCAAACTGATGGCCCAGAACGAGGGGTCTTTAGCCATTGTCCTTTTATCTTACTGTAGGTTTCTAGGTAGTTTGGGAAGGTCTGAAGGAAAGTAGGTCTACAGCGCTTTTGTGCTGTCTTCATTATTGTATACCTGTGAAGCCTGAATAATCTATAAACTGCCAGAAAATGGAACTATTTTTTTTTTTTTCTTAAAGCAATCGTGGCTAAGTAACTTGCTCAAGGTTACACGGCCAGTTATTTCTGGGTGTGGTGCTAAGTATCAGAGCCCAGATTCGATCCCAGGTCATCCCGATTCTGGGGCCGGTGCTCTTACTCTCTGTGCTACCTGGCCGCCCCTAAATGGAACTATTTCTAATTGAATTGTCTCACCAAGATTCTGAAGATTACCTAGCAAGATAGAGTGCTAGACACCGAAATCCTCTCTTGAGCTGAACTGAACTCTTTCGAGCATTCAGACTCTACTGCAGAGAGTGCAATTCCAATGGGCAGGTCATGTAGCCCAAATGCCAAATGCACATTTACCCAAAAAGTATGAAACAGTTGCACACGGTAAATGCTCACATGGAGGCAGAAATCGTACAACGACACTTTCAAGGTCTCTCTGAAGAATTTTAGTATTGATTGTGAGACATGGGAGATACTGGCACAGGACTGCCCAGCATGGCATGCCCATAAAGAAGGCACTGTGCTCCATGAGCAAAGTAACCTGCTATAGCACAAAGGAAACGTGAAATATGCAAATCTAGAGATATCTTCAGTCCAAATGGATTATTTGTGCCCAACCTGTGACAGAGCTTTCCAGGCTCATATTGGACTGATCAGTCAGAGTTAAACACACAGTAATCTTGATCCCAACATCGTGATGTCACTGCTCCTCTGAGTACAAAAAAATAACAATAACAATAGACTTCTAGGGGGAGTGGTCTTCAACTTAATTGCTCTGGATGGGGAATTCTATCTTTGTGTAGTCTTCAGCTTTCTATGTGTTTCCATGCAACCTGGTGATTTTTATGGGTTGCTTTCAAACAGACCAACAAATGTTAGCTATTATTAACACATTCATGTGGTTCTTACTTCAATATTCTTTTTTTTAAATTTTTAAAAATTAATTTGTTTGTTTCCTTTTAGTTTACAGGATTCAATTCCACAATTCCTTGAGTTTCACATTTTGTCCCCCTCCTTCCCCTCCCCTCCATGGCGGCATATAGTCAAGTATAGGATCTGTAAATACTTTCACATTATACATTAGTCAGGTTATAAAGACAGATTGTATCAGCTGGAATTAAAAATGGTAAAGAGGACATAAAACCAAACAAGAAAAGGAAAAAGATCAGGTATTTTGCTTCCATCTGGATATAAACTCAGTTCTTTCTAGTTCTTTCTCTGGATGCACACATCTCTCTCCATCATGAGTCTTTTGGGATTGACTTATATGACTGCATTGCTGAGAAGAGTCCAGTCTATCAAAGTTGGTCATCACACATACGTTGTGTCTGTAATTGTGTACAAATTTCTCCTGGTTCTACTCTTCTCACTCAGCATCAGTTCGTAAAAGCCTCTCCAGGTAAATATGAAGACCATCTGTTCCTCGTTTCTTATAGCACAGTAGTATTCTATAACATGCATATATCACAACTTGTTCAGACATTCCCCAATTGATGGGCACCCCCTTAATTTCCAATTCTTTGCCACCACAAAAAGAGCTGCTATAAACATTTTTGTACATATGGGTCTTCCTCCCACTTCTGTGATCTCTTTGGGATATAACCCTAGGAGTGGTATTGCTGGGTCAAAGGATATGAAAGTATTTACAGCCCTTTGGGCATAATTCCAGATTGCTCTCCAGAAAGGCTGGATCAATTCACAACTCCACCAGCAATGCATTAGTGTTCCAATTTGCCCACATCCTCTCCAGCATTTGTCATTTTCCTGTTTTGTCATCTTAGCCACTGATTGGCTAACAGTCTGATACTGTTGAGATGTGGTACCTCAGGGTTGTCTTACTTCAATATTCTTAAATCAGGCAATGTTTCTCTTACAGTTTTGAGAAAAACTCCTAGATTATGGCCCTTTACATTAGTCCTTTCCCTTCTATGTCTAGTTCTGTAGGTATTGAAAAATAAAATTTTGTAATGCATATTTGGTAGAACATTTTATAGTACAATTTGGTAATACATATTATCATTATTTTTTAATTTGCTTTTTGGAGGGAGGAAGGCAGGGCAATTGGGGTTAAGTGACTTACCCAAGGTCACATGGGGTAATACACATTATTAAGAAGGTATAAAGCAATATCCTAAAAATTGACTACATTATAATCCTGAGACTAAAGTAATACATTTGTTTGTTGATAAACATACACATATAATTATGGTGCAAAATAATTAGTACAAAATTAGTACAGCATGAACAGTGAAGACAAAATATTATGAGTTCAGAGAAGGGAGAGATCATTTCCAGTAGAGGGTGAAGGATTCATGGAAAAGGAGGCATGTAAGTTTTACCTTGAGAAAAGACAGAATTTCAATAGATGGATGTCTAAGGAAAGAACTGCATTTCCCATGATGTTCCAGGCCTCAATGTAAACCTTGAAGTTCTCAGCACTTCAATTTTCATGAGATTGTATGTCTACAGAATGAAGTGTCTGTGTTAGGGGGGGAATGGGGAAATCTTAGAAGAATGGGGAGCTGAATCTGGTGGTGCATGAGGGCAGTCCTTGTAGGTGGGGAGGATGGGGCTGGTGGATGTTTTCAGTGCAGGAGCTCTGAACAATAGAGCCAAGCTGATTGATTGGAGATTTGCACTGATTTGGGCTCCAATGTCATGAGCCCCTTGGGAGCAAAGGGCCACCAGGTGGCCTAAGGGAGGGTGAGGCATCTAAGGGTGGAAAAAGGGAGTTAGTCAAGGCTTCTGTGCTTATCAATATTGGGATCTTGGACAGTGAGTAGCTGCTCTGCTTTCAGCCTAGGTAAGTTAGAGAGAGCTAGTCTCAAAATAAAATGAAGCAAAATGAAACACTGGAGCTATGAGGCTAACTTGGTCAAGGTGATTGGGTACAGGAAGAAGTCTCAGCATAGTCTGCTAGTGGCTGAGAGTAAACTGAGCAAGAAAGAGAGTGAGATTGAATGTGCGTGTGTGTAGATAGATACAGAGAGAGAGGTGATAGATATTAATTAGACCCCTATTTTATTCCAATCAGTATTAATCAGTTTGATATGATTCCATAGGAGTAGTGATTATAAATTCTGTATACTAGGCCCTAGAGCTGTGAATTGCAGGCTGTAAATTTACTTGCTTAACCTCTGCTCTTGTTATGTTGACCAAGTCTGGCATGTTGGTGGTGACTCAATTACATGGAAAGCCCCCCAGCTATTTTTGTTGCCCTTCTGTCATTCCTTTATTGCCCAACATGGGGAGATAACCATGAGCACTTGGCCAGTGAGTGATCCTGGTTGCTGGCATGTGGTCTACCTTTCTACCAGCCATGTAGATGTTTTGACATCTCTTTATCAGTACAGCCCATGGCTTGGTAGGACCTCCTGAAAGATCAAGAAAGATTTGTTAAGGTCTGCTCACTGGTCCATTTGTCAACCAATGGGATTCTGTATTTTGTGAAGACCCTGCTAGAGGGTCAAGGGCAAGGTCTGTTCACCAGTAAGACTCTGTATTTTCCATCTGCTCTACCTGTATCGTCTGGGTATCAAGCACTATAAAGCTAAGGCCCTGGAGGAAGTGGGCATCTTAGATCAGGAAGAAGATCTGAGGTCCACTTCATTAGAGGGGCCATGTACCCTTTAATAAAGTGCCATGGGCTCAGAGCTCTCCTTCAGTGGTTTTTCTTTCAGATTGCACAATTTTGAAATCGAGAGAGAGCAAGCAAGAGAGACCCTTTTATTCTACTACTCTGTTGCAACTGAGACTTTGGAAAGTGTCAGATGCTGCAAGAAGTTTAGTATACTATAAGAATGACTCTTCCCAACTGGGTCTGGCTTCCTCCCAGTGTTGAAGAGCAGTAGTTTCAGGAGGAGAATGTTTCCTTCACTAAATTTTTTTTATTAAGGGATGCAACCCTAATCTATAGCACATGAATGCTGACAGTGTCTTCTTAATTCTTCACTGGTTGTTTTGGTCCCAGTTAGACGTTTTGCTTTTAAAAATGTGTACTTCTTGGGGTGGCTAGGTGGCACAGTGAATAAAGCACCAGCCCTGGAGTGAGGAGAACCTGAGTTCAAATGTGGCCTCAGACACTTGACACACTTACTAGCTGTGTGACCTTAGGCAAGTCACTTAACCCCAATTGCCCTGCCTTCCCCCCTCCAAAAAGCAGGAAAAAAAGGTATGCTCCTTGCCTGGCCTGCTACTATGGTACAAATTAGTTTAGATGAATTTATAGAGGCATGGGAGTGGGAACCCAATAGGGTACACCTCTATTATCTATTATCTATTATCTAACTCCAAATTGAACGCAGTTATCTATGTGAACAGAACTGAGTTGTAGAGAGAGCTAGAAAGGGCATTATAGGTGGAAGGAATGAAATGACCAAAGATATAGAGGCACGAAGGCACAAAGTATGTTCAGAGAAAGGCTGGAAATGTCTTTGAAGACAGCGATTGAGCATCTTATACTTCTCTCCCAGGCTTCAGGACAATACTTCCAGCTGTCTCCTGGCCCCTTCTTTATCTTCACTGGCAACTCAAACTTAACATTCCCCAAACTAAACTCATCCCCCCCCCCCAAAACCTGTTTCCTCTTGATTTTTGTATTTATCAGTTGCACCAGTCTCCCATTTATCTTGGGAAATTTAAGTTATCTTTGACTTCCCATCAGTCTCTCCTTGTCCACTTATTAAATTTTATTCTTTCAACCTCCACACTCACTTGTTTTCCCTTCTCTCCATTCCAAGGACTACCACTATCATTGCCTCTCATCTGCAGTGTTCAATAGTTTGAGCTCCATTATAACCTTAATCCATTTTATGCACAATAACCTGATTTGTTTTCCTAAAACATAGTTTTGATTATCTCACTTTTTTGCTAAAATTTTTTCAAAGGCTCACCATTACCTCCTGAACATAGCTCACTCTTTAGCTAGGATTCAAGGCCTCTGTGCCTTGGCCTCAGCCCATCTTCTGATCACTTTTCCTCATGCATCCTCTGCTAGGCAGGTAACACTCCCTGCTATTCCTTGTACTGTATCTGCTTTGGAATTCCCCATCTTTATGCTTCTGGCTCACTTTGGTTTTTTTGCTTCCCTGAACAGCTTTGCCAGTTTAATCCCTCTCCATCTTTCAAGGACCAGGTTAAATATCACCTACTTCAGAAAAACTTACCTGCCTCTCCCAGCAAGAAATTATCCCACTTGCCTTTTCCTCTACTTCTCTTACTTGATTTTCAAAATCCTTTTTGAGCTCCTGCATGGCCTGCAACAAATTCATATTTTTTTAATGGAGGCTTTTGATGCAGGAGTTTTGGCTTTGTTGTCTTCTTCTGGTTGTATGTTTTGTTCTTTTTTGTCACCAAAGTAAGATTCTATAGTCTGATTTTTCCCCCCTCTGTTCATTTTCCCAGCTAATTACTTGACTTTTGAGCTCTTTGCCAAGGTAGGACTCTGCTTCCAGAGTGGAGAGTGCTCTGTCCTGTTTCTGGGTTTTGTGCAGCTGTTATTAAAGCTATGTCTAGGCACTTGTAAATTTTCAGGAGAATCTTGCCTCGGTGCTAGTAAGGAGATCTTTACAATTGTCCTATGATCAGCTGCTTGATCTCCCCACCATCTGTGGACCTAGGGCTCCTGAAGCAGCTGCTGCTACTGCTGCTACCTCTACTGCCCTGGGACTGGACAATGCTCTACTCTCACCCAAGGCCAACAGTTTCCCCCCTGACCTTCTACTTTGTCTTTGGTGTTTGTGGGTTGAGAAGTCTGGAAACTGCCACAGCTGCCAGTGATTCAGTCCCCTGAGGCCTGTTCTGGCATGGCCCACACGGGACTGTGCTGCACTTCCAGCCTGGTGTGATAGATCCTTCCTGTCGGCCTGCCAGGCTGTCTTCAGCTAGAGATGTGTTTCACTCCTGTCATTTTGTGGGTCCTATAAGTCTAAAATTTGTGGAGAGGAATTTTTTTACAGGTATTTGGGTGTTTGGGGGAAGAGCTCAAGCAAGTTCCTGCTTTTACTCTACCATCTTGGCTCCACCCCCCTGCCTTTTGAATTAATGTAACATTTTGTACCTCATTGCATTTCCAGATTCTACCATGTTATAGCTTATGTATGCAGTGTCTCCCTCATTATAGACTCTAAGCTCCTTGAAGGCAGGCTTTATTTCTTATTATTTTTTTTTCTAAAATGTAGAACATAGAGCAGTTAACAATTGTGTTTCAATTTTGAATACTCTATCCCTCACCACCTAGCGACTTACTACCTTCTTATTACTTAACCTCCATATTGAGATCACCAATTTCCCTAGAACCTCTAGAAATACTTGTGCTGTAAGATCTGACTTTGTAGAACACATAATTGAAGAACCACATTATCATATTGAAAAAAAAGTTGCCTTTCTTTCATATGCACAAGAGGGATACTGGCATACTGCGGAATGGATGGGGAAAGGGAAAGGGAGTATTTATATAGCACCTACCATGTATCAGGCACGGTGCTAAGGAAGCACTCTGTGAATGTCATCTGATTCTTACAACTCAGGGAGATAGGTGATGTTGTCACCATTTTACAGATGAAGAAACTGTGTTTAACAGAGGTCGAGTCACGTGGCTTGTGTCTGAGGCCCAATTTAAACCAAGTGTTCCAGACTCCAGGCCCAGTGCTGTACCTACTGTCACCCAGCTGCCTCCTGCTAGTGACATGATTATAGAGTTCAGGATGTGAGCACATATGGGGAGTTGGGGTTGGCCTCTGTAGGTCTGACTCCAAGTAATTTGCGGCATGGATGACAGGTCTGACGTTTGCTTCTTCCCCACGCCATTTTCCCCGGGACTGTGGTTATTTCAGACTACGCCATGCACATTGATGTATTCTTATACCTTATCCTATCCCCTTCCAATGCTAGCTCCCATTTATGGTCTTGTCTTTGCCCATTAATTAGAATATATGGTCTTTGACTATAGGAACTGTCTTATTATCGCCACTCTTTTGCTTAGCACAACACCTGAGACATAATCAACACTTAGAAGTTGCCCATTCATTCAGTCATCATATATGGTAATTTATAGTCAGATGGACAGGTAATGGCCAGGGGGAAAATGAGGTCCACATGGACCCAGGAACCCTTTCTCTCCTTCTGTGTCCTAGACAATGTGTAAAGTTCTTTTTGCCCCATTGATGCAGTCTTTGTTGTCACACTAACCTTTTATGGTCAGGTTCTTTTTGTGGTTACTGTCTGCTCATCTTTCCAGCCTCTTTCTTGAATTTTAACTTTATGTTAGAGTTGGGCTCTGCTCACCTCAGGCTGGGGAGGCACTGTGTCAACTTCAGGCTTTCATCGTTAGTTCTGAGTGTCTGCTAGTTTTCAGCACTTCCAAAGTGGTGCTAAGTTGGGAGAGGTGTAGTAACTGCACTCTGGGTCTGTGAGCAAACACATGTACTATTTTATGCCCTGAAGCTGACCAGAGGCTCTGCTTCCTCGCAGCCAGGGTCTCTGGTGTGCCAGTGTTCCTCCTCATCCTGGACTGCGACCTGGAACTGAGTTCAGGCAATGCAATAGAGCCCTGCACCCAGTGCCAGCAAAGGGTCCCCCTGCATTCTCCTTTTGACCAACTGTCTGTGGGCTGAGAGCCCCAGAAGTAGTTGCTACAGATGTGGTTGCCCTTAAGGCCTGTTGCTGGCTTGCACTAGGGTGTGGGGCCTTACTTTTGGCCTGCTGGGAAGAATTTGTTTTGAAGAGTTACTTTGCAGGGGAATTTGGGAGAGGTTAGGTGAGTCCCTGCCTTCGCTCTGCCTCCTGATACCATATTAGCAGCAGCACTAACAAGTCCATGGCTAGTTCCTCTACTTGAGCTGTATCCTTCCTAGGAATGCTGAGAAGAAAAGACCCAACGAGCTGGAGAAAAAGAAGTTCAGACACAGGGGAGAGGAGGTAGACGTGGATGCCATTTCTTGGAAAGCCACATTGTAGTTTTCCCCCTCCCTACAACATGGAACCTTCTAGTCCCAGGGAAGTGGTGCACAGAGGTAAAAGCAACGATGAGCTCCTGGGTCAAGCTGGGCTTTATAGAACATGCGCTGCCAGAGCTGGAGTTCTTGGATCAGTCTAATACTATAAGCAATTATTAGGTACCTAGTACATGTAAGACACTGTTAGGTGCTAGTGACATACACACAAAAACAGAACCAGCCATGGATAGACCTGCTTCAAATTAGGAGCTGCAGATGCACAAGAATTGTGAGGTCATCACTAGGAGCAAAGACCCCACCCTTCACTAGTGGTCAGTCAGGTGAACTTTGCAGATACAGGGAGGGTGGCTTTCTCCTAGTGAGAAGGTGCCCCACCCAGGAGAGGGCTATGATTGTAGGGACTGGTGGGGAAGGTGGAGGCCCACATTTCTCGTTTTCCTGGCTTTCTGTGTGTATAATATGACTTTATTTCTGTTGACCATAACTACAAGATTGTGGTCAGTGTTCATGTTGTGTTTTCATTCATCTTGCCTCTACCCAGCCTCTTGCATGGCTATTACTCTATCCCAGGTGACTATGGCCTTCTTGGTTGCCAAAGGCACTAGACTTTTTTTTCATTCCTTATGCTCCCCTTTCTCTTTGTGGCCTCTGACACTGAACTCCCTTCTTGAAACTCTCCAACTCCTATTACAGTACACTATCCTGGTCATCCTTTCACTTCTCTGACAGATTCCTCCTTTTTGTTGCACACCTTAAATGTAGACAAATGTTCCCTTTAAGTGTCTTCTCTTACTTAACTGTCTCCTGACCATTTCATCTCTCTCCATGGCCTCATAAACAGTTACTATGTGGACATTACCTTCCATTTACATTTTGTACGACTTACATGCATGATTTTTTGCATGTTGTTTCTCCCAATGAAACGGCCATCTTTGTATCCCTAGAACTTAGCATACAGTAAGAACTTAAAAAGGGTTTATTGCCTGACTAATCCCAAATCTCTATCTCCAGTCCTGGGCCTTTCTTCAAAATTACAGTACATATTTCTAGCTGCCTGTTAGACAGTGGCACTTCAAGCTCATTAGGCAACAGGGACCTAATAAAGTTTTTCCTTTTATTTTTAAACAGAGGAGTAGCAAGGTCAGGTCTATGCATTAGAAGATCATTTAGGTAGCTGTGTGAGGGATGGATTAGAGAGGGGGAGACAAGAGACTGAAGATAGAGTGATCAACGAGTGTATGGCAGGCATGACAGGACATCTAGGTGATGTTAAGTAGGCAAAGGAAAATGTAGGACTGGTACTGAGGGGAAGAAGGGGCTGGAAATGCATACATATATTTGGGAGTCAGGTGCATATATATGATAATCTAAGTCATCAGAGAGGATTATATGCAAAAGGACAATGTATAGAGAGAAGGGAGCCAAGGACAGAATCTGGCTGGGGGCTGGGGGGGAGAGACACACGACTGGGTGTATATGATACCTCTTTTTAGGAAGAAACCAGCAAAGAGAAAAAAGGAATGAGAGAACCAGGAAAGAATCTTATGGAAGCCAATGGAGGAGGGTATACAAAAAGCAGGGTAAATTAACAGGCATCACTGGTCAATAGTATCAAATGTAGCAAAGTCAAAGTAAATCAATACTGATTAAAGGGACTCATCCAGTCAGTTTCCAAGTCCTTTAGATTCTACCTCTACAATGACTCTCTATTTCCATTCCATCCTAGTTCTGTTTCAGGTCCTTATAACCCCTACAGAATGACTTCAGCTCTACCTGTTTTCTAGCTATATTTAAAAGCATTCAAATGTCACCTTCTTCTAAACTTAATCAATACACGTTTATTAAGTGCCAACCACAATGAAGCACTGTACTAAGCAGTGGAGATTCAGACAATTTTGTACAGATAAGATTATGTTGAGGATAAATTGGATATAATCAACAAAAGCTTTCTTTGATGCCCATAACTAGAAATAGCCTTTCACTAGATCTCTCAGAATGTTTTATAATTTTCTAATGTACTTTAATATTCTGTTCTGTGTCTTATCTTTTCCACCAGACTGTTACCTCTACAGGGGCATGGGATGCATTTTATTCAACTTTGCATTGCTCACAGCACTTTGCACATATTAGGTATTCAATAAATATTTCTTGAATAACCATACTAAAGGCTGGACAACAAGTAATCGGTGATGCTTCTTAAAACCACTGACAGGCTAAAAAAAATTAAGTGCTATTAAAAAAGGACGTGAAATCATTGTGCTGTTGCTCAGTCTTTCTGCCTAAGGAGGAGGTTGGCCGATGGATATATGCTTGAGACATTAAGTGACTACTTTAATGACACTGACTCCAAAATAAATCAACGTTGTAAGCAGATCTGGGAGACTGCATGCTTGTGGGGAAAAGACTGCTTAATTTATGAGAAAGTAGCGGAGACTTTGGTAAAGATAGATAGTGGAAGTGCTGAAGTTCGCTCTGGTGTTTCCTAGAGTACAGGGACTTTGAATAGGTCATACTGTGTGCCCATTCTCTATTTCCCCTAACAGTCCATATGCTTACATTGAGATGAAAGAATCTTAGTTGCTTTATTTAATGAGGCTGGATGCTATGACTTAACTTTAAAAAACTTCAGGTGTTTCAATACATTTTCTAAAACACCAATCATCAGTAGAGCCACTTCTTCCAGGACTATCTGGGCCTTTGAATAATTGCTCCATGGGAGTTTCCTAAAGCATGGAGGTAGTGCATAATAGTGGGAAAAGCAATGAAACTGAAATTGGGAGAATCTGGATTTGCTACATATGATCTCATGTGACCGTAGACAAGTTCCTTCCTTTCTCTGGGCTTCAGGGGGCTCATCTGTAAAATGAAGGGGTTATACCAGATAATTCCCAAAGCCTTTCCTAGCTCTGAATGTATGATTTGAGGATAAATGCTTGTAAAATTGGTGATTTGTATAATACTAAGACTTTCCAGAAGGGCTGACTCTGGGAAAGAGGGATTAAAGAGAATATTCAGAGAAAGAAGAAATAAAACAGAATCATGTTTCTCTTCATGTGTCTCATATGCTGGCTCGAGGCCACAGGGGAACTCAGCCTGTTTTGTTGGTCTTTTGTCCTTGTAATTGAAAGGTTGAGGTCAGGGCTTAAATGATCATAGGAATACAGGACAGAATTGAATAAAAGTGTTCCAGCAAGTGGAAAACCAATAGATGATTGTCATGGCTTTTACTCCAAATCCAAATGGCTTCTTTTCAAATCCTTTGAAGATTGCAAGATTCCATATGATAGTATATTCTCTAACATTTAGAGATCCTACTCTCTAGATGCTGGGAGGTCAGTATTCATCATCAGTCTAGATTCAAAGGATTCCAGGGGTCAAGGTGGTTTCTGGGCTACCTTTCATTTAGGTCTGCTTCTGCTTAGATGTGAGGAGTCAGGCTGGCTCAGGCCTGCCATAGTATGAATCTGATATTCTGAACTAGAGAGAAATATGTGACTTCACCATCTGAACCCTGTAGGATAGGATGGCATCAAACTGGTCCCCAGGGAAGTTAGGGTGGGCAGTATGATGATCTTCTATCTTAGCGATGTCTTAACTGCTTCAAGAAAGTGAAATAGCTAAAAGGCATGCGTCATCATGGAGGAAGCAAATGATTTATAAATAAATGATTAGCCCCAGAAGAGATTATTCGCAAACACCAAATTCTTCAGAACAAAACAACAACAAAAAATGAAGATTTTTTTTTGGCCTGCACATGAATTCCATCTTTTTAACATTGTCCTCCCTTAGCTGGCTTGCTAGAGAATACATGAAGAATTACAAGTTGCAGGCTATGCAAATGGCAAGGGAAAGATTAATGCTGGGGATAAAAATAAGCTAGTGTGTGTGTGTGTGTGTGTATTTATTGGCAAAAGACTACACAACAGAAGTGGTGTTAAAGATATATTATGATTCAAAAAAGGAGATGAGGTGGTTATGTAGTCACCATGAGAGAATCCAATGAATGGATGGCCTGTGTTACTTATTGGAATTTCTTGTGGAAGGTACAGGGGAGGACATGGAGCCAAGGCCATGTGGCATAGCTGGATTGCAACCTGCACCCCTGTAGGGAGTCCCTATCACAGAATCACAGGAATACTGAGCCCAGTAATTTTCCACTTTTGATTAGAATTCATTTACTGAGGGTATGAAATTCTATGAATCATACTGCAAGAGGTGACAACTAAATGACATACTAAGAAACAAGAAAAATATGATTTTTGAGGTAGTTTCCAAAATGCATGGCATATGTTTTATAAAAATTAGATTCATTAATGTTACTAGGAGGTTATGGCTATCCTCATTAAAATGCACAGTACTTTTATATTTGTAAACATTTATTCTTCTGAACTGAAAAGGCTTGCATCAGCACACATTGTACAGCCTTGCAAATTACACAGAAATTGAAAAAAAAGTTTCTCGTTCTGCAGTGCAATGAATCTTTGATGTCCAGTGATCCGCTGCAAACAATGAAAACAAATTTAAACCATTTACGAATTTTCTAGCACTTGACAAATGCATTTCCTTATGGTGACCAGAGATAAGATCCATATGGAGGGGAAGGTAAATAAGTGGCACAGTTATCTGGGGGACATACGTTTAAGATTCATCGTTTTTACCCTCTGACTTAAAAAAAAAAGAAAAAGAAAAATAGAAATGTTTTTAGTTTACTTTCTTCCTGTTTAAGAAGGATTCCTATTCCCCTTAGAGAACCTCTCTGCTAAATGGTTTGGTTAAAATGAGTTAAGAACAGAATTTATTTACAATTAACATTCACATTGTCTGAATATATTGAATAAAGAAAGGACTTTGTGAACAAATTCTATCATTGCCGAAAAGTGTGTGGTTGGAAATTCAGAGGAACAGGAATCTTCTAGGTAAGGATTCTTTTCATTCACCCACCAAGAAAAAGAGAATGAATAGTTTTGGCTCAGATAGTCTACCTCTTGCATCCTTCCCACATCCAAGATGGGTCACAGTGTCCTGGCTGCAAAAAGGATAGGAAATACAGCTTCCAATACGGCTATTTATGGAGAAGAAAAATTTGCTGTACAATAGAGCTTTGGATCTGATACAAGAATTCAGAAATATAAAACAAAACAACTATAAAAGTTAGCGGCATTTTAACAGCATCCCTCAGAGAAAGCTGCTACTTTGTATCAGGTTGGTAGGAATTCTGGTCATCTGGGGTCAACTGTGTATCTCTCTTTCTGTCCCCTTTAATGGATCACTGGCCTTTCTTCGAATGCTATCATGCCATGACCAATTGTCCCAGGAGTCTCTATAATGTTAATAGAAGCTCCAAACATCAAGCTAATCAAGGACGGCAGAAGACAGAGGTGTCATAAAGGCTGACAGTTCAGTAGTAGATCTGCTACTGAGAACTTGCCCTTTCTAGGATATGAAAGTCATAGTGCTTCTTGCTTGTCCTCAGCTTAAACTTGTTAACTGAGTTAATTTGTTTCTTCAGTGCGTTCTGGGCAGCTGAAATGGAGGGGAATGTTGCTAGAACTGTGTATGTGGAGGCCAAGTCACTAGGTTTACATTGTTCTGTCTTCACCGCACCATCTCCACTGCCACAGTAGAGAGAATGGTGGCGCAGAGGTGTCTGAGACTGGGGATCCCGGAGCCAGCGGATCTTGGCACCAATTTTAAAGAGTTCTCCAAAAAGCTTCTCAGCTTCTACACGGGTTATCCCATCAGGTAGTTCTGTAATCTCTAAGACCTTTCCAACAGCTGCAATGAGAAGATTATAGAATTAAATTATTTTTGTTACCAAATGCAGAGAAGACTACTGAACACACAGATTTTGATCATGAGAATGGTCTGATCTTCTAGACTAACTGGTCATTCATATACATATATATAAAATACATATACATGATATATATATATACACACACACACACACACACACACACACACACACGTGTACATATTGCAAAGTCACCCAATAACAGCCATCATTTTATATCAATCCTAGTCAGTGCTTCTGTACATCATGCTAAGGGCACTGACCCAGCTGCCAGTGTCATTTCTGTCACAAATGATGCTGGAGACCAGGGATTTTTCATTTTTTCTGGGTCAAGGACCCTTTTGGCAGTCTAGTGAAACCTGTGGGCAACTCTCAGAACATTTATAGAAAATAAAATGCACAGAATTACAAAGAAGCCAATTACGTTGGGCAAGTTATTAAAAAAAAATATATATATATTTAACCCTCCCACCCCACAAAAAAAAAACAAGTTCATGGACTTTAGCCTATAGACCGAAGGCTGGTAAAGTAGAAAAAACCAAAGAAAAATGGACTTAAGTCAGGAGATCTAGAGTCTTGTTCTTTCACTAAATTAAATAAAACAGATTTGTGACTCTGGGCAAGCCATTTTTCCTCATGTATGTTTCCTCATCTGTAAAACCCTTCTATCATATTGGTTCAAACATAGTTCATTCCCAAACAGAGTCCAGAGCTGTAAAATTAAATCTCTTTGGGGAAAGACACTAAAGTTCAGTTTTGTTCATGATGTAGTCATACACTGAAAAATAACACCAATGTTAGATTGTAGTTGGTTTTTTACAAGTCAGATTTTGGGAAAAAAAATTGCCTGCTTTTAGACCAACATGGAGATACCCATCCTAATTACCCCAAACTTATTTTGGGATGGTTTCTTTTAATGATTGCTTCACTAGGCAGCCAACAATAGAATTATGCCCAATTTCCCCCAAATGATCTACCTGCTTCTCCTGCGCCAAGGTCAGTGGAAGCAGCCTTTTTAGCTTGTTTCCTTCCTCGATTTCCATGCCTGCTTCCAGGCTGACACTGAAGAGTCAGAAATGGATCATTATAAACAATACCAATTTTTCAGAAAAAGTATAAGTTCTTAATGTTTAAAAATAATGCAAACTTAAGAAAGGGTGCAGCAGATCTAATGCAGTTTGGATTGTAAATCATTTGGGAAAATAAGAAGCCGCAATTATGTTCCTTCTGTTCAAATGCAGGCCTCCCCTCCCAACCCTGTCTTAGTGGAAGGGCAGTTTCTTTCTTTCCCTATTATTATTATTTATTATAAGCAGGCATAGTTCAATTTATTTGTTTATAAAAAAAACTATGTGGTTGCCACAGCAGCTGCCTGGGTCCTCTGGACAGATACTCAAGTGTGAGTCTTCACAATATGGTTGGTGAATTCCTGATACAGTCTCCTTCCACAGGTCTGGGGTTAGATAGCTGTATGTTTTGGTGATGGCATCAAAGGTAGCTTGAGCAAAGTTGCCCAGAGTGGCAGTACAGCCTCTCGCAGAAGTGTAGCAGTCATCAATTCCAGCCATCATCAGCAGCTTCTTAGGCACAGGAGCTGAGACAATGCCTGTACCTCTAGGGGCAGGGATCAAGAGAACCAGAACCGACCCACATCACCCAGTGACCTTGCAGGGTACTGTGTGAGGCTTGCCAATCTTGTTCCCCCAGTAGCCACGTCTCACAGGGACGATGGACAGCTTGGCCAGAATGATAGCACCACGAACAGCTGTGGCCACTTCCCTGGAGCACTTGACACCCAGACCAACATGGCCATTGTAGTCACCAATGGCCACAAAAGCCTTGAACCTGGTACGTTGTCCAGCTTTAGTTTGTTTCTGAACAGGCATGATCTTCAGAACCTCATCTTTCAATGAAGATCCCAGGAAGAAATCTATGATTTCAGACTCCTTGATAGGAAGAGAGAAAAGATACATCTCTTCCAAAGACCTGATCTTCATGTCCTTGACTAGCTGGCCCAGCTTAGTGACAGGAATCCACTCCTTGTCTTTTGGCCTTTCCTCCCCGGCCCCCGCAGCCACGACCATGGCCCTGGCCTTGACCTCGGCCCCCACTGCCGAAGCCACCGTGGAAGCTGCCCCAGCCTCTGACGCCAGGGCCTCCGGGGCCTCCTGCAGCACTGGTGTCGTCCGCTATTTGGTGTTCACTAGAAGTAGAAGCTCTTTCCCTATTATCAATGCCCTCTCCTATGATATTTTTCATGAGTATTACTCTGACTCCCTACCACATAGTAAGGTTATGCTTTAAACTGCTACTCAAGAGCAGTATGTTTGCATTGAGCGGCCTATACACTGCCCCCACCCCCTCCCCTGCCCAGGTACTCTCTGTGACTAATGATAACATTTATAAGCCAGCTGGCTGGAGTACAGATCTTTTCTAATATAGGGACTGAATTCACAATCTTGGTTTCATAAATCCCAAGCTCTAATCAATGGAAAAATCTGGGTTAAACAACTGTCTTCCCCACCTGTTGGCTGGGAATGTGTCCATGTAGAATAGAAGGAGGGTTATATTGCAGTGGTTGGCCCAGTAAGGGATATCTGGAATCACCTGGAAAGCAACAAGAATATTTTTCTTTTTAAAATTATGTTATCAATAGAAAAACGGTAATTTTAACTTATGAAACTTTTCTCAGTATGAGGACAGTTGAAGGGAATATAAATGTGTATATATATATATATATATGTAAACATACATATATATGTCTATATAGGAGGGTATATGGGCATATGAGTACATATGTGAGAGTGTGCATATGTGTGTACAGGTACACATAAACAGAGGGCACAGGACCAATTGAATAGGAAGGGATAATACTTAAAAGGTGAAATTAAGAGGTGAGAGAGGAATATAATGAGAGGAGATGGGGAGAGACAAAATGGGGTAAATTATCTCATATAGAAGAGGCAAGGGAAAACTGTTACAATGGAGGGGAAGAGCAGGAAGGTGAAAGGGAATGGGTCAACTTTATTCTCATTGAATTTGGCTTAGGGAGGGAATGACATATACACTAAATAGGGTATCTCGCCCTACAGGAGAGTAAGGGGGAAGGGGATGAGAGGGAGGATGATGGGAGGGCAGGTTGGGAGGGAGGGAAGTTAGAAGCACACACTTTTGAAAAGGGACAGGGTCAAAGTAGAGAATAGAACAAGTGGGGAGCGGGATAGGATGGAGGGAAATATAGTCAGTCTTTCACAATATATCCACTATGAAAATATTTTGCATAGCTACACATGTACAACCTATGTTAAACTGCTTTTCTTCCCAGTAAGGGTGGGTGACAAGGGAGGAAGGGAAAGAATCTGGAATTCAAAGTTTTAAAATAAAATATTTTTAAAAAAGTTATTTTTTTTTACATTAAACTGGGAAATAAGATATACAGCCACTGGGGTATAGAGGTCCATCTTGCCCTACTGGAAAGTTGGAGGGGGGATGGGGGAGGATACAGGAGAAAGCAGATTGGGGGAGGGAATATACAGTGGGATCACTTTTCTGGGTGGTGTGTAGGAGAAAGACAGGGAGAAAATTTGTAACTCAAAATCTTGTGGAAATGGAATGATGTAAACAAAAAATAAACAAAATTTAATTTAAAAAAAAAGGAAGAAAATTATGTTATCATTTCCCAGCTTTCTATTTAGAGCAAGGGAAAATGTTTTTGACAGAAAAAACACTGTAATATTGGAGGGAGAAATAAATTGGGGTTAAAAAGGGGAAAATTCCTAAAGAAAAGCATGGTATAAATTTCTCACTCTGTCAGATGCCTGTTCCTAATTGTTACAGAAATAGCAGCTATGCAATTCACTGACAATTCTCAGGATCCATCAGTCTCTAGCTCACTAGCCCTGCAGTACTGGTTGAAGACTACACACAGGCGAGCTTAGGTCTGAGTGGCATAGTTGCTGGCTAGGTAACACTTTGGGGGACAGGAACAGTGTGGGTTGTTGTCCTTGGATACATTGAAAATGCTTAAAATCAAAGTTAAAAACACTTATCTAAGGATTAAAATGATGGGTTTTTGTTTTTGTAAGCAATGAATATGTTTTAAAGAGGAAACGGACAAAAGCTTCAGGAAAATTCACAAAACTACTGGACAAAATATGTGAAGGTGGATGCTTTTTTGGACTGGACTTGTGTTATCTGTAAAAGGAGCTCCCTATGCCCATGCAGAATGTTGCTCCTCTGCTACACTCAGAGAGTACATGGGAACCCTGAGAAGTCAGTCAGTCACAGTCAATAAATATTAAGCTCCTACTGTGTGCCAGGCACTGTTGATACAAAGAAAGGCAAAAGACAGTCCCTGAATTTGAGGAATTCACAGGCTAAGAGGGGAGATAAAATACAAATGACTATGTACAAACAAGATGCACTCAGAGTAAACTGGAAGTAATTAACAGAGGAAAGGCATCTGAATGATGGGGCTTCAGAAAAAGCTCCCTGTAGAAGGTGGGATTTGAACTGGGATGTGAAGGAAGCCAGGGAAGCCAGGAGGAGAAGATGAAGAGGGAGGGCATTCCAAGCGTAGGTGATAGTCAGTGCTTACAATGGCCTGGAGGTGATATGGAGCCTTGACTTTACTGAGGAGGGCGATGACATCGTCAGACACGCCCTTTTAGAAGATCACTTGGACAGCAGAATGAAAGATGGATTGAAGTGGGGAGAGAATTGAGGCAGGCAGATCAACCAGCAAGCCATTGCAATAGCCCAGGAATGAGGTAATGAGGGATTGCACCAGGGTGGTGTCACTGTTAGAAGACAGAAGGGGGCGTATTAGAGAAATGTTGCAAAGGTGAAACCTACAAGTCTTGGCAACAGCTTGGATATGGGAGGTGAGAGAGTGAAGAGTCAAGGAGAGTGCTGTTGACAGTTATAGGGAAGTTTAAGTTAAGTGTGAGCAGGATATGAACTCTGGTCTTCCTGATTCTGAGGCTGGTTCTTTATCCACTACATCCTAGTGCCTCTCCTGAAGAACATAGTTAAGAACAGTGGTAGAATTATGTGACCAGGGAACCACATAAAAACCAGAACAGACTATTCTAATATAGGAATAAGAAGTCTTAAAGAATGTCAATTTGCATGTCAAAGAGGTTAAGAACTATAATCTGAATATTACTGCTTTAGAACAATAGATTCCAAAGAAAAATAAGAAAGGAATTTGTCATAAAATCAGGACCTTTGTATGTCACACAGACCATGAGGGCCTCCTTTCAGTGACTGGTAAGAATGGCACACTTTCTAGAGCAAAAAACCCAGAACTGTCTTTCTCTATCTCTAAAAATAATACTAGCCATATGATGTGTGAGATATCAAAGAAAAAGTTATTCCTGATTTTTAGTGAGAAAGTACAGGGAGGTGGACAAGGATTAAATTAATTCAGGGTCTACTTGAATTGTAGACTCCCAGAATTTTAGAGGTGGAACGAACCTCAGTGACTGTCTAGTTTAACCTCTACCTAAAAAGGCAGCTTTGCCATAACCCATTTGACAAGTGGCCACTCAGCCTCCGTTCAGAGACCTAGAATGAGGGGAAATCTATCTCCTGAGACAGCCTCAAAGGCCTTGGACACTCGGGGTATGCCCTAATTTTTAGAACATCTTGGCAAGAAGGCTAAATATGCCTCCTCCATATGGCAGTCCTTTGAATACTTAAAAGAAGATTATCATGGCCCTGATGCTAGGCACCCCCTGGGACTTCCTTCTCTTTTTTAGGCCAAATGTTTCCAGTTTCAGGACATATCCTCAGACGGCATGGACTCAAGGCCCTTAATCATTCTCACTGACCTCCTCTGTATACTCTTAAGCTTATTAACATCCTTCTTAAATGTAATGCCCAGAACACAATACTCCAAGATATGGTCTCATGTGGGTATAGTATAAAGGAACTCTTGCCTCCTTATTCTCCTAAGTTACTCTTTTCTTAGTGCATCTCTACCTATTAAAGTAGGTTAGGGGACTAGACCAAGGGTGCTGTTACACTAGAAAATGAGGCCCTGGAGAAACAGAAGCAGAAACAAAATAAACCACAAATTATTTGGTCATGGTAAACTTTAAGTTATCCAAGGCAATAACTACTTGTTCATGTTCAAAGACTTACCTTGTCCAGGGACAAAAGGTCTAGAAAATTGGGGTACGATGGAAAGAGGTGCTAATGTGGGACAGATATTTTTCATGTTGGAAAGCTGAGCTGGTGCTGGTGACTGGGCTGGTGAGGTTACCGGGCTGCTAAGCTGAGGGCTGTGCTGTAACTAAAATAAGACAAGAAAAGACATGGAAAGACCAGAAGTTAAAAGTAGTGAAAGAGTATCTAAAACATGAGAAAAATTGGCCATAGAATGTTAATTTTGGAAACATCCCTTTATGATATATGTTAGGAATTGTTACATCAAATGAGATGATATGTAGTGCTTTGTAAACTGTAAAGTGCCATAAGGAGGGCAGCTAGGTGGCACAGTGAATAGAGCCCTGGAGGCAGGAGGACCTGAGTTCAAATCTGGCCTCAGATACTTAACACCAAAACTATCCGTGTGACCTTGGGCAAGTCACTTAACCCTAACTGCCCTACCTTCCCTCTTCCAAAAAGAAAAACAGAAAAAAAGAGCCATAAGAAGTAGGCTATTATTGCTAATATTATGCAGTAAATACCATATGTTGCAAAGTCAGCATCACCAGGAATAATGAACAGTAAACTTACCTGGACAACATTTTCTAAATTGCTAAATTCTACTGATTTCTGTCCTCTTTGATGATCACAGTAGTATTTGTTTTGTTTCCACTGAGGGGGTGAGTGAGCTCGAGGTTGAGAACTGTTTGGTATATTTAACTGCATCATGACCACTCCTCCACCAGGGGGCGGTACAGCTACAAAACAGAAGGAAGATCCTTCATGTTCACTTTTGCTTAAATTAAATAATTGGGATTAGAGCAAAAATTTAAATTTCAGAATGAAGTGTACTTAGGTGCCGTTATTTAACTGTAGACAATGAGAATTATTAACAACATGTGCTCAGTAAGAGAAAGTAAAATTGATGAAGCAGATAAAAGTCATGTTTACCATAAAAAATAGAATGTTCATAGTAAGTAAAGCAGCTTTAAAGCAAGACTCATTATTTTATCATGAGGCCTACAGGGCAATATGAAGAAAAATTATCTAATTCAGTTGAACAAATATCGAGTTTTGTACAAGGCACCACATCAGGTGGTGTGGATACAAAGACCAAAATATAACAGTCCTTACTCTCAATTTAACAAATGTTCATTCATCCACTTGACATTTATTTATGGTGTCACTTTTGTGTTGGGCACCGTGCCAGATGCTTGAGGACAGGAAGTCAAACAAAAGGGAAAAACTTTCCTGCCCTCAAGGAAGCTACATTCTACTGGGGGAAAATAACATGACCAACTATAAATACATATAAATAAGTAAATACAAAATAATATTTTTGGGGAAGAGGATTTGAGAGCACTAACATCAGTGAAAGGGAGAGATCAGAGAAGCCTCCTGAAGACAAGGACATATGAGCTGTTTGTTGAAGGAAGCTAGGAATTTGGGAATTGTAGTGGAAGGAAGATAGTATTTTAGGTATGGTTAAGATGATGGTGTCCTTAACAGAAATAGGGAAGTTAACAGAAAGGATATAGTTTAGGGGAAAGATGATGAGCTAGGTTTAGGGTTCTGGACATTTTTGTTTGAACTACTTTTGGAACATATAGGTGGGAGGATCCAGCAGGAAGTGTGTAATCTGTAAAGTTTCATTATTGTCTTTCGAATAGTTATTTGAAAACACTTTTTAATAAAAATAAACTTGAAATTAAATTTGCTATAGTATTTGTTTTTTCCTTTTTGTTGGAGGGCAGTTGGGGTTAAGTGACTTGCCCAAGGTCACATAGCTAGTTTTTTGTGTTAAGTGTCTGAGACCAGATTTGAACTCAAGTCCTCTTGACTCCAGGGCTGGTGCTCTATTCTCTGCGCCACCTAGCCTCCCCTATAGTTAGTATTAATGTTAAATACACCACCATTTGTAAAGAGAAAAAAATGAGAAACTTAAAAAAAAAAAAAGAATCATGGGGCAGCTAGGTGGCACAATGGATAGAGGACCGGCCCTGGAGTCAGGAGGACCTGAGACATTTAATATTTACTAGCTGTGTGACCTTGGGCAAGTCACTTAACCCCAATTGCCCTACCCCCCCTCCAAAAAGCAAAAAAAAAAAAAAAAAGAAAAGAAAAGAAAACAATCATTAAGCAAGGAGATTGGATCTTAGCTCTGCTAATAACTTCTTGTGAACCTGAGAGAGTTAACTAATCTTTCTGGACCATATTTTCCTCACCTTTAAACTGAGGGGTCTCAACTAGAGCTTGAAAGTCCCTTTCAGCTATAAATTTTGTGTTCCTGTGATCCTCTGAGGGATGAGTAAATCCTATGCCTGTCTTGCTGCTGACATTGAATACATTTGTACAGTAATTTATCCCAAAATTTTATTTCTCATCTCCCCATTACGTAATAAAAGTATTACCTTACATTTATAGATTGCTTTATAGTTTACAAAATACTTTAAACCATATCTACCTCAATGTCTTCCCCTGTCCCCATTTCCTATTTCTGCTGATGGCACCACCACTGTCCCTGATAGAAACATCAGAGCCCTTCTTTCTTGTTCCGAACATGGAAACAGTGGCTGAATCCAGTCCTTTTCCCCACTACCACATCTCCTGAATAATTTTCTGCTTTCACTACTATAGTCATCTCCTGCATCAAGTCTTGCCCTTCTAGAGTGTGTGTGTGTGTGTGTGTGTGTGTGTGTGTGTGTGTGTGTAACTGTGATCACCTCATTTCCTGGGTTCAAACATCTTCAATAATTTCCTACTGCCTCCCCAGTATAATCCTAAATCCTCAGCGTAGCAATCAAAGCCCCAGAGCCCTCTTTTCAGGTTGATTTCACCTTCTTCCTTTCCATGTATTCCACACTCCTGCAAAACTACTAGGTTAGTCTTGTTTTCTAGCTTCAACCCTTCTTTGTGTGATTTTCCTATGCTGACTTTTGAAATGTCTTTTCCTATCATTTATACCTACTGAAATCTTATTCAATCTTTAAGGTCCAGTTTGGGGTCTTTTCGTATACGAAGCTTTCCTTCATTTTTGAAGTGGAAAGTACTATATTATTCAATATAACAATAGTAAAATCAGACTTCTTAAAAAACAAAACACTGAAATATAGGCATACACAAAAAATTAGATAAGATTATGGTATAAAAATATTTATTGTAAAAAATTAAAAGTAAAAAAAAATCAGATAAACATTTTATTCATTTTTTTATTATTCCTCTCTTGACTGTCTTTACTACAAGAACATTATAGGCCTCATTCAGACTTTATATGACAAAATATGAAACATTTAAAAAAATAGATCGAGAGACCAGTATATAGATTTTTTACAGCATTTTATATCCCTTCTATGCACATAAAAAGGTTTTAAGTTGTATGAAAGCTATTTTTGTACATGTCTTATTTCTGCCACTAAACTGTAAATCCCATGAGGGCAAGAACAGTAACAGTATCTTATTTGTCTCAATATTCTCATTGCCAAGTATATGCTCCTCTGCCAAGGGTTTGCATATAGTAGATGCTTAAAAAATGTGTAACAGTATCTATTCATACTCTCTACTAAATCAGCAATATTTACTTGCCTATACTAACTACTTTGTCTCACTTATCATTTAAACACTCTCTAACCCCACCCCTACAAAAACTCCCCAAACACTATCTAAAGTTTTTTTCTCTCTCTTTTGGCTTACTCTTCTTATCATTATAGATAAATGTATGCATTCATATATATGTACACGTGTGTAGATGAAGAGGGGAAAGGGTCATGCCTACATTTTTGGTCTAAATTCTGCTTCCAAGTACTCATGTTGTTAACCTATAGAAGCAACAATAGTGAATGATGCCCTTGAAGAGATTGCTATCTTAAGTCACTATTCTCAGGGGTTAAATTGATCAAAATTGGGTCTGGGTAAATGTTGTTGTCTGTCATCAGATATGCTGCACAGGGAACCAGAATGGGTAAAGTGATAGGCACATTCTTTGTATATATACAAATATGGCATGTAACAAAGTATAAGTGCATTTAAGGTATTATGACTGAGTGAGTTAAATGGCACCACTAATTGTATTTAAATTTATACATTTCTTATTATTTATTCAAATTAGTTCAGTGAATATTCATTAAGCACTTACCTTATGAAAAGCACTAAGCTAGGTGCTAGGGTTAGAAAGGTGAAAAATAGTCACCGCTCATATCCTGAATGTGTCACACCCACATACCCTGGAACTGGGGGATATGATCTGATATAAATATAGTGTGAGGTAGAGTATGGTAAAAGGGAAGAAGAGATGCAAAGTATTGTAGGAAAAAAAGTACAGTAATGGAAATGGGAGAGGGGAGGAGGAGAGAGAGAAAGAGATAGAGCTAGAGAGAGAGAGAGAGAAACCCTTTTAGTAGAATAGGGGAAAGTTTCATAGATATGGTAGTAATCAAGATGACCTTTAAAGGAAGAGAAAGATTCTGGCAGAAGGGAGATTAAAATGCTTCAGTCCCTCAAGATACATTCTAGGCATGAACAATGGGTTTTCTAGAATTTTAATGCATTTCATTTAGTTTTTCTTTTTCAAATGGGAAAAAAGTCCCTGACTGTAATTATTCAGTTATCTTTCCATACCTGTGCACTGGTGGCTTTGAAGTTGTTGGGAATTGCATGGTGAAGAGGTTTGAGGAAACTGTATCTGATCTGATCCTAAAGGCTGCAAATAACCTACAGATGAGCTAGAAAAAAAAAAAAGAACACAAAAGTACAAATGTGGGTGCTTTTTTGTAAACAAATAAAGATGTTTTAGCTTAAATTAGAAATTCAAGTAAAGACTTCTTGAAAGTTAGTTGGTTATAAATGCCCAAAATAAACAACTTTGCGATTCTCCCTCAAGCTACAAAGATAAAATATTATAAAGCATTTTGTGTTTCATTCATGGTTTCAATAATTCTTTCAAAAAGCAAAACAATTACAAAAGCCAAATAAGCCAAATATTAAAAAGCATTAGATATCTGAATAATGGAATATTTCTCCCTTAACTAAGAGTTTCCTATAATATATGAGGAAAATAATTTTTTTTTTGGAGGGGGGAGAGCAGGGCAATTAGGGTTAAGTGACTTGCCCAAGGTCACATGGGTGGTAAGTGTTAAGTTTAAGTGTCTGAGGCCAAATTTGAACTCAGGTACTCCTGACTCCAGGGCCAGCTGCCCTAGGAAAATAACGAGGTAATATAGTTTTAAAAGAATTTCCTAAAAATGCTTATTCAAGACCTACAAGGTACCCATGAATAAAAATGACAAATGTACTTAATAAAATGGCATGGATTATATAACTAATATCACTGATATACACTAATCACTGATATAACTAAAAAGATTCTTTTAAGTCCATCCTACTGGAAATCTGATAAAAATGACGAAAAGTTGTTAGATTAAACAATTTATATACACATTCTTTTTTTTTTTTAAATAGTAATGTCTACCAGGGGAACCTGTGGCCTTGAGGCAACATGTGGTACTCTAGGTCCTCAAGTGCGATAAATTCGAACTTCACAGAACAAATCCCCTTAATAAAAGAATTTGTTCTGTAAAACTTGGACTCAGTCAAAAGGCCTCATCCAAGGACCTAGAACGCCACAGGTTCCCTACCCCTGTAAATCAGTCGACTGCAACTTCAATAATTTAAGATCTATGATACTCTGGTTGTCCTTAACCTTTGTTTAAGGAAACCTTTTCCTCATAGTAAGTCCAAATTCGTAGTGTAAGCAAAATTACTAGATAAATTAAAATTACTTAGAACTACTTCAAAGAAACTTTAAATACCTCAGAAATAGTTATTTATCAACAATTTACTATTAATAATAATCCTTATAGGGGTGGCTAGGTGGCACAGTAAATAGAGCACTGGACCTGGAGTCAGGAGAACCTGGGTTGGGATCCAGCCTCAGATACTTAACACACACACACACACACACACACACACAGCTGTGTGACCTTGGGCAAGTCACTTAACCCCAATTGCCCTCCAAAAAAAAAAAAAGCAAAAATAATAAAATAAAAAAAACCCCTCATATCTATTTATTGAAATACTCTAATCTCTACTGGGCAAGTTCAGGTTACTGTATATACCTGAATGTCACATAATTATACTGCTTTAAAAAATTCTATTAAAAAACTTAATTTTCCCCCAATTTATGTGCATTAGTGAGTTTTCACTGAATTCTGCCAGTTGCAATCTACTTCAATAGAAAAACCCAAAGGGAACAGTAAAAGAGTGAAAGTGGAGAGTCAAGCTGGTAATTAATTCTATGAGCAAGGGTTCATCTTGACAGAGGACCAAAATATTACCTAATTTGTTTTTTACAAAGACCTTCAGCAGAGTTAGAAAAGGTTAGATAAAAACGAAAGCAAAGCAGCCAACCTTTAAATGACATTCTCATGTAAAGTTTTAAGTATTTTGGTTATACACTAGAAAAAGCTGACATTACTACACAGAGGTATGACGTCTAACATTTCTTGGGAGATGGTGAAAAGAAAGGGAGAATTTTTAAAATGTAAAGGTCCAGGTCTCTCAGGGACATGAAAAATTAACACAACCCCTTAAAGTTTTATGTTATCTTCTTTGAACCCCCAAATAATCACGTGAGGTAAGTACCACAGAAATCATGTGGTCCATGACCAAATAGCTATCATCATAAGTAGGACTGGAAACTAGGTCTCTTTCTAATTCCCAAGTCCAGCATTCTTTCCACTCTCATCTAGGAATATTTAGCTGGATCTAGGAGGTTATCAATTTGGTTGTTTCCTCTCAAGACACAACTTATTCACATCTGATCACTCTACAACTCCTGTTCATATTCTCTCATAAATTAACCACAGGATTAATTTCATAAAAATTTTGTCTGATGGGCTAGAAACTTTTTTCACTTTCTCCTGATAAAAGGAGGATACCAACGAAGCCCTCAAACTATCATCCCTTGTCACATGACCCCATCCATCTCCTGTTATTTTCCATGATCACAGGGCAGGCCTGTACAATATATGGCCTGCAGGCTGCTTGCAGTCCATCAATGGATTTTGAGTAGCTTGCAAAAAATGTAGAAGATGTAAAAGAAAGTAAAGATGTAACACATGCTCTGTCTGTGCCCTGCTTAACTCGCCTTCCACTAGTCACTATTGTGCCTGTCATGTAACGTGGTGGGTAGAATGCCACTGAGCACTCTCCTGTCACCGTGACCCATGGCAACCAACCATTGTCAGTTTGTTTCTAGTCCAAGAGAAGCGAGAGTTAAATCTTTTTGCTGTGTTTTTGGTTGTTACTAAATGTAAACAGTAGGACAATGTGGAAAATGTATTAAAACTTGTACTGCTTAGCAAAGTCATTTTTTAAAAACATTAATGTTTAATGTTTATTTAATGTTATTTCATGATAAATAAAATCTTAATAAATGTTAGTAATTGAAATTTCCCCCTTTTTTATATGGTTTATTTGCAAAATAGTTTAATTATTAATTATACCTTCACTTGGAAAGTGAGCTGCTAGAAACTTATCTGCAGCCCAAAAAAGTTTAGCTTATTTTAATTTTGGCCCCTACCTCTTGCCAAGTTATACAAGTCTGCCTTGGGGGCAGATGTCAAAGAAGTCAAACGTAGAACATTACTGACTCTTCTTGCTGCTTCTGTCAGGTATCTTGTCAAATTTTTCAGCAGCCACCTATCAAATGCATCTTCAGCGGATCAATGGAATTTAATGACAATTTTCTCATTACTGGATCTCCTGTGAAGGTTATGCATTCCCTCCTCCCCCCACCACTTAGGAATTGCTCTTATTTGTCAGAAATTCATCACTCTATCTGAGAAAACACTAAATATACTAAAATTTTTTCTTCTGATATCTGTCTTATTACTGTTTTGTAAAAGCTTTAAATTTTTTTTTTGGGGGGGGGGAGGCAAGGCAATTGGGGTTAAGTGACTTGCCCAAAAGCTTTAAATTTTAATGTATCTGAATATATTAATCTAATCTCTGATAATGCCATTTTCTTAAGTATTCAATAAACTGATTATTTCTTGATTAGAAGAGGTAATGGCATTCCATTTACTTTTAGTTTTTTTTTTTTAAAGTTTAACTCTTTTATTTATTTTATAGTATATGACAGAAAGAGGAATTCTTTTTAGGTGATGAGATCTTTTGGATGCCCCTATTTGCAAATGACACTGTGCTGACTGCATCAAACAAAGAATTACTAAATCACTTCTTTAATCACTCACCTGAGCTCAGCCTAATTATCCACAAGGGTAAAACCAAGAGGGTAAAGAGTAAAGACTATTGTCTTGATAAGCAGCTGGCCCATCAATACATATATCCTCAATAGGCACTACAGATGGACAATAAATTGGGCCCAGAAAAGTATAGGTAATTTGTGGAACTATGCAGGACTTTTAATGACCCAAGTACATATTTCACAAACCCCAAATTTTAAAATGCAAGTATTTTTTTTATAGAGATGCTCTATGGCTTTGAAATACTGAATAACCACAATCTCCAAATAATCAAAATTGTAGATCACCTAAAGGACAGTAGTACAGAGATGCACGGTAGGCATGAGAAATTGGCCAGTGTTCTATCACCAACAAGGAAGGTACACGAGGCACAAAAAATGCGATCAAGATTTTAAGATGTGAAAAGGAGGTGGCTGGCCATGTTACTGTTGCTTTTTGTTGTTTATCCTTTGAAGAGGACCAATAAGTCTTGACTTACAAGTGAACTGGATATAAGTGAGGTGGAACCATGCCAAGTCATCAGCCTCACTCTCTCCTCCAGAGTCACAGGAACCCAGTGGGGCAAGACATGTCAAGACTGGCGATGGCTTGCTGGTCATGTTTACACAGTGAGGGATGACAAATGGAAATCCTATGGTGATGAATTACTACCCATATAATACCAAGAGACCTCAATGTGAGCTCCAGTGCTTTTGGGGGATCTCTCTGGAGATTTCTGGGAGGGCATGGAGAATAGGCACACAAGATTAGAAAGAAGTACTCATGACAATGTGACTATAGCCCTACATTAGTACAGTTTAAGCATAGTATAAGAAATAAGTTCTATCTCTATGCTATTAACCATTTTTCACCTTAACGTCTATTAAAGATCTGTCTCACTTCCTCATAGTGTCAACACCTGTGTCCAGGTCTTTATCACTGTGCTCTTTAACTATTGTAATAGCTTCCTAAGTTATCTTCCTGCTTTCAGCATCTCTCCAATCCAGTCTATCCTAAAGTCTAGGTTTGACCAATGTGATGTCTTCATACAATGAATTTCAGAAGCTCCTTCTTACCATTAGGATAAAATTAGAGTTCCTTAATAGCATGACTCAAGTATCTGATTAGTATACCTTAGTATCCCTCAGTAAAACAGAAATTCCTTAAGGAACAGGGCAGCTTGTTATTTTTAGCCTTTGCACCTCCAGTGTCCAGTACAATATGCCTTAGACATGGTAGATGCTTAACAAAATGCTTTTGAAATTGAACCAAATTTCCTTGGTGTGTGTCATTTCTAATGTATCAACTAGTAAATAACCACAGGATTCTGATTCTACTTGGGGGATCACTGCTTTATTGGTCCATTTTTAGTTTTAGTATTAATCAGTTTTGGCAACTTTCACTTTGTAATATGTCTGAAATCTGGTAAAAAAGTTAACCCCAATACTCTCTGTTCATGCTTCCATACTCTGATGTTTAGGTTTCCTCACATGAATATACTGCCTCTATATATGGTGCTATTCTCCAATTCTCCACCAGCCTTTTACTTTCCCATCTAAAGCCAGAGTATGGTCATAAGTTTTAACCCACTAAGTATCAATGATTCTTAATCAGGTCAAACTTGCCCCAAGTGTTAGGACCTGTAGTTTTTTTGTTTTTGCTAAACTTTGGGTATTTTTATATAAACATTTAGGACTTGAGTTTTTATTTTGCTCTTTCCTTTATCTCCTATGAATCTGTAGATATCCCAGATGTTATTCTTCTTCCTTCTTTACGTCCACTGCCTATAGTTTCTAATTTGGGGGGACATACAAAGGCAGTATTTTCCACACTCTCCAACTGTTTGTTTAAATTTAAAACCTCTTTAGGCAGGTGATAGTCCCTCTGTACTCTACCTTGATCAGACCCCACTGGAATTCTGGATTAGTCTTCCAGATGGATGAATGGGATAGTGAAGGGCCTTATGTCAATGTCATGAGTATCAGTTTTAGGAGCAGGGCATGGTAAGCTTGCAGAAGAAAAGGGGGAAATGACATGGCTGTGTTAAAGTATGCCAAACACTGACACGTGTAAGAGGGACTGAACTTGCTCTGTTTAGCCTCAGAGTGCAGAACCAGGAGAAATGGAAAGTTGCAAAGGAACAAATGTAGATCTGATGCTGGGAAAATAATCCAAATAACTAAAGAATTATATAAAAGTAGAAAGGCCTGTAAGGTGGTTGGTCCCTTTCTTGGACATCTTCAAGCAGTCTGGATGAACACCTGTCAGGTGTTTGTTATAATGTGGATTCCTTTTGGGATGAGATAGACTAGACAGCCATTTATATACTTTCTAACTCTCAAATCTTGTGATTCTGGGTTGCAATCTGCATGGTTGGAGGGATGAGATCATACATCTGTTGTGGAGCACTGAAGAACTTCAGTAAGCCATTTTCTTATGGATTATCACAATTTCTGTATAATAAGGAGATGGTGTTGCCATTTTACAGGCAAATTTTACACATTAGGTAAACACAGAACTGTTCTGAATGTCATGATGTCTCAAAGTATAATTCTCATGGTTTCTGGCAGTTGATAATATCTAGAGGCCACTCTATGGTAGCCTAAAATTATAGTATATTTTAATACAGAATAATACTCAGTATCTCTGTGCATACAGAAAACTCAGTATATATTTCTTCCTCTTGGTCTTACTTTTCACTTAACTAATCCCAGAAAGCACAAAAATAAAATTAGCACCTGGCAGAAATAATTCAGACTATATATTAAGTGAATATAGATGATATAGCTTGAGAAAAAAATACTAAATTTACCTCATAGATTGTTTTGAATTGTTCCTTTGTAACCAATTGATAGTCATGTAAAAAATTTTTAGGGGAAAAAAAGGATAAAACTGAGTAGTAACAGCAAAAAACCCAGTTATAAATAATTTGCACTTAATCATCTCTCCTGGATGAAGGTATGTGCACAATAATATTTTAGTTAAATAATAGGCTTCTTAACATAATTCATGTTGTATTTGAGACCAATCAGGCAAAATACATTAACATCAACATGTTTTCCCTAGTCACAGAAATTATTTACAAAATAATCAATATAGCAGCTGCCCAAGGGAAATACCAAACTCCCTGAATGTTCAAATTCTTTGCAGGGCATCTTCATTAAGCCTTTTTCCTTCCTAAATCTAGGTCAGCCAAGCCCAGGGGGTGGACTTCCCTAATTGTCCAGGTTATTTATGGCCTGAAGAAATCATTAAAGGAAAAGGAGGGGGGAAGTTCGGAAGTTTTCCCTAAACAAATATTAAGCTATCTGGCTACAAAGCATATTTTCTTGCTCTAGTGAAGCACAAATCTCAAAGTCCTATTTTAAACCAACTGCAAGGCCAATAGCTTTGTTTTGGAAGAGAACAATTTTGGATTTAATTTAAAATCACTTTTAAAGAAACTGATTAAGTGATTAAGGTGAAGAAAGCACCTTTAAAGGAAGACGTAGGAATATGAGCAAACAAGAAAGGGTACTTTTTAGTAGGGGCAACAACACATGAACTAACAGAGGCTGGACGACATGTAAGAACTATGAAGGACTACAGACAGACTGACTTGATAGAGCATACTGTTCATGAGGCAGTAATGGGATGTGGATATATAAGTCTAAGTGGAACTGATTAGAGCAGACTGATCAAGTTGAGCAGATCCTCCAATCACCTTGATAAAATCATAAGGTATGGGTCATTTTTAGGCCCTGATCAAATTGAAAAGTTGCCCAACCAGACTTATGTGACACATTGAGCTTCTAGTGAATGACTGACTGTAGAATCTGCCACCCTTCTTTGTGTTCTATAAAAGTAGGGCTCTCAGCTCTTGAGATCTTGTTCTTTATCTTTTTTAGAGTTTCTAAGCTTGAGCATTAGGGCAATGGACATTCTAGAAAGATAAGATTTCCTGATGTAACCTGTTAACTAGGAGAAGGAAAAATACAGTCCATCTTTTTCCTATTTGGTATTTTACTTGGAGAGTAAAGCCGATACATTACCTATATAGTAAAGGCATGACAAAAATGAAGTTTGCTTATTTAAGCACTTAAGTCACAGGGAGGCAATTCCAAGTTTTGGAAGAACTGTGTGGGACTTGACTAAAATGATGCAAGATGGTCCTGACAATAACTGTAAGTTCAATTCCCCTCAAGGGGAGTATTAATGGGCTGAACAATTTACAATTTTGTATTTATTTTTCATGGATTCCTGTGAATACTTAGCATCCTATGCATTTTCTATGGTGTGAAGTGAAGGTTGTCTTATACTAAATAATCATCTGGATCATTGAATGTCTATGCAGGATATGAGAATGCTGCCACCCATGTGTGTTAATCCTCAGATATAAGCTATACCAGTTTGTTTTAGAGACTTTCTAGAATCAAAACAGGTGAGGGCAATGGATCAAAGGATCAATTTGATCCTGAGTAATCAAACCCTGAGGATGGGACCCAATTTATTACTTTGAGTATTTGGCTATGGGTTACAGAGATATATTAGGTTCAGTATTCTTCAAATGAAGGTTTAATGATGGTTTAAAATCCTAGATTTGCTTTATTATTTTTCTAGGCAGCTGGATCTACTCTGATTTCCAGGCCCTCATCAGAGGTAAAACAGAAAAGGCCATATAAAACTGAAGCCTTGGAGTGGCTCTTTCCTCAAAGGGTATGTGGGAAGAAAATTTCACTTTGCCTACTTGCAGGTAAGAAAATATTTTCCAGGTGAGTTTTAGAATTAGGTCATATAAGGAGCTGGAAATACTTTCATTATTTTTTAGGTGTAATATTTACTGAAAGATCCTGAACCTACCAGTTTACTCATTTATAAAATGAACTGCTTATGACTCAGCTTGTTTTACTACAGAGTTGCCACAAGGATACTTAAGTGTTTAGTCAGAACTGAAATAAGGCTATTCCACAATAACAAGCAACAATTATATAACACTTGAAAATTTACAAAGCACTTTACATACATTATCTCATTTAATCTGCATAATGACTGTGTAATAGGTACAACTGGGAAACCATCCTTATTTGATTGATGAAGCAATTAAGGCTCAGGGATCTAAATGATTTGCCTAAGTTATAAAGTGAGAGATCTAGGATCCCAATGTGGGTCTTGGGGCCAAATCCAGACTCCTATTATACCACAGCAGCTTTCCAGTGTTGTCATTCTCATTAACTAACAGTAATTCTATTTAAAAGACATAGCTTTTGGTACAATGTTTTTAGCGGATATTCTGCTTATTAGAAAAAATAAAACAAACCTAAAATAACTGCCAAGTAAGCACTTCTGTAAAAATAACTGAAGATGAAACTTTTTTTTTTTTTTGTAAAGTTAATTTACTGGATAGTAATACTTTCCACCTTAGACTTAGGTTAAAATTTCTTTTAGAACTAGTTTAGAACAATGGAAATAAAATGGACTTCTCATGGAAAAAGGATTCAATTAAACAGTGCTCTGTAATAATTTTTTCAAAGGGTAGATTAGAAAAGACATGAAAGCAACAGCAAGTGGAAAAATAACAATTATTTAAGAGAAGAGCTTAAAAGAAAAAGCCAATAAATATTAAGTGCCTACTGTGTGTAAGGCACTGTGCCTGACATAGGACAAGATGGGCACTATGAAGTGCTATAAATAAAGACATAAATAGGGAATAAATCAATTAGAAAATCAGGCTAAGAAGAAAAAGAAACCAAACGAAAATCTGTGCTTTAATTTTTTTTACATCGTCTAAGCATTCTATGAAGCTTTTGCTGTTGTTAAAAATAATAGTCACATTCTAATCACATTCTACTATTTATAACATTGGAGACATCTGTAGCAAATGCACCACATTATCCTTCGAATTTATAAATAAAATTGAGAAAAATCATGGGCAACAATATATGGAAAATTAACTACTCTGAAACCTCAAAGAGGTGATCCAGGGTTCTCAGTATCTATGCCAGTTGTTCTGATCACTTATTTATGTCTGTTGTCTGAGGGCCAGTATGGAAGTTGTTGTTGTCATCATCTTATTCTTCATCATCATCATCATCATCATCATCACCACCACCATCACCACCAAGTGCATGTATATAGCACATACTACTTGTGCCAAGCATTTTACAAATATCTCATTTGATCCTCACAACCCTGAGATAGGTGATATTATTATATCCATCCTACAGATGAGGAATCTGAGACAACAAAAGTTAAATAACTTGCCCAAGGTCATGGAGTTAATAAGTATGTGAGGCCAGACTTGAACCCAGATTTCCTGACTCCAGGCCCTGCACTCTATCCACTGCACCACCTGGCTGGTTGGCTCATAAAGTGATGAGAAGAATGGCTCTCATCCATAAGGCCTTTCACCTCCATAATTCAATTTAACACAGATATACAGATCCTCATCTTGTTTGTGCACAGCACCATGCTGGTTATTGTGCTTACAATGACAAAAATTAAATGGCTCCTGCCCTCCAAGAGCTTACATTATATTTAGAGCACTCAGTCACAGGAGTAGAATAGCAGAAGAAAGGACAAAAAAATTTAAGAATTTATTCTTACATCTATAAACATTAATTTAATTGTTGGTACATTTACTGTGTGATTTTTATGCAGTAACTACTAGAAATGACATATTCTTATCTCCTTTGCCATCGTCAAATCAAAAGGGACACTTTAGATGTGTTTGTATGCCCTTTCTGCTAGAGCCAGCCTTGAGTACCTGCTCCAACCATCTTCTGCTCACCCATCAAACCCGAAGGGTCATCAGAGCAGATCTTTCCATCCACCTGGTGGTTGAACGACGTGTATTGTTTCTCCCTATTATACTGTGAGCTCCTTAAGAGCAGGGTCTTTATTCTTTCTCTGTTAATAATCCTGGCATTTAACATAGTGTTTTTGCACATTATAAGTGCTTAGTAAGTGTTTTTCTTTCTTTCATTCACTCATTTCTTGATAAGCATATATTATGTAAGATGTAATATGACACATAGATAATGACATCCTAGTGTCATTCACAAGACATTCTAGAGGAAGATGAAGCAAGACTTTTAGCATCGTTCAGTTGTTTCTAACTTTTGGATTTGAAATGAGGTCTTATATCCACTGAACAACTTAGCTACACTAAAAATGTGTCCAGCACATAGCAGATGCTATATAAATAAATGTTTATTCCTTTCTCCCTCCCCCTTCCCAGATGAATCAAGCCCCACAGTTCTACTCTATTATCTCAACGTTTTGTTGCTCAGTCATTTTAGCTGCACATACTTTGGGGTTTTCTAGGCAAAGATACTGTAGTGGTTTGCCATTTCTTTCTCCAGCTCATTTTACAAATGAGGAACTACAGCTAACAGGTAAAGCAACTTGCCCAGGGTCACACAGCCAATAAGTGTCTGAGGCTTAACTTGAACTCAGGAAGAGGAGTCTTCCTGACTCCAGGCCAAGCACTCTATCCACTGTGCCACCTAGCTGCATTAACACCACACAAAACGGGTATAGCATCCTTGGGATAAAAGGCTGGGATGATCAAGACCAGAGTAAGAACCAGTTCAAGTTCAAAGACACAAAGTCTCACAGAAGGGTTAGCAGCTGACTGAATGAAAACAATGTGTTATATTCTTCATTACCTCCCTAATCTAACTTTGACAAGGCATATAGAAACGTTCTAAGACTCATGACTGATCAACTGGAAACTAGAAGCCACCTCAACATGTCCAAAACCTAATTTATTTTCTTTCCCTCAAACCCTCCCATTTTCCAAATCTCCCAATTACTGTTGAGGGCACCAACATCCTCCCTGTCAATCAGGCTTGCAAATGACGTATCATCCTTGACTCCTTACACTCCTACTTAATTTAATCTAAGGTCTGTAGATTCTACTTTCACAATGTCCCTCTTCTCTCTATTCACAAGTCAGCTTCTCCCCACTGTAGACCATTCTCTGCTCATATGTGAAAGTGATGTACATTTAACTATGGCCTTATTCAAACTCCAGTGAGTCCTTATTGCTTCCAGGAACAAATATACAATTCTCCATTTGCCTTGTGAAACCCTTCACAGGCTTGATCCTTCCTGCCTTTCTAGCCTCCTTATACTATATGTGCTATATCATATGAGGACACTATAACCACCTGGTGGTTCTGGGTACCCTCTGTACTGGTGGAGTGCTGTTCTGACACTCCATCTTTTGAATCTGCACCTTTCTACCAACTGCCCTCCTTGTCTCCACTATGTTCCTGGTTTTCCTGGCTCCTTCTACATCTCAGTTCAGATCCCACCTTTTGCAAGAGGCATTTTATAGCTCCCCCTAATGCTAGCGACTCCCTTTCTGAGATTGCCTCCCACCTACCCAAGACATACCGTCTATCTACAGTTAGTTTGCCCATTGTCTCCCTCCATAAGAATGGAAGCTCCTGGAGGGCAGGGACTGTCTCTGCCTTTGTTTGTATCCTTAGCACTTAGTACAGTGCCTTATACATAGGCACTTATAAATGCTTGTTTACTAGACCTGACCTGTTGATCATACCTGACCAGAAGAAGGAGGAGGAAAAAGATAATAGTGAATAATGCTATGCAATTACCACTAAGTGATAAAAGGGAGTTAGCACACAAAATGGTGGTGGAAACACTGACTACACAAGAGGTCTGTGTGGCCTCTGGGATGTGTAATAGGACTGTGAACCAGAAAATTCCTTATTCCTATGATTAAGCTGAGTCACATTATACAATTAAATTTCTTGGATATATCTTTGAAAGTCTTCAATCAATCAATCAATCAATCAATCAATCAATAAGTAAGGGAAACAAATTCAAAGAATGAAAAACAATCCCTACTTGTAAATAGCCTACATTTTAATGCCAGGAAAGAACAATGACGTATATAAGTGTATATATAATAAATGTAAAATATAAAATAGTTGAATACAAGGTAGATGGGAAGGAGGACACTAGCAGTTGTGGGAGTTAGGAAGGCTTTGTGTAGAAAGCAGTGCTTGAGCTGCATCTTGGAAAAAAGAAAGGAAATGTAAGAAATGGAAATCTAGATCTGTATGCTATGCTGAAACCAGACCCTCTACAGTAGAGAAAACAAAATCAGAGCATGGGTTCAAGGACGACCAAAAACAATAGAAAAACACCCAAGGAAAAAATGAAGCCTGTAGAAATGAAAACCTTCTATGAGAACTTGCAGATGCTGCTGCAGGACGGAAGACAACACATAGGAAGTCTGTGCCCAAATCCACACAATTTTTAGGAGGCTTAGGGATTGAGTTTCAAGATATCTCAAGAAGAAAATATTTCAAAAGGAAAGAAAAGATTCCAGGTTGCTTCTATCACAATAAAGTGTACCTGGATTAGCCAGCCATGAGTGATCTACATGCCTTTCTCATTTTAGGAATATTTTAATAGGTGAAGGTTATAGAGAGGCAAAATTAGACTTGATGTAAGAAAAAAAAATTTCCAATAGTAAGTGCTAGTTAAAGATAGAATAGATTTCCTTCGATGGTGGGAGTGTATTCCCTTTCACTATAATTATTTAAGCAAACACAAGAGGACTACTCAGGGGATATGTTTATAGACTGAATTCCTGGTCAGGTATGGGTCTCAGTAAATAAACTCTTAGGGCTCCTTCAAACAGTAATAAATATTTTTCTCAGAAATCTATGTAATGAACTGTATAACAAACTACTGAATACAACTTATGTTTATAAAAGAAGGAAATGAGCCATATTAACATCTGAATATCAGTTAACTTCTTTGGTTAATTATAAACAACTGAGTGGTAGACAGGACAGCTAGGTGGCACAGTACTGGACAGAGTGCTGGGCCTGGAGTTAGGAAAACCTGAGTTCAAATCAGGCCTCAGGCAATTACTTACTATGTGACCCTGGGCAAGTCTTAATCCTGTTTGTCTCAGTTCCCTCATCTGTAAAATGAGCTAGAGAAGGAAATGGCAAACCACTCCAGTATCTTTGCCAAGAAAACCCCAAATGGGGTCATGAAGAGTCAGACATGACTGAACAATAATAATAATGTGGTAGATATTTCTCAATTAATGGTAGTGTTTAGTAACATGGACATCTGTCTGTTAAACACTGCTACTGAGTGGAACCAAAATAACTTTCTGTATAAAAGGCTATTGTATTCTGTGATGTCTTTAGTAAATTACAAATATTTTTTCATGCATTCAATGCTTTTGTTAATTCTCTAACTGGCATGTCTTCACACTAAATGAATAACCTGAGTTATTCTTGCATACAGTCTTAACAGGACACATATTCTTTGTTTTCTTTTTGCTCTTAAATACATTTTTTCACTTGTTGTATTGTTACAGCATGTTCATAGGACAGACCTATGTCAATGTACCGGAAATTGAGCAATTATCAGTCTATGATTAGACACAAAAGCCACATTCAAGTTGCACATCTAAACCCTGGGCAGCTGCCCCTTCAACTTCACCTGGGCAAAGTAATTCTATTTTGGCTCATGATTCACATATTAGGATCAATATATTCCAATATACCTTTACTCCCTTCTGGTTGCAATCTGCCTCCACAGTAGCTAAGGTAATCCTTCATAAACTGATTAATTTAGAAGACTTAGCACAGATAATGTAGATGCTGGACTAATAATACAAGTGAGAAGTAATGGTCCAAAGTGCAAATATCTTCTCCATATTTGTAGAATCTGAGGAACACAGGAGCAGTGATTGGGGAGTATCTAAACAACTGTGGCACATGAATGTTAATGAAATATTCCTGTGTGATAAGGAACTATGAATATAAATAGTTCAGAGAAATATGAGAAGACATACGAACTGATGCAAAGTGAAGTAAGCAGAAACAGCAAACAATATTTATAATGACTACAACAATGTGAATGGAAAGAACAACAAAATAATCCAAACTGAACACTGTATAATTGTAATGGTCAAAACTGGCACTGAAGAAGATAAGTAAAATATACTTCCCCTCCATCTCTGCAGAAGTGAAAACTTTAGGTATGAAACACTGCTCATAATATTATACTTGGTTGCTATATTAGTTAGTTTTGACCAAATTAACTTATTATTTTTCTCTCCTCCACCCCACTTTCCTTTTAAAGAGGTAGTTAGTTAGCTCAATGGATGGACTGCTGGGCCTAGGGTCAGGAAGACCTAAGTTAAAACCTAGATTTGAACTTTACTAGTTATGTGACTCTGGGTAAATCACTTAACCTCTGCCTTAGTTTCCTCAACTGTAAAATGAGCACAATAATAGTATCTATCTCCCATGTTTGTTGTGAGGATCAAATAAGATAATATTTATAAAGCACTTAGCAGAGTTCCTGGGACATACTAAAGCTCTTAATAAATTCTTCCTTTAAAAAAAATTATTCTTTGTGCCAAATTATATTTGGCTCTTGGGCTAGGGATGAATTTGGAAATAGGGTTATGTAAAAACAAAAGATATCTAAAATTTTTTTTAACTAAGGATAAAAACAGGAATTAAAAATGGATGTACTGTTCTACTTTCTTTGTGTACTAGGCATCGTCTCAAAGAATTAGGTTTCATTACAGTGTGAAACTCAAAATTATTATTGTTAGAACCAGAACTTGTCTTTAATTTTAGTCTGGCCTTTTGTATTGATATGCTAATCTTAAGGCTGCTGTAAAGCCAGAAATAAAAGAAAACACTTCAAGTATCACAAGGGAGTTTTGACAACAGTTGAAATGATGAAGAATTCCTTCAATGTTGAAACAACAATTTCTAACACAGATTCTAATGGAGTAGGTATGTCAATCCTGATTCTACCGCCGTACTAGAGACAAATGAACCATTTGTAATCATTATGACCTGACAGAAACTCTTATCACCTATCACATCTTAGTTCTGTAAAATAAATGAACAAAATGCCAGCTGCCCCTCTGGCAAATTCACAGGAATGTCATGGGAGTAAATGAAACAACATGTAATGTGTTTTCAATTCCTTGCAAGAACATTTCCTGATCTAATGCATAACTGCTATTTTTAATATAGTAGGCTTGCCAAAGAAGCTTCTTTTTCCATACAATAAAATTTGATGAAATACATGACAATCTCCTCTCAGAGCAAATGTTGGCATATATTATTTTTCTAATTCTATGTAGACAGAATGAGTAAAAAGAGGAAAAGTATGCAAGTAGTAATTGACCTTGAAATTAGTGGACACTGATAAGACTAGAGATCCTAGCTGATAATGATAAAGCAATGAACAGGAAACTAAAAGAACTTATTTTGGTTATTCACCTTAAATTGTTTTGTTGACCAGGTGGGATGACACTATAATAAACTGGCATTCCTGCGGTGGGCATGGGTCCTTGATTAGATTGATTAGGTATTATAACAGGCTGCTGATAAGTCTGCTGAGGCATTCCTTGGGAACCTTGAGGCAGTGAAACCTAAAGTTGGTAGGGGAAAGAAGAAGTCCTGACTTTAGAAAAAGAAAGAAAACAACTTCCTCTTACAAACCCTGTTCTGCTACTTTCCACTTCCAAATGTCTGTGAAGGTATGCAGCAGCACCAGGGATCACCCACATTCTTTTGCTATACTACCAACAAGGAATGTATCCTTCAAATCATTTGGTTCTTCTTTTCCTTAAAAATTTAAATGTACTACAGTAATGAAAAGACTCATCTAAACTCCTAAGTCATTTAATCAAACACAAAACAATATAAAAATTACCCAGAAGCAACACAATAAACATACAGATTAAGATGGTAGAATAGAGTCTGGATGACCATGTAGGACCCATACCTTTTGTTTTCTCATTATTAGTTTTATGCTTAGCACTAAAAAAATTCCTTTTTTTTGCTTTCTGGAGGGCAACTGGGGTTAAGTGACTTGCCCAAGGTCACACAGCTAGTCGTTGTGTTAAGTGTCTGAGGTCGGATTTGAACTCAGATCCTCCTGACTTCAGGGCCGGTGCTCTATTCACTGAGCCACCTAGCTGCCCCACTAAGAAAATTCTTTTAACAAAACTTTGGATGTAGCAACTTCCTTAATAACTGGATTTGAGCTTTACTTACCTTCCAATAATAAGTATATTCATTTAGCCAAATTTAGATTTCAGGACAATGACATTATTTTTTCCAGGAAAAATTAAGTAAAATTTCATTAGCCTGTTTACTCATTGATCATTTTCTTTTGGCATGTTAAAAAGTACACCTCTCAAAAAAATATGCATGACTTATGCTTTTAAATGCCTAAAGTGGAGGGGCTGTGCCTTACTGTTGAGTTCCCTGTAGTACTGAGTACAATGCCTAGCATACAGTAATCATGCAAACAGGATTGCTAAATTTAATAGACCATGGTGGATTATCTGGTAATATGCAATAAAAGAGGTTGGATTCTTAGTTATTTTTTGCAAACTGTAACTAGTGTTATTAAGGCCTCTCTAAGTTTGATCCTATGTTCAAAAGTCCCATCATTTTAAGAGTTCAACCTTGTCATCTAGTCTTTTTCATATGATGTTTCTGAAATAGAACTAATTCTTCCCAACTGCACTGGAATTTCTTAATTACCTCACCACTAGATAAATTATCCAAAACAAAATTATTGGGCTGATTTTCCACTCTACATAATGTAACATAATCTAATCTTTCAAGAATGAAAGTAATTTAATATATTTAGGTGGCACTTTTGATTGCATCAGATTTAATATTTATGCAAAGATGATCTAAGTAAAATGAAAGACAGCTAAATGATTTACACTATTAGAATAAATTTGTAGCTTAAAGCAAAGGAAAAAACAAACTACTAAGAAAGGCATTTCACTGAGCTTGAGAAGAATGGAATACAATTTACTAGGGTTACGCAATTTAAAAAAGTAATTTCTCAGTTCAAAGTTCTGCTTTCTAAATTTGCTGTCCAATTTAGTGGCCAAAAGTATAAAGTAGCATAGCTGAATGGCTTCTATGAGCTGTCATTTGCTCATCTGAGGTGTTTTTTTTTCTTCCCTGGATTAATAAATCAAGGGCACTGAGGAGCACTGTGGAGAAAGTTAGGAGTAGGACAATGGGGAAAAGCACTCACTGGCCAAAACCTAGACTGGACATGAATGGTGAGGAGCAATGAGGACTGTAATTTTGTGAGGGAGAGTAAGAAAGAATGGAAGGAAAGAAAAAAAAGAAAGGGGGCAGGGAGGGAAGGAAAGAAGAAAAGGACACTTGTTCTTTCTAAGAACTACAAATCTCAGTGCTCAATAAATGTCAAATGAAGACCATCGATCTTATCTGGTTGTTGCATTTCTTTATTCCAATTTTTCAATGTTCCTGTGATTACACAGCACACATTTCTTATAGGTGAAAAATATGCTGCAATATTTAAAAGTTCACGGACAGAATAAAAATTCTATTTCTTTACAATTAACTTTTGGATGGGATTCAATATAGACTCTGTGAGACACTAGTGCCCCCTTGCAAATTGTTCATTATCAGAGCTGTAATTTGCTTATGCTGTTATTTTTACTGGGAATGCCTTTCCAAATTCCCTCTTCTGAACCAAGTCCATCATTTCCTTTAAGACAGTTAAGGAATTACAACTTCTTAGAAGACTTCTTTGTTCAATTCCTAGCTTCTTATTATATTATAATGAATATAATTCATCATATTCATCGTCTTTTACACTGCAGGGAAATTCCTTTACATTCATATATAACTATGACCTTTTCTCAGACATTCCCCAATCCATCCAGTTTCTTGCTACTATGAAAGGTATTAGTAAAGATATTTTGGTATATAATTTGCCTTTCTTTCTATCATTGACCTCTTTGAAGCAAACAACTAGCAATAGAATCCCCATGTTAAAGAGTATGGACCTCTTCCTTTCTTAGGATAATTTTAAACCATTTTCCAAAATGGCTGGACCAATTCACAGTTCAACTAATAGTCTGTTAGTATGTCTGTCTTTCCACAAGCCTTCCAATACTAATTACTCCCATATTTTATCATCTCCTTCAATTTTCCTTACAGAATGAGGTCACATCTCAGAGTTGTCTTGATTTATATTTCTCTTATATTATAATTAGTGACTTGGTTCACTCTTTTACAGTCAATAATAACCTATAATTTTATTTTTTTTGAGAGCTGCTTGTTCATATCTTTTGGCTGTCCTGAAGTCTCATGTTTCTGATAGTTGCCTATATATTTTGGATAGCAGAACCTTATCAGGGATATACTATACACAGGTTTTTTTTCTTTTTGCTTTAGATGCTTCCTTTTTTCTAATCAATGTACTGATTTGTAATGGGAATGTAAATTTGTAAGATCTTCCCTGCCTCTAGGCTAAAGTGCACCTGGAGCCTGGGGTGGGAGGCTTGTTTTTCAGTAGATACTTCTTGATTGGCCAGTGAGTCAATAAGGTTGTTACATTCTCTGAGCCAGGAGAAGGCTATATAAGCCCTGATGTGTAGCTTTGTTTTGGGGCTCACTTTGAGAAGTGTTCTGTGATTTGATATGGATTCTGGGAGGCCATTGTCCAGAGCCCCCTGGCTTTGAAAAACCCAGATGTTGATTGGGTATGGATGTAATGGTTGGAAAGTTTGGAAATCTGTCTACTTGATCTGTTTCTTTGACTTGATAATTCTGTCTGTGTATTCTGAAGTTCTGACCTTTTCCCCCTGAACTAGGTAAAAGATAAATGTTTGACTGTTAACCCATTTTGAGTTGCTTTCCTTTATCAAAGCAGATCTAAGAACCTGTGTGAATAGCCACCCTGGGGACGCTGGGGTGTTTGCTGCTACATGATTTTACTCATGCAACAGTTTTCCAATTTCATATAATCTAAAACATCTAGGTTATCTTATGTAATTGCTACTATCTCTTGCTCAGTTAAGAATTCACCTCCTAAGCACAACCTGATCTGGTTCTCTTCTAATTTTTTAATGACATGATCTTTAATATTTTGAAAAAAAAATTTATTCAATTGTCAAAAATTCATTTTCTCTCCTTCCTACTTTTCTTACTCATTGGTGAAAACCAAAACCAAAACCTTGTCATATAGTCAAATAAAGCCAAATAGTACTTACAAATAGAGTAGCAACATTTGTAAAGTCAAAGCTAATAGTCATTGTTCTGTCTTCAATGGATAAAGGGAAAAGTCTTTTTAGCTATAGGAGTCTTATGGTCTTTTAAAAAAAAATTACTAATGAAAATATTTTACTGTAGCCATATTTTCACTGTTCTTCCATTTCTATTACTAAAATTTAGAAAATACTGTCACCAGACTTTCATAGTCAAGTAAAATAAACTCTCACATTGGCCATGGCCAAAAAAATGTGTTTCATTCTATACCCTGATTTTATCACCTCTCTGTCAGAAAATAAGTAGCATGCTTTATAGGACACATATTCAATTTGAGTGTACTGTCATATATAGTGTAAAATGTTGGTCTAAATCCAATTTCTGCCAGATTTTGTTATAGTTATCCCAATAATTCTTATCAAATAGAAAGTTCTTTCCTAGGTAACATATCTGTGGGTTTATCATCATACATTGGGTTTTAAAATTCTATTACTTCTGATTCTTGTCAAGTCTGTTCCACTGACCAAATACTTTTTTGAAGTGCTATTTCTCCTTTATTCTTAATTTTTTTTCATTATTTTCATTAATATGAAAGAACTTGTGTTACTCCAAACAAATTTTATTATTCTAATCCTTTCACTTTACAGATGAGAAAACTGAGACCCAGAGAGGTTCAGTGACTTACTAAGGTACCACAGTAAGTTGAAAAGCTAGAAACTGTACCCAGATCTTCTGGCACCACATTTTCCACAGTACCATGCTATGGTGATACTTTTGCTAAAACAAACAAAAAACAACTTCAAGAGTTGGTAGAGGGGCGGCCAGGTAGCACAGCAAGTAAGAGCACTGGCTCCAGTGTTGAGAAGACCTGGAGATCGAATCCCGGGCTCAGACACTTAGCACCCACCAAGAAACACCTGGCTGTGTAACCTTGAGCAAGTTGCTTAACCCCAATTGCTTAAAAAAAAAAAAAAAAAGAGTTGGTAGAATAGGGAGGTGTGGCCAGAGACTTCACCTGAAAAAATCTGAGAATTCTAGTAGACTACAAGATCAATATGAATCCACAGTATGATATGGCAGCCAAAAGGTGTGAAGTTAGGCTATATTTAGAGATGCACAGGTTAGGGAAGTCTTATTATGCTACTAGTGATATATTCTCTCTCTCTCGTTTTCTTTTCTTTTTTTTTGCTTCTTGGAGGGGGAAAGGCAGGACAATTGGGGTTGTGACTTGCCCAAGGTCACATGGCTAGTTAGTATTAAGTGTCTGAGGCCAGATTTGAACTCAGGTCCTCCTGACTCCAGGGCCAGTGCTCTATTCACTGTGCCACCTAGCCGCCCCGCTTTCTCTCATTTTCACAAGACTCATCTAGTTAAAAAGACTTTTCCCTTTGTACAAAGAAGACAGAAAGAAGATTCTTAGCTTTGACTTTACAAGTGTTATCACTGTATATGTATTGTTTGGTTTTATTGTTGCATTTAAATTCACTTATCCAAAAGCATAACTAAATAAGATAAGTAACATACCTGATAAGATGGCACCGAAGGGTAAGGGACAATCACACCTTGAATTTGATTTCCGATATTGTTTTGTTGGCCACTAACTAGATTTTGATTTTGGGATGGTTGAACTGCAACTATCCCTTGGTAGTTTTGCTGTTGCTGGCTGGGCATAACCTGGTAACCTGTAACGATATGAGGGATTAAATACTGCTTTAAATTTAAATTCATTATATATAATATTACATATCTATGTCAAATATGTAGTCATAAAACAAAAGCATTTAATTAAGACAGTTCATTAGGTGGTAGCATTTTCTTAAACTCTTCTCTTTTAAATGTCAGCAATTTAAAAAGTCTATTATTCAATACCTTGCAGAAAGTTAAATGTTTTATTTGAAACATTTTGAAATTTCCACCACCATAAGGTAGTGACTGAATCTATAAATCTCCACCCTCAGAAACTGGGTCCAGTTAAGTTTTACAGGAAAAAAAAATTCTTAAGACTTCACACAGGACCACTGGCACACAAGTTATGGATTGTCTAATGATATTTAGTGCAAACTGTTATAGTACTTAATCTTTGATTAAAGGTCAACTGAAATAGTACAGAAAAGAAATATCATTGACTGATGAAGTATTCTTTCTGGAAGGAAAGGCTGAACTAAGCTTTGAGAAGATGGCAGTTCTTCCGAAACAGCAGAAAAGAAAGTAAACAAAAATGTTAAGTCCTGTTTGTAACTTGGAAGAAAACTCGTATTCACTGCCACACTTTCTCATTTATCATAAGCTAAAAGAGAAGCTTTTGCATTATATCAAGTATTATCTAATTATTTTTCAGGGCATTTTCTCCACCACAAATATGAAAGCTAAGACTAAAAAAATATAAATCCTACTTGAAGAGGTGGAAATAGAGGTGGCATATAGACATTAGGTAAATTATACCAAATTACAAAGAAAATTATATTTAAAATAATATTTATATTTAATATAATAACAAATAATGCTTATGTTTAAAATAATATTTATTGCTACTCTGCAAGGCAAGTCACAAAGATTCTGTGTCTCAGATGTTGGTATTCTGAGACAACAGCATCACTGGGCTAAATAGGACACATCACCATTCAATTATGCTGCTGCTCAATGACTAAATAATTAAATCTAGCATTCATCTACTCTAAAGCTATTGGAGTGGGGATGAGGGAGAAGCAGTCCTAGGAACTAAGTAACAAGTGTTAAAAGTTAAAATGCAAAAGATAAATCAAAATACAGTAAATTGAATTAGGATTCTATGTAATGAAGGTAATTCCAAACAGAATTTTGTTGAAATGATTTCTGTAATGGATAATCCTATACAAAAATTGTTTTCTTTGCAATTATGGATAAAAAACTCTATGTAAATGGCTAAATTCTATGATCCTATGAAATTGGTTATACGTTGTTCAGTGAATGTTCTCCCCTTTTTGAATTCACTGTAGAAAGTAAACCCAGAAGCAACAAAAAGGGGGAAGCAAGCTTTTCCTAATTATTTTCTGTTTCATGATTATCTTTCAAACTCTCTTCCTACTACTCTGTACCACAAATGCCCCAAACTACATACATCAACACACTATCATATACACAAAGATCTAGGAGAACAAAGAAAGGAACAGTGATGGAAATGGGTGTAGATAAAGGTGTGCAAGACACTTTCTCATTTCCCCTAAGTTACAAATGATGTTTTCACTACCAACCTCAGACAAAGAAAGCCTGGGCTCAGTCTTCTGAAGAGCAGGGATATTATTTCAAAGCAATTTACACATCACAGTCATATTCCACTGAAGTAAAAATGAAACAAACAATAACACACAGGTTTGCCCTGTGGAATTCCCTGTAAAAAGATTTCTCTTCTTCTATAACAAATTTAAAATCATTGCTTTCTCTCCTCAGGTGTTTAAAGTACTTTATATTATTTTATCAAATACTTTATTAACAGTTGTGTATGAAAACTGGGCTTAGTTCAAACAGTAATTTGCAAAGGTAAAGTGTGTCTTGAATTTCCTGCTGCATTATGATATTCTCTTCTACTAGTGTTTTGATCAGCTATTTTAATCCTGTTTTTATTTAACCTTTCACATTTTTATCTCTGATTTCCCAAACTAGATTGGAAGCTTCCTCTGGGTAGAAATGATATTATCTTTGTATCCTTCACAGTAATTCATATATTTACATATTCATCTATTTATTGTCTTGCACATTTTACACGTCTAAATAAATACAGTGCTATGGAAGCACAGGAATATATCATGAAGGAAACACCTCAATGTCATTACGGTATTCCATAGATCAAATCTAATTACCACAAGATATCTGAAGGTAATAGCTTTGAAATTAAATCACATTATCTAAGCACAACAAAATATATTCAAATTGTATTTGAAATTGTGAAAAGAAAATGAGTTTTTCAAGACTTTGGCCTAAGTGCTGAAACTATTTTTTGCCTTTCTTTCAATCCCCAGTGGTTAACACAGTGCCTACCATCTAATAGATACTTATACATATTAGTTGATTATTCAGGTAGATAATAAAAGATTATAGAGGCCACTGTGTGTAAAGCACAGTATAAAGGTCTCAAGAATTTTAAAAAATTATTTAAAATATTCATTGTAAAAGATGAGTAGTTGGCCGTAGTAATGTAGCAAGAACAAGAAATATGAGATAGATAACCCAAGAACTGTTAACGATGCCCATCTCAGGGTATAAGACCTATAGGAGAAAGGTTTCCAACTCACTGGGTTAATTTCTTATGGCAGACTACAGACAAGATGCACACCAGACTGAAATGTGAGAACGAGTCTGTATCATTAAAGCAGTGCTTTTTAATTTTATGTGTCATGAACTTCTTTGGACGTCTGATGAAACCTATAGGCCTCTTCTCTGAAAAATATTTCATTGCTTAAATTCCAAACTGAAGGACATTCTAATTGTTCCCTCATCTAAGTTCATGGATATCCTGAAATCAGTGTATGAATCCAGACCCTTGATTAAAAATCCCTGAATTGGAGAAAGTATCCAGTCTGAGGAAATCACTGACTAACTGAAGAAATGAAGATTATTTACTAGGGAACTCTAGAATTTTAAACAGAAAATGACAAAAATTATCACTTCAGTAAAAATGAGTAAGCACAAGCAAATGGATAGAATATTTTGGTACAATGGAAACATGTGGCCACACATGGTATCATTAGGAGTAATTCAATATACTAAATATTTATTAGGCAACTTCTCTGCTCGTAGTACTTACTATGCCAGGACTTAGTGGTGAATGGAGGGAGAAGAAAGGATACCCAAACTCAAAATAAATGTACGTCTGTGACTATAATGCAAAATAATAGTCAAGTGCATTCAAGTGAGAAAAAAATGTTTTCTAAAGAGAAAGATCATTTATTACTGATTTAGGGAAGACTTAGGAAAGGGTTCATGGAGGAAGTGGGCTTTACATAATGGGCAAGAGGGTAAGACTAATAGATTAAAGGAAGGAAAGATACTGGTCTTGGTGTGGGACAGTGCAAGTAAACATGGAAGTGTGGCCATACAGAGATAGAAACTATTACACTTTGGAAGGCAATATAATGTTAATGGAGTAGATTTAATTTTTGATAAGGCTGGAGGGTGGTTCCCCCAATGTGGAAGGCCTTGAATTCTAGGCAAAGGAATCTGAATTTCCCTCACCATGCAAGAGGAAGTCATTTAATAGTTTTGTGTAGAGGATTGCCAAGAGATCTAAAGTAGCAAAAACTTTCATTAAGCTTTCCTTGAGTAACACATTTTGATGCATACTGTTTTTGTGGGAAGTTATTCCTTACCCTCGCTTAGCCAATATTTTGCTTAGTCCTTAATCATGTATATACTTGTCTATTACATTTATCTTTCCTGTGGAGGGTCAAGTCCATGAGGACCAAAACTGTCCTTTGTTCTGGCTTCCCCAATGCCACTGTACATTAGTACATTCTCTTGTAGATACTTACCTATGGTAGGTAACTAATAATTATTGTATTGGACTGGATTTACCTTACAAATCCTTTTAACATTTAGTTTATAATACAGCATACACTTCTTTCTCTTACTTTAAATATTCTGTTTCATATATGTTTCATGAAGAGGATTATTTTTTATTTACAGTTTAATTTTTATTTATTTTTTGTTTGTTTTTTGGAGGGGTAGGGCAGTGCAATTGGGGTTAAGTGACTTGCCCAAGGTCACATGGCCCAAATTTGAACTAAGGTCCTCCTGACTCCAGGGCCAGTGCTCTATTCACTGTGCCACCTAGTTGCCCCGAAGGATTATTTTTTAATTCTTTCCAAATTGACTAGTGTATTGCTAAGGAATAAGCCCGGTAAATTTTTTTTTTTAACAAACAATTCCTGCATACTAAATACTTTTGGGAACCAGATTTCTTTGTAGTTCTGTAGATTGTTCCTACCTATCAAATGGGTACTGTTCTTACCCCACAACCATCTGACAGAATATCCTGTTAGGCTGTGTGATTGACCCTAAGCCCTGAACCCTTGTTCTGGTTTAACAATATGGCTAATGCATTGATATGCCAATCTATAAAACATAATTTGTAGCTCTCTAGATTGTCCCTGTGCATCAAAGGGGTATTGCTCTAAAATGATATTCCCCACTTTTGATAGAGACACATGTGATCAGTCTACATGCAGATTTCATTTCTTAGTGCTTTTTTAAAAGTCATTTTCATATTCCAATTATACTTCCTCTCATAGTTGACCCCATTTTTCAATGGAAATTGAGTTCACATAGCTTTGCAATCACTTCTCTGTGCTGGGTCCATTTGAGGGGCAAAGGGCTTAGGAATTGTACTGGTAAGAGAGATCACCTATCATACTAGTGTGATCACATGGATTTTGAAATATGATCAAAAATGGCATTTATAGGCATTTCACAACTTAGAAACTACCTTCTTCCCAACAACCCTGTCAGAGAAGTATTGAGGAAAGTGACGATCAGAAAGATTAAATGACTTGCTCAATGTCACACGACAGATACAAGAAAAAGTTCTTACAACAACAGGAAGAGATTAGTGCTAGACCCTGGGAGAGAAGGAATCAGTCATGTTCCCTGTCCTCCAGGAGCTCGTACATCTTCTGACTCTAAGTACATATACAAGGCAAGAGTGCTCTATGGTGGCCATTATTTTTAATGATTCCACAAAGTAAAGGTTATTTGCTATGAGAACTATAATTTTCAGAAGTGACAAAGAAATGCTTGACTTAGAAGAAAGTCAGTGCCTGGTTTGTATGGAGCCTGTCCTAACAGAAGAAAACTGGCTTTTCCTACATAACCAGTGGTAAGTGAAACAGTAAATTTGCCTTGTGAATCATGAAGATTGTTATTATTAATCTAGTGGTGACAATTGTGGTTCCTGCTAGAAAGGCATTTGCTACAGCTACCAGTAATAAATAAATATACAAATATAATTTATTTTGAATCAAACTGGTTATTTTCAACACTGAAATAGTCATTAAAGAGCTAAGGAAAGTTTCAAGTAAACTTTTTTACATAAGTTTTGAAGCTAAAGAAATGATTAAGGAAGGGCAGTGATTAGTTTCACTGTATTCAAAGATATGAACAAAGCAATTTTCAGGGTACGCAGTAAAACACACCAAGTGTTATATAGTGGTACCTATTAAATTATAGTTAAGGTTTCTCAGATAACTGTCCAACCACTCTAATGTATCTGTAACCTCAATAATGTAAGTATTCTTTCCATTGAGACAGTCTGCAACCCATCCATGTCTGTCTATCCTCTATTATTCACCAATTCACCGTAAGGGTAGAGTCAATGTGCTGTGGGTGGATACTTCTATTATTTCTTCACACTGTCTAGACATTGAGTTGGCCATAGGTTCTTCCTCCCTTTTGCTATGAAACAGGCCCACATTTCTCTCATACTGTTCTTTATACCATGTCTGTGTAATTCTTACTTTGCAATGCTGCAGTCTGATCAGACAAAACATGTGTCTCTCCAGTGCCCTTTGGGTGATCCTCAACTTTAATTCTTCTGAGAATGTAGTACTCCAAGACATGTAGCCCTACACATTACTGGAAGAATACTGGTGTTAAAAAGACAGGTTTTTGTTTTAGTGAGGTTGGGATCATTAAAAGTATTGTGCAATTTCCCAGAAGGAAATGTAGCCTGCCTTCCTTTTTCAGTTTAACTTTAGGGCTAGTGTCTAACTGCAGTGCCTGTCCAACAGAAATAAACTAAGAGGTGACTTCTAGACTGCAGATCATTCTTCCATATGTGTTATAACCCTCATTAGAATGTGTGCTCTTTAACAACTGGGACTGTCTTATTTTTCTATATGTATCTCCAGTGCTTATCACAGTTCTTTGTGTATAATAAGCAGTTATGTGCTTTTTTGTTCATTTATTCATTAAACTCTATACTATGGTCTGGACAACAGGCACTCTTCACCTACTTTTTTTTTTCCTGGGGAGATAGGTAGGTCAGACTCTTCCAAATGATTACAGATCTTTGCAAATCATGGGGTTTGAAGCTAATCACAAAGTACCACCCAACAAAGAGGAGTACTTGGAAAGTCCTATCTCTAAGGAATTCTTCATCTTGGTTCCATATTGGACCTACTCCCCAGCAGGGGCAAACACCTTTGGAACATGTACGTTTCCTTGTTTTATGTTTGCTTAATATAAATAACTAAAGAGTCAAACCAAGTTATTGCTGTTCTGTCTTTTCAAGATTCTGATATACACACAAGATTATACAAAACTTGCTGGAAGAGAGGCTAAAATAGTTTACTATTCTGTACTAAATCTAATGCTTAAACTTCGTCTAAATGAGAAAATAGGTATATAAAGTGCAATGTAACTGACATCCTTTAGGTCAGTTTTTTTTTTTTGGGGGGGTAATAAGGTCTAGGACTTCCCCCCCTCATTTCTTTGGTAGTCTTCCTTCTTTTGTATACTTTGAAAACTGATCTCTCAATTTCAGTGTGTTAGACATGCTCAGTGTACACTTGGTCTAATGCAGTTGTTTTTCTCATCCATTTTCTTTAGTGCCTGAAGAAAACTATCTCTAGGAGCAGCACATCTGGAAATGTAATATTAAGAGTCCAAATGTGGCAGCTCCACTGTCCTTGATGGGAAAAAGAGTTTGCTATAAAAATCTTTACAGATCATTTCCATTTTTTTTTTTGGTCTCATGTTTACGGGAGGATATTGTTTGGCTGAACAGGTCAAACTGGGCATGCACAGGCTGCTCATAGGTACTACTCATAGTACCAGATAACATCAGAAAAAAGTAACTTGATTATATATGTGTTAAATGTAGGAAATGACTAATGGCGTGAGAGTCATTCCTAGAATCAGCTATGTATGGAGAATCAGAATACTGACTTGAAGGAGAAACAGTTAAAATTAACACAAAATTAGAAGAAAGTAGTGAAAAAAAGAGATGATATGCACTTAACTACTTTTTGATCAATTTAATAAGTTGATGCTGAAAAAATGGAAAATTAACAAGGAAAAGATATTGGTTATCAAAATTTCACAGAACTGTGTGAACAAACTACTGTCATGAGGAAAAAAAGAAAACTACCTCAGTTATCAAACATTTGATCCTCTTGTTTATAAAATCTTACGAATAAGACTGCTTGGTATATACTAGAAGGAAGTAAAATGCAGAAAAGCTTCACATGCTATAATATATTTAGAAAAGCACTTTTAAATAGTAAAGTACTATAAACAAAGTAGATGCCTACCCACTGGGTAATAAATGCTGGCATGGGTGCATGAATGAAACAGTATTTCAACACTCTAATAAATGGTAAGTGGAAATTATTCAAAAACACATGAGAAGACTAAAATGAACTGATATAGGGTGAAATAATTAGAAACAAGAAAAACAAAAATGACAACAGTATAAATGAAAACAAAGAAAAACTGAAATCTAGGTAATTATGATTACCAAGTTTACTCTGGAAAAGGGGTAAGAAATTGAGCCCCTCTCCTTTCTTTGCAGAGGTGAGGAACTCTGGTCATATAATATTTCATATACCATGGATTCTTAACTTGGGGTCCATGAACTTTTTTTATTAAACATTTTAAAAAATGTATTTCACTGTAATTGGTTTCTTTTATAATTCTGCATCAAAAAATATCCTTCTGAGAAGGCTTCAGTAGACTGCCAAAGGGATCCATGACACAAAGCTGTTTAAGAACCCGTGGCACATATTGTCAAGCTTGGTTGCTGTGTGGTCGATTTTTGCTGGACTGCTTTACACTCTCCCCTTCCCCCTGCTTCAGTTTGTTACAAGGGAGAGCTTGTTGGGTAGGTGAATAGAGAAGCATCTATTTGAAAATGAAGATGATATAAAAACAAATGAGAATAAATTTTTTTTTTAAATTATGGAGCACAGGTGAAAATTGACAACAGTATTACCTCAAAAAAAAAATAAAGCAGTATTAAAAAAAAAAAAAGGTTAAAGAAAGCCTTGTCAGAGACCCAATTAAGCCAAGTCATCTAACTATCCAAATCAAAAGGAAAAGGAGAGTAAAGTCCATGTGGCTGCAAAAGTACAGAGGGAAGGAAGATCCATTGTCAGGGGAGAAATTCTCAAGGTCCTGGAAAGAGTGAAAAGGATAAGAAATAAGAAGCATGGCACAACATTCTAGAGTAGGAAAAGTATTTCAAGGTTTAAAAGTCTATAAAAACATGACACAAGCCTAGACATCCTCTTAATTCTTTCTTCTTCAAATGTTTTCAAGTCAATATTTGGGGCTATTTTTTGAGTGTGATATGTCCAGTTTTATGGTGCTAATCAAATGGAAAACAGGATCCCTTTGTAGAAATCTGTTTACAGCCAGCATAGCTGGAAAGAATTTATTCAGGAGAGTAAGGACAGTATAGTCTACCCAAGACAGAGCAAAAACACCCAGGCTTTCTGCGAGATGTCATCAATATTGATATTATTTAACTGTCACTTTCCTTTGTTAAAAGACTACACTGTTGAAATATTATCCTATTTCTCCTGGTACTTTCACAGACAAGCACAATCAATTCTGCAAAGCTGAGAGAACTGGGACAATAGGAATTGATGGCTGAGCTGCTTCCCTGGAGGGCTCCAAAGAATATTCTATTTTTAGCTCTATTTCACCTCAACAGAGAAGACAGCAGTAAAGTAATGCAGTATTCAGCAGAAAAAGGTTGAACTGGTTTTTATTTTAGAGACTTAATCTGAAATAACGTCTATCTAACAGAGCACAAACTTAATAATTTTAATAGGAAATAATCTGAAAGACACACAAAAAATTAAAAAAGAATATTTAGCCAAGAAAGCCCTAAATATGAAGTTGTAGATTCACTAGTCACTGTTCATATTTTTAGAAGAATTCTAATTCACTTGTGTAGAAAGATAATAAGGGCAAGGTTATGAGAAAGGCAAAATGTTTTACTTACTGACCTTTTTGTATTTCACAATAAGGGACTGTCTAGAGAAATTCGAATTAATACCACTGAGTTTATACATACCTTTCATGGATCCATGGTCTAACAAATTTTATTTCTAAATTTTTATTTCAGATTTAACGATTTCCTAATTACCATAAAGAATGTAGATACACTTAACTAATATAATATCACTGGGGACTGTTTTGAAGTCCAGAATGCCCATACTGACATTAACTCTGTTACTTTTCTCTCATTCCTCCCTGATAAAAATGTCAAAGTACAGGTTACCCCATAAGCTATCAGACAAATGTAAGATTACTTCACAGGATAGTTCAGGATGGTTTGGGAATTCTTACCAGATGTTTTTGCTTTAGATTTCAGGTAAAAGACACTTAGTGGAAGAAGGATATAAGAAGAGCTATAATTATGATATAAAGCCCAAATCTGTGATAACTGTAAAATGGGTGTATAATGGATGTTTATTCAATAATTCAGATAATGAAAAACAAGCAGTGACCAGAAGTTGTCTTAAAGTTACCCTGAAAATCAGTTGATGCACCCTGGGCATGGAGTGCCTCCCCTAAAAAAAAAAAATTAAGAATCTGGGTCAATTCCTCTTTTTTAACTCTATTCCTCTAGCTCTTTCAGATTAAAGTCTTATACACGAGACTCAACATGCAATAGTTTTGATCAGAAAAGAAGTTACAACCATTAATAGGAAGTTATAAAAAATATACTTCATGGTTAAAACCAGAAATTGTTTTCAGTGCCTTATGGGGGAAAGGGAGGACTTTTAGCTCTTGCAGCCAGTGTTGAAACAAAAAGACTTAACACAATCACACTGCATGTCTTGAAGGAACTGAGTCACAACAACGCATTATGATCTGGTGTGTTATACTGCAGGGCAATTTTTCTGAACAGAATTCTATAGCTCGAATGGAAGGGAGAAAGTTGATAGTTCCTAATAAGTCTGACGTAAGTAAGACATAAACCTTATTAGGTCAGCTTCAAACCAAACTGAATCAGTCTTGAATTGCCTTCTAAACCTGCCTTGGAAAAGAAATCAAAGCAACAGCTTTCAGGGATTTTAAAAAGCAAATTAAATCAGTGGTAATTAAAATTCAAACAGTTGTTTTTGGACTATGTTGAGTTTGATTAAAAGACATTACATGTTAGGAAAATAGCAGAACATGTTAATATTTTAATACAGCATTTAAAAAGCAGTGAAACCTGAGTAAAAAGAAGCCAGGAAGCAGCTGAAAAAGAGACCGGTTCACTGTGAGAAATGTAAACCTCTCAGACAGTGCTACGGCCCCGAATCCAACAGCTCACAAATAAGGCCAATTATTCCATAATATTAAACAAACATGGTTAAATGACAAATTCTTTAAAAAATAATAAGGGTAAAACCAGCTCTTTAAAAAAAACACCCATGGGATCACACACCTAAACACTGATACTATAATGATTTCATGGGGAGAATTCTTTTTATTATTTACAGAGTTATATTCTATATATCAAATTAGAGTTAACTTAGTTATTACAGGGGGAAAGAAATCACCTTATAACCAAATTTATGGAAATGGCTGTATGTAAAGCTATATTTATTACAATGATATGCTGATCTACACTTTGATTTATGACCAAATGTGTTACATCTCATCTACTGAATCAAGAAATATATCACTTACTAGTCCCAATAGAGACATCATTCAGAAAGGCTTAGAGAAACACAATACCTTTGGTGTCTATTTCCAGATCTAACCTTGCTTTGAATGGCCTTAATGTGAAATCTTACAAAAGAAAAAAGGATAGTACATTAATTCCCAATATTAAGCTGATATTAATCTCTTTTCTATTTCCATAATAGCCTTGGATATCCTCTCTCACTGAAATAAATATTTATGTGCTCAGATGAAAAACATGGGTGGACAAATCTTTTGTACAATGAGGGGATTCCTGCATTTCAGTGCTGAGGAACCCCACCAACAGAAAAATAACTAGAAATGTGTATTACAACTGATCATATGCAAAATAGCCTGTAGAGAAGATTTTATTTTTTAGAACTAAAATTCTTGATCATATGCTTTAAAATATCTTTTATACTATCTGGGTAAACAAAACAAATTCTATTATCTATTCATGTTCTCAATATACTGTCTAAGACTTACATCACATTGAACCTTTTATATGTAAACAAATTCTCTCATAGTAACTTGCTTGTCTCCTAGAGATGGAAACAGGCTGTTACTTGTCATTATACGAGTTGATAACTAGGTGACTAATAATGGAAAAAAAAAAAAAGAGGCAGGGATGAATGTACCAAGCTACTTACCATCTTACTCAGACTGTGATGGTGCAGTGTTGGAAAAATCATGTTTTAATAAGTTAAAAATAAACATGAAATATCAATTTTACATATGAAAATGGAAATTAGCAAAATATTACAATTCTCACAATCTATAAAATTTGTTAACCGAAAATTTCTTGCTCCTCAAGAATCCTGACTTTTCTAAAAAAGGTTCACCATTAGAATATGTGCATACGTGCACACATACATACATATACATATTTTCTCTCACTTTCCCTCCTTCAAGCTTTACTTGAAAAATGACCATTAATTAATCATATCAAGTTCAACTCCTCCAACCAAAATAGGTCATGTCTATTTATCACATAGAAGGATAAAGAATTAATATTGTTTGAAGGGAAACTGCTTGCTATAAGTGCAGGATCTGGGAGGTGGGAACAAACTTTTTTTTTGGTTGATAAGAATAAAATACCTTACATTTTTTTTGGGAGGGCAATTGGGGTTAAGTGACTCACCCAAGGTCACATGGCTAGTAAGTGTTAAGTGTCTGAGGTCGGATTTGAACTCAGGTCCTCCTGATTCCAGGGCTGGTGCTCTATTCACTGCGCCACCTAGCCACCCCAGAATAAAATACCTTAATGTGCTCTTTCTTAGAGGTCTTTTATCCTTCCTATCCAAAATGTACGAATTTTTCATCTCCAAATAAAGTGCCTCTTCTTTAAAATAAAGACTGACAGGACTCTAATTATGGAAACTCCTTCCATAGATACAGATAGATATACAAGTTAAGGGAACTGCCTATGATTATATAGTTAATATGTGTTAAGAAATTGGACTTACACTTATGTTTTCCTGACTCCAAGGCTGGCTATCCATCCACTATGAAGAGAAGAATACTTTTGTCTGGCTATTATAATCATTTCTTGGGTTTAAAAAAAGTAATTAAAAATTATACCATCTATATATTATTTGGCATACCTGTCTTCCCACCTTTGGATAAAATTTCTACAGTAATACAAAAGTACCAGGAAATAGGGGCAGCCAGGTGGCTCAGTGAGTAAGAGCTCTAGCCCCAGTGTCGGGATGACCTGGGGATCAAATCTGGGCTCCAATACTTAGCACCACACCCAGAAATAACTGGCCGTGTAACTTGAGCAAGTTACTAAACCCCGATTGCTTAAAAAAATAAAGTACCAGGAAATGATACACTAAGTAAAAAAAATATTATCAAATATAATATGTTAGAGTTCTAGGAGTTTCCAAAGCACAGGTGAAATGCAAATGACCATTAACCATTAGTCCACCTGCAATAAATGACTAAAAAAAAAATGTACTTAGATTGTTTGGTGATTACAGTACAGGTGAAGGGCTGTGCAAGGCTAGGGATGAGCAAGCTGATCAATGAGACACTATCGGAAAGTACCATTTCTCTAACCAGCCTCATGTAGAGCCCTTTTGAATGCATTCTGCTATTTTGAATGGGCTATGGTGACTTTTAAGAGTCCCACGTGAAACTCAAAAGAAATCAGTCAACCCTTGCTTCTTATATAATTGGGGTAAACCACTACAATGTCAAGCCCACCTCCTCAAGTCCCATAGGCATTTAAACTGCTGCTGTTTCCACCACTCTCCAACAAATGACAGTAGGGTACTCCAACAACCCTTTAAGAAGATGACTGAAACTTTCAATTTAGACACTAAAAGAAGAGCTCCTGTGAGAGTCTAGGTTACTGCTATACAACTTATTGAAAGGGAAACAGTTTGGGTCAGGGTTTTATATGGCATGAGTATAAAAATATATAACTTTTCATTTGTAAGTACAATGGTTTCCATCAACTGTTTGAAGAAAAGGTTAAGAATAGTTTCCATTTATAGTTTGTATATTTAATCATAAATTGCATGTTCTTTCACTTAATATTTTGTTCTTCCAATTACATTTAAAAAGAAATATTTGTTTTTTTAAAAAATAATTTTTAGTTCTAAATCTGCCCTCACCTCCCGACCCCCACCCCGCTTCTCCAGAAGGTAAGCAATTTGAGATTGCACATTGTAGTCTCATATCAGAAGGCTACTAAGCTAAAATAGAAGACACCAAAAACATATCATTGAAGACATGTACAAAAAAAGGGTATGATTTACTAGGCTGCATTAGTCTTTCCAAAGGTAGCCCTTCCTAGGGAGTGGCTGCACAAGGAAGGCTGTGCAATGTGACCTGTCACTGTTTCCATCTCAATTGTTGTAAAAATTCTGACCTTCCCATGCCATTTTGTTAGGCTACAAAGAACAACTCCACTATGCTGGCAGTGGCTTTATGTCCTGCTGCTTCTCGCATTAATATCCTGTTACTGGAACCCTTTTTACATCACCCTTACAGCTCTGGGTGATATTTGACACCTGTGTCAAAAAGTCCTATGGCTTTATAAGGAGCATGCTGAATTCTTTCCCACTGCCAAATGGGCTAGTTTAAACACTGAAATGTATTCTACTTCTCAGTTACTATATGAACTAAGCTTTCTGTTTTTGTTTTGGTGGCTGAAATAAACAAAGAAGAGAAAAGCAGCAATTATGGCCAAGATTTATGAATTAAATACCACTAACCTGTCTGCTGTGCAGGCTGTGGCAGTGCCTGGTTTGGCTGTGTGTTATAATGGACGGAAGCAACTGGGCGATACTGATGTTGAGTGGAGGGATACTGCCCTGGAGCACAGTAACACGCCGGCATCTAAAGCAGAAACATTTAGAAAAGTTACATTTTTGTATCAATACTATAATCCTTCACTACTCAATACCCAAAGGGTCACAATATGATGCATGATATGGAGAAGAAATATAATTCTACTATTTGAATACTAGAGAAACAATTCTCAAAACTTTAAAAATGTTCTTATAATTCTTACCTCCCCCATTTTTTTGGCCTTTCTGATGCATAACTAAAAGTCCCAAAACCTAAGTTAAATGACTTTATCTCTCCCTAAGAACATTTTTTTTCATTTTTCAAACATTTTATTAACTTCTGATTTACATCATTCATTTCCTCCAGATTTTGAGTCACAAATTTTCTCCCCGTTTTTCCCCTACCCACCACCCCAAAACAGCAGTCCCACAGGATATCCCCTCCTCCAATCTCTCTGAGAACAATTTAAACCAATTCTAGATTTCTTTTGAGCTAATCTGACCTAACTCTCCAGTATATTTTTTAAGGTAAGAAACAATGAAGAGGTCCTTGGGTTCCTCTCCAGGACTTATATCTTTCATGAATAAGCCCTAGGAATTCTTTTTTTTTGGAGGGGGGAAGGCAGGGCAACTGGGGTTAAGTGACTTGCCCAAGGTCACACAGGTAGTAAGTGTTAAGTGTCTGAGGTGGGATTTGAACTCAAGATCCACCTGACTCTAGGACTGGTGCTCTATTCACTGAGCCACCTAGCTGCCCCTGCCCTAGGAATTTTTTTTTTTAAAGCAATTGGGGTTAAGTAACTTGCCCAAGATTACATGGCCAGTTATTTTGTGTGGGTATTAAGTATCTGAGGCCAGAATCGTTCCCAGGTCCTCCCGACTCCAGGGCCGGCGCTCTTACTCACTGCACTACCTAGCCGCCTCGCCTATGAATTCTTGATTAGTGTCAAAGGGACTTAGCTGAAATGGCTGCTGGTCTAGGCTTCATGGGACAATTGTAGACTACATTTTGCATGACTAGGTTATGACCGGCTGAATGAATAAGCATTTATTAAGTGCTTATGACATGGCAAGCATTTTACTAAGCACTAAGGATACAAATAGAAAAACAGTCCTGGCTCTTAAGGAACTCACATATTGAGGAAGGCAACACATAAAAAAGAATGCATCTCTGGAGTAGACAGGAAAATCTGGAAGGCTTAAGGATTCAATGGCAAGGTTGATGGCAAGCTTCAGGGGTTATGACAGAATGGTCATAAAGCCAATGTTTAAATTCCCCTTAATAATGTGTCTATATGTGAAATAAGCAAGGAAAGGAAAACCATGTACCAAATCTTTTCTCATTCAGAATAATTTTGAGATCAAATAAGTTGAAATTGCTTTTAAATAGTTTGAATCAATAAATTCAGTCAAATATCTGTTTTTTAGACACAGATGTATACAAGTGATTATGAAGTAACAAACATGGAATTTATCTCTTTCCTCATTATATACTACAATATATATGACAAAAAGATGTATTTCCTAATTCCCATATAATGACAAAGAGAAGGGACTGAGTCATGTATACGTTTCATTATATCTAAATAACAAAGTAAAGATACGGATATATAACTGAACAAATTAGCTAATTAGAGCTCTTAACCCTTTTTTTTGTATTAAAGGCCTCTTTGGCATTCTGACGAAGCCTACGGACCCCTTCTCAGAATAATGTTTATAAATGCATAAAATATAATATGTAAGATTACAAAGGAAACTAATTATACTGAGATGTTATTAAATTTTTTTTTTAAAAACCAAATTCATCCCCAGGTTAAGAACCCCTTAAAAAAGAAGAGTCACGCTTACTCCAAGAATGTTGTCTTTCTCCCTGGAATGCATTTTTTTGGTAGCATTATTCACTTTCCTAGGAAGTAACAATTAAGCTAATGTTTTAACTCCATTTCAGAAAGTTTTTATATTACCTAAAACATGTTTGGCTATATCTAAACAAACTATTCTTTATCTTGCGCATGATAGTTGGTTAGAGAGGGAAAACAAACCTGTGCCTGAGGCGTGGGTTGCTGCACATATCCTGGTTGTTGGAGCATCTGCTGGTTTACAGGATGGCCAGAGGCAGAATAGGCGGTAGTAGCGATTGGTTGGCTAGGTGGGAGGGGTGGCGCTGAAGGAGGGGCTGGTGCCATTATATATCCAGACTGCTGTGATGGCTGAAGGACAACAGTAGATTGGAACATAGTGGCATGAGGGTCAGGAGCATCAGCAGATGGCTGGCGGACAAGACTCATATGGCTAAACTGGGATCCAAGGTTGTCCTGCTATAGGGAAGAGATTAGAATGTATTAAAATAATCATATGCATTCTGATGATATAAAAAATTCTAAATACATTCGTTTTGAGGAATTGATTATATGAACATTTTGTAACAAATAAAGCATGCTCCTATCCAGTGATTATGTATGAGTGCAACACTAGAAAAATGAAAGGAAAAGGAAAAGTCTAAGACAGGATTAAAGTAATTTAGTACTTGTACTTATTTTTTTAATGTGTTTAGAATAAGATGAATAGTAAAACAAATGTAGAAAACAAAAGCCTTTAATATTTGAAATTAAAGAAAACTTTTTCAGCAGTAGACCTAAATGAAGCCCTAAGAGTAAGACAAATGATTATGATAGGATTTGCAATTTAAATTATAGTGGCATTTGAAGCAACGACTTCAAAGGCCAGGGGAAGGTATATTATTTGGCTAGGCATGAAGTATTTTTTAACTTAAAATCCATGTGCATAATTTTCTCTTCAGCATCCTGATGTAAGCCTCCATGCCAAAATTTAAAAAAAAAAAGCTCGATGAAGTTTTAGCTATTATTTTCTTAAATATCTGTAAGGTTCCTTCTGAAGTTAAATAATTTACAACCCTATAGTATTTCTTTATAACACACTATAGTGACTTAAAGCTATGGACAAGGTCCTTACCATTAGTAACTTTCAAGATAAAGACACTTTCTATTTCTGCCTTTTGTAGCAGTAGAAACCACTTGGTGCAGAAGCTGCACATCATCTAACAAGTGTTTCATTGAATGACTTATTTAAAGATTAGAACACAGCTGAACTTGTTGCCTTCAAAACAGAAGTGAAATATACAAATGGGGGTCCATCCTGCCAAGGTAGAATATGGCAATAAGCATATTTCTACTACTGAAGACAACTTTGAAAACAAGTTGACACTAAAAAGATGACTTAAAAACCATTAAGCTGAAGGGGAAATAATCAAAAGATAAAAATCATGATCTATATATTTGGGGTGAATGGAAGGAAGATTGGCAAGGGAAATTCTGTATTTAGCAACTAAGTCTGATTATGGGAAATGAGTTTTACCAGTACACTGTTGGTGGAGCTGTGAATTGGTCCAGTCATTCTGGAAAGCAATTTGGGACTATATTAATGTCACCTCTTAAAATATTTTTGGAATGTTTCCTATGATTATTACCAACCTTCAGAGTTTTTGGCATACCCTTTGTAAAAGCCTCAATAGTTTTAGCAAATCATCACTTGAGAGTGGATCAGATTAAAAAAATAATAAACTTGGAGACAAGTGTAATAAAATAAGCCAGGTGCTTAAGCTGGGCAATATCTGCTTTGGGGAAAAAATGTATAATCATTAAAGTAATGAAAATGACTTTGTTATATAGCTTAAGAGAGTTGCATGTGAAGAGTCCTAAAAACATTCTGAACAATGATAGCATTTTACAGAATAATTAGATAGGCTTCTAAGGTGCCTTAAAAGGTCAACAGCTATGTGGAAGTATAAGCTCAAACCTGTTGACTTAAAAAAAAAATCAGTCTAGAGGCAGCTAGGTGGTACAGTGAATAGAACACAGGCCCTGGAGTCAGGAGGACCTGAGTTCAAATCCGGCCTCAGACACTTGACACACTTGCTAGCTGTGTGACCTTGGGCAAGTCACTTAACCCCAATTGCTTTGCCTTGCCCTGTAAAAAAAAAAATCAGTCTCTAAATCATCATTCCTATTTTGTACATCTAGAATTACCTATGTCTATGGCTTAACATGGGCTGATGCTTCTCAGAACAATGTCCCACAGAAACATGAGCTATAGTTACTCTGAGTACGTTCTATCAACACTATAAAAGAGGTCAATGGAGATATCCAAGTCCCAAACCAGAAGAAATCTACAATTTTAATCACAACATAAGACTGTTAGTGCCACGATTGGGAACAAAGCTAACATCTGGGAGGAAATAATTTGGAAGTGTTATTTTATGAGAAGGCTAGAAAAGTCTAGATCGAAAGTAAACAGTGACAAAGTGATTAATGCTGTATTTTAAATACTTCAATTTTGTTCTATAAGGGATATGGATATTCCCTAAAGCTCACATATGTATCCTTTAGTCAAAAAAATGAGAAGGCACCTTTGTTTCATGCTAATAACACAGAAGAAACATACACTGGCGTTCATCACACATTCACCCACAAAAAGAATGCAGGAGGTGAGTAGAAGATAAAATACCACAGTATATTGCTGGGTAGGTGAGACTGGCAGGAGCGGGGATGGGTAAGGGACTGTAGAGTACTGAACAGGCTGTGAAGAAGACTGCAGAGGCCGAGTAGGCTGAAGAAGTAACAGGTTTACAAAAAGTGTTAATAATGTCAGAGTAAAATAAGTGCATAAAATGGAAAGTTACAATCTTTTACAATAATTTAAAATAATTACAACTTTTCAAATCACTACTGACAATATAAAAGGCAAAACACAATACTAAGTGAAAAAATGCTACCCAGTAAAAACTTCAGGGAATAATATACAACTTCCCCAAAGTCTTAATACTTATTATAGAAGTAGGCTATTTTATCATAATAAAAATATTTCTAAGACTCTCAGTTCATTTTACTCAATAAGCAATAGAATTTAACTGAAATACGTAATTTATTTAGTAACTTTAAGTTCTCTTTGTTAAATATCATTTTTGGTTTCAAATATTAAGAGAAAAATTACTTATTCTTAATCCTTGCCCTGTGGGAGGGGGCTTTTAATTGAGTCACATAATTAAAAAAAATTACAGCTCCTATTCTTAACACAAAATTGGTGAAAACTATTTAATAGCTTGGGAAAAAACACCTGGGTTGGGATAACTCTACATTCTAAAGTAGCAATAATTTTAAGTATTACTCTCTTTCATATAACAAATGTAGTGTGACATGTTAAGAAAACAGGCAAACTAGGTAATTATGATAAAAAAAAAATCCTCACCATTTCTAAAGCATGTGGAACATCTTCAAAGAATACCAGACTGTACTTTGCCCACCTTATATTTAACCAGTATCTTCCCAAAACTTGAAAGTATGCATATGTTACTAATCATGCTATCAATTTTACAGACCAAAAAATGAGACTGAGGCAAGTTAAAAAACTTGGCAAAGACTAAATCTAAGGAGCATAATTTCTGGTTTAGTATTCTTTCCACAAGAATACCATAGGTAAAAAACCCTACTCTTAGTTGAAAAATGCATACATGGAATCTCTCTCCTCTGGAAGACACATCCCTAAAGACAGTGCTTAAAAGAAATCCATAATGAACAAGTTCAAGAAAAGTGGTTAAAAGAACCATTTTAAAAAAGAAAAAGTTATCTCAAGATGATCATAAGCACAAAAAAAGAAATAAATGGGAGGTGGGTGGGGTGGAGCAGCTAGGTAGTTCAGTGAATAGAGTGAGCACTGGCCCTGGAGTCAGGAGGACCAGAGTTCAAATGTGGCCACAGACACTTGACACACTTATTAGCTGTGTGACATTGGGCAAGTCACTTAACCCCAATTGCCTTGCCTTCCCCCCTCCAAATAAATGAATAAATAAATAGGTGAAATATATTTTTGCTACAGAAGCAATACACTAAAAATATGTAAACAAAAACTAACATAACCTCTTCCCACCACTCCAAAACCAACAAACTACTGAGCAGGTTCTCAGAATCATTTTCAATTAAAGTGAAAGGCAGTCTAGCTATGAAACTACAACCAAAATATGAACACTTTGCTGAAGTACCTGGAGAAAAGTACTTGGCTATCCTACAAATTTCTGAGATGGAAAAAAAAAGGATGACAATATCCCTCAGACTGAATTAAATGCCTGACTTCTAATGTAAGTGTAGGCTGCTTAAAGTGATCTTAACTTGGACATCCATTTAGGCATAACTTTTTCCCAAACTTCCTGACCTATTGTACTAACACCAGATGAAACAATGCTTTAGTTTTTTGGTGATAAAAAAATAAAAAAGACATTTAATAAAAAGATGTTAACACATAAGCGTGAATTTGAAGTCTCTCTAGTTTCAAATACTAATGAGAAAATTGTTGGCTGAATGTGTTTGAGTGATGAAAGAAAAATTCTGACATCACTTAGAAGCAGTAATACTTTATCCTTTTCCACCTGACTTTACACTTAGAAGTAGTCTCCTTACCTTGGGCAGTATTATTTGAACAAATATTAAGTGTGGCTCATCTAAAACCTTTAGAATTTGTAGGACTGCTAGATATGGCTCTATGACTGTCTAACTAACTTCATACTTTGTGAAACACTTGATGTCACATGAGGAAAGCCTGCTACAGATTTCACGGCACACCATGGCTTCATTTACATTGTGGCTCTTTAATATATCTGTTCTCTGACTAAACTGCTTAACTTGATATATAGGACTATAAGTTGTTTCTATGGCAATTAATGGTTATGCCTTAGAGATAAGGACTAAACATGAACTACAAAAGAATCAAACTCTAGTTTCTTAAAGTTTCTTGCTGGCTTTTAACTCTTCAGCAAATGCTGAGAAATGCACAAATCCAGAAAAGGTAAAAAGCTGTCCCCTAAACCTCCTAATACAATGCTAATGTTGTTTTAAAGGTATGCTAAATCATTGAAAATATTGTTTAAAATACTTTTTGGAATTTATCATTCGTTTGGTCTGGCACACTGAAAAAAATGACTGCATGTTACCAAAGTCACAGGTAAATTCCTCTGATACAGGGAGAAGCATAGGGCAACTGATAGCCCTAAAGTAACAGGGCTGGTCTAGTTCATGATGTTGTTTGCACCTATTATTATGTAATAACTGTATAATCGGGGGCAGCTAGGAGGTGCAGTGAGTAGAGCACTGGCTCTGGAGTCAGGAGGACCTGAGTTCAAATTTGGCTTTAGACACTTGACGCTTACTAGCCATGTGACCTTGGGCAAGTCATTAACCCCAATGGCCCTGCCCTTCCCCCTCTAAAAAGAAAAAAAACCTGAGAAAGTATAGTTTCAGGAAAGCTTATTAAATGACTTAAGAGCTGAAATAACTATATATTCTAGAACTATCAGTCTTTGTTAACAGTACAATAGCTTTTGGTGCCTTTTACAATATTCAACCTAACTTTCAAACTGCCGAAATAAACTTCTCTAGCTATTCTGATTTAAATAAAAAGCCTAAAAATCCTGTATTAACTTTTATAGTATAAAAATTAATTTATTTAAAATGTAATTAGCTCTTTCCTACAGGCAAAAGGAAATAAAGTATTACTGGGTTTATTAAAAGACAAACAAACAAACAAACAAACAAACAAACAACCTAAAATTAGTTAATTTGGATCTAAACTAGAACATGTCAGATATTGCAGATTTGGTACAATTCTACCAAACTCTCCCTGACAAAGGACATATGATATTTTAGTGACAGAGCAAAAGAACAGTAGAGTTATTTCTATAAGTCAAGTTCTACAAAGGTGTTTTTATGAAATAAAATTTTCATTTGTGTTCCATTAGCCTTAAAGTATCTGGACTTGGAAAATTAGTTAGAGAGCCTTTGGGAATTAAAATTAACAGAATTTCTAAGCCTGTGCAAATGGGTTGTGTGGTAGTGAACAAGGATGACTTCTTATGGGGAACTGAGCAACTCAACTCAGTTTCTTCTAAGTGCTTAATATATTGAATTACAGTAGCAAACTGCTCACTTGTGCTTTCAATTCAGCTCTATCTTTGTTATCTTTTCTTCTCCCTTGCTGGCACTGTGGAATAGAGGTTAAATATTTGCTGGGGAGACGGATAAAAAAATACTCTTACTTTATACTACTTCACAAGTATTTAGCTGAGGAGTCCTGAAAGTTTTAAAGCTTAGTTTCCCTGAGAGTGATGGGAGATAGTTTACAAGTAAATCTGCGATGTGAGCAACTTTTATGAAGGAGAAAATGGTCCCATAATTAATTGGGTAGAAAGTCTTTGCAATACATTAAGTATTGAAATGGAAATAAGGGGTCTTCCAGAAAAGAGACAGAGGATTAAGGTTCTAGGAAACCCTCACTTTCACCCACTTAAAGTTAATGAATCTATTCCCAGACTAACCAAAGGAAGGTAAACATGACATCATGTAATCTAGGATATGTGCACCTGTGATATAATGTGATTGGCTGCTTGCTGTTGAGGTGGCTGGGGAGGAGGAGGTTGCTGTGGAGGTCCAGGCACTTGAGTTCTAACAGGCTGTTGAGTCATGGGAGGGTTATACACAACTGGACTGCCGTCAGGATTTATAAAGGGCTGACCTAAAAAAGGAGGAGAAAAATATCTTATATTGGAAAAAGACTTAACAAATACCAAGTATATTTTCTACAACATACTGCTATCTTGGGAAAAAAAATAATTTCAAAAGGTAAATGCTATACTGAAAGAGATATTATCACATTTATAATCCATTCAGCATGCAGAGAATGGCAAAATCATTGATACAATCAAGTCCATATTGTATTTAAATTAAACATAATTAAATTATGATTATTAAAAAGACAAAGAATACCTAAACTTATTTGAAGTTGTTTACACGAAATTATCAAAACTTATTTTTAAAGCTAACTAAAAAAAACCACACAAACTACCCCAAACTTCTTCTCTATGTTGCCTTTCCAATCTATTATTTAAACCTTTAACTGGGATGTTAAGTTATTCAGTAGTTAATTAAGAGTAGCACTCACAACACAATTTCACAAAACCAATAAACAAAATGCTACATAGTAAGTACACCCAAAACTTCAAAATCACTTTGATTTTCCTAAAGAAACATTGTGAACTTCTTGGCAATGACCATAAACATAATAAAACGTGTACCAATTTAAAGGCACAGTGCCTTTCATAATATGACAAAAAAAAGTCAAGGAGTGTGCATTCTACTAAGAATATTCAGCATCCCTCTTAGATAAAGAGAAGTACTCCTAAAACCCTTCTAGGTAAACTCTCAAGGCTTTCTTTCTTGGTCCCAGATACAGCTGGAGACGTTTCAACTTTGGTTCTCTTCTGCTACTTCATTTATTGCTGATGAAAAAGAGGCACAGTTTAAACACCCTACATTAGCCAAAGCAAATATGGGGAAGAAACCCAATGTTCAGTTCGAGGTTTGGCACCTACTGAAGTAGATCCTTTGGAAAAGGTTATTGTGTGACTTTCTTACTGAATGTATCCACCAATTAGGAAAAATAGAGAACACAGATAATTATGATGAGTAACTTTGTAGTTTCATTTTATTTCCCATAAAGGAGGTTTCATTTTATGGGGAGGAAAAATCAGTGCTGTTGGATAGAGATTAAGGTTTACATTAAAGTAACAGATGCCATGTATTAGAGAAGAAAAATTCTCTGTAAGGAAATAATTCCTTTTTGGTCTCTAGCTTCACTATTGAATTTTTTTTTTTGGAATAAGAAATGTACAGATGAATAATAATAGCTATTGTTTCTGAAGATCTGCTGAATCGGTTTTAGCTTCCAGATTTTCTAGAAAATTTCACTAGTAGTCTCAGCTGTGCACATGATAGAAGATATTCTCATAGTATAGGAAAGTCACCTTCAGAGAAGGGTACGTTTTAACTGGGTACATGTTAACATACTATTTTTATTTGATAAAATTTATTTATAATCCAAGTACTATAAAATAATACTCTTTTACATTCACCTAGCAAGACATTTGACCATTCTTTCTTTCTTTTTGGAGGGGGGAGGGCAGGACAATTGGGGTTAAGTGACTTGCCCAAGGTCACATGACTAATGCTAAGTGTCTGAGATCAGATTTGAACTCAGGTCCTCCTGACGCCAGGGCTGGTGCTCTATTCACTGTGCCACCTAGCCGCCCCCCAAGACCATTATTTCTTGAAAGCAAAAAAAAAAATAGTAGACATTAAAGACAAAGGAAATATACTTATTTATACACTACTTATAATTTTTATTTAGTAGATCAATTTGTATATATTTTATTTCCTTATTGGTTATTCCATAAGGGCTGTCTTCTTTTGTACTTTTCTACTCCCAAAAGTCTCTAGAATAGTGTTGTTTGCACATTAAATATTCACTAATTGAAATAAATTTTAAAACAAACTAATACCTTAGTCACATATAAGCATAAGGTTCTAAAAGATGGAGGTGGGGATTAATGAATTATGTGTAGGGCTTCGCAAAACCCCTTAATTATGTCATTCTTGGAAAGTAGCATATGTGTCAGTTAAGTATAGCTATAAGAGAATGATAATATCACTACCACTTAGAAGACTTCATAGTAATTTAAGAAGAATGGCAGGGGCGGCCAGGTAGCACAGTGAGTAAGAGCACTGACTCCAGTGTTGGGATGACATGTGGATGGAATCCGGGCTCAGACACTTATTACCCACCCAGAAACACCTGGCTGTGTAACCTTGAGCAAGTTACTTAACCCCAATTGCCTAGGGGCGGCCAGGTGGCTCAGAGAGTAACATCACCAGCTCCAGTGTCAGGATGACCTGGGGATCAAATCCGGGCTCAGATACTTAAGCCCACACCCAGAAATAACTGGCCGTGTAACCTTGAGCAAGTTACTTAACCCTGATTGAAAAAAAAAAAAAGAATGGCAGTTAATTATACATATTTCTGTATATACTTTTGAGAATTTTGTCTGGAGAAAAAAGGTACTTTGGGAACAAACTAAATTTAGTCATATTTTATCTAAGGCACTTTTGTTTATTCCTAGGGTACAACTTACTCCTCCTACTCTGACTTAAACCATCATTCAGACTAGAACAAGGAGATGCCATGAAGTTCACATTGGAAAAAAATACTATTATATACATTTTAACTTTTTATAAAAAAAAAATATCAACGTCTTAGGAGGAAATAATCCATGAAAATTGTAAAGATGGCAAAGACAAACAAAAAAAATTCATAAATGTGCTTTAATTTATAAATAACTCCTGAGTTCTTGACTAAAACATACATCCATATTTGGATACCAACCTGTTTGTGGGTTGATCAGAATACTGCCAGGTGGTATGCCTGCTGCTTCCAAGGGAAGCAGAAAGAAGCTAGTGCTAGGAGATGCAACTTGCCCACTCAGGCCACCATCAAAGGAAAGAGAATTACTAGTGCTGACAGTTGGATAGACGACAGGGGGGCCATGAGAAGGTTGGCTGAGAGCTGTAACTGGAAGAGACTGCTGGATGTGAGAAAGAGAGCCCGTGGATGACCCTACACTATTAGAAGACTCAGAACCTAGGAAAGGAGTAATGAGAAATTGATTTTTTATTTAGATACAGAAATATCAAAATCATTTAAAAATGCAGACTTTAAAAATTTATCATATACATATATCATAACACGCAGTTACCATAATAAAAACTACAGGTTCTTTTGGATGGTCTGTTAAATTACAGTCTTTTCTTGAGCAAGTTTATTATAGTAAATAGACTATAGAAGCTATTTACAATAATAAACTTACATAGCCAAAGCATGCAATTCAAGCAATCTGCTAATGAAACCATCCAACAGCCAAAAAGCACATCAAACCAATCTCCAAAACATAAATTCAAATAGTTTACCTTTTAGACAAACACCAAGGGAATGTATAGATTAGAATTCCTTTTGTAATAAAAAGCATAACATATTCAAGGGCATAAGAACTTGTATTTGAAATCTCTTTATGTAATCCAGAACAAAGAAAGACCGAGTTAAATGACATTATACATTCTTGCAGATAATTTTAAGTTACTCTCTAAGAAATGCATTTGGAATTCACATCATCTCCAATCATAAAGTCAACTCTCCAATTTTCCATGAAAATAGTGGACAGGAATGACATAAAAAATGAAGTTCATAGAAATAGTAAATAAATCGTATTAATCGTTAGTTTTAACTTTTCCACAATGAAGTTCTGAGCAAACTGCTAAACTAATTCAATTGAGTTTCAACAATTTTTCTATCTTTTGTCCACTTCGTGGGTAAAAATCATCAACAAAGTAGGTAAATGGTATGCAACTGGATGAGAAAATTGAAATGGCTGTGGATGATCAGTCTCTAAATAAGTGAAAGTTGACTCAGTACATGGAGTGTATTTTCTGGATAGTGGCATAATAATTATATAAATTAGAATTTGCAGGGTAGGAACAATGACATAAAACTAGAAGAATCTCAAAGGTTGCGTCTAACCCTTACATTTTACAGAGAAGGAAACTGAGATTCAGAGTTACATAGGTGGGGAGTGGCAAAGCTAGGATTTGAATCCAAGTGTCTGCTCCCAAATGTAGTGCATTTTCAGAACCCCACACCAAATCCAGTACTCTTATAACTACACCATGAAATAATTATAGTTGTTTAAACTATTACAATCAAGTCACATTTATTAAGTGGTGATTTTGATATTAAAAATAGTTTTCCCCTTTAATGAAAAAAATTAAACTGTTTTTTCTTCTGAAATAAAAAACAGAAATTAGTTCCACAAAACACAGCATTTTCAGGGTTTATTTGCCAGTAATTTATTTATTTTATTTGCCAGTTCAAATTGTGATGGATTTTTTGGCTAGCGTGTATTTATTGTATAAGTAGGTTTCTTATGTACAGAAACTCTTACCAATCTAAAACAGTATCTTTTCATGTACTCTACCATTAATGTATTTTTATTTGTTTTCTGAAAGAAGAACTGGCAAAGACAAGGTTAGAGGAAAAGTGTTTTTCACTAAAATGAGCAATTTACAGTAACGACAAAGTCAGGTTTTAGAAAAATTTTGTTGTCTTCAAACATACAGGTCTACCTCAGATCTTCAGCTCCAGAACTTCATGTCTAGTCTAAACTGAATATCTGTTCAACACAGAATGATAGTTCTAACTTTTATAGAAATTTTACTTCAAGAATAAAGGCACACAAAGTACTTGACAGGTATGTGACTCAACCAAGTTGGAAGACAAAAAATAGAGAGGGAAAATGGTTCTGAGTCAATGTATTGTTAAAAAAAAAAGGGGGGGGGGAGGAGAAATATTGTTAGACTGCTTTGGTCATTTAGAATCTCACAAATTCTAGCCTGGTATTAAATCCTTACTTTCTATGTACCCCAAGAAAACACACAATAGTTTTCAACAGCCTTTACTCATTTCAATTTAGATGAAGAAAGACACTATAGTAAAAACCCAAACAATTTTCAGGGATCACTGGAAAACTGGAAAAAAAAAAGAATACTACCAATATTTTCGTTCAGTTGTTTCAATGTTTGACTCTCTGTAGCCTTATTAGGGTACTCTTGGCAAAGATAGTAGAGTGGTTTGCTATTTCCTTCTTCTGCTCATCTTACAGATGAGGAAACTGAGGCAAACAGGGGTCACTGACTTGCCCAGGGTCACACAGCTAATAAGTGCTCGAGGCAGGATTTGAACTTGGGTTCTCCAGGTTCCAGGCCTTATGCTCTTATCAGCTGTACCACTGAGCTGCCCCACTACCAATATGGTCAATATCCTATATTCTGGCTGAACTCAGGCAAGGGGGATGAATTTTCAAAGAAGTTTAACTCATTTCTTAAAATTAGATCATCTAAAACTTTTTATTTTGAAAAATATTTTAGAATCTGCCCGTGGCATATGGAAAGAATTACTGCTTTTAGGGACATTTACACACTACAACTATACACAATAAGCCAAGACAGTAAATTACCAAGAAGGTTAGTATTTTGCTCCATAACTCTTTGGAGGTATTCATACCTGTTTTTGAAAGTCTGCCTATGCTTTTGCTGCTTCCAGAGCTGTCCCCTCTTGTCAGAACCGAAATTCCACTGAAGCTGCTGGCTTTGGTTACAGCTGGCTTCAAATTGCGGAGGGAACTATCAGAGTCTGTGCTGCTCCAGGGACGGGGCTCAGAGCACCTCAGCTCATTCTCAGTGCTGCTCTGATGGCTGGTGGCTGATCTTCCAGATGCTTCTTTATTGACTCTGGAATTTGGAAAATGAACTCTGAAAACACATGGGGCTTTTGAAAATGTAGGAAAAGGACGGCAAAACGCATGTGGGGGATTTTAAGGAGTATTTTAAACAAGTGTCAAGTACCTAAATATCTGGCGTCTTTGCTGTGTGCTATTTGGTTCCTCCTCTTGGATTCTGTTGAAATTTTAAGAAGACATTAATTGATTGCTATCAGCAGAACTCTGATAATGATAAAATGAAAGCAAAAATCTACTTACCTTTTGTCAGTAAGATAGCTCTCTGGGGAACACAGGGACTATAAAGAAAGGACAAACATGAAATGCTGAATTATGGTCAACTACATACTGTATCTATAAAGGAAAAAAACCTCATAGATAACAAAGAAACATTCAATTTTTGAAGCTTTTGCCCAATAGTAGTGGTGAAGGTATAAAAGGGTTCTACGAGTGAATAATCAACACAACTTTCAACATTTCGAATCATTAAGTTTATGTTTAGTTTACGCACATCTTGGGCAAATATTCTATCTCTAGCTCTCTGATATTCTTCTTCTCGCTCTTCTATAGATTTGCTTCTTCTGTCATCTTTTAATCGTATTCTCATCTAAATGGAAAAAAAAAACCAGCAGAGAATATTTACACTGCAAAAATGAATGAATGCCACAGTCAGAAAAACGTTCTAATTATAGTTACCTGATTATCATCTTTGTCTAAACTAGAGTTATCTCTTTTGAGGATATAACGTTTCTGAAAGTCTTCACCTTTATCATCCTTGATATGATCGTTAAATTTCTGATCTGGTCTAAAAAAGAAAAGAACAAAAAACATGACAATGCAGGTTAGCACTTGACAAAAAAACTTATCTTACAGACTACTTTTTACAAAGACTTGCTATCTATAATCTTTATTTCTACAATTTGTACTCTATGAGATTCTGGGTTGCAGTAGAAAATTGTTGTTCCAAAAGTTAAAATTGTGAACAGCTGTAATGGTTTGACAGAAAGGGCATATATGTCATTGAGGATTCACAGAGGTTGAATGACCTATCTTTCATTTCTACCTGAGATAATCTTTTTCTACTCTCCCCCAACAAAGATATAAAGAAAGTTCTTAGTAAACTCTAAGGCACCATATAAGTGTGAAAATTATTATTCCAACACAAAACCAATAGTCTTATAAAAGACTAAATAAGAAAACTTATTAAATGAAACATACGAATATAAACTAAATGAGTGAAAATTGTAAAAAGATTTAGTTGGACAACTGGAGTAAGGGACAAATCTTAATATAAACATGTCCAGAGATGCAAAAAAAAGGTAAAAATGTTTCCTTAAGTCAATTGAGAAGAGCCATAAGTAGTTTATTTTTTAAAATACCAACTTTTTTTTTTATAGCTATAACAACAAAACCACTTTACTATTGTTAGTCATGTGATTTTTCAATACACACCTAGGGACAGGCTTATAGTTGTAGGGAGTTATAGTTTCCTCTTTCTTCATGACTCAGGGATTTTATGTTTTAGTAAATATGCTTCTAAAGAAAATAAAGTTGAACCATGTGCCTTGCAACTTCTCTAAGAGCAGCTGGATTTTCCACCCCAAGTAGCATTAGCAGGCATTTCAGCTAACCTTAAGACTGTCTTACCTCTTTCTTTTACAGGTGCCTGAATTTACTGCCCTGCAATCGCCAACTTCCCGCTCTACTGAGACATCCCAGTGTGCACTGGGTTGTTGACTTCCATAACACCACAGGTTCAACGCTGGAGCGGGGAATCTGCCTATGAGGAAAAGGCAAGTTTGTTTTTATTCATTGGAGTAGATCTCTAAGGTTTTCTGTTTTAAAACCTCCTTTATATCCCAGAAGATATAAAATAAGAATACAGTGTAACTTCAATGATTTGAAATTTCAACTATCCACAAGTATGTCAATGTTCTACACGACTAGAAATGCATGATAAAAAATTTTGAATGAGTTAAATTTATTTTTGGTCTCAAATTTAAAAACCCCAAAACTTTCTAACATGACTTATGACATTCAAATGAATGAGGTTACACTGTATTGAAAACCTTAGAGAATCATTAGTCTAAAGGTTAGTCAAAATGCCTGCTAATGAAGATGTAGTTGGGCATCCCGCAACTTTTAGTAAAGTTGGAAGGTATTGGTTAAAACAATTGTGGTTCACCTTAATGTGACAGCTCTTCAAGCTTATTCCCCTAACTCAATTCATATTCTTTCTGGGTTTGGACATGACTGTAGTTCCTAAATGATTGAGGTACAAAAGAGTAGTTGGGGAATAGGCAGGAAAAGCAATATATTTAAACAAAGCTAAAATACTTAGGTTCTAAAGCAAAAAGGAACACCTTTCAAAGCCATCCATACTTTGTCAGTTTAGTTCTAATCGTGTTATGATTATTAAAAACAATGTACGATGATTTTTATAAAATTTAATCCATACTTATCATAGATAAAGGACTTATTATAAAGTGAAAAATTAATTTTCAAAACCCTAATTCAGTACTAGGTCAATAGCTTGAGGGGGCTATAAAGAAATATAATATAACCATGGGTCCTGAAATAAAGGATTCATTTTAGGGGAAACAATTTAGAAAATAATCAGTGTTTTTAATACTTCTTCAAACCTATTGATTCTTACTACCATAAGATAGATGACTGCCAGCTAGATAACCTGGTAGGATACTGCTAAGGACTCAAGTTTGTTAAGACAACCAAAAAGATGTTTACTGGGCCAGTCTTACATATGGTCAGTCTGAGAGGGTGACATAATTGAAAGAGACCTAGAAGAGTAGCTCTTTCTTTAAAATATCAATACTCCCTGGCTGCCATTATAGTGATTTTGTTGAACTTTCCTGGGAATTCAAGGATTTTCCTTGTTTAAGAGTTCACCTTATTCTTAAAATACAAATGCCAGTCATAAAAAGATAAAGCTTAATTTATAATTATAAACTACTGAGGAATAACACCTTAGAAATGATGAACAACAATAATTTGGAAATGTGGAGGAAAAGACTTGAGCTAGTGATGGATATGAGGGGTATCATGGAAGCAGGAGGAAGGATGGGCAAGAATGAAAGAGCAGGATATGAAAAACAGATTTTGCCCCCTTGATATTTCTGCCTTAGTGTGTCTGTCTTACATATGCTGCTGTATTCCAATACCTCTGATTCTGGATACCAGGAGTAAAAGAAAATGGCCTCTACTGGAGAGTCCTTGTGCATTTTTTCATTATCTACCATGCTTTACAAAGCAACTTCAAAGATATTAATCCATCACATAAATTTTTCATTCATCTGCCACATTTCAGCTCAGGTTGGAACAATTTGTAATGGTGAAATAAGTGATTTTTTGCTATTACTATAAAAGGTTATTTAAATGCTAAATCAACTAAACTGATAAAGCACTAGGAGAGGCTTATGCGAAAGGTGCTATAGGAAGAATTATTCCAGCAATATGCATAAAAACATTTTTCCAAATACACACAGAGAAACAGAAAGAGAGACACACTCTTTTAGCACTTACATTCTTGTATTGCTAGTTTTGTTCACTATGACTGACTTCCCACTCTGATCAACATTGTGGTCCAATCCAAAGTAAGCAGCTACTCTATGTAATAGCATCCTATGGTAAGATGTCATTGGGGGGAATTTTTTTCTTGGAGATCTAGAAATAAAAAACAAAAGTAAGTTTAGCAAAATGATAAAATTGGTGTTGGAAATTTGGTTTCTTTTAAAATTTCAGAACTTACTCATTATTACCAATGAAATCTAAAATTTCCTGTTCTAATTTCAGCAGCATCATTCTGTCCCTGAAAAACAAAACAGAACAATTTTCATATGAAACCTAAAACTGAAGCAATCATAAATATCACTGAATTTTTTAAAGCTACATGGTTGACACATTTTCTTCTAAGAAATGAATTCTGGGGTTTGATCACCACAGGATTCCACAGCACTGGCCAGTTTTTCTAAAACAGTCATCTTTTAAAGAATGAAAACCTTAAGTTTTATTAATTTATTAGACAGCCTTGTACCACAGGAAGGTTGCAATGAGGCAGAGATAGGATATAAAATTTTCTCTTGCTTCTATGGCTAGGTAAAAGAAAGATGGTAAAAATAAAAATCTTTGATTATGTTTACACTGTCATCACCATGTAGTAATACCCCATGGAGCAAGAAACAGACTATGGAATGCCAAGAACAGTTCCTCAGGGAATTGAGCAGCACAGGGCAATGGCATCAGAAACATTTATTACTTTAGTTAACTGTGATGAAGGGGAAGTGAACTTGGTCCTCATTTTTATGAAACCTTTACTTTTAACACAGAGTTTTAGGTACTTTTTCTTTAAATAAAACCAAACCAAACCAAACCTAATGAGAGTCATCCTCTTTAAGCATGTAAAATAAACGAGAACCCTTGGGATCTTGCATAAACTCTTCCAGACTACTATATCAGTTAGTACTGAAACTATAACTCACTTAATGACACCCTAGTGGTCTAAAAAAGCAGTCATAGATTCCCAAAGGCCTTACTTTATGTACTGGGAATACAGCACTAGCATCTTTTTGTAGTCACTAGAAATTTCATGTATTAAGACAAATACTTAATAAAAGACTAGTAACATTAAAATTGAACATCCCCGGAAAACACTATAACTCATTCTCACTGTAATAGCAAATTTACAGAAAATTCCCAGATCAACACACACAAAACAACTCTCTCTTTTCTGCCTTTTTAGGCTATCAAAGCAAAGTTTGATTTGGTATAGAGTTAATTTTCAATAGGAGTATTTCAAAATATAAATCACAGTAAGTCATTCATCTGATCAGAAAGCATAGTTAACATACTTATTTCTATAATTGCAAAAAAGGTCTCAAATGTGTATCTCATCATTTTAGAGTGAGAAATGATCTTATATCTCACTTAAAAGTTAAGAAATGTGCTACCATTGAGGTTTATTCCTTTCTACTCTCCAACTGTTAACTTGACATTCCACTGTTAACTGAACAGTGAGAAGCAAGTTTCTCCCAAGATGACGGCTGTGAAAATATCAAGAAAAGTCAAGAAATATTTATTAAGAACCTAGTATGTGCCTAGCCTTGTGCTAAATGAAGTGCTAAGTCAATTTGTGATGCAAAATCCCAAACATAATTGTCTCCATCCCAAAACACACTCAAGTTAGGATTCTTCTTGGTGAAAAATCAAGTATGAATACCTGGTGTTTCAATCCCAAGGGAGGATATTTGGCACTTCTATCTACTTCTATGATATAGGGTATTTTATTCTCTCTCACAAGCCTGTCACAAATAATGAAGACATTTTCACAACTATAAAATCTCCTTGTTTTCTCAGGTTTTCCATTTGGCAATGGTATATTTAAAACAGTTTTCTGTGTTAGAGTCTCCAATGCAGGACAGATTAAGTTTTCCTTTGTGGGTTAAAATTTGGAAAGAATTTTGTTTTCCCCTAAGAATGAAAATGAAATCTACAAGTCCTAACAGACCTAATTCATATCCAGATCTATTACTAGATTAATTAGGGTCAGGTTTATAATTCCATTACTGCTCTAATAATTTTTTTCGTCTAGTTTCTATATGTATTTTTAAGTTTTACAAAGTTCATTTCACTGTGCTCAGTATTTTTAACATGCTAACACTTGTGATTATGGCACAGAGACTTGTCTAAGCTCACAAATGCTAATTTTACTGAAAAAAGCACCTTAATGAATAAGCTATTAACAGTTCCTGATGAACATTATCCCTTGGTATATCAAAAGTACTTTAAAACATATACACTTAAAAAAATTAAATTACTCAAAGCAAAAATTTAAAGTTAGTCATCTAGATCTATATTACCTGTTCATAAAGAAAGACTAAATAAAAATCATGAATCAGATTCCATTACAAAGTAAAGCAATGCCTGGAAGTAAATTGAGCATTATTAAAGGTGTGTCAAATATTTAGCTGCTAGGTTCAAGTAACTATTCCAGAACTAATAATTTATTAGGTGCATGAAGTGTGTATGTATGTATATTTTTGAATTTTCTGTGCCAAAGCAAAAACATCTGTCTTCTTCCTGCCCATCCAGAAGGACCCTTAGGCATCTCTCCCCAATAATAAAGAATGTAAATGAATTTTAACATTAGTCTAAACCAATTATAATTAGGATTGTTCTGCTTTTGAAAGAAGAAACTACATATCACAACAGCCAAACATTAATGACTCTGGAATTACTGAATATTTGTAATAAGCCATACTATGCTACTCTTCTATTATGCAGTAATAAAATTAAAATCAATGGTAGTAAGTAAAATAAAAGTTTAAAAATTGAAGTATTTAATCTTGGGTCCAATTTACTAAATGGAATCAAAAGGCTACTATTTATCTATACAAGATTAGTTAAGCAGAATTTCTTGGAAATACAAAATTATTTTAAAATTATGTAAATTTTTTTGGTTAGATGTGCAACTCCTAGTAGAGTTACTAATAGTCATTTGTGAGGCTTAAGAGTTTATCAGTTGCTATTGCAACAGAATCTAGAAAAAAATTTTTGTTGGTTGCTTAAAAAATATTCTTCAGATAACTTTCAATCTAAGTCATAATCATTGGACTAGATTCACTCACTTGGCCTAAAGAATGAAAAAAAAAATCAGATTTGATACTCTAATGTGGGAAATGTAAAGCAAAACTCTTTTTGATAATTTTTTTAATATTAAAAGAAAATCTATGCACTCTTATGTTACAAATGTTTTAAGGATAAAAAGACATTTTAATGCCACAAAAGTTGTAAACTTACCCAATATTACACCTTGTGGTTAAAGTTAAATCTTTAAAAAAATCGGCAGAAGCTGATAACAAACACATCCTTAAGTTAGAACCGTGAAAACTCACTATTCATGCTTAAATGGAAGATTGTTTACAAGAAAGTAGATGAATAAACCTTGTTTTTCCCCCATAAGATTTAATATTAGCTATAATTTCCTGTCTGATGTTGATATTGGTCATATTTTATATGTTAGCTATGAAATATATTCATCCTTAGGCTAATCAATCTGTAAGCATTTATTAATATTAGACACCAGGCAATTAAATATCTGTATTAATGGAGAAAAGCAGAGAGGTGGATAAACCAAAATGAATTGCTGTCTGACTTTGAAATGTTTTATGCTTACATTTACATATGGGTGGGTCTGATTTTCTAGGCATTTTGGTCTTTGGTTTAATTCTTCCTTTTTGTCCATGTTACAAGTGGATATCACCCCTTAGATAGATGCAAAACACCAAGTTATATAGAACTGTCTGTTATCTCACTCTACAAATTTGCCATTTTTCTAACTCACACCTTCTATGAGATGACAAAAATTATTTGTTTGAAAGGTCTTCCCTATTGGGCTTTGGGCTATAAATTCAAGTAAAAAAATAAACAATAACAATCCTCTACAGAAAAGGAGTATAAATCAGTATAGATGATAAATATGATTTACAATTTCAAAACAAGACTGCTCAAAAGTTAAATCTCAAAGAGGACAACGGATTGATGATATACTGGTATAGATGCAAAAATGGAATTCCACTTTAATATATTCTGAACATCTAGGATTTTAAACACTAGACAACTTAAAAATGGCAGAAATATTCTCAATTTGATCAAAATATTTACTTAAACAGTCCTTACAACAACAAACCATCTCAGAAAGAAAATCACAAAAGCATTATGTTTAAAATATAAAAGCCAATTTTAAGAAATATTTTACACTTTATAACATTACATTTTATGTAGCCGAGTATGTTATAGTAAAGTAAAATTTTGTCTCTCAATCAAATCTTAACAAAACAGAGGATTAAGTATCATGGTGAAAAATACTATTAAAATATATCTATATAATACACATATTGAACATTATCTCAGTTACAGGAAACAAACTGTTTCTACCCTCATTGAAATCTCTAGCTATACTCATAAAACTCTCAGTAGTCAAGATAGAAAAAGCAAGATTATGGTACACTAGAAGTGATTTAATTTAAACCTTTTTATTTATTTTTACCTGGGATTGTTTTTTAATGTATTTACTAAAAATTCATGTAGATCTATGCCAGTTGAATCTGTGTATTCTTGACTGGAATCTAAAAAACAACAACACAAAAACCCAGTATAAAGTTGCTTGAATTATCTTTTTGTCCTTATATACATGATGTTCATCTTAATTTTACTGGATAAAAAAAGATGTTCCTCACATAGAAAAATTGATAAACTAGGAAAGGGGAACACTAAAACTAATTTGGACCAACACAATTCTTCTTCCATATAATTTCTGCCAATATCAATTTATATAGTTACACAATCTAATCCAAAAAATAACAATTTAACATATTTTCTGAGTTTGTGAAAAATCCTAATATGTACTTACCACTCTCCTTATGCTCAACATGTTTTCCTTAAAAGAAAAATTCCAAATAATTTAGATTTGAAGATTTTTATTAAAAATGATAATGCTTAGTTCAGTTTTATTGGTGTTACTATAGACATAATTTTTGTGTAATTTAGGAACAAGAATTTTAATTGTGGAGGGAGAAAAATAATCCTAGCTTCATTCTACATTAAAAAAAAAAAGTAAAACACATTTCATTAAGGGTCTGTATACCATAACTCAATGGCCAAACTCTTTTAAAGTACTCGTGATTACTTGTTTCTTTTCAACAGGCTCAAGCTTCCAAAAGCTGACTGGGATTTTGCTAGTTAACGGTAACAATGTATATATAAAAAAAATCACATGGAAGGCACATAATAATGTTAAACCCTTCAAAACTTAATCTTGAACCAAAACCAGTAGAAAACTCTTAGGGGCTGTTTTGCAATTGAATAGCAATTAGCATAATATGAGGGCTTCAAAATATAAAAGAGTGATAGTGATAGTTAAAAGACCATTGTACATTTCTTGCAAGTGAAAAAATAAAAAGTATATAAAATTAATGACAAAGTAATAACTGAAACAGACGAAAAGTAATTAAAATCCTAAGTGGTTCTACATAATTGAAGTGGACAATACTTCTTGCTTAATTAAAAATGTCGATAAAGGTAATTATTTTGAACTCAGGTCCTCCTTAACACCGGGGCTTGTGCTCTATTTACTGTGCCACCTAGCCACCCCAAAGATAATTACTTTGTACTAAAACACACTCTTTGGATTAATTTAGTTACTTCACATTTCTTTTACAATGATTTCTCTCAGGGTCCACTAAAAAACGATTTGTTAACAAACCAAACCGCTATTTGATTTTTGTTAATCATTAACTAATATTATATGTTCTCTGCAAGTGCATCATTTTTTAGAATCATAGGTAACAGAAAATTCTAATGAATTCATCAAAAAAGATACCTTCATTTTTGCAAATAAAGTATAATCTTAGAAATTTCATTTTATACTTTTAGGGGATCATATCTCTACAATATTTCCTGAGCATTTTAAGACTTCTTTGCAAATATTTTATAAACTGGCTTGTGAATTCATCTTCTTAGATTAAAGTTTTCTTTATATAATGTTTCCTACTAGCTTGCTGATTAATGAATAAAAGACTTAGGTTCAAATTTTTAAGCTAAGTGCTAAAATTTATTTCAAGTGTTTTTGTAAGGATTTTAAAATACCCTATTCAGAAATTTAATATTTTGGGTCATATTTTTCAGAAAGGAAAATTTTTACTAATTCAGGCTGGTGCTCCTTACAATTTTTTATGCATTTGTTTCTCTTGAACTTGTACTTCTGATATTAAGATTTGTATAGTAATATTCTGAGGAAGAATGAACGAAGTATTATGTCAATTTAAATATTTCAATATGAAGACACCAAAGAGACCAGGAAACACTATCTACTACCATTATCACAATAGCTGTGGTTCTGAATGCTATGGCTATCTTCTTTGAAAAATGTTTTGTTGGATTTTGGTACAGTTAAATTATCTGCAATAATGATTTTACTACTTACATAACTCACATGGGCTTTGACCTGACATAAATACAATGCAAGTTAGAAACAAAAAAACAAAACAAAACAAAACTAGATTGCAAACCTCTTGATAACATTTTTCTGGGCAACTTATCGCCTTTTTCTGCTTCATCTTTGGAGGGTTTCTCTTCTTTTTCAAATGATTGTGTTAACTGGATCTGGATTTTCTCCTGCTGAAAGATGAGATAAGTTATTTGTTAAAAACTAGCAAGTTTAGCTACTGTATAATTTTTATTTTAATTTTTGAGTAATGTAAACTAGTCTGAATTTTTAAAGCAAATGCTCTTCTGAGGAAAAGGAAATATATTAAAAAAAGTCAAAATGTAAACACATAGCCATTATTAGATATACAAGTATGTGTGAAAGCTATCGAAGATAATTTTGTAAAATATTTTAGTTTGTAATGTAAAACTTAGTTTATGACAAATTATATACATCATGCTTTTGTCAAATTAATGACATATAATTTTAACCCCTTAACATATGTAAGCAAGGAGCTTCTATTCTGTCCAGTGTCACTAGGGCATGTACAAAAAGATAATTAAAAATAGCATTGATAATGAGGCTACAGGGCATAGTAAATAAAGGGCTAATTTTGCAGTAAGACCTGGATTCAAGCACCACCTCAGGGACACACTAGCTGCTTGATCACTTAATCTATCAGTGCCCCAGGCCATGTTCTCACACTCTAAATTACAGAACAGTTGCCAATCTAGTATTGACAGAATTTCCTCACTAGGAATCTTCTACAACAATAAAATGAGAGTTCTGGACCCCCCCCCCCCAAACGATGATTTAAAAAAACAACAATGAAGTCATATTAATACCCCAAAATGTTCAAGATGACCAAAGGACAAAATCTTATCTGAAGTAAAATATAAACGATGAATTATCTGCTATAAGGAATTTCCATATCACTTCTTTCAATCTGCACAGAGAAGAAATATGACTAGAGTCTGGAAAAGCTCCCACAACATTTTTTCTTTTTCATCCCACTTAGTTTGTGATTGGTTTTAAATTTTCACCTAATCAATCAACAAGCATCTTTTGAATGCTTACTAAGTTCCTGGTTCTGTGTTAAGTACTGGAGACACAATGCCAAAAAAGAAATGACTGCTCTTATGGAGCTTACATTCTATAAGGGGTATGTGTATGTGGGTGCACTATATATAACAAACATATACAATTATATACAAAATAAGTCTAAACATGTACACAAAATAAGTCTAAATAAAAGATAATTTTGGTGGTGCAGACACCAGCAGTTCAGAGGGAAAGAGATAAGAAAAGGTCTTTTTTTTGGCAGTGCCATCTGAGCTGAGCTTTCTAATCAACTAGGGGCTCTAAGAGGCTAAGGAGAATAGAGATTACATGCCAGGTATGGACTACTGCAAGGTAGTAAGGGCCTGAATTAGGGTGGTGGTCATGACAGTGGAGAGAAGGGGATTTTTTTTTTTTGAGAAATGAATCAAGCTTAATACATTAAAGTTTACTTCTGCTACTGTTGAGGGTACCACCTTTCTTCTAGTCACCCAGGCTTGCCAACTCATGCCATTCTTAATCTCTCACTCTCAGACTCTATGTCCTACCTGTTGTTGCCAAATCATATTGTTTCTACCCTCATAATACCTGTCAAATATTTCTCCTTCTTATATAGCAACTAGCTTAGTGCAGACCCTTACATCTCATACCTGGACTACTGTTTACAGCCTTCTGGTTGGTCTCCCTTTCTCCAGTCTCTCTTCACTCTGCTGACAAAATGATCTTTCTGAAGTGAAGGTCTGATCACGTCATCCCATCTCAATAAACTCCAGTGACTTCCCATTATCTCCAGTCATCAAACACATATAAAATCCTGTTTGTCTTTTAAAGCTCTTTGAAATATTGCCTCTCCAGTCTTCTTACACTTTACTCCTGTACTCTATGATTCATGAACAACAGCCTTCTTGCTTTTCAATCAAAAAGGAAACTGGATTTACTGACTCAGTGCTTTTACAAGGACGACCCTCTAAGCCTGGGATGCCTTCTCTCCTTACATTTGCCTATGGGCTTCTTTGGTTTTCTTCAAGACACAACTCAAACTCCACTCTGCAAGAGGACTTTCCATCTCCTCCCTCCATCCCACCCCACCATGGCCCACAAGTGCCTTCCCCTTTCACATCAGCTTTCATTTCTTCTCTCTACAGATCCTGTACGTACATAAGATACTTGTATAGTGTTTATTTTTTCTTTCATTAGGATGTGGGCTCTTTGAAGACAGGAACCATGTTTTTTACTTCCTTTGTATCCCCAGCACATAGCATAGTGCTTGGCACATAGAAGTGCTTAATACATGTTTGTTTACTAAGTAATTAAGCAGTCAAGTGTACTTTTGTTATTACTTTTAAAACTGTTTTAAAAGCAATTTTATTGTCTGAATTTAACTAGAAGAATTGGAGCTCCTCACCAGGAGCTCCCTATACTAATGAAATCATAAGTCTAGTGTCTATCCCCAGTTAATTAAAAAATAAAAGTATACAAAATTAATTTACATATCATGGCATTTGTATTCATAGGACAAGGGTTTGAAATCTGGTTTTGCTATTTACTAATAGGACAAGTTATTTAACTTGTTTGAATCCTAGTCTCCAAACTTGTAAAATAAGGGCATTTTTCCAAATGATTTCTGAAGCTTTTTCTTTCTCTAAATCATATAGCCCTACATTCTGGAAAGTTGAAGAGGAAATGATTTCATTCAGTCAGGAAAATGGAGTAGGATGGAAGCAATTATTTAGGTTACCATTCCTGAAGAAAAGTTAAGGATTTTTTTCCATCTGAATTAACTTTTGTTGTTTATATTGATCAAACTTGTAGGAAATGTGCCCAACCTGCTTTTTTTTTGTTTTCTCAAAGGAATCAATACTAAAGAGAAAAAGGGATTTAGTGCTCTTAATTCAGAGCAAGCAGGATACATTAAATGGGATTTTAAAAAAATTCAACTTTACAAAATTAATTTTCATATTGGATCTTCATATAAGTAATTCTCTACTTTTTGCTTTTATTCTACTATTTGGCCACATCTACAATTTCTCCACAAATTTATCTAAAGTGGCATGATAAATTCTATGTGTTGATAATTTTCACCAAAATAAACAATATTTTGTTTCTTCTCCCTTGAAAATATTGTCACTTTTAGATGATTTAACCACTTGATACTTTCCCCTTACTTTTTTTGAGGAATATCTATTATTCATTCAGTTAAGTTTAGTGTTGATTTTCAAAAGACAGTCATCTTGTAGAAAGTAAAATTTTCATGACCCTTACCTATCTACCTGCTACTCACCAATAAGCCCATTTCATAAGCATAAGCCCACCAAATCCAGCAAAAGGGAAAAAAAAAGTTTTTGTATGATGACAATCTCATGTATTTCCTTTAGACTTTTCTACCAAGTATTTCTTCCATATTTTAGTATCCTAGAAAAATGTGAAGTGTAATTTAGAAGCTCATTACTTCAGTGGTTTTAAGTATGATTATAACTGCAATTCCAAGTACATATCAACCAAAAGTCTGAAATTACTTCATTAAAATAAGATAGAACTGACATTCTATTATATAGTAAAGTTGCTTTTTTTCTCACAGTTCACAAGCTATAAATCTCTTAAATGCATTTGAACTTTTCAGATATTTAGTTATGCAATCTTTAAAAAAAATCAGTTTTCTAAGACAAGTGAATTAGCAGGAAAGTATTTAGAATGGTATCTTATCATAGAAGGTCATGATACTAGGATTACTTAATGATTTTTTTAACATGCCATCTACAGGTTCACTTAAGCGTTTTCTGTAAGCTGTTCCTGAATGAAGAAGATTAGAATATAGGTAAAAGTGGGTTGCTCTCCAAGGGCAAAGGGCTTTCAGCACTATTAAATGGGGTTAGCACCTCTGGAGGAAATCTGAAACAGATGTTTTCAGATGCATTCAGCTTCATTTTGTTTCAACATATGTTTCAAGTTTGATAAGCAAGAAAATTGTCACTTTTCAACAGCAGTAAATGTGTTACAATCACATATGCACCCAAATACCCGGGAGGTTTTTTTTTTTAATCTAAATTTTCACAAGTAACATGTTTATAACAGATTGTGCCAACTATTTTCATTATCTGAAAAACTTCTAAACCTTTTGGTAAAAGGCTCTGAATAACATGAAATACTGCTCTAGGAGGTCTCCAGATAGATGTACTTTAGTAGTTCAATGGTTTTTATTTCTGAATTTCTCTCTTGGACAAAGCTCAGACTAGGAACCTGCGAAAATTTAACAACTTAATTAATATTTATTCATTGCTTACGGTGCTAGGGCTACAAGGACAAAAAGAGGAAGAAAGGAAAAGAAGAGACAAAGGAAAGGAAATGATGGGAAGGATGGAGTAAAGGAAGAGAAAAAGAAAGAAAATGTATTCCTAGTCTCAAGGGACTAACATCTATAAGGGAATAGCACATATATAAGTAAATAAGTACAATATAATTTGGTGAGAGAGAGAGAGCTAACTAAACAATTTGGCTTCATGTGATACAGGAGCTGAGCTTTGAAAAAAAGTAAGGAGTATCAAAAAGGGAAATAATGGAAACATACTTCATGTTTTGTGGAGACTACTAATAAACAATATTAATTTGGCCAAGAGTTTGGTGGGGATGCTGAATATGCAAAGGGTTGAGGGGTGAGAAATATGTCTAGAAAGGTAGGCTGGATCCAAATTGTGTAAGGCTTTTAATGCTACATTGAGGAATTGCATTTTATGCTAGGGGCAATAAGCAGCTACTAAAAATTTTGAGTGGAGAAATGATATGGCCAGACCTGTGACACAGGCAGATTATTTCCACAGCTGTATGGGAGAAGTACTAGAGAAGTAAGAGACTGGTAATTATGAGACCAATTAGGAGGCTCTTGCTGTAGCCCATATGACAAGGGGGTGTAGGAAATAAAAGTTGTGTGAATGAAGAAATGTGGAGGTAGAACTGATAAGATAATGCCACTTAGATGGCTATAAGATAATGAATTTTTCAATCATTATGTACACCTTTTATTCTCATAGATACACAGATGTCATATAATGCATATAATGCAGTAGGCACTGCTTGTTCTCACTTCCAAGGAAACTTTACTTGCTATTACTATTCATTACTATAAGTTATAAACTGTATTTTATCATACTTTTGTGATAAAACAAAAACTGAAATTGGATAATAATAAGCTATTAGACAATGTTTTTACTTAGGGGTAAAGTCCATCTACTACTGACTTGAGAGTGACCAAATAATCCTCCTTTTAAATTTTAAAATTTTAACTTTTAAAATACTGGTAGAAACTACTATAGGAAAATGTGCCAAAGGAAGGTAAATATAAACCTGTCAACTCTAAAGAAAAACACCAAATTTTATTCTGAAAAAATATAAATGAATGAATATAAATATACCTTGGTTAACTGGAAGTTCACATCTTATTACAACAGGAATGTTTCAAAGATGGTATCTCCAAGACACTAATAAGAGTAGCTGGGCAGTTTAATAATAATGATAATGACAACAGTAACAGCTAGCATTTATATAGTGCTTTAAGGTTTGCAAAACACTTTACAAATCTGATCTCATTTTATCTTCCCAAGAACTCTGGGTATTATCATTATCCCCATTTGATAGATGAGGCAATCACAAAGCTAGTAAATGTGTGAGGCTGAATTTGAACTCTGGTCTTTCAGACTCTAGGTGCAGTGCTCTATCTACTGTGCCACCAGTTCAGTTCTTTGTCTCAGAGTAGTAATGGATTTGTGATGAGCCATCTGTATCTGTATCCTTTTTGATCAATTACACACACCTACAGCATAGCTAGCTAATGCTAGAGGGATAGATGATCATAGAACGTTTTCTTTATCTGCATCAACCTTTAACGAAATATGATAACCAATTACAAACAAAACTATATTTCATCTAATTGTTTAGGAATAGAGTTAAATTTTATAGGTCAAGGAATTAAGGAAAAAAAGAAAGCAAAGAGGAAAAAAGTAGTGGAATCCTTAAAAAAAAAATCATTTCAAATTCTGTAGTCTATGGTCCATATAGGAAACTTCCTAAATTTGCTGTCCACTAGATAAGAGGCGGGTTGGCCTAGTAGGCTGAGAGACTTACCTGAGTCAGGAAGATCTGGGTTCAAGTCCTACTTCTTACATATTACTGGGTGTTTTGACCCCAAACAAGACATAAACTATCAACTATCAGTGCTCTAGGCTAGTGGTGTTAATATTTTTGAGGGGAGGAACGCGTGTCAAATTCAAATAGACAGAGAAACCACTAATCTGTATGTAAGGATCCCTGCACATGCACACTGACCAAGAAAACCACATATCAACTATATCTATGTTTTATTTTATTTAAAAATTCTTTTAGGGGGCTAGGTGGCACAGTGAATAGAGCACCGGCCCTGGAGTCAGGAGGACCTGAGTTCAAATCCAGCCGCAGACACTTGACACAAATACTAGCCGTGTGACCTTGGGCAAGTCACTTAACCCCAATTGCCCTCCAAAAAGCAAAAAAAAAAAAAAAAATTCTTTTAAATATTTCCCAATTGAATTTTAATCTGATTCAGGTCACAGTAGGGAAAATTATAGGCTACCACATACTGTAGGTCACATTTGGCACTTTAGCTTTGGACAACACTTTTAAGACCATAAATTGCAGAATAATTTCAGATCTGTACTGGTAGGAGATTCCTTGCTGGGAGCTACCTACGGCAACAAAACCAAAGACCAAGAAAGCAAAGGGCTCCTTTAAAAAGAGTTCTAATAAAGTTTTAAAGGGTGACATCCATTGCTCAGGCAAAGAATACAAATGAGTGTCTTTTCCCCTCCTTTCTGAATTTAACGTTCATCTCCTCCTGCCCTTTACTAAACCTTGCCCATATCTTCCTGGCAGTTATTTAAAGAATGTATCAAATCCTTACCTATTGTGCATAGACTGAGCCCCAAGTGGTTTTTCACCTGCTTTTATGCTTACAATATTTGTGTTGACACATATTTACTTTTTGTTTATACTCTCTCCACTGAATGTTAAGGCTCTTTGGGGCATGAACTATTATTTTTTAGTCCTGTACAATTCAAGAGTGAGACCTCAACAGATTGTGATTCATTTAACATAAACAATAACTGGAAAACTCTTATTACTGAAAAACAACCAGATTCAAAATTAATGCCAGTACATAATCAAGTCTAAAAATAATTAAGTTTTCAAGTTAATCCTCAACTATCACTGCTATTATAGAGAATAATCAAAATTAAAAGAAAGTCTCCTAATTTCATGTTTTGTGATAATCTTGATTCTATCCTGCCTGAAACTTAAAAAAAAAAATTAAATCTACTAATAAAGAGAAAAAAAAATTCAATTTGTCTCTCTTGGGAGGAGGTGCCAATCAAGTAGTGGAAGGGAAATTATAGGAAAGAGGAGAAAAAAAGTCTTAGGCAATTCACAAAATATATCCTCACCTGTTTTTGGGTGGTGGTGGTGGTGGTATTACAGCTGCCAGCTATGGTTCCCATGGGAAGGGAGTTAGATGGGGAAGAGAAAGTATAAAAGGGACAAAATAACCTTAAATGGTGATTAGCCAGGTAGAGTTTGAAACTGACTAAATCTCCACTGGCCTGTTGGGAGGCCTTAAGGTAAAGAATTCAAACTTATCTGTAAACAGATAATTTTAATTCAGGGAAATTATAATTCTGGAATTACAATCAAAATCTTTGTGCTAAGTGGGTCTACCTTAGATTAACTTTTAACTTGTCTTTGGGTAATTCAACATTATACCTCAGCAACTCATATTTTAAAGAAGGGTTAGAATTTTAAAGGGTTAAAATGTAAAACTGTATTATGAGACTTATGCATTTTACCCTATGGATCAATTAAGTAACAATTCATTTAAAAGGGCTAGGAAAGGAAATATTCAAGAATTTTGATTGGTAAAATGACAATATTTGATTTTAGGTAAAATAACCTCTTCCTTTAATTTTAAAATTGTATATAATTAAAACAAGCATATCCCACAACCATACCAAAATATTTAGAACAATAAGCCAAACTCAAATAGAAATGGGCTGTATATTGACTTAGAAAACCACAACCAAACATAATCTTTGTTGTACTGTATCTTTGTTTTGCTTAGCATTTCCCAATTACATTTTAATGTGGTTTGGGCAGCATGGGGAGTCTTGCATGCAGGTGCAAGTTTGACACTTTTGATCTGGAGAACTTACAATTTTACAGTTGCAATTATAACTTCATTTGGAAAAGAAAGAATTCAATTAACTGTTCAGGATACCTAAGGAAAGTGGTCAGAAATTTTAGGTCAAAATCACCAACATATCTAATTTAGCCTCAGACCAACAATAGGTTTTTAGCCAAGTAGTTTCTTACTCACAAGTAGATGGATATGAAAAAGAGAAATAAATCAACATACTTCCATGAAGAAAAGTCATTTGGAATTTGCTGCGAACCTTTCAGGAGATTTGGGTCACCTGACCTTGGAAAATAGAATAAAATACTTAACGGATGGATTGTTCAAATTCCCCGAGTTCTATATTTTATTTTACAAGAAAAAGATGAAGAACTTGGGATAGCAGAACTGGAAAAAAAAATAACAAAAAGCCAAACCCTCACTATTATAAAAATTGCCTTGAAAAAAGCAATTTGCCCAGTCAGTGGAGGTGGGGGAAAGAAGTGTTAGTGGTGGGTGAATAATGATTTAGGGTAGACAAACAGCAGGGGAATCTGAGCTCTTCTGATCAGTCTTCATACACTTTCTGAAAAAGTGTTTGTTTTTTAAAGCAATCGGGGTTAAGTAACTTGCTAAAGGTTACACGGACAGTTATTTCTGGGTGTGGTGCTGAGTATCTGAGCCCGGATTTGATCCAGGTCATCCCGACAGTGGAGCCGGTGCTCTTACTCGCTGAGCCACCTGGCCGCCCTATTTGTTTTTTTAAAGAAAATAAAGGAGAGTAAATTTTTGGTGCTTATAGATATTAAACAATTTTTAAAAGGTCAAAGGGAAAACAAGAACAAAAATTAAGAACAATTATTAACTAAAGCTGTATAACTGAAATGTTCATTTAATGTTTTCAGTGCATTTTCATGGCAGTTTATGACACTTAAAATAACAACTATACCTCATATGAATTAACAATTCATGTGAGGTTTTAATTTTTCCTGAGAGAAACACTTTGAACTTTAAGACAAGACAGATTTTTTTTTTCAAATTTTCACCAACATTCCATAACAAAAATATCAATTTGGCCTCTCTGCTAAAAACAAAACACTGTCCTTAGCTTTTTCAAAAAGCATTCTCCAGGGAATACATGATTTCTACCATGTCTTCAAATTATAATAATTTTACCTGGTTATCATCCTGTGATATCTCCGCTGTGGGAGGTGGTGGAGATTCTTCACACACTGCAAGGCTCCGAACTAGTTTTAACTTTGAACTTGACTAAAGAGAAGTATTTATAATTAACACTACATTTCACAAAACTAGGGCATATCCAAAACCCCCTAAAGAGGGTTTTTTGTATTCTTTATAAATAGTTTCTGCCAAATATAAAAGTAGATGAAATGTACACAAAGTTAAATGTATCATTAAGCACCACTAATCCCTTTGTTAAAAGGGAAAACAAGCAGTTGAAGCTTTGAAAATCACACAGCAGCAGCAACGGGTATAATTCCAATTTTTAAAAAAGCTAACAAAACCCAAAGAATGGTACGAAGCTACTTTCTCTTGCTATGGATAAAAAGCCATCAAAAGTATAAAAGCAAATGCACAAAAGCAGACAACTAGGCAAGACAAAAATCCCAAATAAAACAAAATAAGCTTTCTGCCAAAAATAAAATATGGCAAAAGTAAGTTTGATGTAGTTATTTTATGAAAACAAGAATTCATCAAGCATGAAGGAAGGCCCTTGACATGCCAGCACACAAGTATTTACTATACCTTTGACCTTTTTCCTGTCTGTCCAAACGACTGCACTGGCCGCTGAATATTGGGTATAAGAGAGGTTTGTATTAAATTTTACATTGAAATAGGAGGAAGTTATTAAATATACAAGTTACTACAGAAGAACTAACCGTATGTAAAGAACAACAAAGAAGGGAAACCTAATACTATCAGTCCAATGTTGATTTCTCCAATCAGGTGTATATTTTTGCAAAAGCTTATATCCTCATTCAAAATCCAGCATTTTCTACTACTAAGTAAATAGTCACTTATCAAAAAATTTCAGGAACATGTTGTATTTCAATTCAAAGGTAACTTTTTAAAGATAGCAGCACTATAAAAGATTTTGTTTGTATTTTTCATCATGTAATAATTTGGTTAAATTCTGTAAAAAAAAATCAATTGGGGAATTTTAAGCAATAGTGAGTATCCATACAGGAACAAAAAATGGAAAGCAAAGAGTGGGGGCAGGTTCCAAACTCCAGCCTGTGGAGGTAAGGATAAATTTCTGAGTCCTGTGAAACTACCTGTGGTATATCATTAATTCAGCAGCGATTCACTTTTTTTCACCAGATGGAGTTTGTAAACTGAGGCAGTGAAGAGCACAGGGCAGGATGCTCTTCTTTCCTTTTGCTATGACCAACCGACAAAGTGCCCTTTACTTTGAATCACATAACTAGAAACCACAATGGCAGGGTTTCCCTAAGTAATCTGTCTATGAACCACTTACATGTGGCTTGAAAATTACTGTTGGGACTTGTAAATACTTGTCTTAAAAATATGCATACTGGGGGTTAAGAGTTTGGAAGAGAAACTTCTGAGCAAATTGGAAAAATAAATTACAATAATTATTTCACATGTATCTCATTTAATATTTAAACATTAAAGAAAAAAGTAACTGGTATCATTTTTTGAGGCAGTTTCTATTCCTACCAAATGAAACAGTGTGGGGAACGCTACGTTCAAGGAATAATTCTTTGACTGCACCAAGTTTTCAGTTTGGGAAACAAGCTGCAGGACTGGTGATTTAGAGTAAAAACAAAAAGAAACAAAAACCACACAGGATCCAACTTCCAGTTCTTACATAGGTGAGATTAAAAAAAGGAAATATTCTGAAATCAAGACCCAAAATTGCAAAATCCAGGAAAAGATATGGTACAAAAGCACACAAAGTACCAAGATAAAAGCAGTGAAGTGTGGATTAATGTGTTCTCACCTTCAAGGACATGTGAAGTAATATGTTGTAGATAAATAAAACTAGTTTTGGAGTCATAAGACTTTTAAATCTGAGTGCCTGGCCAAGGGTATGGAGCCTACTTTGCATCTTAGTGTCATCAGCTATAACATGGCATAATACTTGCATTATCACTATTTACCTCAGCGGGCCATTGTGAGGAAAGTGTTTTGCAAATTTTAATGCACCATATGACTTATTATTAATAAATAATGCTTCATTATTTCACTCTAAAACACAAATAACAATAAAACCTTATGTCAAAATAGTTACATCACTAAATTCACTGTTTAATTAGGAGTTGAAATTTATTCCTTAATAATGCTTTTCATTCAGGAAAACCAAACTATATCAAAAACCCTAAATAATTACCAAATTATCCCAGTTTACTTTAGAAGAGGCTTTCAAGTTGCTCCACTGAAATCAAAGGTAGTTTATTTAAAAAATAAATTCTATTAAGTGATTTTAAATAAATGCACACAGGCACACACACAGCATGCACTGAGCAACGTTGCCAAGAAACTGCTTCTGTATCAGTTACATTTAGTACCTTCACCCACTCTTCTTATCCTCCCCTTTAATTTGTACGAAGAGGATTACTAATTGTTTGGAAGTAACATTTGTATCTAATATTAGAAGAAAATGGAGGCAGAAATTTGATATCTCAAGGTCAGGGTTTAAAAGAATAACTTTTTTTTAAAAGGATATGTTGTTGCTAGAAAAAGATACATTATGATTAATACGCTTATTTAAGCCCCAAGGGAGTAAAAAAGGTCAACAGAATAGATTGTTCTGTATTCTTATTTAACATAGAAAAGGAAGTAGAGAGAAGAGAATAACTTATTATTTTTACTCTTTAAACAAATATAAAAGCTGGTATAGAAACCATAAACTTAAAAAGAGCTGTGCATCCACAGAAATTACAGCATATATACTTGCTGAAATGATTTGTACTGACACAAGAAAATGAGCAACAAAATAGACTGCTCCAAAATATATAAAAGCATAGTAAACTAGCTTGCCTCGGTTTAGATAAATGACTTGTTTTGTCTTTTTCTTGGTTATGGATTCACAAGCCAAGCTATTGCTACAAATACGAACCTCCTCCATTTCAAATCACACTCTGCAGCACGATTTTAGTGCCCACTTTAACCTTATAACTTAATTTCACCGTTATAGGAATTAGAAGCTTTTCTAAAAGGTCGAGGGAAAACTTTTACTTCTTAGGTACTTTGTTTCATATTATGGTATCAGGGCAGGAAGAAAACAATATGAAAAGCACAAAATATCCAATATTAGACCTGAATTTGAGAATGATGCCACAAACTGTTCTGTGACTGGTTACAGAAGAGAGTAAGGAATTTTGGAGTGCAATCAGTCTAGCTAGCATTTAGTAATGATTATATGAAAGGCACTGTACTAAGTGTTGGAGTCTTGGTTAAGTATATGAAAACACAATATACAGAAAACAACAAAGAAATTATATCTTCATTTATTGTTGTATACTTCAAAATATGGGCAAAGAGATAAAACAATATTGTATTAAAAATTATAAAATTGTACTCTAATGAAAATCTTGTTCTGTTAAAGAATTTATCTTTTAAAATTATTTAAAACACACCAAATACATTTCAAGTTGAATTTCAGATTATTAAGACAGGAGCAAGGCCTGTCTGTGGCAACTTCATGGGCAAGAGTAGGTTTTGAGTCACAGCGACTGATCATGACATGAGTTTGTATAAGAATATAGTGTAAGAAGCACTCAGGACAGAACCATTAACCAAAAAACACTAATCAACTAGGCAATTGAGGAGTCCAGGAATCAAAGGATTCCGTGAGATCAGGATGTATTCTTTAGGGTTAGCAAGTGATTGTGATGTTTTCAGAGATCACCATGAATTTGGTTTTTTTTTTTGGCTATTTGGTCTAAAAGAAGTTTCACTTTAAGTATTAACTGGTATTTTTCCATGGTAGTGTGCCCCAGGGATACAGTCCTTGTGCTGTTCATTATTTTCCATCAATGATATAGATGAAATCATAGGTGGAATGCTTCTAAAATTTGTAGATGACACAAGGCTAGGAGGAATAGTTAATTAACATGATGCACGACATAATTAGAACAAAAAAATCTTGAGAGGCTAGAATGATAGGCTGATTATTCAAAATTCTATATACTTCTATACTTGGGTTAAAAAAGAAACCAAGACAAAACCTTTTAAGATGGGGGAGGTGGACATGAGCTCTGTCTGAGTTGTAGTTCTTTGTTTGGAGCCATTCACAGATCCATCTATTTCCAGTTCCAAGAAGAAATTGAATGTCAATAGATTTGTGGGTTGTGAGAGCTCAGGGTAAACACTGGTGAAAATCAAAATTGAAGAACGTACTTTATTTGGAAGTATAGAGCTAAAGGCTAGCAAGACTTCCAGGCAAGCAAAATCATTCTAAGGGGCTTAAGGAAGGAAGGAAAACAAAAAGAAAAATGGAAAGATATGTACAAATATAACAAACATTCCCTCCCTCCCCCCCCAAAATAAAGAGGAACCACTCTTGAATTTGCTTAGAGGGCTTCAAGAAATAGCACTAAAGAGAACAAAGATGAAAAAAGCAGATGGATTGGACTGAATGCAATGTTCTATGCTGGAGGCGACACAATTTTGAGGACCTTAAAGATGAATAAAAGCATGAGAAAAAACCCTGAACCTTATTAATATTGAAAAAGGGGAATGAGAGAACATTGATTAACCACTGATCTATGTGCCTTCTGTCTCCAAAGAATCTTTATTGGTTCTCTATATGCAAATTGAGGACATCTAGAACATTATTAGTAGAGAACAAACAAGTTTTCAATAAGTGATATTTAATGATGTTTCACATTTCACAAGTGATTCACTATTTTACAAATGATAGAAGAATGTAGAGAATAGCATATCCTTGTGAATATACTGCTGGTTGACAATGAAAAAGCATTTGATTTGGTAGAGCAATAAGCCACCTTAGCTCTTTTCCAATAGTCACATTAAAAAAAAATGCTCTAAATCACTACTGATCAAAGAAGTGCAAATTAAAACTCTGAGGTACCACCTCATACCCACTGGATTATTTAAGGTAACAGAAAAGGAAAATGACAAACGTTGGAGAGGATGTGGGAAAATAGGTGCACTAATGTACTGCTGGTAGAGCTGTGAACTAGTCCAACCTTTCTGGGGAACAATCTGTAACCATGCCCAAAGGGCTATAAAAGTGTACAGAACCTCTGATTCAGAAATACATTCATTATGTTTATGCCCCAAAGAGATCAAAGAAAAAGGAAAAGTACCCATATGTACAAAAATATTTGTAGCAGCTCTTTTTGTGGTGGCAAAGAGTTGGAAATTGAAGGGATATCCATCAATTGGGGAATGGCTGAATAAGTTATGGCATATGATTGTAATGGAACACTGTTGTGCTATAAGAAATGAAGAAGCGGATGTTTTCAGAAAAACCCTGGAAGACTTACATGAACTGATACAGAGTGAAGTGAGGGGAACCAGGAAAACAATGAACATAGTAATGGTAATGCTGTCAACAATAGTCAACTATGAAAGACTTGGCAACCCTGATCAATACAATAACCCATGATAATATCAAAGGACTAATGATGAAAAATGTTATTCACCTCCACATAGAAAACCGATGGATTCTGAGTACACATTGAATCATATTTTTTTCCCTCTTTTTTTCTTCATAGCTAATGTGGAAATATGCTTTACAAGATTTCATATGTATTGGTATCATTTCTTGCCTTCTCAATGGGTGTGGGAGGGGGTGGAGATAAGGAGAAAATCTGGAACTGAAAATAAAAATAATTTTAAATATAAAAGTGTCTCCCTTTCCATACATCAAAATCATTCATGATTCTTTAGAAAAAGAGACATAACTCTCTTCAGTCACAAACATCAGGTAAGGCATAAAACATGGAGAAGGAAGGGGTTTTGCCATTGTGAAGAAGATTCAGCACAGAGTTCAAACTGAGGAGGGATTATATCTGCGGCTGATGAACTCTGCAGACTCTTCTGTTTGAGGATGACTATGTACTGATTACTTCAAGCCTCAGAACACTCTTAAACAACTTATAGAGTTTGCCCATCAGTATATAGGGTTAATAAAGTATAGATGGTCAGCAAGTTGGTCCCAGAATTAAAAATGATACCTTAACTGGAAAGGTTATGAATAGTATTATCCAGAAATGTAAAAAAAACTGTAATGTGGAGTTGGGCATAAATGTATATAGAAAAAAGGCACAGAGGAAGAAAATATTATGGAGTAAAAAGCAACAGTTTTCCATGGCTTATCAGTGATCCATAACAGGAAAGAAGTGGGCCATTTTTATGACTGAGTCCCAGACTTAGGATGGGGACAGATCCTTAATAAAAATATAGACCTTCTGCTGTCCAAAGTCATGATGATAAAGGAAATATTTGCAAAGAGTTCATAAATTTCTTGACTGTATCTTCAAAACTAGTAGAGGCTTTTTGCAAATCCCTCTGTATTGTCTAATTATGCCAGAGGAAGTGCTGGGTGACCAAATAAAAGTTCTTCCATATTCTTTGGTGTCTTGTGGCTGGTTTGTAATAACAGAGGTTCAGAACTCTGGGCTTCCTTTGGAGACATATAATGGCAGCAGCAGAAGTAGTATAATCTAGATATTAACCTCCTCTCAAAGAAAGAAGGAAAGTGCTACTTTAGAGATAAACACATACATTTAAAGAAACAAACACATATAGGTGTGGAACCAATGTTGCATGTACAGTTAGACCTGGCTAATGGATTGGTTAATTTTGCAGAACAGATTTCTTTTTTCTACCCCTTTTATTCTTTATTAAAATAGATGGCTTTCTGGAGAGAGGAGAGATGAACATATATAGAAAATAAAGGTGACATAATAATAAAAGATACAAATATACATTTTTAAAAGAAAATTTTAACATTGAATAAAACTAAGAGTCCAGAAGAGACAAACGAGGAATAGCATTCACCAAGTACAAACTGTAGTCTTTTATTAAGTGCCAACTCTCCAATCTACATCTTTATTAAAAGACTTCTTTCCACAAATGAAGGGCAACCCTCTGGGAAAGTATTAGTACTGTACATGCAAGATTTCATAATAGTTACTCAAGAGTGGACAACTTCATCACCACTTCAGAAATAACTGAAGTGAAGCTGATTTCAAATTCTGCTTCAGAAATATTTATCAACTGTATAACCCTAGGCAAAGTCACTTAACTTGTCTCAGCCTAAGTTTCCTCAAATAGGGATAATAATAACACCTACTTGATAGGGCTGTTGTGAGGAGGAAATGAGATAATATGTGCAAACCTTAAAGTGCTATATAAATGTTAGCTATTACAATTACTATTATTATGCAATTAATAAAATATAATTACTATAACTATTATAATTATTAGCTATTACAGTAATAACAATTAGGATAATTATTCTATCATTAGAATCAGTAACAGGTCAGGAAAAGAACAAAATGACAAGTTCTAATAATGTGGTCAGAAATATTAACTAGTTAGTTGCTAGAAACATGAAATTTAGTGGATCTGGGATGGGTTTAGTATGCCACACACAGATGGCCTTTTCAAGTCTATTTTTACATATATAGTACTGATCCACAACTAAATATGAGATAGAAGTGATATCAAACAGGAGTGTTAGAAAGATCTTGGTCATGATGATAAAGGCAATATTTGCAAAGAGCTCATGGACTTCTTGACTGTATCTTCAGAACTAGTAGAGGCTTTTTGCAAATACCCTTGTATTGTCTAATTATGCCAGAGGAAGTGCTGGGTGACCAAATAAAAGATCTTCCACATTTTTCAGCTGGTCTGTAATAATAGAGGTTCAGAACTCTGGTTCAGAACTTGTTTACCTGTAAAGTTACTTCAAAATGAATACAATTTTATAACAAGATCTCAGACTCTGATATCTCTAATTACAATGCTTCCTCTCTATCCTACTATTTTCATTCATGGGAACTATCCCATTTTTATTCTAACTTTCAGGCCCTTTATCTGTCCCAATTTTTCCCATTGCTTACCTGACGTCTCTCTCCTAAATCAGCCTGGATCCCATGGTAAACCATTACAAATATGTACCAACTTTAATTTGAAAGAAGTACATGACTTCATCTTTGGGTTATATTCCTTTTAATGAGGTAGATTTCAATGCTTCCACAAGGTGTTGTCTTGTGTGATTCTTGTCTACATTTTATTGCATGACTTTAACAAGATGAAATATATGGGAATCCTTCCTTTCATCTTTTTCTTCTTTCTGTATATTGGAGGTCCCAATGTACCACTCAAATTGCCCACTTAGTTTCCTGTATTTTTTTTCCTGTTTGGAGGGGGAAAGGTAGGGCAATTGGAGTTAAGTGACTTGCCCAAGATCACATGGCTAGGTTTTTTTGTTGTTGTTGTTGTTTTAAATGTCTGAGGCTGGATTTGAACTAAGGTGCTCCTGACTCCAGGGCTGGTACTCTATTAACTGTGCCACCTAGCTGCCCCCCTTTATTCTTGATATATGTCTAGCTCACCTGCTTTCTGGGCAACCAAATTCTTGGTAATATCCTCTATATCACTTCTTACATGTAAATCACTGTTGGCAACATGCAGATCATGGTGCTTCATCATTTTGAGTCATCACTGAGAAATTGGGTTTTAAAGAGATGAACTTTTGTAGGAATGGGCAGTTTGAGATGTTTGAAGACACTGCACAATTTCCAATGTGCAGTCCAACTCACATTCTTCCTCTTGCTCAATTGATGCACTCAAAAGATATTGACTATTTTTGGGAAGGGAGTTTATGTGATATCTATGTATTTATATATGTACACTGGCAAGCCTAAACTGCAATAGCATCGAGCGAAGATTAAGAACGTTACTGGGGGTATAGCAACTTGTTTGGAAGCTGCTATAATAGTCTGGGTAAACGGGAGGGAACAAAGAGACTGCTGAAAGTCTCCTGGATCTGGAATTATGGGATCATAAATTCAGAACTGGAAGGGATCTCAGAGGCCATCTAATCCAATCCCTTCATTTATATTTAAACTAAAATGCAGAAAGCTTAAGTCATATGACCAAGGTCACAGAATAATAATTATCTAAGCTGAGGTCTTCTCATCCTAAAACCACTGTGCTCTTTTTAGTGTAATGGTAGGGCTTGAACTGATTGACCTCTCTGCTAAGCCCAACCTCCTAGATCTCAATTAAAAATAGGACTTGTTAATCAAATGAGGCTAATGTCTTTAAAATTTATGCTCCCCTAGCATGTAAATTATCTAAATGTCTATTTTAGAGAGACAGGCCCAACTCTTAAGAAATTTAAAAAACCAAAACAAAACAAAACCAAAAAAACCTTCCCTGTTAGTTCATCAATCTCTTTAAAAGGTTATGGACAAAATACAGAGAAAAACTAAAAAGAAAACCAAAATGAGACATCCCTTTTTTTTTTTCCTTTTCTTTGAAAGAAAAAAGAAAAAAGGCAGAGGTAGGCAACACTTTAGAAGAATTACTTATAAACAATGATGTCAACTGGGACCTAATGGTCTTTTAGATGATTTTTGTATGCCTGCAGTTTTCTTTATATGACATATATAAAGTGCATTGCAAACTTTAAAGAGCTATATAAATGTTACTTGCTGCTCCTACTACCATCAGGTATTCTCATCTGATGGAATTATTTTGATGTAAACTTAAAAAATAAATTCATTTCTTTTATTCTTATATCACCATTAATTCCAAAGATGTTCCTTCCCCATTTTTTTTTTTAAAGCAATTGGGGTTAAGTAACTTACTCAAGGTTACATGGTCACTTATTTCTGGGTGTGGTGCTGAGTATATGAGCCTGGATTTGATCCAGGTCATCCCAACACTGGAGCTGGTGCTCTTACTTGCTGAGCCACCTGGCTGCCCCTAAGCAATTGGGGTTAAGTAACTTGCTCAAGGTTACACAGCCAGGTGTTTCTGGGTGGGTGCTAAGTGTCTGAGCCCGGGATTCGATCTCCAGGTCATCCTGACACTGGAGCCAGTGCTCTTACTTGCTGTGCTACCTGATCGCCCCACCTTCCCCATTTTTTAATGGGGGGAAAAAAAAAGCAAAAAATAGTTTATCAAAATCAATACATTAACCAAGTCTGACAGGATATGCTATATTACATACTCTCATAGTTCTCCTACTTCTACCAAGACTGAGTTCTTTCTTGGTTTTTTCTTTAGGACCGAGCTTGGTCATTATACTTATGCAGCATTTAGTTTTATTTGTTCTTTTCATTTACACTGTTTCCCTGGTTCTGATTATTTCATGTTAAATATGTTAATTTAAAATATCTTCCCATGCTTCTTTGTAGTTTTCATACCCAATATTTCTTATAGTACAGTGATATTAATTTCATTACATTTATGGTACCACCATTTGCTTAGCCATTCCTCAATTTAAGGGAATACATCTTTCTAATTCTCTTTTACCAAAAAGGAAAAAAAAATACTGCCCTAAATATTTTGGCTAATATGGAATCATTAATTTTTTTTTTAAGCAATTGGGGTTAAGTAACTTGCTCAAGGTATTTCTGGGTATGGTGCTATAAGTATCTGAGCCTGGATTCAATCCCAGGTCTCCTGACTCTGGGGCTGGTGCTCTTACTCACTGCGCCACCTGGCCGCCCCTAAGCAATTGGGGTTAAGTAACTTGCTCAAGGTTACACGGCCAGGTGTTTCTGGGTGAATGCTAAGTATCTGAGCCCGGTTTCGATCCCAGGTCTCCCAACTCTGGAGCCGGCACTTACTCACTGCGCCACCTGGCCGCCCCATCATTAATTTTTTTATCTTTGAATTCCATTGGGTGGTCACCTAGTAGTAGGATCTCTTAGTTTCAAAACTTAGAAATTTTAGTCACTTTCCTCCCAGAACAGTCGGACCAGTTCATGGCTCTATCAATGTGTCAATGTGTCCATCTTTCCATTGTTCCTCCAACATTGATTATTGCCATATTTTATCACCTTTGCCAGTTTGCTGGGAGTGAGGTGAAACCTCAGATATTTTGATGTGTATTTTTCTTTTAAGTGTTTCACAAAATTTTTCATAATATAAACTTTTAACGACCAGATGAAAAAAAAATTCCTTAATAAAAAAAAAGGTTTTAATCAAATATTCAAAGTATTATCAGGTAAATTCTTGTTTATAAACAGAAGAGCTTTTTAAAAAATGCACATATATTTTTTGTATGAGGCATATATTTACTTTTTTTTTTATCCCTTGTTAGAGACTACCAATGCCACTGCTATAATCAAACAACAGGAAAATACTGAATTGTAGATTTTCAAATAGAGATTTAGAGCTAGGATGAACTTTAGAGATCCCTGAGTCCAACCCCTTCTCTCTCTCTCTCTCTCTTTCTGAAGAGATAAGGAAGGTGAAGGTGATGTATTTTAAGAATAAGTAGAATAAAATGGGCATACACATTATTACTCAGGATAAGGTTAAAGTGGGTTTAATCAGTATGATATTTAAAAAAAATGTGACAGGCATGAAAACTAGTGTTACAACAATGACTTTGAGATACTCCTCCAGAATCACCAGAAGATAAAATTATATTTAGTTGTGAGCAAATATATTTTACTACATTTTAAATTCGCTATTTCATAAATGGTATCGAACTTAAGTCCTTATTTTTTCTAGCTCTATTTTATCTTATAAAAAATAATAGATTTTCTTTTTTCTTATTATTTTTACATTGCCTACATTTCCCTTTATCTCTTCTGGACTCCCCTTTCCAGAGCTATCCCTTTTAAGGATTTCTTTTAAAAAGAGAGGGAGGGATGGGGGGGGGGGTTGGAGACAAGATGGCAGGGTAGAAGCAGGAAAACTCTATATGCCCCCTCCATAACCACCTCAAATACCTATAAAAATGACTCTAAACAAACTTTGGGGCTACAGAACCCACAAAGTGATAGACAGAAACAAACCTCCCACTGAAGGCAGCCTGACAGGAAGGGTCCAATGCAGCAACGGTGGAAGCAGAGCCCAGCCCTGTGTGAGCCCATGGTTCTAGCCTGAGGGCGGCCACAACCTGTCCTGGCTGGATGGACTTGAAAATCTACAATTCAGTATTTTCCTGTTGTTTGATTATAGCAGTGGCATTGGTAGTCTCTAACAAGGGATAAAAGAGAGTGGATCACCAGCAGCTGTGGCGGTTTTCAGGATTATCAACCCATAAATGCCAAAGACAAAGTGAGAGTTCAGAGTGCACTTTGTGGGAACAGGGGTCCGGGAGTGCAATACGGCCTGTGCTTCCAGAGGGAGAAGTGGCTGAGGTGCAGCAGCCATCATTGCGTGGCTGCTTCAGAGCTCCTGGCTTGCAGATTGTAGGGGGACCACGTGACCAGTCTGAGGGGTATTCATTCTTGCTTTAACCTGCTTGGATCTGGATCGCAGTTTAGGGTAGAGGTCCTGGGGTGCTTGACCAGTGTGCTATAGGCAGTGAGGTTTCTGAGAGGGCACCCAACTAACTAATAGCTCCGGCAGCTGCAAAACCCCAGCAATTTGGGACAAAGCTCTCCTCTCCGGAAGCAGAGCTCTACTGTGGCAAAAAGATCAAAAGTCAAATAACTGAGTGGCAACATGAGCAAGCAAAGCAATCTGACTTTGCATTCCTTTTTTGGGGGTAAAAAAGATCAAAGGATGGAACATGAGGAAGACAATGAAGTCAGAATTCCTGCACCAAAAGCTTCCAAGAAAAATACGAACTGGTTACAGGCCATAGAGGAGCTCAAGAACAACTTTGAAAACCAAACAAGAGAAGTGGAGAAATGAGAATGATGCAAGAAAATCATGAAGAGTCAACAACCTGACTGAAGAAAATAACACCTTAAAAAATAGACTAACTCAAATGGCAAAAGAGGCTCAAAAAGGCAACGAGGAGAAGAATGCCTTAAAAAGCCGAATTTGCCAGATGGAAAAAGAGTCTCAAAAGCTCACTGAAGAGAATCATTCCTTCAGAATTAGACTGGAGCAAATGGAAGCTAGTGACTTTATGAGAAATCAAGATACATTAAACAGATCCAAACAAATGAAAAAAGAGAGAAAATGTGAAATATCTCACTGGAAAAACCACTGATCTATAAAACAGATCCAGGAGAGATAATTTAAAAATTACTGGACTTTCTGAAAGCCATGATCAAAAAAAGAACTTAGAAATCATCCTTCAAGAAATTCTTAAGGAAAATTGCCCTGATGTTTTAGAACCAGAGGACAAAATAGAGGTTGAAAGACTCCACCAATCACCTCTTGAAAAAGATTCCAAAAAGAAAACTCCCAGGAATATTATAGATATTATATAGATATAGAATATTATAGGTATGTTCCAGAATTCCCAGATAAGGAGAAAATATTACAAGCAGCCAAGAAGAAACAATTTGAATATTGTGGAAACACAATCAGGATAACACAGGATCTAGCAGCTTCTAAACTGAGGGATTGAAGGCTTGGTATGATATTCCCGAGGTCAAAGGAGCTGGGATTAAAACCAGGAATCACCTACCTAGCAAAACTGAGTATCACACTTCAGGGGAAAATATGGTCATGCAATGAAATAGAGAACTTTCAAGTATTCTTGATGAAAAAACCAGAGCTGAACAGAAAATTTGACATTCAGATACAAGAATCAATAGAAGCATGAGAAGGTAAAGAGGGAAAAGAAATCATAAGGAACTTATCAAAGTCAAACTATTTACATTCCTACATGGAAAAACGATAATTGTAACTTATGGAACTTTTCTCAGTATGAGAGTAGTTGAAGGGAATATAAATGTGTGTGTGTGTGTATATGTACACATACATATATGTCTATATTATATATGCAGGGTATATGTGTGTATGAATACATATATGAGTGTGTGTATATATGTGTACAGGTATACATAGGCAAAGGGCACAGGACCAAGTGAATAGGAAGGGATGATACTTAAAAGGTGAAATTTAGAGGTGAGAGAGGAATATGAGAGGAGATGGGCAGAGACAGAATGGGGTAAATTATCTCAAATAAATGAGGCAAGGGAAAACTGACAATGGAGCTGAAGAACAGGAAGGCAAAAGGGAATGAGTCAACCTCACTCTCACTGAATTTGGCTTAGGGAGGGAATGACATACACACTAAATTGGGTATCTTGCCCTACAGGAGAGTAGGGGGGAAGGGGATGAGAGGGGGATGATGGAGGGGAGGAAAGTTGGAAGCACACACTTTTGAAAAGGGACAGGATCAAAGTAGAGAATAGAACAAGTGGGGGTGGGATAGGATGGAGGGAAATATAGTCAGTCTTTCACACTATATCCACTATGGAAATGTTTTGCTTAGCTACATATTTATAACCTATATTGAATTGCCTATCATTCCAGTAAGGGTGGGTGACGAGGGAGGAAGAGAAAAAAATATGGAATTCAAAGTTTTAAATTCAAATGTTTAGGAAAAAAAAGAAGAGGAGGCACAGCTAGGTGGTGCAGTGAATAGAGCACGACCCTGGAGTCAGGAGGACCTGACTTCAAATCCAGCCTCAGACACTTAACACTTACTAGCCCTGTGGTCTTGGGCAAGCCACTTAACCCCAATTGCCCTGCCTTCCTCCCTCCAAAAAGAAAAAAAAAAGAAAAGAAAAAAATCGGGAAATTAATAACATACTGAAAAAAAAATCTGACATTTATATGCAATGTACCATAAGCATGGACTGTCTCTCTCTGCAAAGAATTCAGGCGACGTTATCTTTTGCTATCTCTGGTTTATGGTTAAGCTTGTTCTTTATACTTTTGCAAAATCCAGTTTAAATTGTTTTGTAGTGGTTCTTTCTCTTTATGTTATTGTAATCATTGATGTACATAGTGTTTTCTTGACTCGGCTTGCTAAGTTTCTAATAGCCAGAATATATTTTTATCCAGATTCCACGTTTCCTAACCATGTAGGATAAGAGAATATGCTTTATGTGATTCTGAGTTATTTAATCAACACAAGAGGATTAGCCCTGTCATATAACCAAAATTACTAATTTTTTCAAGCTGAAAATTTGCTTCATCTACTATAGCATTTATCAGGGTAAAATGAAAACAAAAATACCCCATTAAATATATTAACCCACAAAACAGTTCAAAGATTTTAAGTCAAGGGTAACTGTGTCACAAACTTTTACGATCACATTTGCTCTCTATGAACTTCACTTTATCATATATCAAATTACTGTTTCATATAAACTCAGTGAAAAAATTAAATAAACTAAAAAATAAAACAAAACAAAACCAAAAACCAAACCCCAAACCTAATCACATCAATAGCACTCTTCCAAAGCACCATCTGTACACATGTCCATCTTAAAATCAGTAATTCCATTTTTATCATCTACTTTGTTTGAAAACAACAAATCGCTATATGTAGAAATTAAAAATGCTATGCATAGGTCATTAAAATTTTTTCTTTTCAATATTTATGCCAACAGAATATCACTCTTTCAAACTTTCTATGTGACATCTCATTTGAGAAAACCAAATCCTAAGACAGGCGATGAGGAGTTGAGGCTGACCCCCCCTTGCCCTATATTAAACCAATGGATTATGCTACTGGGGTACTACTGGGCTCCTGACCATTTTTCAAGGGCTGCACAATTCTAGAAAATAAACATCTGATTATGTTGGTGAGGGCAGAGTAAAATTACAAATACTTTTCTTTCATTTATTCTGTTGCAAAGAAAATAAATCAAAGTTTCATGGTTGACTTAAGTTTTCTTGATTTAAGTCCATTGAGATAAACCCAAATTCCTGCCATTAGTGAAGCATACAACCGTAATACTAATTGTGCTGTAGTCGACAACTTGTTTAATAAATGGCTATAGCTAAGTACATATTTTTTTCCTTTTCTATTTCAAGAGAACTTTGATTTTGAACACAGAAATTATAAAAGAACTAGAATCTACTCTGGGAAAGAAAAGTCTCAACAATCTTAAAAAAATGTCTCTAACTTCCTAGAATACTCTTACTTGAATATAGTTAATCACCGAGGTGAAATACTTATAAATGTTATGACATTTTTTTGTTGCTGATAAAAAATATAAAAACATACATACTTTAAACAAATACCTGAACCTACAATTTAGGTATGGCGTTGTCCAATGGTGGCTATCAATTTGCCACAACTTCTACATTCAGCCTGAAAAGCATATTCTTACACTTCTTGCTATACTTCTCTGATAAAATGGCTAAACTTAAATATATAGTATTTTTTAAAGTAATATTTTAGAAAAACTTAAAAAACCCACACTGCCCAAGATACAATTTACTAAATAATGCATCCTTTATCCATATATCCTGAATATTACCTTCAAATCAGAAGTTCTTTCTGGTGGTCTGTCTTCAACTTTGAGGTAAGCTAAGGGTGCCAAGAATGCCTGGCTAGCTATTTATCCTTCAAGAGCAGTCATGACATTTCTTTTTTAACCAGAGGTAATTTCATTCAGGATAGACAGTCCAATTAAGTAAAGAGGTGACTTGGGTTGCCTTTTCAGCCTTTTTATTCTCAGAGAACTGAGGAGCTAAGCCTTCAGAAACTAGATACACTAAGACTCTGATAAGAAATTGTTATTTTATTTTTTAAAATTTCCAGTAATTCTGGATATATAATTTATGATACAACTGTAACAAAGAACTAGCATATTCCTATCAGATGGCTGGCATGGTCAGCAGCAAACACTAAAAGGACACACCAGACTTATATTTCACAAGAAAAGAAACAAAAACATTCACTGAACACAACTTTTGATGCCAGTGGGAAAATCCTCCTTACCTGTAAATCAATTTTGCTTTCAATACAACGTTCATTCTTTTCTGCTGAAATCTTCTCATAGTTTTCTGATTTGTTAAGATTTTCGACTCTGGCTGCATCTTTCATTTCTGCCTCCAAACCCTTCATTGTATCAGTTCCATCTTTTACAGTAACAACAGTATCAGACATCCTCATTAGAAAAGGTTATTTTAGAATCCTACAGGAAACTTGAAGCCTTTGAAGGAGGAAAGAATACATAGAAAGAATAATTTTTTATTCCTTAAGGAGGAAATATTTGTTATTTGTCCAATTTCAACAGTATCAGAACAGCATATATATACCATGAACTAATCAGGAAACATTTGTCTCCAAAAAGATATTAGAATAATTTGTGCCTAGAATAAATATTTTTCTCCCATTCTAATTTTCATGGAGATTTTAATGATTGGAATATCCTTCACTATTTTTTGATTTTCCTTTTACTACTTTTTATCTGAGGGAAAACTACTGAAAGACAAGGCTCCAACACTCCACATTAAAAAAAAAAAACAAAATAGGGGTGGCTAGGTGGCACAGTGATTAGAGCATCAGCCTTGGAGTCAGGAGGACCTGAGTTCAAACCTGGCCTCAGACACTTACAACACTTACTAGCCCTGTAACCTTGGGCAAGTCACTTAACCCCAATCGCCCTGCCTTAGCCTACTCCAAAAAGAAAAAACAACAACAAAAAACAAACCTCAAACCTAATAAGTTTGGGCAAGTACCTTTAGTCAGGGAAATAAATGCAACAAATTTCTATCCAAAATATCTAGTTAAGAAGTGTCAAGAAGCAGATTTCACTGAAGAATCTAGATCATGGAAATCCTAGGATATCATGAAAAGAAAGGGATAGAGTAGTAGCAAAATAGCAGCCCTCTATTCTTTCTTCTCCACAGTTCTGAGATTCTGGAGTAGCTATCAATTGGTGGCTGTTCAGTCACGTTAGTCATGTTTGACTCTTTGTGACTCCATTTGTGTTTTCTTGGCAAAGATACTGGAGTGGCTTGTCATTTCCTTCTCCAGTTCATTTTATAGATGAAGAACTGAGGCAAGCAGGGTTAAGTGACTTGCCCAGGGTTACACAGCTGGTGTCTGAGGCCAGATTTGAACTCAGGAAGATGATTCTTCTTGACTTGAGGCCTGACACTGTTCACTGAACCACCTAGCTGTCCCCATAAAATCTTACTTCAATTTAATTCAACACATCCTTAAAATAAGCACCTAATATATGCAGAGTACAGTGCTAGGCCTTGGGATAGAGACAAAGTTTAGCTAAGACATGGTCACTGCCTTCATGAAGTTTACAGTCCAATATGGGGAGATGATAAACACAAATAAGTATTATGTGTAATTATGCATAAGTGGAAGAGAAGGACAAGCAAAATACTATCTGAATTCTGACAAGGCAAAGGCGATTACTGACAGAGGTAAGGAGTAGGGAAAGCAGGAAAGGCTTCATGGAAGAATTAACATTTGAGTTGGGCTTCGAAAGAATGGATAGTAGGAATTCAATATGTAGAAGCTGGGAGTAAGACATTCTAATATTCACTACATAGAGCTGGGAAGAGAATACAGAATAAGAAAATCAGACAACGAGCAGGGAAAAAGTAGGAAAAGTAGAGGAAGGGTTGTGGTAAATCTTAATTCAGAGGAAGAAAGAATATTTAGGTCAACAGACAAGTAGGACTTTTAAAAGGCAGATTTGGTGATTTGGAGGTCAGTGGCAATTTTGAGGAAGGACCTTCAGTGCTGGGGAGGAAAGCTAAAGCTAGATCTCAGGAGTCTGATCAGTCTGTCAAAATGCATTTATTAAACTCTTATGATGTGTCAGTCCCTGTGCTAAGCTCTAAAAAGAAAATAAATTTTGTTAACTAAAAAACAAAGTTACATTATAAAAAGAATCATTGGTAACTTTGGAGAGAGCAATTTCAGTTGGATAAGCTCAGAAGCTACACTGTAGAGGAATCAGAAAAGAGAGAGGACGGAAAATGGAGGTACCTAGTATAGAAACCAGATGGTAGCAATTCCCCAAGGTTAAGTAAATAGCAGAAGGTCAGGAGTGTGAGGGAGTTTAGGATGGTGGCTAAGAATCATTAAAATGGTAGGGCCTAGGGTTACGGTTAGATATGGAAGCAAATGAAGTCTTGATTTAGCATTCAACTGTGAAAACCTTAAAAAGACTTAAGCCTGAATATGTTCTTCACAGAGATCTCAAAAATCCAAGACTGCTTTCCTTTGGAAAAAGAATTTGTCATATAGACGTTAATTTATATTGAGAAATGCAAAAATTCATTTCTTTAACTCTCAGCACCAAATTAAGTAGAAGTAGATTTTTAGAGTCAGAAGTAATGATTGAAAATATGCCTTTCTTAAATGAACATTTTTTTCTAGTTAACTGACTTACACTTGAAAATTATTTAAAAGACAATAGTGAACTATACCGATCATGTAATGAAAGAGTAAAACAAAAATATTGTATTTTAAAATCTTATTTCCTGTCTTTAATATTTAGGATTTTAAAACAAAAGTAGTGGATAATATAGTACACTGATATACAAATTTTGGGGATTTAGGGAGGTGAGACAGTATTACCTGATGTGTGCTATAGATTTGGGATTGTGGTCTTCCACAAAAATAAAAGAAAATAATCCAAGGTTCCTTTTCACAGTTGTCAGCCAGGATGTCAGTTGTATTGAACCATCTGGAATCTGGTAGGAGGAGTCCCATGTCCTTATCAACAGTGTAGAGTTCTGGACTGAACTGGACTTTCTTGGATTATATATATCATCACTTTTAGTGGCCTAAAATTTAATTAAAAAAAAAAAGTAAAAAACCTCAGTTAAAATTCACTATAATAGCTTCTACAGCAATATATCTATAGTAGTGGTTCTTAACCGTTTTGTATTTTGGACCTCTTTGGCAGTCTGGTGAAGCTTATGGACCCTTTTCTCTGAATAATGTTGTTAAATATATAAAATATCCATGACTACAACAGAAACCAATTCTATTTAAATGCAGTTATCAAAATATATACCCCCCCCCAATAAATTCACAGATGTCAGATCAATTCCCTTGATCTAAGGGAACTAGCACACTTCAGGGTAATTTACAATTTTACCACTGTTTGTTAGAGATCACACATTTTTTTCTGTTCAAAATAAATATTCCTTATTCTGAACGATGATTTCACTGAAAAAAAAAAAATTTTTTTTAGGGCAATTGGGGTTAAGTAACTTGCCCAACGTTACACAGACAGTTTTTTCGTGTGGGTGTTAAGTGTCTGAGGCCAGAACCAATCCCGGGTCCTCCCGACTCCGGGGCCGGCGCTCTACTCATTGTGCCACCTAGCCGCCCCTCACTGAGAAAATTTTAAAGCATTAGGTAGAAAGTTATAATATACCACACAAAGTTTTTGAAAGAAAAAAGATCCATAGTACTTGATAACTCTTGAGGACATACAATGAATAGAATAACCCTATTTTTAAATGCCTACTTGAAAGTCAGTAACTAGAGGGTTAAAAAAGATACTACAAAACCAGGTTATAATGTTCAGTCACATATCAACTAGCATATATGTGAATACTTATGTAGAATATTCTTTTCTTTTTGGAGGTGAGAAGGCAGGGCAATTTGGGTTAAGTGACTTGCCCAAAGTCTGGATTTGAACTCAGTTCCTCCTGACTCCAGGGCTGGTGATTTATTTACGGTGCCACTTACCTGCTCCAGAATATTCTTTTCTAATTACCCCAAAGTCACTCTATAAGTCACGTTTTCAAGGCAATACCATTTTAGTCTTTTTTTTTTTTTTTAAAGCAATCGGGGTTAAGTAACTTGCTCAAGGTTACACAGCCAGTTATTTCTGGGTGTGGTGCTAAGTATCTGAGCCTGTAATCGATCCCAGTTCATCCCGACTCTGGGGCCGGTGCTCTTACTCACTGAGCCCATTTTAGTCTTATTTAATATAAGTAGTTGGCTTGCAAACAGGTTATCAAAAAGTCTGTAATATTTATGTCAGCATTCTTTTGAGAACTTTTATGAGTGTCTGTGTACATAAAGCTGCGGGCAATCAAGCAGAAAAGCTCCCTAAAACACAGCTGAAGTATCAGTAATCAAAATACAAATACAATAAAACATGGAATATAGCACCAAATAATACATAAATAATTTTTACTGTCTCAAAAGCATTGTGAAAGAAAGTCCAAGGACATGGCAATATTTTAAAATCAATTTCCACTTATTAAATTGCCAACATTGCAATGTAGGATAGAATAAAAACAATTAGGAATTTACAGAAACAGAAAGAGTACTGTTTTGGTTTTTTTCTGCCTCAATGACAAATTTAACGATAACTTCCTCATATAAAAGCTTTGTTTTATATTATATGCCTACTTTTATAAAAGGGGCAAACAGCAGAATTTTGTGGGATTAAAGTCGAATTAGTTGATACAAATATAGAGCGGGAAGATACAGTCACTAGTCTTTAAAACAACTGCTACTGAGAGGCAGCCTGACACACTGAACATAAAGCCTGGTTTGAGGGCAAGAAGCTCTGGGATCAAGTAACACCTTCCTCACACACTAGGCAGGGAAGCCCACGGCAACTTCCTCAGATTATAAATTGTAGAGGTGACCTGCTTCCCAGCAACTCCCTATATTAAGTAGCAAAGTCCAGTTTTAAAAGCTGCTATCAAAAACTAAATTTTTCTTTTCTAAATTTTTTTTTGTACTGTTAGAAAATTGTCACCTGTTTTAGCTTTCTCAATTTATTAACAGGGAAATAAATTCTTTACTCTGTTATTTTGATTAATATAGTAACATTTTTTTTTTTTACTGCTTTTTAAGGCTTTGTTGTAAACTTTTGTTTTTGTGATTATCGAGCACATTAATGAAAGTCTGTAGGGTGGATAGACATAAGATATAAAACAGCATGGTATGATTTAAAGATTAAATAGAATGTAGAAACCTGAGTTCTAGTGGTGGAGCCTGCACTTGAACCTGAGGTTTTCATACTCTTTTTAGTCTTCTTTCCATCTTTAGATATAACAAACTTTTATAAATGTGAGGAGGTAATGTACACAAATAAAACAGATGAAATATGACTTACTTCAGTTACTGTCACTGAAATAAAAAAAGGTGAATGGATAAAAGTAAAGACTTTGTTTCTGATTATCACCATTTCTTAGACAAGTTCGAGATGGATATATAATAGCTATACAAAGCAATCTAAAAGAACACTGAATGTGCCTCAGTTAACAAAAGTAAACCTCTTCACAATCAGAGACAGCACATTCAGGAGCAACACTGGCATACAAACAACTTTATTTGTAAAACACTGCAGAGGTGGCACAGTGAGTAAAAGTGCCGGTCCTGGAATCAGGAGGACCTTAGTTTGGTTCTGGCCTCAGACACTTTAACACCCACACACAAAAAAAATTAGTAGTGTAACCTTGGGCAAGTTACTTAGCCCCAATTGCCCTCCAAAAAGAAAACAGAAAACAAAAAACAAAAAAAACACTGCAGAGCAGGCAACCCTTACAAAATATGGTAAAGCAGTAAAGAAGGAAAAAGCCTTCAGGAAGCATGGATAGGGACCCAACTCAGCCATATCATCCTAAGACCATTTACAGATGAAAGACTTGGAGAACAAAGATTCTAATGAAGTATGTCAGCTAGAATTTTTGGAGTTGCTATTTTCACCAAGGAGAGTGTAACCACATTTGTACTGTAACATGAGTTTTCTTCATCTCTGGAATAGATGGCCTCAAAGATTTCTTCCAGCTCCCAAATCTATGATCCTAAGTGGAAATAACACTTAAATTCAGTAGTAACTCTTATTAATATAATGATCAACCACAATTCCAAAAGACTCATAATAAAACATGCTATCAAGAGAAATGATGGGGGCAGCCAGGTAGCACAGCGAGTAAGAGCACTGGCCCCAGTGTCAGGATGACCTGGGAATCAAATCTGGGCTCACACACTTAGCACCCACACAGAAATAACTGGCCATGTAACCTTGAGCCAGTTACTTAACCCTGATTGCTTTAAAAAAAAAGAGAGAGAAATGATGGAATAAGAGCACAGACTGAAGCACATGTTCTTATATTTTCTTTCTTTTTCTTGCCCTTTTTTTGGGGGGGAGGGTGAACATAGGCAATGAGGAAATGTTTTGCATATCCATACATATTTGTAATGGGTTTTATTTTTCTTGCCTTTTCAATGGATAAGGGAGAGAATTTAGAACTGAAAAAAATATTGAATTAAAAGAGGAAATAGCAGTTAAGACACATGGAATCCAAACCTGACAGACCAAAAGACATACACAAAAATCTGTGTTGGACAAAAAACTAATTTCAGAGGTGCTCAGGGAATGACTTTCAAGATATCTAAAAAAAAAGAAGAAAGCCTATAAAAGAAACAAAAAGTTCAAAGGTGGCATTATCAAAATAAGATAATTAAGAAGACATGCAGCTACAGACTCACATGTAATTATGAAGAACATACTTGGGGAAAATAAAAAGGAAGATAGAATTCTGGAAATTGACTTTTTATAGGTTGTATATTCACAAGTGCACCAAATCAAGAATTATAGAGAATATAGTTTCTTCTACATTACTGCTTGTTGATGACAAAAGCATTTGGATTGATAGAGCACAATGAAAAACCTAAAATAAGGTATTTTCTCAATATTTTTATAACCATACAGATAAATTAGTTATATGGTAGATACTCTGATAATATCAAATGAAGTATTAAAGAAGAACAATATACTTGCCAATAGTATTCTCATCACTGTACAGGAGGATCACAGAATCTCAGAGATGGGAGGTACTTCAGGTATCATCTAGTTTAACTTGTACCAGAACATTCTATCTCTAGCACATGGTCATTCAGCTGCCACTGGGGAAAGGAAACTGGGCATTTTCTTCTAAGTCTTCTCTTTTCCTGGCTAAATATATCCATTTCCTTTAATCATTATTCAAATGATTTCATGGTTGTTAATCATATTGGTTGCCCTCCTATAGATGCTCTCCAGATTACTAATGTCCCTTTTATAATGTGGTGCCAAGAACTGAACACAATACTGCAGATGTGGTCAGGTGAGGACAAACACAGCACAATGATTTCAACCTTATTCCTATAAGCTAGGTCACTTTTAATACAGTCTAAGACTATATTAGCTTTTTTTCCCTGCCACATCAGAATGCTTATTCATATTAAGTGTGCAGTCAACCAAAACTCTGAGATTAAGATAAACTGTTATTTAATCATGCTTCCACATTCTATACTTGTGAGGTAAATTTGTTGTACCACGTATAATACTTTAAATTTCTATGTTTTAGTCTGCCAAGGTCTTTTTCTGATGCTTAACTCTGTCATGAAGTATATTGGCTATTTCTACCAGATCTGTGTCAGCTGCAAATTGATAAGGATGCCATCTATACCTTTATCCAAGTTCATAGTATAAATGTTAAACAACACCAGGTCAAGTATAACACTTGTTCAAGTGTCTGAATATGCCACTAGGATTCTTCTAAGCTGACACTGAAACTTTAATGATTATTTGAGACTCTGGTCTTTAAATCAGTGCTGAATGACATTCACCTTCCATTCCACAACAACTTCACGAAATGCTTTATCAAATGCAATGCTAAAATTTAGGTAAACTATATGCACAGAATTCCTCTGATCTACCAATTGGCTAACTGATTCAAAAGTGGAAATGAGGTTAATCTGGTATGACCTCTTTTTGATTAAGCATTTTTTTTTTGGATTGGTGTTCTTCAGTTCCTTTTCAAGAGTCTCAATAACCACCTTCTAAGGTGAGCCTGCTGATTATGTCTCCTTATCTTAGAAAGGAAAACAGTTATTGTTCTTCAGTACAGCAGGACCTCTTCTATCATCTGTCATCTTTGCTAAGTTGTCTCAATGATGTTTGAATCATATCTTTCAGTCCTAGGGAAGATGTAATTCATCTGGGCAAGTGACTTGGCAAGGTCAGCTAGGTGCTCTCTTATTCTCTCCTTTCTTACTTTGGTTATCAGCTCCCTAAATGGTTACTTTTGTTCTTATTTTTCCAGTCTTCTTTGGTAGAGAAAACAGATGCAAAGAATTGAATAGCTCTCCTTCTTTCTTTGTCATTATTATTGTCTCATCTATTCTAAACAGTTCTCCTACCCTTTCCCCTAGTATAGTTAACCCCCCCCCCAAAACAAAACACCGCCCTTTTGTCCTTCCTAGCTTTCCTCATCAGCTTCTATTCGTTGTCAGTTTTAGTACTCCCAAGACTATCTGTAGTACTCCTGAGACATGGCAGATACCATGCCATGGTATTGATTTGTATTGATCCTTTGTCGGATGTCTTTGATCTCATCTTTTTTTTTTTTTCCCAGTTTAACTTGGCCGGTCAATTTCCTGAACATCCCTAATTTCAGAATTATTTCTGTCTTCAAAATTTCATTCTTGAAAGTATCTCATCCCTCAAAGGCTAACCTCCCCTATAGAGAGTGAGAGCCTAAGAATCCTTTCTCTAAACCCTTTGAAATCTGCCCACCTAAAATTCTAGGGTTCCCATCAGGATATGCTTTTCTTCTCTTTTATCAAAAATCCTAAATTGGAATAATCACTTTACCCCAAGATTCCCATCATTTCTATTCTAGTCATCAGTTCCTTTCAGTCATTGTGACTCAGATTCAGCAAAGATCCCCCCCCCCTTTATTATTAGCCCTGCTCCAATGCCCTGAGGACCCTAGGCCCTGCAATCTGACTACAAAGACTCCTAGGCTTGCGTTCCCCATGGACCACCAGATCTTTCAACCTCTCAGTAGCCACATTTCCCTAAATACGTGGTTTCCTACAATTAGAATGTGAGTTTCTGCTTTTTATTTGTATCCCCAGAACTTTAGACAAGGCCTGGCACAAAGTAGTGCTCGAATGCTTTCAGTTCCACTCTTTTCCTTGTCAGCTCCTCAGCTTTCTCAAAGATGAAACTATCAATAAGGCAAGTTAAGAAATTACTCGCTGTTCTGCTTTTGGCAGCGTGCCAGATTCAGCAGATATTAAGATATTTCTGGTTTTTCTTCACTACTATCCCTCCTCAAATTTACCTCACCATTTTCCCCCCTACCCTCCCGCTCAGTTGAGAACTTAGCATCATATTGTGCTCTGAGCTCTTCTCTAGAAAGGATAAGTAGTGAAGGAGATAAAGTGCTAGAGACAGTGTGGAAGGATTCAAATCCTATTTCTGCCACGTTTGACCCGGGCAAGTTAATATTTTTGGACCTTAATATCCTCATCTATAACATAAGGGGCTAGTTAGACTCAATGACTTCTAAGGTTCTTTATAGATATAAATCAATGATTCCTCCTTTGTTTTACAACTCTTGATACCATTTCCCTTTTTCTTATTCTTTACTCCAGACTGATCAAGATATGACCCTTCTTGCCAAGACTAACCCCTTGATCTTACTTGCTCCCATCTTTAGAAAATTATCCCCACAATCATCCTGTCCTCCCATCTTCAGTCACTTCTTCCCCATCTGTTGGTTCATTCCCTGCTGCTTATAAAACATACCTAAATATTGCAAAAAAAGGAACAAAAAAAATCCAACTTTTTAAAACTTCACTAGATCTTCCCTGTCATAGTTAAACTCAGAAAAGGCTGTTTACAATCTGTCTCTACTTCTTACTCCCTTCTCAACCCTTTGAAAATCTGGCATCTGACTTCACCACTCAAATGAAAATGCGCTCTCCAATGTTATCAATTATCTCTTCAATAAGCATAAAAGTGTTTTACAAACTGTAAAGAATATTGTTATTATTGTAGTTGTTAAAATGCCAAATCTGATGGCTTTTTAATAGTCCTCATTCTTCTTGACCTCTCAGAAGGTCTCTCTTCAACACCTACTGCAGGATACTCTCTTACTTATCAGATAATTTCTTTTCAGTGTCTTTTTACTGCTCCATTACTGGTATTGTCTCTCTGAATAAGGCTGTCCTGGGACCTCTTCTTTTTTCTCTTAATCACCTCATTGTGTGCCATAGGTTTAATTTTCATCTCTATGTAGATGACTACCAAATCTATATATCCAGCCCAAGTCTGTCTCCTGAACTTCAACTGCACATGTTAAATGTTAATGGACATTTCAAATGGATGTCTGGGCAGCATTCTAAACGCTGTATTGTCCAAATCTGAATTTATTATTCCGTTCCTCCTCTACCCCCAACTTACCCTCATTGACTTCCCTTTTTTGATCAAGGCTATTCTATTATTTCAGATGTAGAACTGGGATATCATCCTTCACTCCTCACTTTTTCTCCCTTTATATATCCAGCCAGGTACCAAATCTTTCAATTTCTATCTTCACTACATCTCTCATATCTTCTCTTAAACTCACACAGTTGCCACATTAGTACAGACCCTTATCACCTTTCTTGGACTAGACAATAGTTTCCTGATTAGTCTTCATGCCTAAGTCTCTTACTATTCCAGCAGATTTTATACATACCTGCGAAAGTGATTTTTCTACAGCATAATTTTGACTCTGCCACTCCCCTACTCAATAAACTCCAAAGATTTCCTACAATTTTTAGGATCCAATTTAAACTCCTCTATTTGGCTTTTAAAGCCCTTTACAAAACTGTTCTGAAATATCTCTCCAGTCTTGTTTTACATATTATTCCCTCTTCCTACATTCCAGACTAGTCTTGTTCTTCACATAAGGCACTTAGTCTCTTGTCTTCACACTTTTCTTTAAACTGGCTATTATAACTTATGCCTGGAATGTGTCTCCCTTGCCCCCCACCTTATCTTCCCTCAAGGTCTTAGAGAGTAGATTCTGGTCCAGCTGAAAAAATTTTTTAGGTCCCTCAGCAAAGGTGAAAAAAAAAAAATGGAGGAGAAGAGGCAGAGAGAGGAACCAGATAAAAAATCTTTACATGAGTTTGGAGTGATGTACAAAAACAAACAAAAACTCCCCAACCCCAAATCCCAAAAATATACAAATGAAATATGGAATAAAAAAATAACATACTTTTCAAAGGACTGTCTAAAAACAGAAATTTAAAGACTTAAATTAACCCTAACTCTAAATCCTACATTATTATAATTCACATTTTGCTATTTGAAACACAGAACCTTGTAGCCTTTTGAAAATCACATCATAGGACAGCAGTCCTATAATGGAACATTTAATAGTTAGAAACATTTTAAAATAATTTATATGATAAAATACATGTGTAGACCATTGAATATTTTCTAATTAAATAACTAAACCTTTAAATATATAATCATAATGGAAATAAAATGTACCCCAAACTGCACCTTTATTCATTTAAAACCCCTCACTACAATTTAAAAACAACCAAGGAAAGCCATGAGTGTGCATAAAAAATTAAGAGTGAATTGTCATATTGTCAAACTTAATGTTAATTTATATAGAGTTGGAAATACTTGGAAATCTTTTGTTCCCAGCACAAGTTCTCAAGTTGTTATTCTGAACTGTACATGCACTGAAGACGAAATACATAGCTATGAATTACATTAAGATGTAATTGTATTCTATTCTTGATATATAATTAGTAGTTCTTTGGTTTGAGTAGAGTTGATATTAATAACTAACAGAATTTTGTGTCATTTTCTGTGACACTGATTTTACAAAGTACAACAAAAATAACAGACAAACAATAAGATGGAAGAAGATAAAAACATTTGCAACATAGCTAGGAACCACTGCTGGTAATCTGCCTGGTCTTCCTCCCTTTCCTTTCAGTGCCTCCCTCTCTTAGATCTTGGTTCCTTTCAAAGCTCAGCTCAAGTGCCACCTTCAACCTGGAGCCTTTCCTTTGTCCTTCAAATGCTAGCACCATCCTCATCAAAGTACCTTGTCTATGTATACCTGACAGAATGGAAACTCCTAGAGGAAATGTCCTTTTGTCCTTTGTATTCTTAGAATATTTTCTCTTTCTGTCCAAATGATCTTCTACAGAGGCTGAATTAATGCACAATAGATATATCTGCACCTAACATACCGTGTTTCCCCGATAATAAGACCTATCCCGAAAATAAGCCCTCCCCTTACTGTGTAAGATTCCTCTAAAATAAGCCCTATTGAGATTGCTACTGTAGTGAAGGTGATCCCCTGCGCTACACTACGGTACCCTCTGTAGGTACCGCCCCCCCCCCCCCCGGGTGAAACGCACGCGGCGCTCCGAGCTGCATCCAATCAGAGCTGCAGCAGTGAGTGCGTCATCCTGTTCTTCCCCAGTGATTTGCTTGCTGGTACATTTTTTTGTTCACATTTACCTGTTTATTAAAATTGCTGTCAATGTTCATTAAAATAAGCCCTCCCCTGAAAATAAGCCCTCTGGTGTTTTTCTGTCCAAAAAATTAATAAGACAGTGTCTTATTATCAGGGAAACACGGTATATAAAGCTCTGAAATCACATTTTCCCAAACTTTTTTTTACTCAATTCCCTACCAGGTTTCTTACTATGGATCTGGTGACAAAGGCTGAATCTATTCTGTATTAAGAATCATTCTTTAACATAGAATTATTACACACCTAATGGAGACTTCAAGATAGATGAATAATTACTTTTGTGAAAAGACAAATTTTAATGTACTTTTAAAAATTCCAAATTCTCACTTTTTACCTAACTTCATTAGGAAAACAATGGCATTATAGTTGTTGACAATAATGAACAGACATTTATACAACTCACAAAACTCTAAAACTTAAAATATCACATAAAATGTGAATTATTATTTCATGACAATTTAAGAGGAAGATAGATCATTAACCTTATGTTAAGGAACAATACTTATTATCACACATATCTATATCTTTGCATACATGCAATATGTGTGTGTGTATATATACATATACATAGACATAATTATACAATATTCTTTGTAAGAATAGAGCTGTATTTCTAAGCATAACTTTCAAATTGCTTTTTTAAAAGTCGTAATGGATTGCACTAAGCCATATTATTTATCTTTCTTAATCTCACTTCTTTCTTTTTTTTTTTTTTTTAAAGCAATTGGGGTTAAGTAACTTGCTCAACGTTACACGGCCAGTTATTTCTGGGTGTGGTGCTAAGTATCAGAGCCCAGATTCGATTCCAGGTCATCCCCACTCTTGGGCCAGTGCTCTTACTCACTGAGCCACCTGGCCGTCCCTAAGCAATTGGGGTTAAGTAACTTGCTCAAGGTTAAACAGCCAGGTATTTCTGGGTGGGTACTAAGTGTCTGAGCCCGCATTCGATCCCAGGTCATCCCAACTCTGAGTCTGGTGCTCTTACTCACTGTGCTACCTGGTTGCCCCTGTTTCTTCTTTTCTATGTGATCAAAGGCACAAATTTGTGACAAATCTTAAGGCTGCAGTGTGGGTTAATAAGCTGAGTTGAAGATAATTTATATGGGGATTCTGTACATTTTTCTGACTTAGTCTGGCAGAGGATGAGAGGATTATTCCATTGAATAGAGTATACTTTTTTTGGTTAAAGTCATAGATGGAAATTCTTTGTTTTTAACAAGATATTACTATTCCAAGGGATTATCAGATAATTTATCCTTAAATCTAAACTTCCTATAGCATAGGCAAAAAGTATATTATGTATAAGAGAAAATAAATTCTATTTTCTCTCAAAACTATGGTCATAATTGAGTCTAAGTTGGCAAATTATATGAAAAAAGTTATTTCAGTGAATCTAATTCTTAGGACTGAAATATTATTGCTCTAAGACATTTCTAAACTAGAATATTTCATGAAAAGCATTTTTCTATACTAAATAAATTGAAATGTCATTTTATTACACTACTAGACCCATCACTATAGAATTCTGGACAATTATTTTTCCTTTATATTACCTAGTTTTATTCCAAGTTTTTTTTTTCCATAGGGGAAAATTTATTTGTAAGACTATAAATACAATCAGACAATATTATATAAAGAAAATTCAACGCACAAACCCAATACATATTACCTCATTTCCCTGTAAGGGTAAAAATGAATACAATCAATATAATTAGCTAAGGCTAAGTATCTTTAGAGGAAGGCAAGGAAACATGTTTACTTTCTAAGACAGAAATGGTAGAGATTAAGTATTCTAAGAATTGATTATTTGTTAGTCACTTGAGAAAGAATCAATCATTTTAGCAAGAATTTAAGAATCAATATTTAACAACGATAATTGCTTATGTCCTCAAGTTTTACAGGTCAGTCAACAAGTATTTACTGAGTACCCACAGGGAACATAACAATGTCATAGAAGACTGGGGCATGACAAATAATAGACACCAACTTCCTCCCAAGACATTTCCAGGCTGAAAAATGAGGTAAAACAAACATATCTCCAAATAACACAGCAATTACAAGATGCTGAAAAGAAGCAAAGGCTTCTTTTGTGGTGAGACTATAGACGGAAAAATGTGAAGGTGTCATTAAGGGAATCTAGGAATTATTTCTGAGAAGGATATACTAATAGAAAAAAGAAAACTCTCCCATACATAGATCTCCTGAAAGATGGTGGAAAAATGGAAGAGCCAAGGAATGGCACTAAAGCCCATTTATTGTATTAAAAATCTGATATCTACCCTAATATTGTCCTTAAACTGCCTTCTCATAGGTCAATGGCCAAACCCAAGATTGGTCCTTTTTATTCTCAATGGCTGTGGTACATCTGATTTAACTTCTATATACATGCCTGAATCAGGAGATACAGTATCCTGTTAATAACAATATTGCCAAAAACAGTGTTAACAAAAATAATATACATATAGTACATTAAAGTTTATAAAGTAATATCCCCTTAGGTATTATAACCCCAATTTTGCAGATAAAGAAACTGAAACTAAGAATAAATGAAAAAAAATTTATTTAGTACTTACTAGTTGCTAAGTGGGAAAGCCATCTGTATTTGGTAACTACACTTCTCTAACACCTTTAAACTCATTGGAATTAGGCTTCTGATATCATTCAACCTGACACTGTTCTTCCCAAGTTACCAATGATTTTTAAACTTCCAAATCTGATGGATTTTCTGTCTTCATCCTTCTTAACTTTTGTACCCTCTTCTCTTTGATTCTTGCTTCTCTCTTAGTTTTTGTGATATTGTCCTTTCCCAGTTCTGCTCCTTCTTGTCTGACAGGAGACAAAAAGTCTCCCTTTTTGGATCTTCAGGTCATATCTGCTAATCATGGGTGATGTCAGGTTCTTATGTGGGCCCTCTTCTCCTCTTTTTTGCTAAATTATGTGACATCCTCAATTCTTGTTCTATTTTTGAAACATTATACACCCTCTCTCTTTTGATACAAAATGCTGTTCAGGTGCTGGCCCTCATCACCTCTCATGCCTGGATTACTGTGACAGCCTTCTGGTTTGTCTTGGCAAGAGACTGGATAGGAGAAGTGAGAGTGAGTAAGGAGTTGAGGATCATGCCTAGGTAACTGGAAAGATACTGGCAGCTCAACAGAAATATGAAGACAGTTTCAGTTCTGAACATGTTGGGTTTAAGAAGTCTGAAGGACATTAAAAAATGTTTGAGATGTTCAAGAGGTAGATGAAGATGTGAGGATGGAAACCAGAAAATTGGATAAGGAGATCTGAGAATCATCTGCAAGGAAATGATAACTGAATCCACACAGGCTGATAGAAGCATGAAGCAAGACAGAACAGAGGGAGAGGCGGGGCCAGGAGAGAGCTTACGGGGACCTCATGATTGCTAGGTACAAACTGAATGAAAGTTCAGCAAAGGAGACTGTGATAAATTGTCTTTTTTTTTTTTTAAAGATGTCCCACAGTTATATTTATGTAGTCAATTGAAAAGGTTTCTCCTTATCATGTGATTAGTGAACTAGAACCAGTAAAAGAATGTCTACACATATTTTAGTCTCTCCAAAGCACTTCCATTATATGTCATCATGACTTTCCCATGGCCTCTCTTATCTGGAAGAGTAGCATCACAGGCACTTTTTGCATGTGTCACACCCCTGTTACATAAGACAAAATCATCTTATAAGAAATTTTCTGGCCTTAAGCTTTTTTGGTCCCTATATAAATTGGCTTTTAGAAAATCTTTCTCTAGAATGTATTTGATATAAAAGGAAATAAATTGTAGACTTTACTATGAATATGCATATAAGAAAAGAAATTAAACAATTTCAACAGGATAATATAATTATTTGCCAAACATTCCCTGTAATGCCTCTGAAAAGTTTCTTATATGCCTGAGGATACTTTGTAGCCTTACAGAATTCTGTGATATTTCTCATAAAACCTTCATGTTTTCTTTCTCCCTCAGAGAACTTATTCTTTCAAAATGTATAATACACAACATTCTTTTTCTTTTTGTTACTGACACTACTAAAGTAACTATTTCCTTGGGCTCGTCACATATTTGTCTGCTTTTTCAGTCTTGTCAGAAGATCACAATGAAATCCAGCCGAGTGCCTTAACGACATTTTATTATTGCAGACTCTCAGAAAATTCCATATTGGTCACCTGGTAACCATACCGTATCCATTTGCAGAGTTTCCTTGGCTGTATTTCATATTTCATCAGAATTTAATAAGAGTTCATATCTTTTGTTAACTCAGAGAGAAGCCTAATATGTTCCTTCTATTTTCCTCTTATTCTCATACCAAAGATGTTTTCCTAATGAATCTGGTCACTCTGTAAAAAGGATTATTAGCTAGATTTTGGCAGGTGACAATATTATGCTATAACTCTGTTCTTAATAGTCACTGAATTTCTTTTGTCAATCTTTCTTGGGGAATGGGAATTTGAAAATCTTCCCTGCCCCTTGATAGGTTGAATGTAATCAAATGGGGCTTAGAGTGGGAGGAGTTTGCTGAATGGGTGGAGCAGAGCCCAGAAGAAACCAGGAGTTAGAGCAGTTAGAATGGAGGGAAGAGAGAGGACATAGGCAAGGAGACAGCTAGGCTTGTGAGTGTTTGTTTGTGGGAAGGCTTTGGGATGGTGTTGCTATCTGCAGGGTTATTGTGTATAGCTTTCTTTGTTGCTATGATGAATTAGGTTTTCTGGTGGTGGGATTTAGCATTCTGGTGTCTGAATTAATGTTTTGCTTCTGTCTTCTATATGGAGAATCTGTTATATTTTGTGATTCAAAATTAAGCGAGGATATTCATAGTCACTGCTGGTGCTGTGAATACTGCCTTGGAGATACATCTTGCAACCATGTCTTACATCATCTCAGTATGTTGTATGTTCTTTGATTCTGTACTCGATCGGTTGGTCACATGTTCAGTTCACTGAAACTGCTACTTACAGGCATTATTTTAATACCAGTAGACTGAATAATTTCAGGACCTCAATGTGATAATATCTTCAATGTTTTGAAAAGCATGTTTTGGAGACAATAATGTCTTATTTCCAAAATACCTGAAAAAAAAATGCACCAACTTTTGTGGTAGTTTGCATATCTAAGTCAGTTCTGGTCACAGCCCTAATTTAATGCTATACTATGGTCTGTTTTATATCATTTTCCTAAAAGATTTGTTGGCTATCGTCATATACATTTTTTCCTTATTCATTAACACCATGCAAAAAAACACAGCAGGTCAATTTTTAGGTTTGCCTATAATTCATAAAAACTGGCTACAATTACCCTGACTCAAGCTAATCCATGATTTGGGGTTTTGACAGTTTTAGACAAGTCCAAAAGCACTGGCTAAATCTTTTGTGATCCTGGTACTTCTGCCATCAGTAGCAGGTATGATCTGCTGGCCTCAAGTGGCTTTTATTGAGAATTTTAATGAATTCAAATGTCTTTTGAACATTAAGCATTCCCTTGCTTATGATCCTGACTATAAATCACCTGGGAGCTAGGTGGCACAATGGAAAGAGTACTGGGCTTGAAATCAACAAGACTCATCTTCCTGAGTTCAATTCCTGTCCCAGACACTCACTAGTTGTGTGCCCTTGCAAGTCACCTAACCTTGTTTGCCTCAGTTTTCTCATCTGTAAAATGAAATGGAGAAGGAAATGGCAAACCACTTCAGTATCTTTGCAAAGAAAAACCTAAATGGGGTCATGAAGAGTTAGGCACAACTGAAATGACTGAACAACAACAATAAATCACCTAAATAATTGACTGATTCAGTGATTAAAAAAAAAAGACAAACCAGATGTTGGAAGTATTGTTGAATCTACTGTTGAACGACTGAATTTTTTGTTTATTACATGATTGTTTATTGTACATCTATATCTAGTGATAGCTATCTCGTTACAATTTAAAACAAATTCCTCTAATATTCTGTCCTTAATGAAAGAGGATGATTACCATTCCATATAGTAATCCATTCTTTATATTCAGATTTTATTACTATAATAGCAGTAATCCTTTATTCTTCCCATCTAAATCATTTACAGGCATACCTTGTTTGCTGAACTTTGCAGACGTGGTGCTTTTTACAAATTGAAGGTCTGCAGCAACCCTGCATCAAGCAAGTCTTTTGGTGCCAGTTTCCCAATAGCATATGCTCACATCGCGCCTCTATGTCAAATTTTGGTAATTCTCATAATATTTCAGTATTATTATATTTGTTATGATGATCTGTGATCATTGATCTTTGATTTTTACTATTGTGATTGCTTTGGGGCACCCATATACGAAGGTGAACTTAATCGATAAACGTGTGTTTTGACTGCTCCACCAAGTTTCCCTATCTCTCTCCCTCTCCTTAGGCCTGTCTATTCTGAGATAAAACAATACTGAAACTAGGCTAATAGATAACTTCATTGTGGTCTTATATTAAGAAATTGCCACAACTACCCCAACCTTCAGCAATCACGTTCCTGATCAGTGAGAAGCTACCAAAATCAAGGCAAGATCTACCACCAGCAAAAAGATTTATGACTTGCTGAAGGCTCAGATGATAGCTAGCATTTTTTTTTTTTAGGAATAAGGTATTTCTAAATTAAGGTATATACTTTTATTTTAGATATAATATTATTGCACACTTATTAGACTATAGCATAGTGTAAACCTAATTTTTACATGCATTGGCAAACCAAAAAATTAATTACTTGCTTTACTGAGATATTTACTTTATTGAGGTGGTCTGGAACTGAACCCACAATTTCTCTAAGGTATACCTGTTGTTACTTTAGTCTTTCTTCACAATAATTTGAATTTTTTGGAATTCTCTCTACTTTTTCCGTATTCCTTTTAAGCTGTGAACCTGACAACAACGTAAGGTACTCTAAAGCTGCTTGATAACATAGCAGTACTAAACTTAGTAAGAGCTGGTATTCCACATCTTTGCAAATTGATTTAAATTAAAAAATATTCCCCAAAGAAAAATGTTACTGTGGTAGCAGCAATATCTACCAATTAGGCTTGGTTATTTTTTTCCTTAAAAGGTATCAAACTTGTCCTCAAACATGAATTGACTAGTCTAAGGCTTCATTAATCATTTGAAATAGGTTCCTGGTAGCCCAAGTTAAAAAACCAGACCACAAAGAGGTAGGAGTTGCTTTCTCCTAGAACAGAGTGTGAAGGAGTATGCTAGCAGAGCCAAAACAAAAGCAAAGAAACCATGCTCATCTGTATCACTGTTATATCTTTGCTGAATATATTCTTTCTATGCTAGTTAAGACTGTCAAATTTCTTTTTTTCCTTTTTTTCCATGACTGTAAAATTTCAATCTGATTCTGAACAAAAAGCACTAGACTGGATAGTTTTGGACCTACCTTACAACTGGCAACAGTTATAAGTATTGCATAGAGTGGCTTCAGGGAGGTATGGGAAGAGAAATGCAGAGGAAGGTGAGTGGATGGCCATCCTTTGAATAGCATAAGGAGTGCCCCATAGTCCCAGGGGGTATTAAAAAAGGGGAGTAAAAGGTAACATACAAAAATATCTATAGCATATTGTTTTGTGATGGTAAAGGACTGGAAACTATGAGGGTGTCCATCCAGTGGGAAATGGCCGAACAAATTAGGTATATAGATACAATGGAATACTCTTGTTGTAAGAAATGATAAAGGGGGCAGTTTTAGAGAATCCTGGGAAAGTTTATCTAAACAAATACAGAAGAAGGAAGTGGGGAGGACCAGAAGAACAATTTATGCAGTATATTTATACACCGCAAGGCCAAACAACTTTGGAAAACTTAAGAATTCTAATCAATACAATGAATACTCATGATTTCAGAGGATTCATATTGAAACATACTATCCACATCCCCAGTGTGGAAGAGGACTCAAGACTACAAACTGAGACAAATTTATGTTTTTGGGCATGGCCAATGTTTCTGTATACCACATTTGTATATAACATATTTGTTTTGCTTACCTATGCATATTTGTCACACAGGTTATGTTTCTTTCTTTTTCAACTGGGGGGGAGGGTGAATAGGAGAGAAAGAAAATAGATTCTTGAGAAAAATTAAATTTTAAGAAAGAAAGTAAACTGAGGTGATTGAGAAAGGAAAATGAGATGAGAATGCTGTTTTGAAGAATTATATCCTGCTAAAAGTGAAGTAATACTACTCATCTCTTGACTTAGAGGTGATGAACTCAAGATGTAAAATGAGTCTATGTTTGAGCAAATAACTAAAGTGGGAATTTGCTTTTCTTCACTATGCATGTTTATTACAAGGATTATCTTTTTGTTTTCCTTTTTTTGTTGTTCAATGGAGATGAGGGGGTGAGGGAGAGAAAACAAATGCTTGTATTTGAAATAAGAAAACGAAATCTAAAGATTGGTGATGTAAAAACAAATTTTAAAAATTGATTAAGAAACAAAGAGTGGTTATTAATTTCTAAGTAAAAATACAAAGACATATATGTGTGTGTACATATACATACACACACACATACAAACATGCACACAAATATGCCCCAAGGATAAATGCTATAAACACTAATTTGTTGATTTTTAATAGTTTTTATATTTCAGTGATCACTAAGCCCACTAACCTATGGTAGGCTTTGGCTATCTCTAAAGACTGGAACATTGGTTGTCTGAGAACTACACGGAAAGAATTGCTTAGGACTTTTAATATGAGGTTCCTGGGAACCAGGTCATAAGAATTTTGTTGGGATTCTGATGCAAGATACTAGGGGAAGCTTGATCTTCCCAAGAAACCCCAAGGTCTTTCTAGAATTGGGATAATGGATAAATGTGCCCAAAGTATCTTGTTTGATTTACTAGTGAGAAGGAGAATAAATGCATGTTTAAAAAGTGGAGAGAAAGTTTCCATCATTGTTCTAGTGACTTCTAGAACAATTCTAGTGACTTCTAGATCTCTTTCTCTCGAGAATTTCCAGTGAGGCAGGTATGGAGCCACAGTAGAGCAGGTCTCAGCCCCAGTCCAGGGGTAGGGCAGCATCACCTGCAGAGTACTTGGCTTGGCATAGTAAGGTAGGTGAAAAGGAAAGGCCTGTGAAGTACAAGTGCCATTTGTGGTGCTTGACTTGGTACGGGGTAGTAAGTGGCAGAACATGGAATAGTAGTCCCAGTCGTGACACAGCCAACACATTCAAGGGTAGATGACTTTTAAAACCTGGCCATTAACAGTTGGGGTGTGGTAGGGGAAAATCTGCTCTGGCATTTTGCCTAGTTTTTCTTTAAAAGATACTGAAGTCATTCTTAGAACGTAATTAGCTTAGGGCACTAACAAGTGGTGCACTGATACAACTTCCAGGCATCTTAAGGACAAAAATTAGTTCAGGAATAGGCAAGAGTTGCTTCTTCCTACAGACTTCTGACCAATGGAACAACACTGCCAAGACCACGTCCAACTGAATCTATGTTGTATATCCTTTGTCTGCTGTGGCTAATGAAACCTACTTTTGCTAATTTTTACATGGTTAATGTCTCATTTCATTATAATTATGAACCTAAGACATCAGACTATCCTGAATCAGGTCCAGCTAAATGCTGTTTATAAATTATACATGTCAGTTAGCATCTTAGCAGAGTGTCCAAAAGCCCAGTTAATCAACAATATACAGTAAGCATAGCTGTTCAGACATATGTAAAACACCACTGAATAGTGAACAGTAACTGGTCCTGGCAGCAAGGAATGGTAGGTTAAAGTTTTGTTTTTTGGTATTCATATGCCCATATACCCTCATATATAGACACACACACACACACACACACACACATTTCTATTCCCTTCAACTACTGAGAAAAGTTTCATAAGTTACAGTTATTGTTTTTCCATGTAGGAATGTTAATAGTTCAACTCTGATAAGTTCCTTATGATTTCTTTTCCCTGTTTACCCTTCTCATGCTTCTCTTGCTTCTTGTATCTGAATGTCAAATTTTCTGTTCAACTCTGGTTTTTTCAGCAAGAATCCTTCAAAGTCCTCTATTCCACTGAATGACCGACCATATTTTCCCCTGAAACATGATACTCAGTTTTGCTGGGTAGGTGACTCTTGGTTTTAATCCCAGCTCCTTTGCCCTCCAGAATATCATATTCCAAGCCCTTCAATCCCTCAGTGTGGAAGCTGCCAGATCTTGGGTTATCCTTATGTTTCTACAATATTCAAATTGTTTCTTCCTGGCTGCTTGTAATATTCTCTCCTTAATTTGGGAATTCCAGAACCTGGCTATAATATTCCTAGTTTTCTTTTTGGGATCTTTTCCAGGAGGTGATCGGTGGATTCTTTCAACCTCTACTTTGCCCTCTGGTTCTAAAAAATCAGGGCAGTTTTCTTTGAGAACTTTCTGGAGGATGATTTCTTGGTTCTTACTTTGATCATGGCTTTCAGGTAGTCCAATAATTTTAATATTATCTCTCCTGGATTTATTTTCCAGGTCAGTGGTTTTTCCCATGAGATATTTCACATTGCCTTCTATTCTTTCATTTGTTTGGATGTTTTAACAGCATCTTGATTTCTCTTAATGGCACTAGCTTCCCTTTGCTCCAATCTAATTCTGAAGCAATGATTCTCCTCAGTGAGCTTTTGAGATTCTTTTTCCATCTGGCAAATTCAGCTTTTTAAGGCATTCTTCTCCTCATTGCCTTTTTGAGCCTCTTTTGCCATTTGAGTTAGTCTGTTTTTTAAGATATTATTTTCCTCAGTTAGGCTGTTGACTTTCATTTCCTAAGTTTCTTGCATCATTCTCATTTCTCTTCCCAATTTTTCCTCCAGTTCTCTTATCTGCTTCTTAAGGTCCTCTATGGCCTGTAACCAGCTTGTATTTTCCTTTGAAGCTTTTGGTGCAGGAGTTCTGACTTCACTGTCTTCCTCCTGTTCCATGCTTTGCTCCTTTTTGTCCCCAAAATAGGAGTCTAACGTTGGAATCTTCTGTCTGCTTTGTTTCCTTTGCCTGGTCATGTCGCCCCTCAAAAAGACCCCTGCGCTTTTTGTCACAGTAGGACTCTGCCACCAGACAGGGGAGCTTTCATCCCAAATGCTGGGGTTGTCTCAGCTGCCGGAGGTATTAGATGGGTTCCCTCTCTGAGGTCTCCACACGCTCTGGCAAACTGGACCCACACCCCAGTACCTCCACCCTAGACTGCAATCCAGATCCAAGAAGTTTAAAGCAAGCGCGATTACCCCTCAGGCTGGTGCTTGGTCCCCCTACACTCTGCAGGGCAGGAGATGAAGCTGCCATGTGGTACCAGCAGCTCAGAGGCTTCTCACCCTGGGGGCAAAAGCCACGCACTCTCGCTCACTGGGTCCTAAAGTCCAGACTGCACTGACCTCTCACTTTGTCCTTCGCATCTATGTGTTGATAAATCTGGAAACTGCCACAGCTGCTGCTGATCTGGAGTCCCTCTGATGGGGGCCTAGTCAGGCCTGCCCTGGGGCTAAAGCCTTGGCGTGGGGCTGGGCTCGGCTCCCAGAGCACTGCTGGCTGATTCCTGCTGGCCTGCCGGGCTGTCCTTAGCAGGAGGTTAGCTTCTCTGTGTCATTTTGTGGGTTCTGCAGCTCCAAAGTTTGTTCAGGGAGGTCCTGCTTCTACTCTGCCATCTTGACTCTGCCCCCCTAGGTTCAACTCTTACCCCTATTACATACTGACTGTGACTCTGCGTATGTTACTTAATTACCTGGGCAGAAAACTCTAAGGCTCTTGTTTCATAGCAGGTGCCCATTTCTATTGGCAGAGGGAATGTCTTTATTGGGAATTTCTGATATCAATGAAATCACAGTTCTGGTCCAAAAACAAAGCATACTACGACTGGTACCTATGGTACTAAAAATATCACTCTGATGCAGGACGATGTTTCTGTGGGAAAATGTTTTCAGATATCTAAATGCAGATGCCAAGAATAGTGTTACAACAGTAGAATCAGGAATTTCTACTTGCCTTAAAACTGCCACTTTTTCGCTGACTGCAGGTGGTCAGAGGATGAGGGGTAGGGTTCCTGCCAGTCCTTAGATTGCAGGCAAAGTCCCTTGTTACCCCAATCTTTTCTTTTTTGGTCCTCCATTTCTACTGTCACTGCTGCCTCCTTTTGACCACAGTTTCTGAGATGATAGTGCTGGTAACGTGTCCTTAAAGCTATTCACAACAGCAGTCCTCAGGAGAGCTGCTTGTGATTGGCTTTACAGTTTCTCTTCTTCCTGAGCCATTTCTGCAACAGACCCAGTCATCTTACATGCCCCTTCCTCATTTTTTGAGAAGCACAGATTTGCTTATTTATTTACTTTACACTTCTCAAGTGGAAAAAGAAAAAAAAATAATAAAAAAAAAGTTAAGACTCAAAAAGCTTTTTAAAATTCTTCCTTCCTTCCTTTCTGCCACTTAGACCCTATATGAGAACTTATACAGTGCTAAACCTTGTTAAATGTTTGGTTTTTTACCTAGCATTTCAGAGGAAAAAAATATACTAAGACTATACTGAACATTCAACCTCAGACTCTAGGACAGGTGTTCTAAAAGCCTTTTATTTTTGGCACTCATTGGCAGTCTGATGAAACCCATGGACCTTTTCTGTTAGTTATTACCTCATAATATTTTTTAAAAAGATAATCGAAAGACGTGTTCAATTTCAGCTAGAGGTTAATGAAAATAAAGATTAAGTATAATTTAAGTTAAATTTATAGTTTAAGTATGAATAATGAACAGGCTTACCTATACCTTGGTATAAGCATTTTAAAATTGTTTCTTCTTGGGGTGGCTAGGTGGTGCAGTGAATAGAGCACCAGTCCTGGAGACAGGAGGACCTAAGTTCAAATTCGGCTGCAGACACTTAACACAAAAGTAGCCATGTGACCTTGGGCAGGTCGCTTAACCCTAATTGCCCTCCAAAAAGCAAAAAAAAAAAAAGTTTCTTCTAAGTGTAGTGTGTATGAAAGATAGGAGCTTATAATGGTCTCTCTGCCACTCCAGAATCTCTAAAGTAAGATAAGGCAAGGCTCTGTAGAACATTTCTCACTCCTCTTTTGGTTTCCTTAAGAGAAGATCTCTTGCCAAAAAATTATCTTACAGAGGTAGAAAAAATAATAGAAAAATTCATTTGAAAGAACAAATGGTCTGGAATATCAAGAGAATTAATGAAAAGAAATGCTAGGCAAGGTGGCCTAGACATACCAGGTCTTAAATTGTATTATAAAGCAGCAATCATCAAAACTACTTGGTAGTGGCTAAGAAATAGAGTGGTAGATCAGAGGAATAGGTTAGGTACACAAGACACAATAGTTAATGACTATATTAATTGAGAAACCCAAAGACTCCAGTTTCTACGATAAGAACTCACTGTTTAACAAAAACTGCTGGGAAAACATGAAAATAGTATGGCAGAAACTAGGCACAGACCAACATCTTACACCTTATACCAAAATAAAGTCAAAATGGGTACATGATTTAGATATAAAAGCTGATACTATAAGCAGATTGGGAGAGCAAGGAATACTTTACCTGTCAGATTTATGGATAAGGGAAGAATTTATGACCAAACAAGAGAGAACATTATGAAATGCAAAATGAATAATTTTGATTACATTAAATTGGAAACTTTTTGCACAAACAAAGCCAATGCAACCAAGATTAGGAGGGAAGCAGAAAACTGGGGAAGAATTTTTACAACTGGTACCTCTGATAAAGGCCTCATTTCTAAAATACGAGTAGGAGAACTGAGTAAAATTTACAAGAATACAAGTCATTTCCCAACTGATAAATAGTAAAAGTATATGAACAGGTAGTTTTCAGAGGAAGAATTAGAGCTATTTATAGTCATATGAAAAAAAAGTTCTAAATCACTCTGATTAGAGAAATGCAAATCAAAACAACTCTGAGGTTCCACATCACACCTATCAGATTGGCTAACATGACAAAACAGGGAAATGATAATGCTGGAGAAGATGTGGAAAAATCGGAATACTAATGCATTGCTGGTGAAGTTGTGAACTGATCCAACCATCCTGGAGAGCAATTTGGAACTATGCCCAAAGGGCTATAAAAATGTCCACACCCTTTGACCCAGCGATACCACTTGTAGGTCTGTATCCAAAGACATCATGCAAACGGGAAAAGGCTGAACAAGTTGTGGTATATGAATGCAACGGTGCTATCAGAAATGATGAGCAGGTAGACTTTAGGAAAACCTGGAAAGGCTTCAATGAACTGATAGAGAGGAAAGTGAGTAGAACCAGAACATTGTATAAAGTAACAGTGATGTGTGATGACTTAACTTTGATAGACTTAGCTCTTCTTAGCAATGCATGCATTCAAGACAACTCCAAAGGACTCAGGATGGAAAATGCTGTCCACATCCAGAAAAAGAACTATGGAGTCTAAATGCCGATTGAAGCATATTATTTGTGCTCTCTCTCTCTTTTTTTTGTTTATTTCTTCTATCTTGAGGTTTCTGCCATTGGTTGTAATTTTTCTTTACAATATGATTAATGTGAAAACAGGTTCAATATGAATGTACATGTAGAGCCTATTTCAAATTACATACCATCTTGGGGTGGGGGAGCTGAGAAATGGGGAGAAAATTTGGAGCTCAAAATCTTATGGAAGTGAATGCTAAAAATTAAAAATACATAAATTTTAAAAACCAACAAAAAAGCCCCATTTAAAAAAAAAAAAAGAGAGAAGATCTCCTTCCTATATACATTTTTAAAGTACAGGTAGGGCAGGCTTTAGGCAAAACTCTAAAGACGATAAATTCTCTTTGGTGCTTTCTTCACCTCCATTTTGATTTTATTTCTTTATTTCTCTCTCTAATTGAAAAATTGGAGAATGAAATGGCAAACCACTGTAGTATTTTTGCCAAGAAAACCCCAAATGGGGTCACAAGGAGTCAGACACGACTGAAATGATGGAATAAGACTGAAGAGCTGAAATGGTTTTGAATGTATAAGTCCACTGAGGGATTGTATATCTATAGTCTGAGTACCAAAAGTTTAGTTAAGCTTTAAAACACTTACCATTAGGTTGGCTGCAGTGTTTCTGATTTTTTGTTTAAAACAACTACCAAAGATCACCTTGTAATGCAGAGAGGCTTCAATCTGCTGTGGAATACTCATACCACCAAAATACTATCACCTTTAAGTATTCAAGAATTCTATGCTTAAATACATTAAACATAATAAAAGGTTGAACTCAGGTCACTACCTTCTAATTTTAAATAGTAAATTGTCAATCATTCTAACCACATGATGTTTTTAAGGGAGATGCTAGCTGTGTAAGTCAGGATTGTGATATACAATAGAAAAAATGGAAGGGAAAAGCTGTACATGATAAGCATTTAAAGAGCAATATAGACAACAGAAATGCTTGAATTCAGAGAAAGGGAAGGCAGTTAGTGTCCAAATGTAAGAATTTAAGAATTATCTCACAGTTTGAAAATATTTTCTTCTTATTAATCTCCCTCTACGTCCTTAATAATAGCAACTACCATGATTACTCACACAATTTAAACTTCCTAAATTTAACTGTTCTTTGACAGTTTTATTTTTGGTATGATGAAATCTCACTGCTTAGAAATGACACTTTAGGGGCAGCTAGGTGGCACGGTGAATAGAGCACTGGCTCTGGAGTCAGGAGGACCTGAGTTCAAATGTGACCTAAGACACTTAACACAAAAAACTAGCCATATGACCCTCGGGCAAGTCACTTAACCCCAATTGCCCTACCTTCCCCCCTCCAAAAAGCAAAACAAACAAAAAAAGAAATGACACTTTAAATTCCCTTTATATTCATCCAACAATTTCAACATTAAATGTTTATTCTGCATAGAATATTGTGTTAGGTGCTTGAAGAGATATAAAAAAATTAGATAAGACACTATTCTGGCTCTCAGAGAGGTTCTAACACAGAGTGTAAAATAATATATAAGAGATGAGAAGTAAAAGATAATTACTGACTAGGGGAAGATAATAATTGACATGGGGATCTGGGAAGGTTCACTGAAAGAGATGACATTTGAATTGGGCTTGTAGAAAGGAACGCAGGGTAGCAGAGGCATAGGCAACAGCATGAATAGAGGCACAAAAGAAGATAAAAATGGGATTTTATGAAAGAGTGGTTCAATTTGGAAGGAACATACATTATATGAAGAAATAGATTGCAAAAAAGGCTATCAGGGTAAAATGGAATTTTAGACTTTTGAACTCAGAAAGAAAAAAGGGAGCCAGTAAAAGTTTTAGAGCAGATGAATGAAATGTTCAGATATGAAAGTGATAAATCTGGCAGAAGTACAAAAGATAAAAGGGGGGGGGGATGGGAAAGTAAGAATAGAGATAGGAATAGTGAAGTTAGAAAATTATTGTAACCATTCATGCAAATGGTAATTAGAGCTTATACTCTAGTTGCGGTAGTGATAATGAAGATAGGGGATGAATGCAAAAGATATGAAGGAGAATTGACAGAACTTGGCAACTGACAAAAATGATGAGGGTATGGTGACAAAACAATGAGCAGATTGTTGAGAAAGATCACTTGAACTGTTGCATTTGAAGTGCAACTGGGAAGTTTAGGTACAGGCAGGTAGGTATTCTATAGATCCCTGGGCATGCAGCTCTTAAGCATGGATGGAAGTACAGACGATGATGATACACATTTGGGAGGAATCTGTGGGGAAACGAGCTAATACTGCGGAAGTAAATGAGAATACCAAGGAAGAGAACTCAGTGCCAGAGAAGAGGGCCCCCTGACAGAACTTTGGGGAACATCAAAATTAAGGCTTTCAGCATTCATCAAAAGTCTGTCAATCTAATTTAACCAAACTATACAAACCAAAATATATAAACTACATTTAACCAAATTATATAAAACCAACATTTTCACAGGTCAATATTTTTTCCTGCAGATAATAATTTTAATTGCAACAAAAATTAATTGCTTAATTTGGTAGCAATAGGGTATTCTTTTGAAATCTGAAAAGAAACAAAGAAGATACTGCTCAATAATCCATCTTTCCAGACCGATTTAAAGGGTCTATTTACATATTATCTTTCTTCTGAGATCAAAACACATCACCATCAATATATTCTGGCAGATATGCAGCATTATCACCAGCACTTAGTAGAACTAAAACAAATGATTCAGTTACTTGTTCAAGGTCTCATTCTATATCACTTGCTAGAATCACTAGAGTAATACTTGTATCTTTTTGCTATATTTCACTTATTAACACGAATAAAATTGCTATTTTTCAAAGCTTTAAAATATAGTCAATTTTTTTCAACCAATGAACAGATATTTCATTATAGCTGCCATGGAGAAAAGTTGTATTATATATCTGGAAGTGTTAAGTCTTAACAGGTTTATCCCAAATACCGAAAAATTGTGAAGCCTGTTTATATTTTTAGCAAAAAGTAACAGCTGCAGGAAAGCTACAGTGGGTAGGCTAAAATTTTTAAATAGATATAACAACTGAGAAAACATGTTCATCCCCTTTGCACCTGTAGCCTCAAAAAGATCCTTTAAAAAAACAGTAAGGAAAATATACTTCATAGGTGATAGTAGCTGTATATGAAGAACTTGAGAAGACTTCTGATTTACTAGACTTCAGATATTTTAACACAGGATTTACTTCTGATACAACATTTTATTGTTACATTACTTTAGATCTCTCAACTTGGAATAATCCTTTGAAGCAAAATAACTGTTAGGCTAAGTCTTGAGCCAGACTATTAAAAATAGAGAATAAAAACTTTCCAACGTCAACGGAAAAATAAGATCATAAAAGTTTTATGTTTCCCTGTAGTCAGAAATAAAGGCTATATTAAAAAAAACACCACCACAAAGATGTGAATGATCAATCATTACACTAATGCTTATTTGAACAGAGACAGTTGCATGGAACTGAATAATAATTTCCACCATGATAGAAGAGAAATATGCTCAACAGTGGCTGATCAGCAGTTAGTATATGCACACCATCAGGTTGTATGACACATAGGCTTGCATGTATATTTGCTGGCTATATAATATATAATTATATAATATAATTGCTGGCTTTATTTCTGAAATTTCTTATTTCTATCAAATGAATCAATGAGTATTTATATTAAATGCCTACTATGTGTCAGGAAATGTGTTCTGCACCCATTCGTTAAAACTCTGGAGCTTTCTATTGCTGTGTTTAGTTTTCAGGTTATAATAACTTCTTAAAATACAACTTATGTATATTGATATGCATTTCATAAATTCTATTTGGTATTTAAGGGATTTCATATATAAGCTCAATCTACCTTTCTACGCTTATTATATATTATTCCCTTTCACATACTCTATGACCAAGCCAAACTGGCCTCCTTGCCTTTCCGTACATATAACATTCAACCTCCCATCCCTGTGCTTCTGCACAGACTCTGTCCTGTGCCTGCCTGACACGCCCTCTCTCTTCATCTTCACCTCTTAGAATCCTGGCTTTCTTCAAAGCTCACCTCAACTACCTCCTGCTACACAAGGCTACTGGTGTACTCTGTACAAGCTTTCTATTGGATCATAGATTTAGAGCTGCAAAGTTAAGGCCATTTGAGTCCAATGCTCTCATTTTACAGATGAGGAAAAATTGAGGTACAGAGAGGTACAGGGACCTGCCCACACACTATTAAGTATCAGAGGTAAAATCAGAAGGCAAGTATTTTTTACTTCCAAGTCCAATACCCCCACTAAACCATGCTGCCAATCACTATAGACACATGTCTGCTTCTTCCATTAAAATGTAAGCTCCTGGAGGGTAGATACTGTTTATTTTTGTCTTTATATCCTCTAAACCTAGCTCTGTGCCTACAACACTTAGTTGATATATATTTTATTAAATGAGGAAATAAAAACTTTTTTTTTTTTGAAAAACCAGCAAAATCTAATTCTGCTTTCTTTTTCTATTTTTTTTTTCCTCTATTTCTTTCTTTTCTTTTCTTGGTCAAGAAAAGCTTTTGCTTTTTTCACAATAGGATCTTATCATACCAGAACTCCCCTGCCTGAGGTTTAAAAACCAGTTATTGGTGTCTAAGTTGCTGTCACAGGGATCAGTGCATGTTTCTCATTAGAAGGGGCTTTGTCAAAGCTTCTCAATCACTCCTAGAGCAGAGCCAGGACTGGGAAGGAAGCACATATATACCTACCCAATATGATTTTTTTTGGCTAGTACCAAGTTTTAGACAGGAAGCTAGAGACTATGATGGCACAGTGGTCCTATGATTTAATTCATGAAGACTGTTGGTGGTAATTTAATTGCATATGTTTTAAAATGCTCAAGACTATCTAAAGTTCAGAACATAGAAGAGAAAAAAATGAAGCGTCTACGGTTCCATACTTAAGGATGTTTGTATTTCTTATCCTATTGATGAAAAAAAGCTTTCAATTCTTCAAAAATCCCTGATTCTAGGTCTTGCTAAAAAGTATAAAAAATATGAACCTACCTAGTAATTCCATGGGGATTTGCAAGGTCTACCTAGGATATTTTATCCCCAGACTTCTTTCACTGCTCCTTCTCTGGACCCCGGACGTCTGAATAAATAACATAGGTGGTGGTACATTACTCTTCCACAAGGGTGAGGGTGGGGTAGAAGGTGTTATCTAAAAGTGGCAACAGGGTATTTGGTGGAAAGACAGATTGGATGAAAGGGGCAAGGTATCTAAGAAACCTTACCTTTACCCCCAGAGAATAACATACCCAAGGCACAAATTAAAAGGCTGAATATTTTCCCTATAAGCTATACAATTCTTAGAAGAAAAAGTCTAAATATCTCTGGATCGGGCTACTTCAAGAAAAAGCAATATATTTAAGTTTTTTTCAACTCTCAGTTTCTCTCAGATCTTGAATCACTGTATCCCCTTACTTGAAAGATTTGTTAAAAGGCTCAAATGAAACAAATTATATAAAAGCATACTGCATCTATAAAGCATTATATATATGTGTGTATATATATATATATATATTTGTCTATGATAAAAAATTTCTGCTGGGAACCCCATCAGCTAAAAAAAAAAATCACTAAAATCCTATTACCTAAATCTTAGGATTCTATGATATCCTAATCCATTTTTAAATGGAAAGATCACCTTTCTCACTTATGCCAATCTAAAACACAGGTATGGGGTGATACGTACAGACAGTTGGTCTTTTTCTATATCTTCTCCCTTACTCTGCAGCAAATGACATGAAATAGCCAAGCTGTTTAAGTGGGTATCAGAGGAAGAATCGTTTGAAGAATAAAGAAGAAAAGGATCTGCATGAAAGAGAGAGTTCTATTTTTAGCGTTCTAGAGGACTTAATAAAGGAAGTCGTACTTATATAACAGGTGGAGTTGTTGGCAAGCCTGGGAAACGGTTGTTTTTTTTTTTCCCTAAACAGAGCTCCTTGTTGGAGATATTGCCACTTTGAAGCTTTTAATGCTGCATAGTATAAGGTCTATTACTAAGGAATATCCTAACATACATCTGCAGAAATCTATCAGACTGGCTGCAATAATTGCTCTGTAGAAATCTAGGCTAGGTGATCTATTTTAAGACATGATTACTTTCAAAGGAAAAAATAAAAGATTTCACACCTATGCAAGTCATCTACCTTCCTGTGCTTTTATTTCTTCATTTAAAAATTAATTATGAAAATCTCAATTTTAGCAACTTGTTATAAAATGTAACTAAAATAATTGAAACATTCCCAAAAAAATGATGCTAAGCAATGGACTGCAAGCTAAGTAGAATGTCTTGTTACAGAAATCTAAATTTCACTAATAATGTAAAGTAGATTGGCAATAAATTCAGCATTTTCTCCCTTTTCTCTTTACTCATTCTCAACCCCATTCTTCTAAATGAGTATTCAATAAAAAACAAATAAAAAAGCCCAAACCTTACAATATGTTAATGAGACCCATGAGGAGACCTGGGTTCTAGTCCTAGCTCTTTCAATAACTGTTAAGTTCCTTCACCTGTCTCAGCCTCAGCTTTGCATCAGTAGAGGCCACTTAATTTAATTTCTGCATTTTGAGGTCCCCTTCAAATTGAAAAAAATAATGAGTCATCTCAAAACATGGAAATTCAGATTTTTTTTTTGCTAAAATCATGTGGGATTTAAGAATAACTAACATATTTCAGCATTCTAGGATTTCTTTTCTGAAAACAGTAGATGGAGTTAAAATACCATAGGAAAATAAATCTAGAGCCAGAAGGGACCTGAGAGGCCAAATAGTAAAACTCCTTCATTTAGGTATGAATATTAAACCCAAGAGAATGATTTAATTTGTTATATTTTAAACGTCATTTCCTATGTGAAATTAAACATAGTCCTCTCAGACTTTATGTGGTATTTTATGTGTAATTAGCAAAGACACAGACTTATAAAATGTATCTGTTCAGATTATTTCTCAAGTGATCGTCACACAGAATTCTAGTTTATCTAATTCATACTTTTTAATACATTTTTATTGATATGAACTGATATCACAATAACTGGCAAAACTGGCATTAATATTCTATTTTACATAGCTAAACAGAGTCAGAGGGCTTGATTTCTTCCCAAGTTAGTCTTAAGACAGAATCTTAAAGTACCAGAACACCTGGCATTTTGTATTCTAAACATATTACAATACATAAACATGCAAACTAAGAATAAATTACATTTAATTTCTTACAAGAAATTCTTTCTCCAAAGATCTAGAAATTATTCTTCAATTTAAAAATTTCCAATGAATAAACTTTTTGTTTTAAAGGAAAATTCATGAAATTCTAAAAGTGTCTAAAAATGGATGTTTCTAATCTATTAGAAATCTATGTAATTCTTTTAAGATTCAGAAACTTGGTAGTACATAAAATCCACTTTTAAAATACAGTACAGGATGTAATTATTTACAGTTTCTTTTGAGAATAGTTTTATATAATTTGTGCCAATCTGTAACCACTTTCACTAGGCTACCAAATTTTTGCATAGCAAGTATGTCTCTAGAATGAATGACATCTACTAATTCTGAGGGAAAAAAAATGAAGGTCTGGCATATGCCTGAAAACAAATAATATGGATACATGGTTCAGAGAAAGTAAAGAGGAAAGAAAAGCAAAGAAAGCAGAGAAAGAGGAGAGAAAGACAAAGACAGAGGAAGAACAAGAATATTTATTTTTGGGAAAATAACTCAATCTGACATTTTTTCTTACATTTAAATATAAAATCCAGTCAGACATAAAATTAGGAGTTAAAAGAGATACCATTATAGCACTGAAGTTATAACCTTAAGGTTAGAATCTTCAGGCACATGTGTTGTTTTTTTGGGGGGTGGGGATAGCTGATAGCTTTAGTTGAGAACGAAAAAAGTCACATAAGGCAAAAGATAATTTAGTTTTGCTAAAGGATCCTTTCTAAAATTCCTCTAACTTGTACCTACTTTAACTCTCTACCTCTGAAAGCAATTTAACTCTTAATATTAAAATAAGAGCTCCACAAAAATAAACTTCTTATTTAAAATACTATGCTTATGCTTATTCTTAATTTAGCTAGGAATACAAACTTACCCCAGGCCGAAAGCAAATGATTTTGGAGTAAATGTTCAAGAAGCTTACAAAATAAGTGTTCGGTTACAGCAATAACATTCACTGCCTTTAGTTAATTATTCTTACCTGTAGTTTCCATTTCCAAAGCATCACATATAAAGATCAACAGATAATTATCAAGATAATTGCTAAAAGAGTTTTTGGGCTGCCTAATTAAAACAAGATGCCTTTAAAATTACTGCAGTGGTTAGATTAACATTCTCTTTTAAAAATGACATTTGGCTATGCTAATTAAAGCAATAATACATCTAGGTTTTGTTCTATTATAAGAATTTTAAAAATTACCTTTCTCCCATAAGAAAATGACATAATGAATTCTGAGGTTAATAGTATGGGTTTCCTAATTTAAAAAAGAAAATATATCATTCTCCCCCGTGCTAGATTCATTCTACAGTGAAAGAAAAGGTAAAGTATCCCCTGTATAGGTTTAAATATATCTAGCATGCCCTATTTCCTTTTTTAAAATATGAATTTGAAAAAGTCCCTTTTCAGAGAATACATTTGTTCTACTGATATAATACAAGATCCTCCCAACACAAAGATATACACAGACACACAGAGATATACATAGATTCCACTTTCCCCGACCCAATAAAACAAAAGAAAACCCCAAGCAAGAACTACAGTTATCCTTTTCATTAAACAGAATGCAAGGGGCAAAGTAAATCTTTTTAGAAACATGAATTATTGACCAAACTGGAAGGAAGAGTAATCTCTTTTCTCTAATTTTCAATCTAAGCAAATGTATCTTTGCAATAATATCTCTCACAAAAATGTTGAGATTTTTAGCATGATGATGATTTAACAACACATATTCATGTACTTGGCAAAAAATGAGGGTATTAAGCAGATGGAATCAATTCTTCACATTTTCTCTGTTTTCCATATTTTCTATAGAGAAGATATTATAGGATACATACCTTCATCATACTGGCATATACTTCATTAATGCAGAGTTACTGAAGATGTACTTGCCATAGTACATTTATACTAATATTTTGCATTGCTCTTCTAAAGACCCTGCCGAACAGATCCTCAGCTGATCAGTCAGGCATTTGTAGGTACTTGCTAGAGCAGTCTGTTAAGGCACTTGGTGAAGCCTCAGAGACAATAGAAAATCAACAGCTGTATGTTGTGATGTCAGTAACACTCTAGCCAGTCACTACCCAGAAAAACTGAAATGCATCAGAAGCTATATTGAGCTCTTCATTAGCAATTCAGTAGCAAGTGATGCAAAATCCTGTGAAACTGTGAATTTGAAATGGCTGTAGGGATTTTTGATCATTATCTCTATTAAAATTCCGTTTAACACAGTTAGACACCCCCAGTTCTCCACCACACAAGAAAAGTTGAGAAAATGCTATTTTTTCCTTGATCCCTCACAGAACAAAATGTATGGAATTAATGTGTGGAATTTATTTTTTTTCAAAATTTAATTCTCATCTCGATCTTAACATGTATTTGAAGTCTAAACTAAAGGTGACCATAATTGTCATACTTTATAATAGGTTAAAATTTAAAAAACCACACTGACAGTTTAATTCCTTAGTTTTTAACTTGGTTTCACTAAAAATCAATCTTTCTTGCTCACTTGGGCAAAAACATTACTTCTTTAAGCCAACAGATGGAGATAGCAATAGAGCAGACTTCTGATGACATTTTTGCCTCATGTCAGAGACTTGCTGCTTGCATTAACTCAGTGGGAGATTTAAAAAGAATGGAATCAACCATACAATGAATGAAAATAATGATGTTAAAGAACTATGAGCAGACCAACCAAACAAAAAGATATCAAAATATAGAAAAATAACTGTATAAGTAGTTATAACATTGAATTTTAAGAAAAATTCCCCTCCTGATTCCAGAGTCTGAATTCTACCCTCTTACTTTGCTTAGTTTAATGACATTATGATTATTACTGTTATCAACAAGAACAACTCACATTTGCACAGTGCTTTAACCCTGTAATGCAGGCACTCACTGCTATGTGGCTTTATTTCCCTTTGTGATACAGGGATCGTTCTTTCCATCTGCCTCACAGGGATGCTGTAGGGATTTAATCAGATAATGCTTATAAAGTGCTTGCGGTACTAGAAAGATATGTATGACACTAGCCAAAATTACATCATCTCCAGAAGAATTGTTTTTTAACCAAAAGGTCAAGCCTTTAGGGTTTGAATGCATTTGAAATATGACATTATAGCTTAGAAGAACTTAATTGTTCTATATACTAGCTTGTAGCCATCTGGCTCACATCGCTGAACTAAGACAAATACATATAGGTATAGGTGTGTGTGTGTGTGTGTGTGTATTTATATGTATATGAATACACACATATATATTTTCTGTTACTAGAAGAGAAAAGTTTTTGGCATTATGGTTCAAAAACTTTTTTTTAATTCTAGTTTCAAAAACAAGTGCTGGTCTGACCTTGCAGAGAGTTGCAAAGAAAATCTGTAACATCCCACAAAATTTACATTATTCATTCTCATGTCAAGAAAGTGATAACATTTAAAGTAAGTTAGATGTTTGGGATTAATACTGAGTGATTTAAACCTATTATAATTTTATATAATGATTACAATTTTCAATTTTCCAAACATAATTTCTTACTACATTCTGAACTCATTAGGACTGACTTTAAAAAGGGAAAAATTTATGACAATGGACTCTATTACATTAAAGGGGATTCTTAAGCTTTGAGCTAAGTCTCTTACTTGTCACAACAAAACTTCTAGGTGGTAACACGTAGATTAGATAGGATAAAGGAAGCAAAAATATTTTTCTTATGTGGCATTAAAAAAATGGATGAACAAACAGGCCATTTTCACAACGAATGATAATTAAAATTTATATTATGATACAGGTAAATGGAACTCTTAAGAAGTCACAGAGCATAGTGAATAGAGGGTCAACATCAGACTCAATCTCCAGTAGATGAAATACTGACTGAAATATGCCCATAGGCAAGTCCCAACCTCTTGGTGCTACAGGCAACCCTCTTAAGACTATAAACTGAGTCATAAATCTATACCTGTGGAAGATTTTTGTAGTGGAAGTTACCCACCTGGATTAGATTAGAGAACAGCAAATTAACTTGTTTATATATTTGGGGGAAAGACAAAATTTTCAGTTCCATTAAAAATTCAGAACCCATAGGCAACTAAGCCATGAAATTATATTTTCCCTGGGTTCTACTGGAAGAGAAATAAATAAAATTCATACCTCATTAATTCAGACTAATTTTGAGAAAGTAGGTGGAATTAATACAAAGTTTGAATTACAGAATATTTTAAAAGAAAAGAAGTTCTGTTATTCAAGTAGAGGAGTTATTCCCTATTTGAGGAGGAGTTAGTTCTAGAGAGTCTTGTGAATAGCAGAAATATGAACATTGCAGTTTTGGTAGGAAGAAAAAAAGATCTTAATTAGGAACCAAACTATGAAGTCTTAATAAAAAAAAAATCTGCAGTATTCTTTTTTGACTGCTTGCACACTGGCTGCATCAGGACTAACTACCACAAATAAAGCAGTTTTTTAAAAAAAACATTAAAATCATAAAGAATATATATATTTTTATAAAAGAGACAAAGTTGTAGACAAGTAGCTGATCTGCATCAGAAGAAAGTCACCACACTAATGAATTCAAAGATCCAGAGACCCATCCTCTATCCTTCCCAGACAATCTCTAATAGGGTGAATTTAATGAATACATAAGAATACAAAAACTGAAATTCATTCTTTTTATATATAAATGATTGCTCAGAGAAGTGTTAGAAAACAGGTGGGGGGGCGGGGCTAGATGGTACAGTGAATAGAGCACTGGCCGTGGAGTCAGGAGGACCTGAGTTAAAATCCGACCTCAGACACTTAATACTTACTAGCTGTGTGACCTTGGGCAAATCACTTAAGCCCAATTGCCCTACCTTACTCCCTCAAAAAAAAAAAAAAAATAAAGCAAATAGGTTAAGTATCTCTCAGCATGACGGGGGAGTGGGGGAGAGAAGAAACTTTAACTCACTGTAAATTCTTAATTAGTAGAAGGTAAATTAATAAGCTTTTTTGGGTATGTTTTTAGTCAAACATACACATCGTAGCTTTTATTTCTCGGCTCCTTTCTCTAAGGCAATGTTCTCCAAAGTTTTGACTCTGTATCTCTATCAAGAAAACATTTTTTGAGCATAACACACACACACACACACACACACACACACACACAAACATGTGCCACTGCACTATTCTTTAGGTACACTATAAAACAGACAAAAAAAGACATTTATAAAGGATGAGATAAGCTGAAACAATATTTGATGCTGAAGTCAATAGTCACTGGATTTTTTAAAGTATGGGAATGACATAAAATAGAAATACTTAGAAAAATCACTTGCAGTTGGGACTGATTCCAAAGGTAAGGAACTTGAGGCAGAGAGATCAATAAGAAAATTACTGCAATAGTTCATGCAATAGGTGATAAAGGCCTGAAGTAAGGTGGTGGCTGTTTGAGTAAAGAGAAAAGGACAGATGTGAGAGATGGAGGCAGAAATCACAACATTTGGAAACTGACTGAATATGTGGAGTGGAGGAGTTGAAAATGACACCAAGGACATGAAAATCTTTTTGACTAAAAGGATGATCTCCTCTCCTCTTCACTCCCCCTAACTCCCATAATAGGGAAGTTTGGAAGATGGGTGGATATGGGGTAAAATATAATGTAACAATAGTTGTGATTCAGATAATGACCTATGCATTGCCAGCTCATTCTGTTTGACTCACTCTGTTCCACCCAAAATGAAAAGGTCTACTTAGGGTTCTTACTTACTAGTCACTGCCTCTAAGGACTCTGAAGCTGCCACCATCCCTGAGATGAACAGGAGCAGAATTTTCTCAATGGTACTAGCAGCTACTGGGGATAGCAGTTAGTTTAGTTTATAAGTACCCTAAGGTGCCACTGGACTGGTCATGTTCCATTTGCACTGTGTTCATCACTTCTCTGTGAGGACGTGAGCAGCATATTTCATGGTTAATCTTCTGGTCACTACATTGAACAAATTTCCTAAATCTTTCAAATTTGTCTTCACAATATTGTTGTTATTATATACATTGTTTTCTTGATTCTGCTTACTTTAGTCTGCATGAGTTCATACAAGTCTGCCCAGATTTCTTTGAAACCATCCTCCCCACCATTTTTTACAGCACAATAGCATTCCAACATATTCATATACCATAACTTGTTCAATCATTCCCTAATTGATAGGTATCTCCTCCATTTTTCAACATTTTGCCACAACTAAAAGAGCTATAAATATTTTTGTAGATAAAGGTCCTTTGTCTCTTAGATCCCTTTAGAGACATAAATTTTTTTTAAATGGTTATAGCATAAGGGGTGACACGATCTATAATTTTAGAAGTTCCAATTGTTCTTTAATTGGACCATCCGGATTTCACTGAGTTGTAAAAATTTTCATAGCCTTCTGGCAACTCTAGAGGAGACTGAAGGAATGGATTCAAGTATATTTGAACATGAGGCTTTTGTCTCCACCTACTGCATAGCTTTTTCTATAACCCTACCAATGTAATCTGTCACATAGTCAAAGCACTACTATTTCAACATTATCATTTGGTACACAGTTGAAGAACGGCATTTTCTTCCTCACCTCACTGTTTTGCTGAATCTGACTTCAAATATAAAATGAAGATTGCTGCCTTTTACCTTTGCAACATCTCTCAAATATTCCTCCTTATCTCTTCTGACACTGTCAATAATCTAGTGCAGGTCCTCATCACCTGATGCCCACCCAGCCTGAGATAGCCTGCTAGGGGGGCTGCCTGCCTTAAGTCTCTTTCCTCTCTAATCCATCCTCCATTTAGACATTCAATTGATTTTGCTAAAGCAAAGGTCTGATCGTGTTGCTCCCCCCCCACCAATAAATTCCAGTGGTTCCTTATCACTTCTAGGATCAAATACAAAAAATGGTCTATTTGGCATTCAAAGCATTTCATAACCTATTCCTCCCCTACATTTCCAGTCTTCTTACACCTTACTCCCCACTCCATATTCTTCAATCCAGTGGTCTCTTGGCTCTTCCAAGGAACAAGACACTCCAACTCTTGGTTCCTGGCATTTTTTCTGGCTTTTCCCAAACACCTGAAATACTCTCTCTTCGATTCTGCCTACTGACTTTCCTGGTTTTCTTCAAGTTCCAACTCAATCCCATCTTCTACAGGAAGCCTTTCTTAACCCTTCTTAATTTTGGTACTTTCCCTCTCAATCACTGCCTTTTTATCCTGTACACAGATTGCATAATTTTCATGTTTTCTCTCCTGCTAAACTGTAAGCTCCTTGGGCACAGGGACTGTCTTTTGCCTCTTTTTGTATCTCCAGCACTCAGCACAGTACCTGGTACATAATCAGGTACTTAATATTTATGAAATGATTACTGATTGAGTCTGAAAGATTGTGATTTCCTCACAGAAATGTACCAGTTGCAAAAATTAAGAGTCACCAGTATAAATACATAAAACAAGTTAAACCCAGAGATAACACAGTTTGGTATGGGATTTATAGAGCTGAACTACTTCACATAAAATGTTCAGAAGATAACTTAGTAGGAGAAATGAAGATATAAATACAGACAAAAAAACTGTTAAAAACAATATGAGGGACATAAGGAAGGAATCTTCACATAAAACAATGAAGATCGTTACCAGCAATATTTCTAGTGCAGGTTTTATTACTATATTCTGGAAAGATTCCAAGTGAATAAGTAAACAAATTTCCTTGAAAATGTAAAAAAAAAAATCTCTTAAGTTTAAGTGCTTTGGGTGACATTTTCTTATTCAATGGAAAATCTGACCTACACACACACAAATACAGATATATAAAAAGTTTCAACAGATGTACCTAATTAAATTTTATGTTGCTTCACTGCTTCAGTACTCACTAGATAAAGAATGCTATGTGAGATATTATGAGCGGTACAAAGTTTAGATAAGTCAAGGAGTATTCAGGGAAGCTGATGGTCAAATAGGGCAAGATAAGACAGTTAGATATAATAGCAAGACATACAAATAAGAGAAAAACCTGTAATTCCATAAACTGAGAGAACTCCCAGTGAGGGAGGTCCCTTCACCAATTTAATCTATGGGGGATTGGTGAGGAAAAAGAAGGGAGTATAAGGGATGGGTAGGAATTCAGCAGGGAGAAGACACAGGTAATAACAAACAGCGTAATACACATCCAGAGGAAGGTATTCCAATTTGGATGAAGTATGGAGGAGAATAGGAAGGTCAATAGGTACCAAATCGTAGAGGTCCTTGAATGTCACTGAATCATGGGATCAAAAATTTAGAGATGGAAGAGCCTTTAGACATCACCTTTTTATTTAGACACCCTGTTATTTTACATATGAGCAAAGTGAGGTACAGAGAAGTTAAATGACTTGTCCAAAGTAAGTCTCAGACACAAGACTGAGGCAGAACATAGTTCTTACAAATACAGAGCCAGTGTTCTTGCCATTGCCTTATGATTATTTGGTTAATATTTATTACATACCTATTTTGTATGTATTTTGTATGTAGAGCAATCTGAATTTAAGAAATAGGGAACTACAGAATATTTTTGAACAAAGTAGAACTCACAGAAATAAGGAGGATTAAGGTTTGGGATAAAGAGAAATTCAGCTTTGGAGATACTGATTTTGTGGTGTCAGAAGACATGGGGGAGAGATGCCCAACTGGCAGCCTGAAATGTGTGTCTGGGATTCTGGAGAAGGACTGAGGTTAGAGTTAAAATTTGGGATTTATCAGCATAGAGCTGGTAGTAGAAGCTGTGGGATTAGATGAGATGGTCAAGAAAGAGAAGAGAAAAAAGTTCAGAGAACACTCATTTTCATGTGAGAGGGAATGAGAAAAAGAAAAGGGAGAGAAAGGTTAAAAGGAGAAAGAATAGTGTTGATGTAATACAAAGAATACTTGTAAGAAGTACCCAACTTAAAAGAGTAGTCAATAGTGAAAAACACTGCTCAGAGGGTTGAAAGAGGATGAATCAGCCTAAGGGAAGCCCATTCAATTTGGAGATTAGATCATTGGTGACCTTCAGGACAGCAATGTCAGTAGAGTAACAGACAGAAGACTAATTGCAATGGGCTGAGGAGTCAATGGGTAATAACATAGAGGCAGAATATTTGGACTCTTCCATCTTCAAAAGAAAGAAAAAAAAATAAAAGTTTGGCAGTGAAATAATTCATGTTTATGTAGCATTTTCATCTGAACAACTCTATGATCCAAAAAACATTTTGGAATTAAGCTAAAAAAGAAAAGTCACTAAGCTGCAAATACTCTATGACCCAGTAATATCACTACTGAATGTATGCTCCAAGTAGCTGAAAGGCAGAAGCCTCATACACAGAAAAATATTTATAGCAGAACTTTAACTTTTATTAATTCGATGTTTCTAGTATAGGAAGGTTAATTAACTATTTTTATTGGGATAATTTTTGAAGTATTTGGTATATGTTTTCCAGCTTTAAGCAGACTCAACACACACTAACATGATGAAGCTAAATTGTTTAAGAAGAGCACCCTATAAATAAAAGATACTTCCTTAGTTCATCTTTGCAAAGTAAAGTCACATATGAGGAAAGTTGATTTGTAGTAATTAAAAAAATTTAGTAAAGAATTATATAATGTCTATTATGAACCCAAAGTTGTGTTAAGAAATAGGGATACATAAAAGTAGGATCAGACAGAATTGGAAGCTCCGTTAATGCATTATTGGTGGAATTGTGAACTGATCCAAACATTATGAAGAATAATCTGGAATTACGCCCAAAAGGCTATAAAGTTGTTCATAAGCTTTGATCCAGCAATACCACTATTATGTCAGTATCCCAAGAGATCATAAGAAAGTGAAAAGGGTCCACATGTACAAAAATATCTATAGCAGCTCTTTTTGTGGTGGCCAAGAATTGAAAATTGAGGGGATGCCCATCAGCTGGGGAATGGCTAAACAAATTGTGATATATGAATGTAATGGAATACTACTGCTCCATAAGAAATGATGAGCAGGTGAACTTTAGAAAAATTTTAGAAAAAACTTTAGAAAAAGATTTACATTAACTGATGCTGAGTGAAGTGAGCAGAACAAGGAGAATGTTATATACAGGTACAGCAACACTGTGTGATATTCACCTTTGATAGGCTTAGCTCTTCATAACAATGAAATGATTTGGGACAATTCCGAAAAACTCACGATGGAAAATGCTATCTACATGCAGAGAAAGAACTATGGAGTCTAATTGCAGATTGAAGCATATTATTTTCTCTCTTTTTTCTTTCTTGTGGTTTTTCCCTTTGGTTCTGATTCTACTTTCACATGCCTAATGTGGAAATGTGTTTAATATGACTGTACATGTATGGTCTATATCATATTGCATACTATCTTAGGGAGGAGTCAGGGGAGTGAGGGGAAAAATTTTGGAACTCAAAATGTTATAAAAATGGGGGCAGCCAGGTAGCACAGCGAGTAAGAGCACTGGCTCCAGTGTTGGATGACCTGGGGATCGAATCCAGGCTCAGACACTTAGCACCCACCCAGAAACACCTGGCTGTGTAACCTTGAGCAAGTTACTTAACCCCAATTCCTAAAAAAAAAAAAAAAATGTTGAAAACTAAGAATAAAAAAAAAACTGGGAGTCAAGATGGTGGAGTAGAAGCAGGACCTCCCTGCGGCTCCTGCTTCCACCTTACCCAATCCATGTAAAAAGGGCCTCTAAACAAACTTTGGAGCTGTAGAACCCACAAAACGACACAGAGAAACTAACTTCATGCTGAGGACAGCCCACCAGTGCAGAGCTCTGGGAGCTGAGCCCAGGCCCCCCCCCCCCCCAGGTTTTAGCCCCAGGGAGGGCCTGACCAGCCACTGGCTGGAGGGACTCCAGATCCACCAGCAGCTGTGGTTGTCTCCAGATTCATCAACACATAGGAGCAAAGGACAAAGTGAGAGGTCAGTGCAGTGTAGACTTTGGGACCAGTAGTTGGGAGAGCTTCGGCTTCTGCCCCCAGGGTGAGAAGCCACTGAGCCCCCTGGCACAGCCAGTTAGCGCCACGTGGCAGCTTCAGCTCCTGGCCTGCAGAGTGTAGGGAGACCAAGCGACCAGTCTGAGGGGTAATCGCAATTGCTTTACCCTGCATGGATCTGGACTGCAGTCTAGGGTGGAGATCCTGGGGTGTGTGACCAGCTTGCCAAAGCATGTGAAGGCTTCAGAGAGGGCACCCAACTAATACCCCCCACAGCTGAGAAAACCCCAGCATTTGGGACGAAAGCTCCCCTGTCTGGTGGCAGAGTCCTACTGTGACAAAAAGCCCAGGGGTCAAGTGACTGAAGGGTGACATAATCAGACAAATGAAGCAAAACAAACAGAAGACTCCAACATTAGACTCCTATTTTGGGGACAAAAAGAAGCAAAGCATGGAACAGGAGGAAGACAGTGAAGTCAAAACTTCTGCACCAAAAACCTTCAAAGGAGCTGGTTACAGGCCATAGAGGACCCTTAAGAGGCAGATAAAAGAAGTGGAGGAAAAATTGGGAAGAGAAAAGAGGCTCAAAAAGGCAATGTGGAGAGGAATACCTTGAAAAGCCGAATTTGCCAGATGGAAAAAGAATCTCAAAAGCTCAACGAGGAAAATCATTCCCTCAGATTTAGATTGGAGCAAAGGGAAGCTAGTGACTTTAAGAGAAATCAAGATGATGTTAAACAGATCCAAACAAATGAAAGAATAGAAGGGCAATGTGAAATATCTCATGGGAAAAACCATTGACCTGGAAAATAGATCCAGGAGAGATAATTTAAAAATTATTGGACTACCTGAAAACCATGATCAGGGAAAGAACCTAGAAATCATCCTCCAAGAAATTCTAAAGGAAAATTGCCCTGATGTTTTAGAACCAGAAGGCAAAATAGAGGTTGAAAGAATCCACCGATCACCTGCTGAAAAAGATCCCAAAAAGAAAACTCCTAGGAATATTATAGCAAGGTTTCAGAACTTCTAGATGAAGGAGAGAATATTACAAGCAGCCAGGAAGAAATAATTTGAATATTGTGGAAACACAATCAGGATAACCCAAGATCTGGCAGCTTCTACACTGAGGGATCGAAGGGCCTGGAATAGGATATTCTGGAGGGCAGAGGAGCTGGGATTAAAACCAAGAGTCACCTACCCAACAAAACTGAGTATATGAAAATATGGTCATTCAGTGGAATAGAGGACTTTCAAGCATTCTTAATGAAAAAACCAGAGTTGAATAGAAAATCTGACATCCAGATACAAGAAGCAAGAGAACCTTGAGAAGGTAAACAGGGAAAAGAAATCGTAAGCCACTGATCAAAGTTGAACTATTAACATTCCTACATGGAAAAACAATAATTGTAATTGATGAAACTTTTCTCAGTATGAAAATAGTTGAAGGGAATAGAAATATATATATATATATATATACACACACATATATATGTCTATATTGGAGGGTATATGGGCGTATGTGTGAATGTGTGTACATATGCTTACAGGTATACACAGATAGAGGGCACAGGACCAATTTAATAGGAAGGGATGATATTTAAAAGGTGAAATTAAGAGGTGAGAGAGGAATATAATGAGAGGAGATGGAGAGAAACAGAATGGGTTAAACTATCTCAAAAAGAAGAGGCAAGGGAAAAATGGTTACAATGGAGGGGAAGAATAGGAAGGCAAAAGAGAATGGCTCAAACTTATTCTTACTGAATTTGGCTTGGGGAGGGAATGAAATACACACTAAATAGGGTATCACCCTACAGGAGAGTAGGGGGAAGGGGTTGAGAGGGGGGATGGTGGAAGGGAGAGCAGGCTGGGGGGGGAGGGATGTTGGAAGCACTCACATTTGAAAAGGTATGGGATCGAAGTAGAGAATAGAACAAGTAGGAGGTGGGAAAGGAGGGAGGGAAATAATAGTCTTTTACAATTACATTACTATGTTAATGTACTGCATTAGCTACACATGTACAATCTATACTGAACTGCTTCTCTTCCTAGTAAGGGTGGGTGACAAGGGAGGAAGGGAATGAATCTGGAATTCAAAGTTTTAAAATCAAATGGTTAAAATTATATATACACATATACTATTATTAATACTATCTTACATGTAATTGGGAAAGAAGATACACAGGCACTGGGGCATAGAGATCCACCATGCCTCCTGGAAAAGTCGAAGGGGGTATGGGAGAAGATATGGGAGAGAGCAGATTGCAGGAGGGGATATCCTGTGGGACTGCTATTTTGGGGTGGTAGGTAGGGGAAAAACAGGGAGAAAATTTGTAACTCAAAATCTGGCGGAAATTATTGATGTAAGTCAGAAGTTAATAAAGCATTTGAAAAATGAAAAAAAAAAAGAACTGTAAGTTGCCCAACTCCATTTCTTTCATTGGTGAAGAATGGAAATTTGAAGGTACTTCTAAATATTAACATCTGTTGAGTTCTGGCACTGGCATCAAAGTATTTTTATTTTCTGTATCCAATGATGAAAGAGGCAGGCAAGTTTTACAGATATTGCAGGAAGCTCTTCACAGTTGTATTAATAAGTTTTATTCTTTTCTTATCCTCAAACAAATGGCAACTATGCCTGCTTCCACGTAAAGGTAACTTATCTTGCAGAATTAACTCTGAGGCTTCTTTACTATTTATGACTTAGAATGTATGACAAAGAGTTGACTATTGGAGTCATAATGTTATCTCTCCTACCTCTAGTTAAGAAACAATTCCAGTCATCATTTATTCTAAACCTAACAGGTATAAGGAACTGTGCTAGGTAGTGAGGATAGAAAGACAAAACCTAAAACAGTTCCTGCCCTATGGCAACTTATGTTCTTCTGGGGAGATAGAATATGCAAACATATAAGTATATGTTTAAATAATAACTTAAAGAAGGAGTGGGGCAGCTAGATGGCGCAGTGACTAGAACATCAGCCCTGAAGTAAGGAGGACTTGAGTTCAAATTCAGCCTTAGACACTTAACACTAGCCATGTGACCTTGGGCAAGTCACTTAACCCCAATTGTTCTGCCTTTCTCCCTCAAAAAAAGAATAAAAAAGGAGAGAGCACTAATAACTAGGACCATCAAGAAATGCTTCCTGTAGAAGATTACACATGACTTAAGCTTTAAATGAAGGACGGAATTCTAAGAGGTGACAGGGAAGAGGCAGTACTTTCCAGGCATGGTGACACTATCATTTAGGTAGTGATGGAAATTAAAGTCTGGCAAGTTTCAAGCATTCTAGTTGGCCTAAAACAGAAGTATATTAAGGAAAGTAATGTGAAATAAGACTAGGAAAGTAGTCTAAAGCCAGATTGTGAAGAAATTTAAATACCAAATTGACATATATAAATTTTGGTCCTGACACAATAGGAAGTGAAGAATTGTGTTTTACAAAGATTATATAGGCATATATATGAAGGAAAGATTGGCAAAGGTAGATACTGGAGGTTGAAAGCCCAATTTGAAGAGACCAGATGAAAGATTAATAAGGCCTCAACTAAAATAACCTGATGAGCTAGATCATAGATCTAGTATATGAAGGATCATGGGATTTTATGTCTAAAGCTGGAAAGGACCTCAGAAGCCATCTAGTTCAACCCTTTTCATTTTGCAGATGTGGAAATTAGGGCTCAGGAAGATTGAATTAACTTACCTAAGTTCATATGGATACTGAGAAGAGAAGGAAGTGGTCAACAGTGTCAGACACTGGAGAGATGTTGTGAAGGATCAGGACTGATATTATGATGGGGCTAGAATGATGGGCCAAGGCAAATAAAATAATTTTTTTTAATGCTTTATTAACTTCTAATTTACATCATTCGTTTCCGCCACATTTTGAGTTACAAATTTTCTCCCCGTTTTTCCCCTACCCACCTCCCCAAAATAGCAATCCCACAGGATATCCCCTCCTCCAATCTGCTCTGTCCCATATTTTCTCCCATACCCCTTTCGACTTTTCCAGTGGATCTCTATGCCTCAGTGCTTGTATATCTTATTTCCCAATTACATGTAAGATGGTATTAATAATAGTATATATATATACATATACACACACACACACACACATATATATATATATATATTTGAATATTTGATTTTAAAACTTTCAATTCTAGATTCATTCCATTCCTTCCTTCTCATCCACCATTACTGGGAAGATAAGCAGTTCAGTATAGGTTATACATGTGTGGCTAATGCAAAACAATAACATAGTAGATATATTGTAAAAGACTGACTATATTTCCCTCCCTCCTATCCCACCTCCCACTTGTTCTATTCTCTACTTTGATCCTGGCCCCTTTTCAAAAGTGGGTGCTTCCAACTTCCCTCCCCACTAGCCTGCCTTCCCTTCTCTCATCCCCCCTCTCATCCCCGTCCCCCCCTATTCTGCTGGAGGGTGAGATACCCTATTTATTGTGTATTTCACTCCCTCCTCAAGCCAAATTCAATGGGAATAAGGTTGACCTATTCCCTTTTGCCTTCCTATTCTTCCCCTCCAGTGTAACCATTTTCCCTTGCCTCTTCTGTATGAGATAGTTTACCCCAATCTGTCTCTCCCCATCTCCTCTCATTATATTCCTCTCACCTCTTCATTTCACCTTTTAAATATCATTCCTTCCTGTTAAATTGGTACTGTGCCCTCTATCTATGTATACCTGTAAACATATATACACACATTCACATATATATTCATATGCCCATATACCCTCATATATAGACAAATACATATATTTCTAATCCCTTCAACTACTGAGAAAAGTTTCATTAAGTTACAATTATTGTTTTTCCATGTAGGAATGTTAATAGTTCAACTTTGGTAAGTTCCTTATGATTCCTTTTGCCTGTTTACCTTCTCATGCTTCTCTTGCTTCTTGTATCTGAATGTCAAATTTTCTATTCAACTCTGGTTTTTTTAGCAAGAATGCTTGAAAGTCCTCTATTCCACTGAATGACCATATTTTCATATACTCAGTTTTGTTGGGTAGGTGACTCTTAGTTTTAGTCCCAGCTCCTTTGCCCTCTGGGAATATCATATTTCAAGCCCTTTGATCCCTCAGTGTAGAAGCTGCCAGATCCTGGGTTATCCTGATTTTGTTTCCACAATATTCAAATTGTTTCTTCTTGGCTGCTTGTAATATTCTCTCCTTAATCTGGGAATTCCGGAACCTGGCTATAATATTCCTAGGAGTTTTCTTTATGGGATCTTTTTCAGGAGGTGTTCGGTGGATTCTTTCAACCTCTACTTTGCCCTCTGGTACTAAAATCTCAGGGCAGTTTTCTTTGAGAACTTCTTGGAGGATGATTTCTAGGTTCTTTGATCATGGCTTTCAGGTAGTCCAATAATTTTTAAATTATCTCTCCTGGATCTATTTTCCAGGTCAGTGGTTTTTCCCATGAGATATTTCACACTGCCTTCTATTCTTTCATTTGTTTGGATGTTTAACAGTATCTTGATTTCTCATAAAGTCATTAGCTTCCATTTGCTCCAATATAATTCTGAAGCAATGATTCTCCTCATTGAGCTTTTGAGATTCTTTTTCCATCTGGCAAATTCGACTTTTTAAGGCATTCTTCTCCTCATTGCCTTTTTGAACCTCTTTTGCCATGAGTCAGTCTGTTTTTTAAGGTATTATTTTCCTCAGTCAGGCTGTTGACTCTCATTTCATAATTTTCTTGCATTGTTCTCATTTCTCTTCCCAATTTTTCCTCCACTTCTCTTATCTGCTTCTTAAGGTCTTCTATGGCCTTTAACCAGCTTGTAGTTTCCTTTGAAGCTTTTGGTGCAGGAGTTCTGACTTCACTGTCTTCCTCCTGTTCCATGCTTTGCTCCTTTTTGTCCCCAAAATAGGACTGTACTGTTGGAATCTTCTGTCTGCTTTGTTTCCTTTGCCCGCACATTTTGCCACTCAATTACTTGATTTTTGGGCTTTTTGCCACAGTAGGACTCTGCCACCAGACAGGGGAGCTTTCGTCCCAAATGCTGGGGTTTTCTCAGCTGCCAGAGGTATTAGATGGGTTCCCTCTCTGAGGTCTCCACACGCTCTGGCCAGCTGGATACACACCCCAGACTGCAATCCAGATACAAGCAGGTTAAAGCAAGAGTGATGACCCCTCAGACTGGTGCTTGGTCCCCCTACACTCTGCAGGCCAGGAGCTGAAGCCGCCATCTGGCGCTGGCTGGCTGTGCTGGTGTCTCAGAGGCTTTTCAACCCCGGGGTAAAAGCCACGCACTCCCACTTATTTACAAAGTCCAGACTGCCCTGACCTTTCACTTTGTCCTTCGCATCTATGTGTTGATAAATCTGGTAACTGCCACCACTGCTGCTGATCTGGAATCCCTCTGGCTGGTGGCTGGCCAGGCCCGGCTGGGCTTGGCTCCCAGAGCGCCATGCTGGATTTCTGCAGGCCTGCCGGGCTATCCTCAGCGGGAGGTTCTCTGTGTCATTTTGTGGGTTCTGCAGCTCCAAAGTTTGTTTAGAGTCCCCTTTTTACATGGATTAGGGAGGGTGGAAGCCGGAGCCACGGGAAGGTCGTGCTTCTACTCCGCCATCTTGTCAAATAAAATAAATTTTAATAGAGATAATATAAAGTCTTAGTTTGGAAACATGACATTTACAAGTACAAGATGGTGAGAAGTAAGGCATTAACAACTCCTTTAAAGAAGCCATCTAGAGATTTTAGAGAATTGTAAGGTTAATTAGTATTACTAGTGTGATGTGGCAGCCATAAAAATTAATGTGATCTTAGCTGCATCAAGAGAGGCAATATGCCAAGCACAGGTGGTAATAGTGTCCTATAGAACCTTGGTCTGGTGAAAATGATATTTAAGCATGTCACAGAAAAGTTGGGGAGCATTCATAGGAAGAGAATGTTTATAAGATAAACTGAAGAAAGACATTAAACAATTTTCTTCAGGTCTAATCAACAACCTTACCTAAAAAGTATTTATTATTATTTAGTGCATAGTTCACCACTTCATGTACAAGGATATTGGGAGAATCCAAGACATTACATAGTACTATTGAAAGTGCACTAGATCTGACATGAGAGAACCTAAGGTAGAATCTTAGCTTTGTTATTCGATGCTCATATTACCTTGGAAATGTCAACTAAACTGTATGGTGTTCGAGTTCCTCATTTGTAAAATGGAAGATTTGGAGTAGATGATCTTGAGGTACCTTCCAACCCTATAGCTATGATCCTATGAACTGTGAATATTTTGCCTTGAAAAATATGGCTGCAGAAACATACTAGCTCTCTCTAATTTTCCTAGTTTTTTTTTTTCTTCTGCAGAGGTCAGAAATAAGAGTACTTGGTAAAAGCTACATTTTGTTTTGATGCAAGAAAGATATTTGTTTATGAATAGAGCTAAGCTGAAGTAGAATGGGAGCTGTCTTGGGGAGTGAATTTCCCCAAGTTAAATGTCTTCAAGTGAAGGCTCAGGACAAAGGTCTGGGGTACATATCCATAGTGAAAATAAGACATATGGAAGGTGAACCAGCAAAGCAGATTTAAAAAGAACAGCAAGACAGCAAAGAGAAGAACCAGAAATCAGCGTAGGCAAGAAGGGCCATTTCTTCATCAGAGACTGGAATATAGGAGGAAATAGCCAGGGATGATGTCAAGGGGTTGAGATGAAGAGGGTTTTAATTTTCTTGGTATAACATGATTATGTTATCGGGTGAGGGAAGCTTTAGAAAAGAAGAAATAGTGTGGAACATCCACTGGGCAGAACAGCTTAGAGAATCAATGAAGAGCAAAATGACTGCTTTGCTGCAGTGAGAGCCTAGTTGAAATCAGATAACAAACTGTAGTGGATGCAAAATAGCAAGACTTTATGATTTTCTCCAGTTCAGGTCAACAGCATATAAACAGGAGTGAAGGAGACAGATGGTGGAAATTACCCAGGGATCAGGTTTGGCAAGATGTGAACAGTGATAGGACAAGAGAGCAAGGAATTTTAGAGAAGCAGATGGGTGTAAAGTTGAACTGGTTCACTAAGGGGTTAAGATTGAAAAAGAAGGAGAATATAATCAGAGTAGGTATGATGATTTAGTATCCTGAAAGTATCCACTTTCATGAAATCATGAAAACTTTAATTAAAAAATTGATTTGGAATGGGAAGAAGATTCTACAGAAAAATATATAAAAGCACTGCCTGTAAATGAAAGCAACTGAAATCTATGCCATCACTGAGTGGGAAACCTGATGATTTTATCAGTGCAAAAGCCCAACATTTCATACTGAATTTATTTCTGTGAGACATGAGCCAGCTGCAAGCTAAATGATACAGAAAAGCAGTAAAATATTTTACAAACTCTGCTTATCATATCTAATGGGCACATCATGTGACTTAAGTCAATATATTTTCCTTTCTCTTTCATTTAGCAAATTAGAAATTGGCCTACTTGTCCCTCGCCATTCATTAGATATTCATTTGTACAATAAGGTCTTTGAAAAATTAGGCTACATTAACTTTTAGAGGGGTCAACAACGATTAACCATTTTTTATTACATTGTCTTTTAACTATACCATGTCATACACAATGAAATTACATATAAATAAAATTACATAGATAAAATGAACACAAACTTAATCAAATGACACTGATTCTTTAATATCAGTGATACTTAGAAAAAGATAATACTTGAATCTCACTTCTGCCAATAATTTCAACCTGACATTTCACTAGAGCTGGAGAGTTGAAACATTTCACTGATCTGAGTTTCTACTGTTTTTTATTTTATCTAGACTAGGGAAATGCAGGAACATGTGCTAGGGAATTGCTGAAGCATGCTGGCAAGCATTAGAATTAGAATAGCTAGCCTCTGATATACCTGTTACCTACACAAAGAATGGCAGATACCATCTCTACTCTCAAATACTTCGGTCTTTTGTCCTATTGCTACTTATACTTTAAACACAGTAAAAGTCTCAACAGCAGACAAATTACTTTTTCAAACTTCTGCCCAAGTCATTAAATTTTCTGTCACTGAAGGAAATGGGTAGATAGTTGCAAAGTGAGGAAACTGGATAGATATGGAGGAGATATAGTATTGGGAGAATCCAGTAATGTAAAAGTAGCTCTGAGATCCCTCAGTGCACTATGACTGGACTGAAAAGTACCACATAAGAAGACTGCTAGGGTTGTAAGGGGCCAGGTTTTGACAAACATTTTAAAATGTTAGACAAAGGAGTTTATATTTCATCCTGAAAGTAATGGGGGAAGGGGAAAAGGAGAGAGACTGGACTGGAGTTTGAATGGGTGGAGAGGTGTGTAGCTGACACAATCAGATCTGTCTGTACCTTAGGTAAATCATTTTGGGGCTAATGTGCAGGATGGATTAGAACAAGGAGAAATTTGATGCTGGAAAGTCAAATAGGAGGCTACTGCAATAGTTCAGGTGAAGTGATGAAGTTAGTCATGGTTTATATACTGGTTTATACTGTTTTTTTTCTGGTTCTGTTTAATTTATCCTGTATTTGTTTTTGTATGTTTTCCCATGTTTCCCTGAATTCCTATCATTTCTTATAGCACAATAATATTAAATTCTATTTCGTTTATGTGTCACAGTTATTTAGCTATTTCTCAACTGAGGGACTCACCTTAGTTCCTAGTTCTTTGCAACCACAAAAAGTGTTGATATGAATATTTTGGAATGTATGGGGCCTGTCTTGTCTTTGACCCCCTTGGGCCTATTACTTTTCTCTCTAGATACTATAATTAAACAACAACAACAACAAAATTCACAGACAAAAACCTACTTATAACAAATTTAGAGATACAGTAATGTTAGAACATATATATGATAGCTGTGGATGATCTCAGAGTCAACAAGAGCTAGATACAGAGTGATAGAGTGACTTTGGCAGCTGGTGGCATAGTACATTGAGGTTGGAGTCAGGAAGACCTGAATTCAAATACTGAAACAAACTCAGAAACTTACTAGCTGTGTGATTCTGAGCAAGTCACTTAATGTTTGTCTCAGATCTTCAACTGCAAAATGGGGATAACACTACCTCAGAATTGTTGTGAAGATCAAATGAGATATTTGTAAAAGTGCTTACTGTGTTTCCCCGATAATAAGACCTATCCCGAAAATAAGCCCTCTCCCAAAAATAAGCCCTATTGAGATTGCTACTGTAGTGAAGGTGATCCCCTGCGCTACACGCTACATTACGGTACCCTCTGTATGCACCGTCCCGTCCCCCCCGTGAAACGCAAGCTGTGCTCTGAGCTGCATCCAATCAGAGCTGCAGCAGTAAGCGCATCATCCTGTTCTTCCCCAGTGATTTGCTTATTGAATAAAGGTACATTTTTTTGTTCACATTTACCTGTTTATTAAAATTGCTGTCAATGTTCATTAAAATAAGCCCTCTGGTGTTTTTCTGTCCAAAAAAATAATAAGACAGTGTCTTATTATTGGGGAAACACGGTAGCACAGTACCTGGTACATAGTAGGTAGTATATAAATGCTAGTTATTGTTATTATTACATATGATTATATTAGAGTCCTAAACTGTAGAATATATGTAATTAGAAAATACTATGATCCATAGGAAGGAAATGCTTGGGTGAAAAGTTAGGGAGGAAGACAATCATATAACCACATAGGAAATAATTGGAGAGAATAATTTTTAAGAATAAAATTATTCCTTTTTCCTATAGTAGATGATCCAGATCTGCAAAGTACCATTGGTATTAACTGAGATAACTGAAACCCAAAACTTAGACTGGATATGGATGGATAGAAAAATATTGCTTTTTAAAAGGTCCTATTGAGCTCCTATCAGGAGTGCAAAGAACAGATCGCTGTCACTGGCCTAATCAATCTTAGTTGCTGCTGAGCCTGTCATTTATAATACCAATTAACAATAATTGGGATTTAGATTTCAATCCATTAGGAACTGAGTCATCAGTTCACTTAACAAAGGCCTTCTAAGCTATCAGATAGTAATTATTTCTGATCAGGACCACATTAAACTGTAGTCATTTTAAGGAACAGTAATAACTCTAAGGTTAAAAGTCTGACAAGTCTTGTCTTGTCAATGGTTGGATTTGTAACTGAAAAAAAAAAAGTACAAAAAAGAGAGTAGGTATAAGACCAAAAAAGGCTTTTTCAAATAGATTTTCTTTGTGGAGATGTAAGATAGAACACTGCATACACAGTCAGACCTGTTTGAAGTGTTGGTCAATTTGCTGTACTGCTCTCTTCTCCTTTGTTTTGTATTTGTTACAAGGGTTGGATTAGGAGGGAAGGATATATTTGTAAAATAAGGTAATTTGGGAAACAAGTAATATCAACTTAAATTTCTTAAAATACAAAAATAAACCCATTATTAAATTTACAGATAGCATGGCATAGTAAAGCAAAGACTGGTCTTGGAGTAAAGCTGAAATCCTACCTCTAGGACAATGGGCAAGTCATATAATTTCTATGTCTCTCAGGTGATTCCCTAAGACTATAAAATGAGTTCTGCTTGTTAGGAGGGAGTTTTCACACCGTAAGTTCCCTATTTAAAAATCACAGGTCTTGAACCAATAAAAATATTGTTAAATTATTATCATGATTTTAAAAGATCGATAGTTACACAACAAAATGTTATGAATTTTGCTTCTGGATTTAAATGTGCCAGATGAAAGAATTATTTGTTTTCATCCTTATATAGGATTTCTTGAAGTTATTTTATGTACCATTTATTGTGCATGAACAGGCTTTGTGCCTCTGAGTTCAAGAGTGGAGAATAAACCATAAAAGAAAGGTGGTAAAAAAAGGTGGTTCTTTGGAACAAATCTCTTCTTGGGCTAAAAAGCCATTCTTCCTAGGAATCCAACCTTAATTTTGGAACAATGGGATTAAATCCTTCCTACTACCTAAATTTCAATATTCTTTGCAACAAAAACAATGTTCAGATTCCAAATAATTAAACTCACAGAATTTTGGTAAAGTGAAGGGCCTAAGAAGGTCCAACCCTTCTTATTTTTATAGATGAGAAAACTGAAGCTCGCTCAGAAAAGGTTACTGACTTGATCGGTCAATGTGCCAGAGCTGGTGATAGAACTGGGTTAAGAGCCCATATCTCTTGACTTTCTGTTAAACAGAGCTTGCTTTTCTTTTCCTTTTTAAAATATTCAATATTAAATAAATCCCTTCCCTACCCTTAATTCCAAAAAGTTTCCCTGGCTCTATTATCTCACTGATAAGCAGGTAAGCTACAGTACCATAGCTTGTAACCCAAAACATGAAAATTCAATTGTTTTGGGGCCTTTATTCTGAAAGTCTGATTTCAAGACTAAGAAATATTGTGTAAAAATGCATATTACTTTCACAATCACATTTCACTTTCACAATCTTAATATTTTCCAAATATACAAAGCACTCTAATTCTACTTTACTGAAAATGCTCCATCCACCTTTCTTTTTACTCCTGTAGTAAAAAGGATAGATATAACAGAAAGGCTATTTAAAATGACATTCAGTAGCTCATTTCTAAACATAAATAAAACTATAGTTTAAGTGGAATGAGTCAATGTTAAATATTTGGTCAAAAAAGAATGTTAAAAATGCACCAAAAACAAAATTTCAGGATTAGAAATGCCAGATTGCTAAAACTAATTTTTAATTCTTGTGCCCTTAAGCTTATTACTCCTCTATCTACTACTGCAGGACATTGTTGTTCAGGCAATCATTCCCTCAACTACATTTGACTTTAATCTCTACTTTAGTGGTTCCTTCCCAACTACCTATCAATCAATCAATCAAGAAGTATTTATTAAGCGACTACAATGTGTCAGGCACTGCACTAGGTCCTACAAAAAAAGAAATAACTCCTGTTCTCAAGAACCAATGTAATCTATCAGGGTATATACTGAAGAAATGCAATGAATGTATTTATGATGGGAGAGCAGTAATAATAGTCGGGGGGAATTAGAAATGGTACTTCAGATGAGCCTTGAAGGAAGTTAGGGAATCTATGAGGCTGAAGGGAATGTATTCTGGATATGAGGGATGGCCAGGACAAAGCTACTGAGATGAGAAATGGAGTGTCTTAAGTATGGAACAGAGAGAGAAGGTTAATCTAGTGTGGGAGAGAGACCAATGTAAAATGCAGTTGTAAGGAGAAGTTGGAGCCAGGCTGAGAAAGGCTTTAAATGCTACTTATTTATTTTAAAGAAAATAGAGTCACTATGGTTTGAGTAGGGGAAGGGTAGTCAGTCAATAAACATTTATTAAGGGCTTTCTATGTGCTAGGCACTATACTAAGGAAAATATCAAAAGAGTTTTTGTAAAAAAAAAAAAAACAGTTCTTGTCTTTGGGGTGCTCACAATCTAATGGGGGAGACATGGAAACAAATATATACAAACAAGCAACATAATGGAAAAAAATGGGAAATAATTAATAGAGAAGGCATTAGGATTAAGAGGGTCTGGGAAAGGCTTCTTATAAATGATGAGATTTTAGTTGAGACTTGAAGGAAACCAGGCAAGTAAGTAGGACTGGAAGAGGGACTGCATTTTAGCCATGGGGAACAGCCAGAAGGCCAGTGCCAGTAGACTGAAAAGTATGATTGGAAGGATGCTTAGGGGTATGAAGGGCTGTGAATTCCAAACCCAGTATTTTATATTTGATTCTGTAGTCAATGTAGTTAACTGAGGATGGGGGGGTTGAATGGAGGATGGATTAGAGTGGGGAGAGAACTGAAGCAAAAGATGTACCAGCAGGCTACTGCAAGAGTCCAAGTATAAGGCTCCAAGGCTGGCTCTGTATCTAGTAAGCCACGTTGCCTTTCTAGGTAAGAGCAAACAGGCAAAAAAGAAAAGTGGGCATAGGATAGAGCTTGAGGGAGTAGGAGGTGACCCACAGTTAGAAGTATGACGGATCAACTAGAAAGAGACTAGCCAGATTGGTAGAAGCAAATAAAGAAAGAACAGTGCTACAAAAACTCTAAAAGAAGAGAATAAGAGAATATTCAGGAGAAGATGGTCAGTGGTGTCAAATGCTTCAGAGAGGTCAAGCAGGATGAAGCCTGAGAGAGAACAGACTAGATTTGGTAAATGAAACCTCACTGGTACCTTTGGAGAGAGCAGTTTCATTTGAGTGATTAGGTCAGAAGCCAGACTACAAAGGATCAAGAAGGAAGGGAGAAGAGAGGAAGTAGAGGCAAGGAGTGTCGAATACTTTTTCTAGGAGTTTATTTGAGAAAGAGAAGAAAGATACAGAATACTACTTGAGAAGAGAAGGTCTAGTGACAATTTTTTGTTTTTGATGTGGGGGAGAAAGACATGTCTGAAGGCACCAGGGAAGTAACCAGTAGATTGTGGGGGAAACTGAAGATGGGATAGGGAGTGTGGAGGGTGGGAAGGGAGTAATTGCTTTTAAACATGTTTGAGGCTTCCAAATCCTTAAAAAAAATTAAGTCTTCCCTTGACTCTTCTACCTCATTCAGCTACTATCCCCATCCCCTGTCCATTTCGTTACAAAACTTTTTGGAAAAAAGCTGTTCACACCATTTGGGACACATATTGCCACACACTGCTAGAATATTCTTCCACACAAAAATCACTCCTGTACTCATAAATCATAAGTGGTTCCCTAATGTCTACCAAATAAAACTCCAACTTTATCTGCCTTCAAGGCCATCTATAATCACAGCATCATAATACTTGGAGCTGAAGGGGCCTTTAGAGATCATCTAGTCTAGAGGTGAGGAACCCGCGGTCTCAAGGCCACATGTGGCCCTCCATGTCCTCAAGTGCAGTTTGTTGACTGAATCCAAACTTCAAAGAACAAATCCTTTTATTAAAGGGATTTGTTAGACTATATCTTAGTCTAATTCTCTCCTTTAGAAGATGTATAAACTAAAGCCCATAAAGGTTAAAATTACATGTTCAAAGTTACATAGCTATTTAGTAGTAATGACACAATTAAACTCAGGTACTTCTGATCGCAAAGTCAGGACTTTGTTTGCTACATTACAACTAGAAGTGGCATCATACTATTTTCTAGTCTTATTTCTCATTATTTCTTTTCATATATTTGAAGTTCCAGCTGGACTGCTTGGGATATCTTGTACATGACCTACACTTTGTCTCTTCTATGACATCACTCAGAAGGTGATCTCTGTTCTCCCTTAATCCATCTTCATTTTAATTGCCACTTATTTGTATTATCAAAAAATTGGAAACAATTTTCATGCCAAACCATATTAAAAATGGCTGAACACGGCAGCTAGGTGGCACAGTGAATATAGAGCACTGGCCCTGGAGTCATGAGGACCTGAGTTCAAATCTAGCCTCAGACAATGAACACTTACTAGCTGTGTGACCTTGGGCAAGTCACTTAATCCCAATTGCCCTGCCCTCGCCCCTCCAAAAAGAACAAAAAAAAAAGGCTGAACAAACTGTATTATAAAATTCTAGTGGAAAATGTGTTATCATAAAAGAAAACCTACCAATATGACAGATACAAAGAAATATGGATTTACATTAAAGGACTCAAAAAGAGATCAACAGACTAGGGAGATACCAGAAATAGGGCATTATTAATTCAATTTAAAAAGCATTTATTAAGCACCTAAGGACATTGGGAACACAAAGACAAAAACAAAATATTACCTACCCTCAAAACTCTTTTGTTCTCCTGGGGGAATTAAGAAATCCATATGAAAACAAAAAAAATTAAAACAGTAATGATAATCTGTAGGCACATGGAATGAAAAATATCAAGAGTTTATAAGAAATAAATTGTTACCCTTTGGAAAAAAAATAGACACTTTAAATCACAGTGTAATTGGGGGTCTGAACAAGATAACTGAGTAAATGAATGACTAAACTCAGTTCTTCCATATCACCTCAAAATGGCAAGAAATGAGCTAAAGTAAAAGAACAACCCAGAAAGAGAAATGAAATTCCAAAAAAAGAAAATCTCACAAATAAAGGAGTCAAGTTAACACAATAGAAGTTTTAATACAATGAAAAAATATTCTGAGCTAAAATAAAGTGAGGAGAAACTATCAGAAGGGAATAATGCTTTTTTTAATAGCAACTAGCCCCCTGCTACAAGAACCTAGAGTTCCTGAGCTCAATAAAAAAGTTAAAGGAAGTTTATAAGGAAGGAAATTAGATGTCTTAAGGAATTAAAAGAGGCAAATGAAAGAATCTGTTTTAGAATTAAAGGTAGGAAACTTCAACAAAAAGGACACACTAAAAAAAAAACCCAGAATATCAGGTCAAACACAAAAATGTCAAGATTCAACAAGTGTTAGAGCCCAGTCAAGAGAACAAAACTGAAAGACCATGTGAGGTATCTACATATCAAGAAACTGACCTTGAAGGGGAAAGCAGTAAGAGCATTAGTGGGCTACAAGGGAAAAACAACAAGAAGATCTTGAATGCCATATTGCAGAGGGTGGTCATCATGCCATACCAGAAAATTACCTGGAAATAGAGAAACTAAGAGGTCACTTGAAAGAAGTCCCAAGTTTAATTCCTTCCAAGATATAATGACCAAGTTTCAAAACTAAATAGAAAGTCCTAAAAACTGACTGGAAGAGGTTATTCAAATATCAAGAAATACCAGTTCAAATTACTCAGGACTACTCACTGAAAACAAGAAATAAAAAAATTGTAATATGTGAAAAAGCAAAGGCAAACAGGTTGTAAACAAGGATAATATACCCCAACCCATCGTATTCTTACCAACCAAAATGTGGCGGTTAGCCAAATCAAGAACTTCCAATCATTCCTTCCAAGAAAGCTTAAGGTATGCTGACTCTGTGAAGTAAAAACTCCCCAAAACATCCATAAAGGCAAATAAATCCATGAAGTCTGAAAAAGCCAGGTGAGGATTCAGTGTGCTTCAGGAAGATAAAAATCATTGTCTAAGGGACACCAATGAAACAAAATAAAGATTTGTATGTGATAACCTCTATCCAGAAGGTCACTCAAATTAGTGGGATGATGGAAGAAATCATCATCCATATTCTCATCTAGTTTAGGCAAAGAAAGTATCAAAAAGATTTTATCAGTTAAAATAGAATCAAGGAATTTAGGGCTGCATAAATGAGGAGGCAATAGTATTTATCTGAAAACAGAGAGGAGTAATGTTGCAGGGACTTGTTAAAAATAAAAGGCAAGATCCAGAGATCTGGAAAGATTTATGTGGAAGCAAATTAGAATAAATTGATTCAACCAAAGTTTCATATAATAAGTGCTGATTTTTTAAAAGCAGATTTTAAATTTGATGAAGTTAAAAACAAGCTTAACGATTATAAGCTTGACTATTAAGGGGCTCTGAAAGCCAAATTCTACAGGCAATTAACAGTTATAAGATTAATAGTCATTCCCCAATAGACAAGAAGCTAAGGGATACGAACAGGCAGTTTTCAAGAGGAAATACAAACCAATAACTATGTGAAAAATTCTTGAAAGTAATTCTGAATCAGATAAATAAAAATTAAAACAACTCTGAGGCGGCATATCACAGTCATTCAACTGGCAAAGAGGGCAAATGATGGGGAAAAAAATTCATTATTAGAGGGGCTATGGAAAAACAGGCATATTAGTTCCCTTGTGGTAGAGCTGCGAATTGGTCCAATGTTTCAGGAAAACAAACCATGCCAAGAATTTCAAGACTCCATCTCTTTGAACCAGAGATCTCATTACTTGGATAAAACCCCATGGAGGATGATGATACAACATTAAAGTGGAAAAAGGAAAAAGTAAAAAAATCCACAGCAGTATTTTTGTGATATCAAAAAGCTGGAAATAAAACATGTGCCAAAAAATTTGGGAATGGCTGAAAAAATTATGGCATATGAACATAATGGAAATAGCATTATGCTATAAGGAATGATGAATATGAATTCAGAGAATGATGGGAAGGTTTGTATGAAGGGGTTCAGAGGGATGAAAGAAAAGTTGGAAAAGCAATATAGGTATATCAAAGTTAAAATACAAATCCTTAATCTGAAAACTTTTCAAAGCGTAAAGTGTTATTTTATCAATAGTAATTTAACTATTCAGTGATCTTCCTTCATGGCTTTCAGGGAATGACCTTTACAGATGGGTAGGGGAGGAGTTTGCATATTTATTCATAAATGTAAATATTGTGTTAAAACAATATGTGATAAAAAAAAAAAAGATGAAGAAAAGACTGTGCTTTTGTATCCTCAGTGCTTGGTACAATGCCTGGCACACAGAAAGCCCTTAACAGATGGTTGTTGACTAGATTTTACTTTTTTATTTTGTGTTCAATTCCACATTGCGTGTGTGTGTGGTGGGGGTGGTGGTGAGTATTGTTAACTTTCAAAAAGAAAAGTAATTTTTTGGAGTAACAAAGCCCACCTCAAATTCTTTCTCCTCCAGGAAGCCTTCCACCTGGTAATTAGGTAACTTCGTTAGCTCACACATTTTACTTTCCAGGACCTTTTCAGTGTCCCTATGGATTATATTTTTGCATGTGTCATATCTCCATACTTGATTATATGACATATGAAGGCAAGAACTGCACAAGGTGTTATAGTGGAGTGAGCAAAGAATCTGGGAGTCAGGAAGTCCTGAGTTCAAATCTTGCCTCAGATATGTGTCAGTGGTGAGACCTTGGGCAAATCACTTAACTTTCTCATCTGTAAATGGGGCTACTCATAACATGTCCCTCACAAGATTGTTGTGAGAAACAAATGAGATAGTATATGTAAAGTGCTTTGTAAATCTTTTATTACTAAGAATATTTGTATGTTATTCAAAACCTAGAACTATATTTTGCTTTTCTTATTGCTGATTAATCAATGGTTGTTGCATGTACGTAATAGATAAATTTATGTTGATGAAAAATTGACAAGAACGAAAGGGAGCAAGCTTTTTTCTTTTATAGGTAACATTTTGTTGTGTCATAGTATTTGTATGATAAATGCACAAAGCCCCTGCAAAATACATTTCCTGAAAAACAGTGAAGCAAAACCAGCTAAGAATAACTGGGACTGACTTACAGTTTACTCTTTTGTACCTTTAACTTTAATAAGTTGGTCCAGGCATTGTCCATGATACTTGACCAGAATTTTGCTGCCTTTCAATGTTATTTTCATTTAATTTTTGTAGTCATTAAATATATTCTTCGAGACTACTTTCTTCATTTTGCATAACTTTATACAAGTATTCAAAAAAAATTCGTTAAAAGCTTATTACATGCTAAATACCAGCGATACAAATACAAAAACAAAGACTGTCCCCAACTCAAGGTCTCCCCCATTCTAAGGGGGGAAACAACACATTTTTAGGAGTAGTAGTGCCTAGGAAGTTATTTTGGTTTGGAAAGTCACAAGAATGATGAGTAGAGATATAGAAGAGAAGACTGACATATCTTTGCAGTAGTTTATAACAGTACTGATTCAAATATGATTGCAAAATTGGACAGGGGTGGGTATATGACAGCAAGGGAGTTGGCAAAATTAGATCAGGGAATGAAGAATGAAGCATGGCTGAGGACCAACTGAGGAACTCACCAATCAGACAGCCCTGGTTGCAGAGAGGTAATACATTGCTGAACAGGGGAAGTTCTCTTTATAGTAATACGCTACAATTTGAGAACAAATGGGAATGGAATTATAACTAAGGCACATTTCAATGTTTTAAATATATAAAGTGGCAGGACTCATAACAGCCATGACCATAGATCTGAGAAATCACAAGGTCACGACTAGAAGATACTGGCCTCTTGCCAGAGGCTTCTCTGATGTAACCAGAAGGCCTGAAAGGGCAATTTATGAAAACAAAAAAAAGAATTTGAAGAAAAACTTGGATTAGTATGTTTCCAAATGAAAAAGGCATCGGTGTCCTTCCTGTTGGCGCTATTGATTGGACAAGATAATGTAAAATGTATTACAAATATTAAAGCATTATATGAAGGTGACCTATTAACATTGTTCTGACAAATACATTCCTAGAAGGCAACTTATTTACCTCGATTTTACGTATTCATCAAGCAACTTTATGAACTTAATTTATAGCACCAGGAGCTATAAAATACTTTGAAGCCTATTTTCCAAGATTCACCTAGGGATTACATGAATCTGACTATAAAATATTCTTTACAGAAAGAAAGACAGATCTAAATAATTGTAGAAGTATTCACTGCTTGTAGGTTTAAGTAAAAAAAAATAAAAATGAAAATACTACCCAAGTTAATTTATTTATTCAATACTGTACCAAACTCCCAAAAGAATATTTTTATAGAGCTAGAAAAAAAATCAGAATTCATATGGAGAAACAAAAGGTTAAGTATTTCAAGGGCAATAATGAAAAAATGGGGGAAGGATGGAGGTCTATCAGTACCAGATCTCAAATTGGACCATGAAGCAATAATCATTAAAATGATTTGGCATTGGTTTAAAAAAAAAAAGATCAGTGGAACAGATTAAGTATGTGTTTGATTAACCCAAAGACGCCAGGTAAAACCTACAGGAAAATCGAGACAACAATCTAGCAAGAAACTAGAGGAACACCTCACAACAAATACCATGATAAGCCTCAAATGGATACATGACTTAGATGTCATCACCATAAAGAAATTAGAGGAGCAAGGTGGAAATTACCTTTTAAAACTATGGGTGGTAAATAATTTGACTAAACAAATGAGAGGATCATACAAAATAAAGTGGATAATTTTCATTATGTAAAATTAAAATGTTTCACACTATGAATTCAATGTATTAAAACTTAGAAGAGAAACAGATAACTGAGGAAAAAATCTTCTGCATTAAGTTTCTCAGATAAAAATTTAATTTCCAAGATATATATGGAACTGATTCAAATTTCTAAGAGTTGGAGTCATTCCCTGAATAGTCAAAGAATTTAATAGGTAGTTTTCAATGAAAAAAAAATCCAAGTTATCAATAAAGATACAAAAAATGCTCCATATCGATAACTGTAATGTTCTGGTTCTACCTCACACCCATAAAAGATGGACAAAGGTAACAATAAATAAAAATGATGATTGTAGGAGGCACTGTGGGAGAAAGGAACTGACAGAAAAGCTGTGAAATGGTCTAGGACTTCTTGAAAACAATATGGAAATATATCCCTAAATTTACTAAACTGTGCAAACTCTTTGAACCTGTAAGACTACTAAGCATAATATATTCCAAAGAAATCAAAGATAAGGAAATGAACCATGCTTACAAAAATATTCATAGTAACACTTTTTTGTTAAAGAACTAGAAAAACTCAAGCGATATACATTAATTGGGGAGCAGCTGAATAAATTACAGTAAATGACGATAATACAATATTAATTCTCTGTAAGAAATGACTAAAGGTACAGATTCAGAGAAACTTGGAAAGACTTGTGTGAACTGATGCAATGAGAAGTCAGCATAGTCAAGAGAACAATTTATAAAATGACTACAACTCTGTAAAGAACAAAATGTCTTAAGAACTCTGATCTGCACAATTAACTATTACTAATGATGAAGTATGCTTGTTTCATTTCTTGGCAGAGAGATGGACTGTAGGCACAGAATAAGATGTTTTTATAAATGACCAATATAGTACAAATTTGTTTGTACATACTTGTTACAAGGAAGGGCTTTTATGGGGGGTGGCGGGGAGAACCACAGGAAGTAAGGATAGTAATAATGAACTTTTTTTTTTAAAGGAGCCTAAATGAAACATTCTAAAAAGTAGAGAGCAGAAGGAAATTAAGAAAGGGAAAAAAGAAGAGTGTTGATATTACTGTGTTAAATTTAGTGTATACTTAAAAAAAAAAACATCTGCACATGATAAGATTGATTTTCATATGGAATGTTTTTTCATGTGGAATTTTTCTTTCCTTTGTAAATGGAAATGTTTGTTCATGACCATCAGATTCTGTGTGTGTGTGGATGGGTGAAGGAGCAGGGGCAGGGGTGTTATATTTGATCCTGGAGGTGATATGGAGCCTAGGAAATACCTTTTCAAACCAGACCTGAGATCTTTAAAACACCTAAGGAGAAGAGATAGCCTGGGGGAGTCAGGTAAGAAGTTAAAACACATATCTAAGGTTTCACAACTACTTGGCAGCTCTACTGACTCACCTTCTTTCATCTAACTTTCCAGATGCTACAGCTCTATTTCTGTAAGCAGAACACAAGCACTAACTTTACTATTGTAACCACCAGCTTTTACTGTTTTATTTGTTGACTTCTCTTTTTCTTACAGTTCCCACTGAGGTCCTTCTCCAAATTTTAGTCCTTTACCTCTAATTCTCTCTCTATAGGACAATTTATTCAATAACTGAAAGGAAGGCAGGTTTTTAGGACCCTTATCAATGCAATAATCAATCATGACTTCTGAAGTCTGATGGTGCAGCTAAATTCCCACCTCTTAACAGAGAAGTGATGGAAGAGAGGTGCAGACTGAGACATAAGAACTATCTGCTATGATAATTGGTTTTGTGTGACTTCTAGTTCTTTTTCTGGATGTAGACATCTCTCTCCATCATGAGACTTTTGGGCTTGACTTATAAACCTGCATTGCTGAGAAGAGTCTAGTCTATCAAAGTTGGTCATCACACATATGTTGTGTCTTTAATTGTGTACAAATTTCTCCTGGTTCTGCTCTTCTCACTCAGCATCAGTTTGTATAAGCCTCTCCAGGTAAATATGAAGTCCATCTGCTTCTCGTTTCTTATAGCACAATAGTATTACATTCATATACCACAACTTGTTCAACCATTCCCCAATTGATGGGCACTCCCTTACTTTCCAATTCTTTGCCACCACAAAAAGAGCTGCTATAAATATTTTTGTATATATGGGTCTTCCTCCCACTTCTATGATCTCTTTGGGATACAACCCTAGAAGTGGTATTTCTGGGTCAAAGGGTATGAAATTATTTATAGCCCTCTGGGCATAATTCCAGATTGCTCTCTAGAATGGTTGGATTAGTTCACAACTCCACCAGCTCTGCATTAGTGTTCTAATTTTTCCACATCCTTTCCAGCATTTGTCATTTTCCTGTTTTGTCATCTTAGCCAAGCTGACCGGTGAGATGTGGTACCTCAGAGTTGTTCTGATTTGCTCTAATCAATAGTGATTGAGAGCATTTTTTTCATATGCTTATAGATATCTTTAATTTCTTCCTGTGAAAACTGCTTGTTCATATACTTTGACCATTTATTAATTAGGGAATGACTTGTATTCTTATAGATTTGACTCAATTTTCTGTATGTTTTAGAAATGAGTCCTTTATCAGAAACATTGGTTGTAAAATTCTTCCGCAATTTTCCACTTCCCTCCTAATCTTGGTTACATTGGCTTTGTTTGTACAGAAACTTTTCAATTTAATGTAATCAAAATTATCCATTTTATAATGCTCTCTAATTCTTATTTGGTCATAAAGCCTTCCCCTCTCCACAAATCTGATAGGTAAACTATTCCTTGCTTTCCCAGATTGCTTAGAGTAGTATCAGCCTTTATACCTACATTGTGCACCCATTTAGACTTGACTTTGGTATATGGTGTTAGATAATGGTCTGTGCCTAGTTTCTGCCATACTATATTCCAGTTTTCCCAGCAGTTTTTGTCAAATAGTGAGTTCTTATCCCCAAAACTGGGGTCTTTGGGTTTATCAAACAGTAGATTACTATAGTCATTGACTGCTGAGTCTCATGTACCCAATCTATTCCATTGATCTACTACTCTATTCCTCAGCTAGTACCAAGTAGATCTGATGACTGCTGTTAATACAGATTAAAATCTGGTATAGCTACCTTCCCTAGCATTTCTTTTCATTAATTCCCTTGATATTCTGGATCTTTCGCTCTTGCAAATGAATTTTGATACTATTTTTTTCTAGCTCTATAAAGTGGTTTTTTGGTAAATTGATTGGTATGGCACTAAATAAGCTAGAAGCATTTCCCATAAGATCAGGAGTGAAACAAGGGTGTCCACTATCACCCCTCTTGTTCAATCCGGTACTAGAAATGTTAGCAGTAGCAATTAAAGAAGAAAAAGAAATCAAAGGAATAAAATTAGGCAAAGAAAAGACCAAGTTATCACTCTTTGCAGAGGATATAATGATATACTAAGAGAATCAAGTGAAAAACTACTTGAGACAATAAATAAATCTGGCAAAGTTTCAGGATATAAAATAAAACCACATAAATCCTTGGCATTCCTATATATTTCTAATGAAATCCAACAGCAAGAGATAGAAAGAGAAATCCCATTTAAAGTTAATATAGACATTATAAAATATCTGGGAATCTACCTGCCAAAACAAACCCAGGACCTATATGAACACAACTACAAAACACTTTTCACACAAATAAAGTCAGATCTAACTAACTGGAAAAAAATCAATTACTTGTGGCTCGGTTGAGCTAATATAATAAAAATGACGATTTTACCTAAATTAAATTACATATTTAGATCCTGAAAGGATTTTAATGAAAAAAACAAAACAAGTAAAGAAAACTGAAGAAGAAAAAAAGAAAAGTAAAATGAGAACAGAGTAATTAGTCAATAAACATTTATTAATCATCTACTGGTCAAAGTGTTAATTTGTTTTGCTTGACTACTTATTTTTTATAATGATGGTATGAGGAAAGGAGTTAGTTAGTGAGCACTGACGGAATAAAAAAATAAAAAAAACTAAGTGTTAATAGAACCAAAAACAGTAAAAAAGAGAGCAGACAGAACTGAAGTTCATAAAACAGACCTCATGGAAATTTTTAAAAATTTGATAAGCACTTAAAAAAACTCCAAACAATATGTAACCATCCACAATTAAAATCTTATTTTAAACAATCCCTCTTTCTGTTCATCTTTGTATATGGAAAATCCACATTTGTTGATATTTATGTTCCTGATTTTAAAAAAAAGGAAAATTTTAAAGAATTCTCTCTACTTATATCTTGCTTAGAAATTCCATTCATCCTCATGACCTTTAATTCTTATCTCAAGGTGAAAAAAAAGAACTCTTAAAAAAAAGTCTAAATTTAGTCCTAACTTCCCTCTAGATCAGCATGCCACTTGCCAGCTGTGTGATCACCAAGTTATAGCTTCAGTTACCTTAAAAATGAGGTGGCTAGGGGCGGCTAGGTGGCCCAGAGCACTGGCCCTGGAGTCAGGAAGACCTGAGTTCAAATCTGGCCTCAGACCCTTAACACTTTACTAGTCGTGTGACCTTGGGCAAGTCACTTAATCCCAATTGCCCCTCCAAGAAACAAAAAAATAAAAAAACCCGAGATGGCTGAAGTACGATAATAGGAATAGAAGGTCATAGATTTTAGAGCTATTATATATCAGAGAAGTTGTCCAGTATCTTGTCCAGTATCCTCATTTTTATAGATGAGGAAAGTAATGCTCAGAGAGGTTAAGTTTCCTGTTCAATATGGGATATGTAGCAAATAAAGGAACTAGGATTCCAAACCAGATCCTCTAATTCAGTCTGGTGCTTTTTTTTTTTTTAAATTAATTTTTTTTTATTATTTATTTTTAAGCAATCGGGCTTAAGTAACTTGCTCAAGGTTACACGGCCAGTTATTTCTCGGTGTGGTGCTGGGTGTCTGAGCCCGGGATTCGATCTCCAGGTCGTCCCAACACTGGAGCCGGTGCTCTTACTAGCTGAGCCACCTGGCCGCCCCTAAGCAATAGGGATTAAGTAACTTGCTCAAGGTTACACGGCCAGGTGTTTCTGGGTGGGTGCTAAGTGTCTGAGCCCGGGATTCGATCTCCAGGTCTTCTCAACACTGGAGCCGGTGCTCTTACTCGCTGAGCCACCTGGCCGCCCCATTCTGGTGCTTTTCTATTGCACCATCCTCTATGGTCTCATTTATTTCTATGTGTCTATAATCTCCAACAGCTTACTGAAAGATTCTATTTTGATGCATTATTGTTTCTACAAACTACTCAAGTCTAAAAACATTCTTAGACTCTTCTCCAACACTATGTAATTAGGTGAAAATAAACCAATTTGGCTGAAGCACAGAGTACAGTAGTATTAAGTAATGTGAAATAAGGCTGAAAATGTAGGGTTTTTTGTGAGGGGCATTGTGAGGGATAAGAACCATAAAAGGCATTAAATCATTTGTTATGCAATATGGAGAAGCTAAAATACTGGAGACTGACTAGGTGGCGCAGTGAATAGAGCACTGGCCCTGGAGTCAAGAGGACCTGAGTTCAAATCCAGCCTCAGACACTTAACACTTTACTAGCTGTGTGACCTTGGGCAAGTCACTTAACCCTAACTGACCTACTTTGACCCCTCCAAAAAAAAAAAGCAAAAAAAAAACCCAACAACAAAAAAAAGACTGACCTATGTGTTAAAGAAAGATGATTTCATAAGATATATAGGCAATAGGGTATAGAATTTATCTTGCCATACAGGAAAAAAGAAGGGGAAGGGGATGGGGGGGTGATAGAAGAGGGGGCAGATTGGGGGAAGGGGGCAGTCAGAATGCATGCTATCTTGGGGTAGGGGGAGAGATAAGGAAAAAATGTGGAACTCAAAATCTTGTGAAAGTGAATGTTGAAAACTAAAAATAAATAAATTAAAATAAAAAAATTAATAGAACAACAACAACAAAAAAAGATATTTTTGGTAGGGGAACAAAGGACAGATTACAGCACAAGAAAAACACAGTTGGGAAAAACCTCTTGGGAGACTGTTTCAGTAGGCTAAGCAGAGGTCAACAAGGATGAATAATAGATGATCTTTAAGGTCCCCTTCAGTTCTAATAATCTATGTATCCTGCTTCAAACACACTCTCCTTGGGCTACGCAAACTCTATGCATTCTTCAATGCCTTCTTCATTCTCAAGTTTCATCTCATCTGTGAAACACTTCCTAATAATTCCAAACCAAAAATGACTGAACTTTTATACCACTCACTTGACACTTAATATTTATTTCCTTGTATTGTTGGTTTTAAAAAAGTGTGTATTTTTCTCTACAGCTTTTGCAAAGAAGCAGCAGTCATATAATGACACTCAACTTTCAATCATACACCTTCAAATTACTCATTGCTGAGTGTCCATGATTAATCTATTATTCTCCTGTTGGCTTCTTTTGATAGTTCAGCACAACTCCTCTTCCTTTCCCACTCCCCTGAAAATTCAAATTATTTGTGTTCATTTTAAAAGTCTTAAGAAAAATATGAGAAAGTATACCTAGTCCAACTTTTAAAAAATCTCAGAGATTTCTTGTTTATTATTTGGGGGTAGCTGTGACACTAAAGTCCTATTTTGATGTTTCATGGGTTCTCACAGGTTATGGTGATGCAATATAAGTCCTGGTAGGTCCTGTGCCAAATTGAAAATGATTAGAAGAAGGGTCTGATGATGACCCACTTGGCTAATTTCAAGGAGACTCAACATGAGAGGTTTGGATAGCAAATGCTAAATGGTTCTGGGTATAACATTTCATTAAATATAATCTATTAGGCAAGGAGATGTGACCTGTTGATGTAGAATGAGTACCCATATTAACTGATTTACCAGCTTTTTGAAGTATTTCCATTTCCATTAATACAAGCATTTGGAGGCTGGGGGTGGGGTGAGGGATGGGAGATGGAATTAAGAAGTGAAGACTGTGAATTCCACTTTTATACATACTGCCTACTTACTGTGTTATCTGGTCACCAGAAGTACCCCTATTTCTAGACAACTATTTTCTAAATGAGTAGCACTGGTCATAAGTACATGTCAGCCCCTCCTGCTACTCCTTACCCCCCCCCCCAACACAGTGCTTCCTGAAGGGATTAAAATGTAATTGGTAAATGTTAAAATAAAATAAAATATAACATAGATAATGTTAATTTGTGGTTTTCTAAGTCAGTATGCCTCCTGCAGGGATCCATTTCTATTTTAGTTTGGTCACAAAGATAATAAATGTTTAGCTAGAAGGACAGCACAAATGGATCACCATTTATGGAAGTATAAGTAAGTGATATTTTTACTTTGGCCCCAACCACCCTCTGATAACTGTCGAGGGGCTCAGAGCTGTTGCTTACAATACTCCCTGAGGAAGATGAAGTCCTACTTTATGTCTAACTGAATTAGGCATCACACTATTTCCATCAAATCCAGTGAAGTCAATAAAATATGTTCCTATTCAGACTTCTGTCACCAGATCCCCACTGATGCACTGCAAGAAACCCCTTCTTGAGGGTTTCTTGAGCCAGGTCAGTGTTTGGTGAGAAGAACAGCAGCAGGAGAAGATGTGTTCCTGGCATACAAGAAGGATGAGGTATCTGTTTCTTATATATTCAGGGGAAGAAGAGGCGTATGTTGCTGGTACATTTGGGGAGAGAAGCATTATTTCCTGGCATATTCAGCTGGGACTACCATGTTTTCCCAAAGAAATAATGGTTTTTAAAAAATGGTTTAAGGTCTATGGAACTGTTAGTACCACTGTTCAGTTATATCATGGGTTAAACTTTGGGCACTGGCTGGCTAACCTTAGTAGTTTCCATGGGAAATTAACAATCTAAAAATGGCCTAACAGATTTGCAGAATGCAACAAATTCATAATTTACAGATTGACTATATTCAATCTAGTAACTGGCCCTTATGCACAGGGGTGCTCAAGGTTGCTGATTACTGTTTCTGATTTTTTTTTTGGGGGGGGGAGGGAGGGTGCAACTCTGCTTCCCAGGACCTGGGCAAATAATAGGCACTTACAAAGCAAAAACCACTGCTGTTTCATTCAACTACAAGCCTCAGTCACTTATTGACTTACTGGTTGTGGGATCCTAGGCAGGTCACTTATCTGTACTTTATCTGTAAAACGATGGGATCAGATTCAATGACCTCTAAATCTGTGATCTTATGTTTATTAAGGGGAAAAGTACAGAATATGAAGGAACTCACTTAAGATAACATGAAATAGTTTGACAAATAGCACTTTTCAAGTTACCACAACTTTCTATTTCCCAAGTATACTGTTTGTGTCTATATATGTACAAAAACATAAAGGTGTAGGAAGTGTAACTGTACCATAAATGGAACCCTACTTAATGTCATTATTAGTTAATTCATTTTAACATTATTCACAAAGATAGAGTTTATCTAAATGTAGTGGGGGGAAAAAAACCTGACCAAAATTGGAGAATTCTGTTGCAGACGTTTTTAAGTGGTAAACCAGAAGTAGCATCTGTTTGACAAAAGAATATCTAAAGGTTTCTCAGTTCACTCTATTTGGATACAAACTCATTCAGAACTAGTCTAAAATCATTGTCTCCCAGACAATAAGTAAAACATCTTAAAAAACAAACCAAAAAAAAAAAAAAACCCCTCTGACTAAATTATCTCCCGATCTCACATTTTCCCTATTTTGTACTGGAGATGACTTGAAGACTTTGTTTCCTAGAAGAATGTGGAAAATTTCAGTATATTACTGGAGAGTGATCTTAGCCAAGACATACATTCATAGAACATCAGAACTAGACCATACCCTAGAGGTTATTATAACTCCCAGGTCATAGATGAGGAAACTAAAGTCTAAAAAGTGACTTGCCAAAGGCCACAAGGCAAATGAGCAGAATAAACCCAATTTTTGCTGGTTTCCAAATTTCCACTTCATATGTGGAATTCACATATGCTTCATATATATTTTTAGTAATCACAAAAACAAATTCTTTTGTCTGTTTCATCTTTACAAAGCACATTTGCATTTTCTCTATCATAAGTGAGCTATAAACTATACAAAATGTTAAATTTTACAACACATAAGGTATACAAGGAAGCAATTCACAGGTCTCATAACAAAAAAATCCTAAGTGGTTAACTTTACAAAAAAATCATTTTGCTTTTAAAATTACAGACTTGAGTTAACTAGTGAGAAATTGTACTTCTTCAAGACATCAGATCAGATCCACTGATAGTGTTCCAATATTTTAAAGCACATTTAGTCATGATCAGAAACATTCTCCTGACAAGTAGTTTTGATCAGTGTATCTTTATCTCTACAATTTCACATATGTATGTAAACTTTCTAGTCTTTGTCAATATGAAAAAGTTGAGATCATGAGATAGAGGAAAAAACAATTTTAAATCAGAGGATATGGATTCAAATTCCAGCTCTGATATTTACTATCCGTGTGACTGTGGAAGTCACCTAACTTTTCTGGCCCTCAGTTGCAGAATCTCTAAAATGGAAAGACTGGAATATATGATCTAGGCACCTTCCATCTCCAAATCCTACAGTCTTAGTATGCTTGCTGTCAGTACGTTAGTTAAAAAGTACTCTTGTTCCTCGAAATGTTAATTTGTAGTCACAAATACTAGACGAATGATTGATTATAAGTAACATGAAGTAAGCATTTCAATTTCTCAACTTTTTTTTTCAAATCAAATGCTTTATTAACTTCTGGTTTACATCATTCATTTCCGCCAGATTTTGAGTTACAAATTTTCTCCCCGTTTTTCCCCTACCCCCCGCCCCAAAATAGTGATCCCACTGGATATCCCCTCCTCCAATCTGCTCTCTCCCATTACTCCCTTCAACTTTCCAGTAAGGCATGGTGGATCTCTATGCCCTAGTGCCTGTATGTCTTATTTCCCAGTTACATGTAAAATTATATTAATAATAGTATATATATATATATATATATATATATGTATTTAAAACATTTGATTTGAAAACTTTGAATTCCAGATTCATTTCCTTCCTCCCTTGTCACACACCCTTACTGGGAAGATAAGCAATTCAGTATAGGTTGTCATGTGTGTCTAATGCAAAACAATAACATAGTAGATATATTATAAAAGACTGACTATATTTCCCTCCCTCCTATCCCACCTCCCACTTGTTCTATTTTCTACTTTGATCCTGGCCCTTTTCAAAAGTGGGTGCTTCCAACTTCCCTACCCCCAGCCTGCCCTCCCTTCCATCATTCCCCCTCTCTTCCTCTTCCCCCCTACTCTCCTGTAGGGTGAGATACCCTATTTAGTATGTATGTCATTCCTTCCCTAAGTCAAATTCAATGAGAATAAGGTTGACCCATTCCCTTTTGCCTTCCTGTTCTTCCCCTCCATTGTAACCATTTTCCCTTGCCTCATCTATATGAGATAGTTTACCCCATTCTGTCTCTCCCCATCTCCTCTCATTATATTCCTCTCTCACCTCTTAATTTCACCTTTTAAGTATCATCCCTTCCTATTAAATTGGTCCTGTGCCCTCTATGTATACCTGTAAACAAATATACACACATTTACATATTTTCATATGCCCACATACCCTCCTATATATATATATATATTTCTATTCCCTTCAACTATTTACTGAGAAAAGTTTCATCAGTTACAATTATTGTTTTTCCTTGTAGGAATGTAAATAGTTCAACTTTGGTAAGTTCCTTATGATTTCTTTTCCCTGTTTTACCTTCTCATGCTTCTCTTGCTTCTTGTATCTGAATGTCAGATTTTCTATTCAACTCTGGTTTTTTCATCAAGAATGCTTGAAAGTCCTCTATTCCACTGAATGACCATATTTTTCCCTGAAACATGATACTCAGTTTTGCTGGGTACCGTGTTTCCCCGATAATAAGACACTGTCTTATTATTTTTTTTTTTTTTGGAAAGAAAAACACCAGAGGGCTTATTTTCAGGGGAGGGCTTATGTTGTCCTGCCTCAGCTCTCCTCTGTGGCACTGCTCTCAATGGTGCCAGCAAGCAAATCACTGGGGAAGAACAGGATGACGTGCTCACTGCTGCAGCTCTGATAGCGGCGTGTTTCACCCGGGGG